>NC_089684.1:66662267-67398909 GCF_031753505.1 Anomalospiza imberbis
TCTTGGCCTCCACAAGTTTCAGGACGCCATCCAGGCAGTCCAGTACCGCGACAAGTTCCAGTTCGACGAGCAGCTCAGTTCGCAGGTTCTCCTTCCCCCGGGCAGAGCCAGGCTGCCTTGCGGCATCCTCACCTCCACCGTACACATCTGGCTGCTTCCAGACAGCCCACACAGTCCACCTGACCCAGCCATCAGGATTTCTAGTGTCTCCACCATACTTTGGGTATCCTCTCCAGCCAGAGCCTGCCCTGGTTGGGAAGAGCTGCTCTGATTTTGCTCAGAGCTGAGAGAACTTGTGAAGAAGTAATGCAGCCTTTGAAACCGCAGGGACTACTCCTGTTGGGTGTCACACTGATGTGCTCTGTGGCTGCAGAAGTCAGAACTGTTCTTGTGGGTGAGTTGCCCTTGAAAAGTGAGGGGTCTCACTTGAGATTGCATTTCCCAAACTTGGATCACACAAAGGAATTGTAAAACACTCCAAACTGTTGCTCTAAAACTGGACTGCTCTGCCTAATTTGTGCAGAACATGTTCAGAGACAAGTAAAAGAACCATGTTGGGATGAAGGTACTCAGTGCTATAAATGACATTTTGCCCTAATGAAGTTAACTTAGTTAACAAACAGTGGCTGCTTTCCACTGATAATAATCAGACTAGTTCTATAAAGCAGCAATAAGCCTGAGAAGTAAGAGAGGAGTAATACTTACTAAAGAGGATCCTTGAAAACATCTGACTGCTTACCACTTCCATGAGCAATGAAAGTACGAGGAAGAATTTTATTAGATATCAAAATGCAGAGGTTTTTTAAAAATTCACATAATCTACCTGAACTTACATTGCATATTTGTATTAGTAAACTGTAACAGTGGTAGATAAAACTAGTAGTAATTAGGCTACTTGAAGATCAGACAGTCTCACATAGCCAAATTATCTATGAGGAAAGAAGAATGTATTCAGCAATATCACCAGTAACTTCTCCACATAAAATTCTAAAAATTGCAGTCTACTAGAGCATTCTTCAGAAGGAAGTATTTATTGTCAGCTTTTTGCTTAGCAACTGTAAGTTGGACAAACTGATAATGAAGTTCTGTTTGTAAAATTAGCCATGTATAAAATGTAAAGACAAGTTTGTAATTTAAACTTGTAAATTTAAAAATACATTTACACCATTGACATCACTAACTATTTAGTAGTAACATGCAAAAAAACCCCAAAAAACTACCAATAAACTGTGTGGTTGAAATGTTGTGTCATCAGTATGACTCTGTACAGGTAGTGTTTGTTGAATTTGGTTGGTGTAACTATTTTGTACTTTTTTCCTGTTAAAATAGTTTATGCTGCTTTTTAAAATGATTTACAACTTTAACTGCACCTGTAGTGCAGATTTAATATAATACAAAATTCTCACTATATAGCAAACTAGTAGATTCATTTATGTCTTTTACATGCAGCTGCAGTGAAAAAGGGTTGAAAATGACACTGATTAGTTGGGTATTTTAGATTAAACATCCTGCACTAGGAATAAATTCTGTTTGCCCTTCTACATTCCTTCTCTTAAGTAAACCAACAAACCAAATGGAAGATGAAAAAAAAGCATCTAAACCAAATATGTGCAGTAAGCAAATGGAAAATACACAAGTAAAAAAATGCAGTCATTAAAGGGCTTCTCTGTATACTTGTTTGTGTGAAAAACCGAAGTCATTCTGTGGGTCAGAATCTACAATATCAGAGGCTGAGCTTTCCTATTTTATCAGCCTCAAACTCCCTGTGTGTACGATCTGTTGAAGCACATTATAGCTGACCTATTTAACAAGTAGTTTAGAAAAGCGTCATTCGTTCTTTCTCAAGAGTTCAATAATGTTTTCATAGCAAATATCTAGTGATCAGTAGTTATGACAAAAATATTTCAAAATAACCCTTTAAATAAGTTTTTTTACTGCACAATTAACATTATAATCTAGCCAACATTACTGCTAGAAATGCAGAAACACAAGTTCTATTATAATGATGTTTTAAGTAATAGGCTCTAGCTTAAATGTTGTAATCGTTAATTACAACCCAAATCATGATACACAGCTGTGTATATACTAAGTTGCAAGATACTAAAAATTAGATTTTGCGTATTCAGGAAATTAATTGAAAGTTAAGTGTTCTGGCCTGTAATTTTATTGTAGAAACAATCTTCAAGGAAGAAAATTTTTGTTTGCCTTTGATGACGTTCCATAGGACTCTTCACTGCATATTTTGAATGGCTATGAATGGGACTGTTCGTCGAGTAACTTTTTTGAAAAATCATTGAATATTTCAAGATGTGTCAGCTGTCTTGTTCAGGAGCATACTGTGAGAAGTACTGATCACTCCTGTATACAGCAGAAACAGCAAACCAATTCAACTGTATTTTTTTACAAATTATAGTTAGGCTCCAATTAGAAGAAATCTTTATCTAGTAAACCAAGGCAACACAGACCCATTCTGGAAGCAGTAACTTGATCACTTTTGACTAAGAAGGGGCAATTTATGTACCTTTAAAGAGTGACTAGTCATCAGAGCCACTGACACAGGTGGTGTGTGGCTGAAATTCAGTGTTTTCCTCAAAGAAATACTGTACAAAGAAAGAAAGTTGTGAGTTTGGCTCAGTCACTGCCCGTTACCATTTGGTGCTGTACAGGACAGGCTGCTTCAGTGTGATGGTCCCAAAGGGTCTGCAGTCAGTTATTAATGTTTTAACACAGGGACAGATTTTTGATACACTTGCATACAGCCTTAAATTTTAATGAGTATTCAGCCCAAGGAGAGCTGTGAAGTTTATTCACATTCATATTCTAGTTTATTCACTGTGAAGTTTATTCTATTCTTGCCATGTAGCAAGAAACTCAGCCTAGCAGGGAAGACCCCTCTGAACCACTTTCTTTCTTACCCTGATGCTGCATAATGGGTTTGTCCTCACAGAATAGTTGAAGAACTTGACACACAGGAATAATTTCATTGAATCAAACTTAGGTAAGTCTATAACTTTACAGAGTGCTAAGTATTTCACAGACCAGTAGCCAAACTGCAAAAAATCCTGCAGATGTGGTTCTTTGGGTGAGAAAGATCAGTTGTAGTTAAAATAGCTGTACTGTGCTACCTGTAAAACGATTGAGGTGGCAATTATGCACCATCTGCAAATAGACAAAGAAGAAACTATAAATAAAAAAACCTCTATTATTGTTCATGTAGTTACAGTAGCAGTGACCCATATAGCTGGAGGGAGAGAAAAGGAGGTGGCCAGAATAAAACCCATGGATAGAAACACTTCTGCCTGTGCCAGTAGTTTCTGACCCAGATGGATTTGGTGTGCAGGTGAGAATGCTGAATTTCCTTCCTAATGGAAAGAGCCTTTTGGCACTAGATACTCCTATGATTTATAGGAACAGGAAATGTTCCTAAAACTTGCAGACAGAACAGAAATGACATTGTGATAGCACTTTAATGACTAATGAAATTGTTTGAAGGGCTGGATGTATGCTTGAACTGAAAGCAATTGCTTAGTATCAGAAGTAACATTTACAGGCAGTACTTGCTTTACTGCCATGTTAACAAAGTAGATTTAACTATTTCTTTTGGAATTCTAAATTCAGTTCATACTCCTTTTACTAGCATTACATCAATCTAAAATCAAAATAAAAGAATATTCACACTCATTAAATTGATTACTGTCATTCACAGACGATGCAACAAATGCTTTGATTGCCATTAACTGGTAATGACTTAGATGAAACCCAAACCTTCTGTGGATAATGAGCAATAGTGGCATGCCATTTTTTTTGGGTTTCCACAATTTGGGATTCTGAAGTGTGCATCTCCAAAATGCATCAAGATTTCCAGTGCTAGGAAAAACATTACAAGTACTTGCAAGAACGTCTGAAGGATTCTGTTTGAAACTAGGTAAACAGTACAGTATGTGGCTATGTAAACTCATGGATTATTTGTAATACTAATCCCACTGGAATAAAAAAAAAAGGTGACAATTTCAGAAGTATTTTTTCATTACTGTTCAGTTACAGCTTGACATAAGGACATTACGGAACATTAAGGAACATTAAGGAGAAGAAGTTGGTTTTCAGTGCTGTTTTGCTGTCTATTGCAATGCGCTGTCTGGACTTGAACTCCTTTGAACAATGAGTCTACTTTTAAGGGAGCCACTGCCCCCCAGTATCACATAAAGTTTTTGACTCACAGTTACAACAAGGCTGAAATTCCATGCTATCCTGTTTTCATTAGCAAAGGCAGACAAGGAAATGCCTTTCTGTTCTTTTTATTCTTTCCATCTATGACTTGTTCAAATTCAGGGGGCTGTAGTGTAAATCAGGTTAGTGAAATGATTTTAGTTTAAAAATAATGTTTGCTGTAAGAAAGAAGGGAAAGGATTTGAGAGGGACCCTGGATCATTATAAACTGGATTATAAAATGAATAATTTCAATGGCCTCATGACTGCCAGTATAATAGAGATGGTAAAATATTATGAGGTGGAATATCCTTAAACCAGCTCTGCTACTACAGGCTGGATCTTGTGAAACCAGCACCATGTAAGATGCATGTATTATCCAACCTGCTTGGACAGAATACAAAATAAATTGTCTAGGGTATATATAAAAGTCAGCCACCCAGCTACTACCAAAACTCAGCTAAGGTTTGGATATATTGATAGGTTATCACCACCAGAGTATGTCAGGGCTTGGCTGAAAGTCACTAAATTGCAGACTCCTACTACGCTCCTTGGTGTTTTTTTTTTTTAACTTTTCTTTTTTTTTTTTAACTTTTCTCTTTTTCACATGAGAACTGATAAAGACATCTCAAAATAGGTGTTAAAAAAAACCCCAAAACCAAACCCAACAAACTTTAAACCAATTTACTACTTCTTCAGTTTACCTTAAAAAATGTAAGAACTCTATGATATTTGTGAAATATTATTTCTGGTATGTCTCATTTTAAAGAATTCAAACCCAAGAATGATGAGATATGTTTTCCTCTGAAAGTAATCCCCAGCATTTCCAACCAATTAAGTCAACAAAGCACCTTAATTTAATGGCAAAGTTTATTCATTTTTTAACAATTAAATGACAAAACATTTAAAATTTGCAGTTCAAAACATGCACATTCACCAAATGCCAAATGACATTTAACACTGCATAGAACTGAATGTATTACTAAAAGAACTATTTAAAAAAAACAGTGCATTTAACATCCAGTTTAAACTAAACCTGAGAAACTACCATAAACACCGAGTCAAAAAATCTTCATTCATGCAGCTTCATAATTTCCACAACAGTTTCAGCAGTAATGGCTTAGTGGAGCTGTAAAACCTCATTTCATCTTGAATGCAAAATTTGCTGTTTCAGACTGACCGCCTTCTGCAGCAGTTAATACATCTCAAACACTGAAAATCGTTATGAAAAATTATGTTGGAGTAGAAAAAAAATATTAATGCATTTATGGCTTCTATGCTACATTAAAGAAACACTATAAAATATGACTTTAAAAAACAAAACCTGTTCTGGTCACAGCTTTGCATTACAAATCACACTCTTCATGGAAATACTTTTATTTCAGTATCAACTCTCAGAAGTGCCCAACTTTGCACATCATTGCTCAGATGATGTGAGTCCTTATACTCACAAGCAGTCCAGTTGAACACTATAAGAGTAGTCGTTTGCATAAGCAGGAACCAGGTTTGGAATGCTAAAATATTCCTTTGTTTAATAAAGATCTATTGGTTAACAGCAAGGAAACTGGGGGAGCGAGGGCAGAGAGGGGGAAGGAGAAACTCATTTGTTGAGTTTTGTAACCAGTGAAAACATCCAGTACCAAGGAAGCTGAACTGACAGACTCATTTGCTTACACAGCACTAGCTTCTCGATATATTATGAGCAGACTTTTAACGAAGGCATTAAAAAACAGGGATCAACAACCACCATGCATTGCCTCAGAACACTTAGAAATAGTGCCTCATGCAGACAGAATGATAAATTCATCAGAACTACAACTGCTTTTACACAATACACAAGAAAAAAACTTTACTCCTTAAATTTAACACATATTCCAAATTACTCATCATTCAAGATGGGTTCAAATGTCATGATACACATCTTAAGACAGTTAATGCTCATCTTTGTAACAAGGTGAATTTTATGGATGCATGTGGACATATAAGAATCTTCAGCTCTTACTGTTTCAAAATATTTTATTTATCATTTTATACAAATAGAATGATGACTAAGTATAAATCTGTTGAAACTGCTTTGCAAAAATATGTGTAAAATTAGGAAATGGCAAGAAAAAATTCCAGATACAAATTGTCAATAGGTTTGTTAAAATTTGTTTTCAGTTACTCTTTTGAATAATTTCTATATATATGTATGTATATATTTAAAAATAATCAAGCAAAAGTATTTATATAAGATACCCGATTTTTTAGTGGCACAGGTTCATCTTTTAGATGGAAATTTTTAATACTAACTTGCAGTGCCCATGAAAGAGATGGAAAAGTCCATGTGAACTCTCTATTTAATACACTTCTGAATTTTCGAACAGTAGGAACAGAGGCATTGTTATGAGCATTTCCGCCTCAACTGTTCTTTTTTCCTTTAAACAAACATCAGCAGAATCCCCTTATTTTAACAAAGGTATGACATACTAACAGGATGGAACTAGATTATATTACTGTGTACTTAACATGAAAATAAAGTGCATATTGTATACTTGGCCTGATTTAAAAATGGGCATACCTAGATAAGATAATCTTGTATTTTAAAATGGAATTGTATGAGCAATCAAAACCCACTGTTTTTGCCACACTTGTCTTTTTTTGCTATTTTTAAGAAGTGGTATCTTTCAACCACTAATTATCAGAAAAAGTACAGAGAGAGGGGAAAAATTCATCAAAAGTAGTAAAAAAATGCACTTTGTGAAATCCTCCTTCAAATTCTGAAAAGATGTAAGCATGAAATGCTGTGATAAGATTATCTTACAAACCTTTACGTTAGTCTGAATTTAGAATCTTAGAGTAATTTTCTTTCTTTCTTGCTTTCAGTCATTTTCTTTCTTTTTAAGGTAGTTAATTTGGGATGTACTGTGTGTTGTTTTCTTCAAAGTGTATTACAATGGTAAGACAGAATTTTATTTCATAGGAAGAATAAGAGATCATGTAAATACACTGTATGTATTTCACAGTGTATTCTAATCCATATCTGCATAATTAGCAATTCAACCAATTAGAACAGAAAAAAAGTTGCCCATGAAGAGACTACGTATAGATTAATTTTATATGAATTAAGTACACAGAAAGATTATAAAGGAGCAACAGTGTCATGGTTAATTTCAGAAATGTTTTGAAGGTGGTCATTGTCCCTTGGATGACAGAAAATAGGGATCCCCTTTTTAGGAAAGGGGCATGACCCTGAATTTTTTCTTGCCTTAGGTCAAGTGATTTGGCCCTCCCATATTGATCCATCTATTTATCTTTGCCTGCAATGGCTTTTCTGAAGGCAGTTCTTGTCTGCATGACTGGCAGTACTGTTTCTAGTTCCCTTTCTCCTTGTGCCTGCTGTTTAAAGATCACTCTACGCTCGTGAGAGGAAGACACTGCATAACATGCATAAGAAATGCAGACTGCCTTCCCACTGATACACCTTCCTAAACACGTACTTTCAGATAGTGCCTTCTGTTGGGCTTTCTCTGTGTATTTTTAAGTTTCTCTCAGAATGGAGGATAAGAAACTTGGATAATGAGATTAATTACATGTTAAGCATTTAGCTAGACAAAAGGCAAGGAGGTAAAGTCACCTTTAGTATGACAAATGAAGGAGGGCAGAGAAAAGATGGCACTGGATGACTTGTTATGATTTGGAGAGCAAAGAGGAAATACTTAATTTAACAGATCACTGGGGATATTGTTGTTCTGCTTTTCCACCTGGCTGATCTCCACGGAAAGAAAAAAAGAGATCATTCCTATGCAATGCACAAAAACTTACTTAACAGTAAAACCAAATGCTACTATAAAAAATTGTATTTTTAATGTAATTATAGTGGCTTTTAAACCTAGAATTAAACATGGACTAAAGAGTGGCAAGAATTAACTAAATTTTAAAGTTCAAGTAGCCTTTCTTAGTTTGAAACCTGACAGTTGTTGGATGGTAAGTTGAGAAATACCAAGTATAACTACTTTAAGAATGTATCACAATGTTCTCATTTAATACTGCTCTCTTTTTTTCCCCTCATACCAGGTGCGTATCTTTTTCTGCAGTCACTTCCTCGCCATTTTAATTAAAGGTGAGAGTATATAAGCATTCTGCATGACCAATAAGTTGTAAAGAGACTGCTGCAACGTATTTCACACCTTTATAGGAAGAGACTTTAGTGCAAATAAACCAGTACATACCACAGACTAACAAAGGGCATGCTTTGCTCTGTATTTCAATGTATGCATTTCAAATAATCTTAGTATAAAAATGTTGAAAATTTGATTAATTTTAAAAAATAAGTTTAAACAAACTTTCTTTTGAACCTACAGTATAAGCAGATACAACTAAGCATCACAAAAATAACTGAGTTTGCTAAAGGGAAGTAAGGCAGAGCAATTCTTAAAAATTGAATAAAGTATTACGTGTACTCCATTATACAAGTTGGCAGCCATATTCAACATATGCAATACTAAACGAAAATAAGGGGAAAGCTTGTATAAGGCCAAAGGTGCAAAGACTTGCAGTTTTGAAAGCAAATGCCAAAAAGGCCACTCAAATTAGATTCACTGTACCTTCTCCTCAAGTGTGGAGACTCAAGCATGCAGTTCTGAGATCAGGACTGGAGATAGTTTCCTTTCAAATTTTTTCTAACAGAAAACATTTATGGATCTTCTTTGGCAAATGTTTTTAGATTAGTTTGACACAAATATCTATGAGCATCTTGACTCAAAATCTTTCTTAAAGAAGGTGAATTCACACCATTAAGATACTGGGTTTTTTTCAGCACTTGTTGAAATCAAAGGCCTGTTATCAAATATATTTAAATATATTAACACTTAAAAACCTTCACAGATGCTAGTTGATCTGTTTGTGTAAAGTACATTTAGCAATCTGACCACTGCCCTTCTAGTATATGACCAGTATTGATCCAATTTCATTGTAAAATAAGCAAGCTGGCAAGATACAAGGTAAATTCCAATCTGTTTACAAAGGCTAAGCAAATACTTGTTAAAAATTTAGAGATGGTGTGTTACAGTATAGTTGCACAGTGCTTATGTCTACTGAATACACAAACCCAAACTTTATGGAACAAGACCATCATAGATCTTTCAACGTCTGATAACTGGACCATGGTCGCAGCTCCCAGCAAAGATCTAGTAGCCTGTCTCACAAAAGTAACAACTAAGGCCTAAATGTCCAGCTGTGTTTCTTCACCATTCCTCAGGCCTTTGCTTTGTGGTATCGTAAGCTCTTATGACTTCAGACTGGGAAACAATTCCATTTTCATCTTGAGAGAAGGCGTAGCCATCTGCAGATACAAAGCAAAATAGAAACAAATTAAGTTTTGATAGTTTTTATTTTTTTAAAGCTTTAATAAAAGCAACTTAACAAAGATGAATAGAGAGGAATAAACCTCTTTTCAACTGTTAGTAAAATCCTGTGCCATTTCTTACAGAATTTTGCAGTTATAAAACAGCTGAAAGAACTCTGCACAGTATCTTGGGTATGAAGGGCAACGTAACCACAGGCAAAGAACATGGTCTAATGGGTTTAGGATACTGCACTTTTACTATAAATAAATGCAGTGAAAGGCAGAATTTTACTGCTATGCTATTAATGGATATTAATTTTTTGTCATTGATCACTTACGAAGCAAGTTTTGTTGCAAAGAGTCAGAGCGATACAAGTTCACATGGTTCTTCTTAAAAACATTCTTCAGTAGTTGGGCTCTTTCAGTTAAGCTAGAGAGAAAGCAGACATGTGAAAAATATTTACTTACTAATTACCCTATCCCTTTATGCTTGAATTTGCTCAATGGGAATTAATTGTTAAATGAGAAGTGTCCATCCTCCTTATTCTTTTTAAATTGTGCCTGATGCCATAATTAAGATTATGATTAAAAGCTTGCATGAAGACAGATGATTAAGTTCTGACCCCTGGTAATGATTTTACTTGTCACAGTGCAGGCAAAATATCTGTTTGAAACACTGCTGTGTGCTGGCAACACAAATAAATGAATGATATTGTGAACTTTTGAGTGTGACTCCTTTAGAAACACACAATGTAAAGGGAAGGCACTGTCTTCCTTGATGTAGCACAGCTTGAATAGTGCCAGGCTGAATTAGTCTTTTTATCTTAAATAGGAAGTGTTCCCAGCCTCTGATGACACAGTACCCCAAAGGGATGGGAAATGAGTGGAGGGAAAGCCACGTTCACGGTCATCAGCTGTGTGTACAGAAACATTATTTCCACGAAAACTGTTCTAGAAAGGAGCCTTCCCCAAGAAACTCTAGAAGGTGTTTTTCTGGAGATCATACCCAAATAACAAACTATTATTGCTGCTAAGGTTGTCCTCTTCAGCCCATCTCCTTCCTTCCCAGCACTACTGAGTTTCTTATATTGTTGTGTACACACACTTGGGTACCTTTAGTGTGACCCAAGGGACTCCTCATTTCAGCCCAAGTGGAAAACAGGAGCATTAAACATTTTTTAAATTGAGACTCAAGCATCAGCAAATGCTGCAAACAGTAGTGAAACAAGTAGCAAAGGTATTGGGTTTCCTTTCTGTCTGTCTTACGCTAAAGTTCTCTCTAACAGGAACATACTAAATAAATACCAGGTAGATGAGCCATAGCTCAGAAAAACTGCAAAATCTGACAGTTTTATAATAACATTTTAAATATGTGCAAGGGACTATATTAAAAAAAACCCCAAACAAACTCTTCAGTGTCCTCTTGATTTGATGTTCACTGTGAATTACAGCCTGTGCTTCAAGAAATACCAACCTATCACTTAAACACTTCAAATGCTGAAAAATCCAGTCCACTCTCAATGTAACCTGGTCTAAAATTAGTTCAATTAAAAAAGAGATGTATCTTATGTTTTATATGAGTATATAGTGATTTCATATTGCTACAGTTTTGCTACATTAGCAAAGCTGTCTCTTGTGCAATGATGTAGTAAGAAAATCAGATTTCACACACCTTATGTTACCAAGTTTTGACTACTCAAATTACTTTTTAATATTATTGTCAATTAGCGCAACAGACTTACCTTCCCAGGCTATCAACCAGACTAAGTGGTGCAAAGAAGGGAACTAGACTGCTATCCTTACTAAATTACCATTCAAGCCATTAAATTAGAAAAGTTCATTCTTTCTTAAGTGACTCTATACTAATATATGAAGCTGAACCACTATTTAGTGCTGGAGAGACTAATGGTTTATCTCATCTTTCTGTTCCCCTCTAGTCTGGTGGTAACAGCATATGGTGAAAGCTTGGCTTTTCTAAGTTGGAAAAGGAAAATAAACCTACAATTTCCACATCCATAGAGGAATGCTAACTGGAAAATCTACAGGGTAAGGTGACAGGCAGGGGAAACTGTTTCTGTGGCCATGTTTTGAAAGAAAAGATAAAATGAGACTTCCTTGTAAGAAAAAAAAAATAGGTACCAATTCCAGGAAGGTAGTTGGCATCTGCTGACTTAATCAAGAATGGAGAGGCTGAAGTACTGAAACACATCTTACTCCCAGTGCTTTCCTAAGCTAATTCTCTGGGGATTTTTTTTTTCATCCTGCTTGCTCCTCTACGCTGTGTAGAAGCCTTCTTTTTTAGTTCAGAGCTGTAAACTGTTTAAGTGAAATTAATAAAAAAATAGGGACTGAAATCTAAACTGTAAGAATACAGAGAACGAATAAATAAATCAGTATTTTCATGTAAAATTGGAGGCCAAGGAGGTGGAAGACTATGGGTACACTTAGTTACAATTATCAGCTGCATCTCCTTTGCAATACATCTGTGAAATCCTTATTAATGTGAGTCGAACTCAGAAAACTTCTACAAAATGTTTGACAGGTGTTATTTTCTAATAAAAAATATTTTATTTAAAACATTAGGATGCCTGTTATGCCATTCTTGGTACCATCATTCCTTGCTTCTATTCCCGAATGGAATGTTCAGAATCACAGAATCACTAGGATGGAAGAGACCTTCAAGATCATCGAGTCCAGCCCATGCCCTGACACCTCAACTAAACCATGGCACCGAGTGCCACATCCAGTCTTTGTTTAAACACATCCAGGGATGGTGACTCCACCACCTCCCCAGGCAGACCATTCCAGTACTTTATCATCCTTTCTGTAAAATCTTTTTTCTAATATCCACCTACATTTCCCTTGATGCAGCTTGAGACTGTGTCCTCTGGTTCTGTCAGTTGCTGCCTGGAGAAAGAGACCAACCTCCACCTGACTACAACTACCTTTAGGGAGTTGTAGACTGACAAGGTCACCTCTGAGTCTCCTTTTCTCCAGGCTAAGCAATCCCAGCTCTCTCAGCCCTTCCTCACAGGGCTTGTGTTCCAAGCCCCTCACCAGCCTCGTTGTTCTCCTCTGGACCTGCTCAAGCATCTCAATGTCCTTCCCAAAATGAGGGGCCCAGAACTGAACACAGCACTCAAGGTGTGGCCTCAGCAGTGCCGAGTCCAGGGGAAGAATGACCTCCCTGGTCCTTCTGGCCAAACTACTCCTGATACAGGCCAGGATGCCATTGGCCTTCTTGGCCACCAGGGCACACTGCTGGCTCATGTTCAGCTGGCTGTCAATGAGTACCCCCAGGTCCCTTTCTGCCTGAGCACTGTCCAGCCACACCGTCCCCAGCCTATAAAATTGCAGGGGGTTATTGTGGCCAAAATGCAGGACTTGGCCCTTGGACTTACTAAATATCATCTTACTGGACTCTACCCATCCATCCAACCATTCCAAGTCTCTCTGCAGAGCCCTCCTACCTTCCAACAGATCGACACGCTCCCAGCTTAGTGTCATCTGCAAATTTACAATGAAAGATTCAACACCCTCATCCATGTCATCAATAAAGACATTGAACAGAACTGGCCCTAGCACAGACCCCTGAGGGACACCACTGGTGACTGTCCCCCGCTGGATGCAGCACCATTCACCACCACCCTCTGGGCCCGGCCATCCAGCCAGTTCCTAACCCAGCACAGAGTGCTCCTGTCCAAGCCATGGGCTGCAGCTTTTCCAGGAGAGTGCTGTGGGAGACAGTGTCAAAGGCCTTGCTGAAGTCCAAATGGACAACATCCACAGCCCTTCCTGCATCCACCAGGTGGGTCACCTGGTCATAAAAGGAGACCAGTTTTGTCAAACACAGCCTACCCCTCCTAAACCCGTGCTGGCTGGGTCTGTTACCCTGGCCATCCTGTAAGTGCTGTGTGATGACACTCAGTATAAACTGTTGCATTACCTTACCGGGTACTGAGGTCAGGCTAACTGGCCTGTAATTACCAGGATCCTCCTTCCCACCCTTTTTGTGAATGGGCATCTCACTAGCCAGCTTCCAGTCATCCGGAACCTCACCAGTAAGCCAGGACTGTTGGTAAATGATGGAGAGCAACTTTGAAAGCTCATCTGCCAGCTCTCTCATAACCCCTGGATGGATCCCGTCAGGTCCCATAGATTTATGAACATCCAAGCAGCTCAGCAGTTCTCTGACTGCCTCCTCCTTGATAACAGGGGGACCATTCTGCTCCCTGACACCATCTACCAAACCAGAAGGATCCTGAGGAGAAAGCATCTTCCCACTAAAGACTGAGGCAAAGAAGGCATTAAGCACTTCTGCCTTCTCCTCATCTGCATTTACTAAGTTCCCTTCCTCATCCAATAGAGAACAAAAGTTGGTCTTACCCTTCCCTTTGCCATTAATATAATTTATAAAATGATTTTTTATTCTCCTTTACAAAAGTTGCTAAATTAAATTTGAACTGAGCTTTGGCCTCCCTAATTTTTTTCCTACATGCTCTAGCAACCCCCTTAAATACTTGTTGAGACCTGACCCTCCTTCCAAAGATGATACATCCTCTTTTTTTTCCTAAGTTCCTTCCAAAACTCATTGCCTATCCAGGTTGGACGTTTGCCTCGTCAACTCGTCTTTTGGCACACAGGGACAGCCTGTTCCTGTGCCCTAAAGATCTCTGTTTTGAAGCACACCCACCTTTCCTGGACTCCTTTGTTTTTAAGGGCTTCTTCCCAAGGAACTCTCTGAATAAGTCTCCTAAATAGGCCAAAGTCTCCCGTTCGGAAGTCCAATGGAAAAGTCTTATTAATGTTCCTCCTCATTTCACCACATTTCATTGCTTAAATGCTAAGCAGTGAAAAGACTACCTTAAACTTTTACAAGAACATGAAGCATGCACATGCCTTAGTTAACATACAGTGAAGTTTCCACTGCACAGATCTGATTGCTGGTAAAGAAAATACAAAATACATAGGAAATACACTTAAGAAAAGTGCTTTCAGCTATTCAAGTATTAAATTCTGTTCCTTTTCTATACTTGAAACACTGTGGGCTCTCTATTATAAATCACCTTGTTGCCATTCAAATGCATATTTAAATATCTACATGTGAAGCCAAGACAACATGGTTTCATAATTAACCAATGTTAGACCACAGTAACTAAATGCTTGTGCTCATTATGTGTACCTATATGTACAAGCAGAATATTAACTAATTTTTAACATGAAATGTATATCTTTACAGGCAATTAAACACAGATATAGAAAAAAATATTTTTTTATAAATTCCTGTAACCCTCTCAGTAAAGAATTTCTTCCTAGTATCTAAACTAAACCTACCCTCTTTCAGTCCTATTACTACATGCCCTTATAAAGTCTTCTGGCTTTCTTGTAGGCCCCCTTCTCAGTAAACATTCAGATACACACTGATTACAACAGCTATCCACTACAAGAATCCTGACCTTATATCTGTGGAAGCTGAGACTTCTATTTTGTGTTGTAGCATTTCTAAGATGGGAATGCACAGAGAGGAGAGTTATCTTTCTCACTATTTCCCAGTTACCTTTTAATCATGCAGTGATTTATATAGTCTTAGGTTATTCTGGCATTTAATGAGAACAAATCCCTTCTTCTGCTGTAACAGAAAAAGATACTCCCACAGATATGCACACTAGAATAAGAAAGTCTCATGTACATATCTTAAACAGATGTAGAGGACATTCCTCACCCATTTAACTACTTACTCTGTACTGTAATTTATTAATCTGGGCTTACACATTTTAGGAGACTCAGAAATGTTTACAGAAGTTGAATCAAATTTTTGTAGATGCAAATGAGTCATTTCATGAGACCGTTTCTTTAACAATTAATACTTTCTCCATAAAAGGTTAAGTTTTGGCTTTATCACCTCAATTTTAATACATTAAAAAAATAAGTGAGGTAATAAAATCTTGAGAGATATTGAGTTGTGTAACATCCAGTGATTTGCATATAAGGTGGATGCTTGTATCCTTCAGAAATACTGGTCTAAAAGTAATTGTGGAGAAGAATTAGATCTAAGAAAGATATTCTGGCAGGTAACTAAACAGCTGTCATGGAGCCCTCATAACTATTTAACTGTGGGATAAAAAGGCAATTACAAAAGTGGTGGTGAAAACACCAAGCTCATTTTACCTATATAAAAAGGGATTTGGAAGACATGCTGTGCGTAGAATGAGGGAAAAGCATCCTGCCTAGACAACTGAAGTTAAAGTAGCTGAACTGGGAATACAAGGGAAGTCTTGAAGGCAAGGGAAGGCAAGTATGAAATACTAAAAAGGCAGGTTACCTTACTTTTTTCTATACCCAGAAGATGTTCCTTCCCCTTTTAGCACCATCCAGTGCTAGTGTCTGCTTTCTTTTCTGAAACTCATTCTTCTACAACTTTTGCTCCTTGCTAAAGAGCACAGAGCATACATTGCTTCAAAGCTCACCACACTGACAGATGAGTCGGTTAATTTCGAAGAAGATAATTGCCCTCAATCTGCTGGAATGACCACTGCCACTGAAGAAAAGCATCTGTAACAATCAATTTACATCACATTTAAAAGCAAGAGAACTTATTCTTGCAATCAATGGTTAGGTCTTGCAGTGATGAATGAAAAGTAAGCTTGAAGTAGGAATTGCCACCAACTAGGGGATTCTACAGTACTTCCAGTGTGAAGCTGCTGCTACAAAGACAGCATAAAGAGCCTCAGAGGAGACTGCATGCAGGTATGTCCTCTTCTGTAACCCACCACACTAGACTAGGTGTTCCATGGGTGGCAGGATGAGCTTCCAGGCCTCCTGGAACCCCGGTTCCTTGTTACCAGGAAAGATGAACCCAGCTAGAGACAAAACATTCTTGTGAAAGCTCTCACACAATCTGGATAGTGCCCCATTAAAAATGGTGTTTATCACCTTGGTATCTGATGTTACTTGATCTCAACCTGGTAAATCCTAGTAAACAGATTCCCACTGAACTGGAAGAGGAATACAACGAGATTGCTAAAATATCTTTATGAACAAAAGGCACTTTCTGAAAATTCAATCTCTAATAAAAGAAGTGGCTGTGTTTTTTCTGGTCTCTTTCTGTGCATAGCTTAGTAGGAAAAAAGTCTTCTTGGCTATGCTTTTTGCCATGAAGATACTAAATAACAGCGGTCCAAAGAAAAGAAAGAACAGGAAAATCAAGTATCAGCAGTTTTGGCTTTTTTTTAGACACACTCACAAAACTCATGAAAATGAAGACAAGAAAAGAAAGCTTCAGTACAGCCAAATGGCACTAATGAATTGGAAGGGGGTGAGAGGGGGATTTTGTCATCTCATACATTCAACGAGTTCAGCCTGGGGTTAAAAAGCCTGAAATATTTTAGTGAGTGCACACCTTTATGCTGAGTTTACATGTAGAAAACGTCCCATGTTCATTTTTATCTTCTCCCTTTTCAAATTATCTGCCTGATCCATGAAGGAGGACATAACAAGGGAATTCGTGTGGAGTCTTAAGTTAAAAATTTTACTTACTTCATATAGGTTAATCAAATTAGTTTTCTCTGGACTGGAATTAAATACAAAACCAGCTTCTTATATTCAATTTCAGAAAATACTAGACACATTTTTGTTTTTCCCTATGCTACTGAGCAGCTTTTATAGAATTTCATTTTTGCTTTTTGTGCTTAGGCCCTGTTTACGGCTATACTAGAAAACGCTGCAGATTTAAACTAATTTTGTTCTAACCCATTTTCTTCTTATTTTGTTTGTGAATGAATTGTTAACACAGGCAAAAGTCACAGAATTAGAACTGCACCTCAAGCTTGTTCTATACATAAGAATCAGAAATCAGTCAGCTACAAAGAAACACATCAGTTAAAGCTTTTGGTAAAAACCTCTATATAAGCCTATGAAAAAAACACATAAGCTCAGTAGACCTGAAGGTCCTTCACAGATGCTTTTCATTTTTGCAAAATAACCTTTTCTCTTTGATACATGTATAAAGCTAAAAATATTTAGCTTTGTTTTTTAAGACAATGTTCTACAGATTTTTACTGTACCTCTTGCCATGCACAACTGCCCCAGGATCCTCAGACTTTGCTTCCAACTCCTGAACTTCATCTACCAGTGTCTTGTAAGTAGCTCTCTTTACCCTGTAAGTACATACAAAATACTGCCAGACTTACTCTTCTTGAAAATAGAACAACAGATAGTTTTAATGCTTATATAAATATTCAATTTATAAATCAATTTCCTCAGACATAAAACTAAGATTTACAAGGAGAAATAACAAAAAACAATTTTAAAGAACATATTTTATAATCTGTTCTTGCAAATTATATACAAAAAATATTTATTAATAAAACACTACAATTATTGAAACATTTAAAATAGTAATAACTCTTGCAATAAAGTTTTTCCAAAACAAAGATGGTAAATAATAATTTCATATAATCACCAGAATTGATCTTATATAAACCCCAGAACTGATCTTAATTTGTTTGTTATTATATTAGTAATTAGAACACACAATTAGAAGTCAGTACTTTCTTCTGTAAACACTGGCATTTCCATACTTACACTTTGTATACTATATCAAGAAGTAAAGCTGTCATAGGAATACACAGAAGTCCCATCCAAAACACTCCAGAGCTGAACATCATAGCTGCCTGAAGTGAAAATGCATAAAACGCGATGTCATGACAAGAACTAGCAAAAAAAAAATCGTATAAATATCAAGTAGTTTGTTGAGGCTATCAAAAGCAAATTTAAATTAATCATTCTAGTCTGACTAATGTGAAATAGAACTTGAACTCCTTTTTAAAATCCCCTGAGATGCAACATAAATCCAGTAAACAGTAAGCACTATTTCATGTCAAGAAGCTGGTAGAAAGATACACTGCTTAGCTCTTAGCATGGGGGAATCACCCCTCCACAATGCTGCTCTATACCACTGTGTTGATTACAGGCATTTCCACTGAAATCAGATTTATCAAAAATCCACCCTTTTCCAACTTTCTCAACACATTATGACCAGAGTTTTCCAATTTGCAATCTGCTCTAAGAGGATACAACAGTTTCAGACCCTTCATTTGGATACTGGACACTGTTACAATTATCCTGCAATGTAACTTGGAGCAAAGTTTTCTCCCACAGAGCTCCTTATACCACAGTTCCCACACTGCCTCAGACTCCTGCTAAACAGATTGCTTAAAAACAAGAAATAAGGAAACAACCATTTATGTAATTACGAAAATATGCAACATATTGTTAAATGAAAATCTAACACATTAATACACAGTGAAATATTTGAAAACCACGCAATTGTTTTTATCTGTGTGTTTGTTTTTTTCTATACACCACTATATGTAATACATAGGAATTTCTTCTGTTCATAACTTGGTCTGTAGAAATACTAAAAACTAATTTCTTCTGTTCATAACTTGGTCTGTAGAAATACTAAAAACTAAAACATATTGAATGGCCAAAACAAACATCACAATATATGGACATCAAAGGAAAAATGTATTTACCTTTGTAATTCATGCTAAAATGTCTACATGGATAATATTATGGATGCAAAGAGTATGATAAATACCTACTGAAGCACGTTACTACAGGTTTGAATTGCAGTCAGTATTAGAAATACTTTCATAATGTAATTCAATTGTAAAGAGGCTGAAAGTAACACCACTACACAACAGACTTTCAAATCCTTTGTTTCATTACGTGGAGACTAAGTTCTTTCACAGGTTAAGCCTCAGTATGTAAAATAAATAAAATTTTTTACTAGCTTTAATTTTACTAGCTTTAATTAGCAGACAAATAGTAGGCAGCTTGCAGTAGCTGAAATCCAATTTCTCAACATGCATACCTGAACATTTAAGAATTATACTCAATATGTAGATATATGAAAATAGAAGTGAATTATTTTCAGGAAAAACCCTAATTCTCAGATAAGCAAAAAGTTTAATTTACCTTGTTTTTATATCCAAATTCCTAATAACACTGATTCTTTGGAAAGCATTAGAATGTACTTTAAAAATGTGGTAACCTTCCCATGGCTATGTTAAAAGGACATAGATATTGCCCTGAGATTCTACTAACTATTTCTGTCAAAAGCTGCCAGCAAAGGTGTAAACACTGAGCAGTGGCAGGTTCAAAATAAAACAATTCATATTCTCAAAAGGGAAAAAAAAAAAAGAGAAAATTTTGTATCAGGGTGAAATGTATTAGAGAAAAAAAAAAGCATTGTCAGTCATTTTATAAGCAAAACCTGACTTTTGACATATTTGATGAAATACTCATTTTCTAGAACAGGAGTTAATAGAAATGCCTATCATAAATGCATTTTGCAAGACATTTTATAATTAAGTAGCAATTAGATAGACAGTTCCCTTAAAAACAGAAAAAAAAGCATAAAAATACAATTTGAACTAATTACGATTATTACTTCCTATTATTAACAACATTTTTTTATTTATAAGAACATAGCAAAGAGCTGTCCTTGTGTTAGCCACCCGGTATGAAATGTTTGCTGGTGAAACAGCAAAAGTGATAATGTAGGTCTTAGGATGTTAATTCTGACCATTGTAATGCTAACTATGAATGAAGGAACAACTGGCGCCTACTATTCACTCCATCCAGCCTTTGGCTTTACAAATGAACAACATGAATTGAGGTAAAAAAAAAAAGTTTTTCTGCGTCATATTTGAAAGCCTGTCAGATTTTTTTTCCTTTACAGAGTTAATCCAAACCTAAAAGATTTAAAGCTGACATTCGCATTAAAGACAGAGGCCCTCTTTGTATTTTTTGGATGAAGAGGGGAAAAAATAAAATCCCACAGAGGTATTTCCTTCCTTTCTGTACAAGAAAGCTCCCCCCTCACTCTGTAGAAAACATTTTTGTCTCTAACTTTTCACATCTCTCTACACATAGGCAGGTCATCTGGGAAATGGCAAACCAATCCCTTTCAGACAATGGCACTAACAGGAGCAGCCTGTTCTGGGGACGGACTCTGGCTGCCTCTGTTTGTGGTTTACAAATTGTTCCTAATGTGAGAGATTTGTGGTCTATGCCAAGTCTTCCCCCTTTAGGCCTTGTGAAACCAAATGGAATCTGCCACAAAAGTGGCTCCCAGGGGAATTCAGAAGTAATCCAAAATGAGAGCTGGGAAGCCCAGTTTATTGTAGGACTTACAAATCCTGCAGGGAAGATAAATTATTTGTTGTATGTGTAGTACATGCTTAATATTAAGATTTTCTAAAATAAATTAACTTTTCTTAAAGTTTAGATTTTTATATAGATTCTCATTTTTCAAAAAACAAAAAATTGCTGAGAAATACTCCTTTTCATGATTTAGTGGCAGATAAGAAATCCTGGCTGCAAAACATTTTTAAAGCACTGCTGAAGATATAGTGTTAGGAAATTACATGTCAGAATGAACACAGAACATTCGCTTTTTCCTCATTATGAAATGATCTGCCAAAACAGCTGGCTCAGATTTTAAAAAGCCTTTAAAAATAAGAAGAGACAGATGAAAACAGTGGTAAAATTCTTGCTGCAGAAAAGCTTACCCTTTTCAGTTTATCTATTTCAAATATCATCCAGGTACACATCTCCTTCCTATAAACTACAAAGCTATAAAATACCTCAACAGCATCAAACCAGCAAAAAACTTCATTAGTAGTAATGTGCATGTGTTTGCCTTCATATATGCCAAAGTACTTACTGTTGTAGTACTAAACCAGATCTGCATTAACTTCCAGTGCAATGAAGTTCCTACAAATAAGTTCTTGTATTGCCTCTAGCCTTTCTTTGCTATGTAGAGTTAAAAAAACATCTTTTAGCTCCTTTTAATTAAGAACTGTGTTCCTCAGAATTGCAAAGAATTAAGTTCCTCTCTATTAGGATTTCAGGTTATTAGGTATATTAACCAAGACAGACCACTGGAAGCAGAAAAGATAAATTGGGCAGTTCAAAGATCAGCTCTGCTGTTCCTGTTTGAGAGAATGAGAATGTAACTACTGAATTTGGAGAAGGATCTTTGAAGTATATCTGGGAATAGCAGATTCTGGCTCACAAATAAATGTCTGCTACTAGACCAAGTACAATTAAACGTGAAGGTTTGAGGAGTCAAAATGGAAACTACCTATTGGGAATTAAATGGAAAAATAAAAACCCCTTAGACAAATACTTTTGATTCCTGAAGTGAAAGACAAAAAGCAAACTTTAAATATAAATTATTAAATAGTTAAAATATGTTAGTATCATAAAGGTAACATAATTTTAGGCTCTCAGGTGAGGACAGATGACTAAAATGGATATGTTTTATGTGATAAATTCTGATTAACTTTTAAAAAAATCATCAATAAGTCACTTTTTAAGTAATATTATCCACAAATGTACCCTGAAACTTTTTTTCTCTAAACAAGAGATCCACATAGGTATAGAAAGGAAGACATACAGATTACTGATTTCTGTTTTGTAAAGACTCACAGGTTTTAAAAGACAAGCTGGGAAAACTTGGAAGGGGGATGGAAATGTGTTAAAACTGTAGGATAATGCCTATAAGAACCTACTGTTGAGGATGAGAAATATTTTGGACTATGAAGGAAAAGCCTAGCTTTTATTGTTGAATTATTTCAATGTTCTTGAAAATTTAGTACACCAGTTATTTTCCCTGAAATATCCATAATTTTGATAAAATTTTAATATAGACTGGTTAAAAAGCAGCGCAACAGAAAAGAAAAAAAATAAAGCACAGCTACCCTAGATATTAGCCATTGAAGAATGACTATATTCCACAAGTTTTGTGGTAATGAAGTGAGACTCAAAAGACTTTGGTATTTGCTTACCATACAGAGCTCAAAGCAGTTTTTTGAAATAGAGATTGCCAACTCAGTTATCTGCCAGGTTCCCTTAAAAGCATGGCACAGTAATTCTCTTGTTTGGAGGAATTTAGAGAAATCATTACTTCCCAGATTTTAGGGGCATTATTTATAACTCTCCTGCTAGCACTGAGGAAAAGCACCATAGCAATTTTTCTTAAATATACAACCATTTATTTATTATGCTATATTCTGCAAAAGTTATTAAAAATATTCAGCTGTTTTTTAGAAGTGCAAGAGACAAGTATCCATTAATAGCACCTTTTACAGCTGGAGTGACAACACAGCAGGGTGCAAAAGCTCTAAGATACTCAAAGAAAAGCTGTTGATGTATGGGCTGGATGAAGGACTGTGAGATACACTGAAAATGGGCTGAATGGCAGCTGGTGATCAGTGTCAGGCTGGCTGGAGGCCAGTAACTGAAAGTATACCCCAGGGGTCAATACTGGCTCCAGTTTCATTTCACATCTTCATTAAAGATATGGATGAGAGGCAAAGTGTACCCTCAGGAAGTTTGCTATGACACAAAATGGGGGGAGGAGTGGCAAATGCAGTAGAGGATTGTGTTGCCATCCAGAGACACTTCAAAGGGCTGAAGAAATGGGCTAACAGGAACCTCATACAGTTGAACAAGGAGGAATGCAAAATCCTGTACATGGGAAGGAACACCTCCAGGCAGCAGTATATCCTGGGGGCCACCCAGCTGGAAAACAGCTTGGCAGAAAAGGACTTGGTCCCAATGGACACTAAGCTGAAAATGAGCCAGCAATGGGCCCTTGTGACAAAGAAAGTGAATGGTATCTTTTGGCTTTGTTAGACAAAGTATTGCCAGCAGAGGGGAAGGCAGGTCACCTCTACTCAGCATGGATGAGGTTACACCTAGGGAAGTCTCCAGTTCTGGGCTCCCCAGTACAAGAAACACGGACAAACGGAAATTAGTCCAGTGTCCTGAAGCATCTCTCACACTGGAGAGAAACTGAGATAGGTGGGACTACAGCCTAAGAGAAGGCTTAGGGGGATCTCTCACCCTGAGTGGAGGGTGCAAAGACAGAGCCAGGTTATTTCAAGTGAAGCCCTGTCATGGCACAAGAGGCAAGGAGTGCAAACTAAAACTTGAACTGGAACATCAAGAGAACCTTTCTTACTGTGAGGGTGACTAAACAGGGACACAGGTTGTTCAGAAATGTTGTCTCCATCCTTGGTAACACTCAAAAGCTGTCTGGAGCAACACAGTCCGGGGGAACTTGGTGTCGTGTCGGAAGCATTATATCAGATGACCTCCCGAGACCCATTCAACTGTTCTATGTTTGTATTCTATCCTAAATACTTTGCTTTGTAGGCTTTGCTCTACATTAGACTGAAACTAATTCCCACTTTTGGATCAAACTTTAGACAAACATCTTACTAGAGAAGACCTGTTCATTAGCAATTGAATTATCTCGAAAACGATATTTTCAAAAAAGTTATTTGGTGTTTTTGTGTAAAAAACCCCAATGTAGTAAAGGCATGAAAGGATGCATATCTAATATTTTATTAAACATGATTTCATATAAGCCGGATACTTGTTATAATAGAGAGAGAAGCAATATTTAAGAAACCAATGCTGTCAATATAGTATATTCTAATACACCTTTTCTACACAGTGCAGTTAAATCTTCCCAAAAGAAGTATTACTGTTTTTCACAAGACTTCTGCAAACCTCAATCAAATGATCTTAAATTCTGTAAAATACACACTTGTACCTTAACTCCAATTTCCGCCAGTAGTTTTATAAATCCCCTGGGTCAGACAGAGCAGAAACAGATGGTGCTCTGGAGAACTTTACAGTGCATTGTCTACAGTACAACAGTAAATTAAAAAGTTCTGTGGATACTGAACTTTTGCTTTAGGATCAATGCCATATTTCTTATTCAAGTAAAGTATTATTATGATAAGCTATCTTATTAATCATATAGGTGTAAAAAAAGAGGCCTAACAATTCAGAGCACAAAACAGTAACAAGGAGCTTTACTAGTGTGAAATATACAACAGATTGATTTGTTTTTCACCCCTTCTCAATTACAGGTTTGCAACTCAGACCACAACCAGCTTTTTTCAAGAAAGAGATAACCATATTTGTTTAGAAATGTATCTATTTTTATAATTTAAAAATTAGTCTGACTTTTTTTAAGAGGACTTAAAGGAAAAATAGACCTATTAACTGCAAGGATATAAGCACTAATGGAAGGTTCTTGCAGCTTTACAGCCTACTGACACATGAATGGAGGCTGCTCTTATTAGGCGATTTAAGTCACAGAAATTTCATTATTCAACAAACAAGTATGATTTTCCTAACTGTGAGTACTTTGTGGGAGGGAAACAGGTGTTCTGGGATAAAACTCCCCTCTAAATATGACAAAACATTGACAACAGGAAACTTCTTGCAATTCCCTGAAGATTAAAAATCCATTTTGTTCAGTATGACAGAACAGTTTTCTGTGAAGAGTTTCAATGAAAAAAGAAAATACACCTACAAAGCAAATACCTTATCAAATACGTACAGACTTGGCATTTACTTTTAAAAACTTATGCAAACTTCATCTGGCCTAAACAGAAAATACTGTAAGTTGTTTAAAATATTTTGGAAGTACTTTTCAATTATCTATTTGTTAATACTATACATAGAAGTATCAACCTAATTTATATCAATGTAGTACAAAGACAGACCCAGGCAGTTGATTTTTTCAAGTCCACAATAAAAATTTTCTTCTATTCTGTCGTGACCTCTTTTTTTGAAATTAAATGCAACTTGTTAAAGACAATGGGTCAAAACATATGGTGTTAAACCTAACCCAAAAATGCCTACAAAGAATTTTACGTTGTTTTATTTTTGCTTTCTTTCCTGTGCATCTATATTTGAAAGTACAGTCTTTACTGTAAAAAGAAAATATTAAGTAAGTAAAATAGTAAAATAATAGGAAAATAACCCATAAAGTTCCTTGTTCACATGATTCCAAACTAGACAGTGCCGACAGAAAGCAAATGCATGAATAAACATTCCTGCAGATGCAATGCAAATTGTAATATAATAAAGACTATGCTACAGAGGATGCAAAGTTGTTAGAAAATTAATGAAAGCTTTTGAAATGTTTTCAGTATTTCTCTCTCATAAGCTGTGCATCCCCATTCCTTCTCACCGAAATAGTGTTTTGTGGCTACTACCAAAATCCTCCTTATTTTAATATTTTGTTATAAGTAGACAGAAGTTGAATTCCTAGTTTTTTAGGATCTGTGTCTAAGACTAGAAGAATACAGTTCCTAATTCTTAGAATAAACTCAAGGAAAGTAATTTTTAAATGAGTGATTTTAAAGCAAAATAATATGAAAGTGAACAGTAAGTTCCACTTAATTAATGATAAAATATTTTGTGTCCTGTTTCTACTAAAAGACTCATGAAGTTGATTTGCTACAGTACCTCAACTAGCTACAGCTACTATACTATATAATTAATTACTTAGGTTATCACCCCTTTTTATCACATATTCTTCTTCAGTTTTATAGCCTATTTTTCCATTTTCTTCAGCTTCATAAAGCCCATTGCTTCTCTCGTAGTTTTCATCCATTTTTTCCTTCTAGCCTGTGTCTGCCAAAAGACAATGGTGAACTGACAGTTTTTATCTGAACATCATCAATCAGTGAAAATGAATGAAGCTTTCTTCACTTGGAACTTTATTTCTTTAAGAAAAAAGAAAAAAAAAACCATTAACTGGAATAGAAACTGTTTTAAGGTTGGCAGGATGTGACTGGTTTCAGAATTTTAACATGGAAAGCTACTATAACCAAGACACCTACTATCAATCTCTAAGAGTTAATCAGCTACAGAACTACCAGTTACTCATATCAGGAGAACACTGGTGCCAGGATACCTTACTCATGTGATTCCAAAGTCAAATCGCAACTCTTCTGGTGCACTACCTATTTGGCAACAAGTTACCACTACTTACAGGAGTTCAGGCTACTGTACCATGGAGAGCCACATAGTTCCCACACTGTGAGAAATAGTACTGTATAGGTGGGTGAGTTGGCCTAGTGCAGATATACCAGCCTTGAAAAACCAGAAAACAAAGGTCTTGGGGCCAGAATTGTCTCAGCATGCTAGATGAACTGGACATTTTGGATCAAGGGGGACCCTGTGTGTTTTTGTTCTGGGAAAACTCAGAGCAGAAGAGAGAGACAGAAAAATACACTTGATTGAACTATTAGGACCATGTCAAGGAAAGGGGTTCCAGTGGCCTAGACAGCAGAGAAAAAATGCTGTAACTGTCTTAATTTTTCATTTCACTATATTTTCCATTAGAGCACAGCATTCTGCAATCTTTCCGTCTGTGATACCGACATACAGCAACCTATACGTAAAAGCCAACTTTAATTATCTTCTGTATAGCTGGAACAATACACAAAATGATGGAAACAATTAGTGTAAAAAGTCAGAAAACCTTGCAAAAATATGTGATATATTTGTTTGTTCAGTAAGTGACTGGATGATGCTTGGATAGTAAAAGATGAACACAAAACAACTCATGCTTTAACTTTGGGCCACTAGCTTTAGTACTCAAACGTAAGAGTATTAGCAGCATGAACTGACTTTTCTTCTGTCACAACTCAATTTTTTCTCAAGTCAAAAATTACCTTGCTGTGTTCTCACTGAAATACATTTATCAGAGTAGAATATTTTATAGGAATGGATACAAAAAATAGTTTCAAAATATTTAGATTAAAACCTTCCTCTGCACCCAATGAATGAGTTTTCCATCACCTCCATATGCTTTTTCTCTCCCCTTCAAGAGCACTAGAATTTTATTTTCTTGGAACAGAATCAGGAATAAGCAGGAAGAATCTTACTATTTTCATGACATTAATATGAAGAAAGATCGAATCCTTACTAGGATGTTTCATTAAGTGCTTTTCTATCTCAAAGAAGACATGAAAAATATGCTTGTAGAAGACATCATCTAGCCAGAACTTAATTGTTGGACGAATATTATGTCAAGAATACAGACTGGAAAGACTATAAACCTACTAAGAATTGTTACCAGCTCTAAGAAGAAGAAAGACAATACTTTTAAACTTTTTAAGGACTACAGTTATGTAACCCACAACTATATATCCTTATAAATCTGAAGTTTATTAAAAAAGGGGCATTTTTAATGAACACATTTGGGGAAAAAAAATTAATCGAAGTCCCCTTCAGCATAATTTCTCAGATCATACCAGCTAAAATGGACAAAAATCTAAGAAGCAGACATATCAGCAGTATGTCAGCTTTTGACATACTCTAACTTTTGCCAAGTATAGCTGGATGAATTTTTCAAGTCTGACTCACACATTTGAAGAAATCAGGCAAGCAGTACTTGCACATGCAAGTAGAGTTGCTTATATGGATTTGTTTCTGTCACATCACAATCTTTTGCACAGATAACCCATGAATCTTTCAGTTTCAATACTTCTGGAAGGCCTGATTTGCTACAGAGAAGCTCAGTGAATTCTGCCCTGTCAGAGACCACTCAGTCTGTATAGGGGCTTCCAGGAAAGCTTACAAAAATCCTGCTTCCAGTCTGAGCTGTAGTATGCATCAACAGGACTTTTAGCCACATAGAGTGCAGTGCAAAAAGCTGGACCGGAGTTTTGAACACAAGCTTCAATGGCCTGTGATGCTTTTAGAAACTTTATTCTGACATCACAGACACTGAAATATATTCCTAGAAAGAAAAGAAAACCAACCTCAGTCAACAACAACCCCCTTTGAACAATTTCATGCACATACACACATCAAAACTACTATATATATATATATACATGCATAACCAAACATACTAACAAAATAAGACTGCCTGTTTCAAGTACAGAGAAAGTTTTATCGCAACAAATAAATGATTTTAGGTTCATAAGTCAGACTACTGTGGCACAATGTTGAATTCAAACCCCAAGAGTATTATTTTGTTCACAGCTAGGTCTCTTTAATGAAGAACCATTTCTAGAAGATCACAGGAATTACACTCCCTCAAAAACTGGTGTTTTCACAGTAACTTCAGGGTCTGAAAATGTACTAACTATAACATTGTTATTTCAATAATCAAGTATCCACCCTTATGTCATACCAGGTATAACACACTATTTTGTTTCCACTGTGCTTATCAGCATAAATGTTCTGCTGTCTTAAAAGCCATAAAGTTCTTATAAAATCTCTAAAAAGATCAAATTCCAAAAAAATTGTCTCTTCTGTAAAATACAGTATATAAGAAGAAAAATGCTGAAATACAATAGCTTTGACTACTTTAATTTACAACAATATACAGAATTAGTTTTGAGTAGTGGAGGCAATGTCGTAATGTACAAAATCTATATATATACATAGGTAAGACATTATGATACAGAGGAAAACCAGCTAGAAATGGTGTCTTTTCAAATTCTTTTCCTTAGGTGTCCAAGTATTTAATATAACACTGCTTTCCATTAAAATGTAGTAGTTACAAAAATGCCTAGATACTATTTTTTCCTCTAACTGTTTAAATAGGAGGTTGGATTTATAAGTCTTAATTACTTTCAAGTGAGGGAGAGATAGGTGCCTACATTTCCCACATCCTATATAAATTTTTAAAGTGCTGAATTATATCACAGTGGTGGTGGAGTTAAAGGGACTCGCTCTTTTACTGATGTAAGGCTTGATTTAGTTGATATGCTTTGAGAACCATTAGAAGAATACCTTTCTGACAAAAGCTGGTATTCTCAGTTTCTGATTCCCACTGAGAATGCACATCAGACTTCTCAGCTCAGGAGGTACTGGTCATGCCCAGAAACAGACATTAGTGTCTGGGAAATTAATACTTCAGATGTTTCTGGAACTGAATGGTATTGAAAATTTGGGACTGCAGTTCCAATTAAATCAGATAAGGCAGCAAATAAGCATCTTTTACAGATTCAATCCAATCTGGAATATTCAGAGCAGGTTTACACAAATGCAATTAAAAATAAATGAGAAATCACTAATTACTGCCAAAATGTTAATGATGCATTACAATAATGCATTCCAAGCAGCACATTAATCAAAAAGAAAGTGTGCATGACAAGCAGTTCATGCAATGTTATGGCACCTCAAAATTTTTTGAGGCATTTTACGGAAGTACTTGGAAAATTTGTAAAATTCAAGATTAAAACCAGCCTTAACAGCCTTTAATTCAAGATTAAAGAAGCCTTAACCAGCAGGCTACTACTGGTTACTTCATTATAAAAAAAATACTCCAGAAAAATAAGCACTGTAATTCTGAGAACTGCATTTGGTAAGACTTTTTTTTAGAAAATTAAAGCTTACCTAAGAACTGAAAAGCAGCTTACCGGTCTATTCTTTCTCATTAGACCATATACTCACAGCCTGTTAGCTGAGCTCCATTTTCTCAAAAGTAAAAATTGATTATATTTTAAATAAACACGGCTACCATACTGAAGGTATAAAAGACAGAATGACATATGCTCCTCTAGTTAGCAGAAGGATCCAATAAAGATTAGGTCTGTACTACAGACTGAAACAATATTTTTTTCCGCACATTTGGATGTTAGTTAAAATATATTTTTACCTCTCCTGACATATCTGGTGCCATAGGAATGACCGGCCACAAAGAAGAGTAGATTCCAAAAAATACTACCCAAAGTGCAATGCTTCCCCAGATTGCTATATGGCTGAACTGTTAAAACAAACCAAAAAAGAACAATTATCACAGATGCATTATAACATAAAATAAGATCTTTGCCACCTAGTATTTATAAGGCTACTTTGATATATGGGCTTAAATTTCCATGCCTTGTATTAATTTGCCTCTACTACTTCAGTTAGCTATTTCTTAAAGGAAAATGATACTAACAGCAGCAATATTACTGTATTTAAAGCCAATTTAAATTCAGTTACAGTAAGTCCAGAGCAGTTTGATTTTTCTAGTTTAAGTATTACATCTGTCGTAATTTTCAATATTGAGCATTATTTTTTATATGTGGATATTCTGTCCTTCCACACAGTAACTACAGTTTGCTACTGACAAACTCTTAAAGGGTGCAATATAACAAATAAGAAGAAAACAATACAATTATTCATCTATCATATTTCATAGAACATTTGAGAATATGGTAAAGACATTTGCTTACCAAAGTCCAATATGAGGTCTCTAATCCAGCCTTCAAACACACAGTCAGAACCACAAACTTCAGGAAAGAAAGACAGAGAGAGGATTCTTAATATGGGAATCTTAACATACAGAAATTATTAGTTTGGTTAAACTTTCAGGAGAAGACAAGAAAAAGTAAATTGCCACTAGAAGATTTAAGGATACAACCCAGTAATAAGCTAATAATAGAACATTAAGAATTACTAGCTTCCGTTAATAATGGCCACTCCCTTGATTTGGAAAACTCTTCTTTTGCATTAGAAATCTTATCCTTGCTTCTTAGAACTCTGTAAGTCTGGCTCTTACAAAGGTGTTGCATCTTTGTTGATGGTATTTTGGTTACACAGAAAGGTTTGTGGAAAGTGTAGTAGTCCCCTTCAGTAGAGACTAAAGACCATCTAGTTACAGACAGGATGACTACAACTTTCTACACCAAGACAGATTTAGAAGACATAGATGCTGGACTGAAAACTTGCAATTGTTCAAGTTACATTTGACTAAACAACCATAAGTTTTGTTCACTTCATTAGTAAATAAGTCATTTGCACCAAACCCTGAAAAGCCCAAGAGTTAAATGTTGGTAATATAAGACTTATGTTGTGCATACAAATAACATGTTGAGTAAATCTGTTATGTCATTTTCATTTTTCCCTCTTATATTTATCCTTTTCTTATCTTTATACTTTTTATGGAGCAGTCTCTGAAAACATCATGATTGTAGGACATGCTCCACTTTAGCTTGCAGATGAACAACAGGAGAAAGTTTATAATCCCACAGCAAGGACAAGTTGATCCAGTAAAAATGTTTACCTCCTTCCTTTGAAATTCATTCAAGCAAGTTTTCTGTTTACCAAAGAAATAGTTACAACATTTTGTAACTCACTAGTGAATGTGTACCTCAAGTTTTGCTTTACATGTAATCTGAAGAACATGAGGCTGAAAAAAGGAGTCACAAAGACCAAACTCCAACTCTAACAGCTATAGTTTAAATTCTAGTTTGTTGGACAAGTTGGCAGCACTGACTGTCAGCGAGTTTGTTTGTATCAAACTTCAAGCAACCTCAGAAATTCAGAAGAAATGTACTTCAATCAGAAGCTGAAGCAACTAGTTAAATATGTATGACAAATCTTTCACTCTTGTCTGGTGCTCGGAAGGATACAAATACTGCCAGAAAACTTTCACCTAAAAGCTTATACTTTCAATTCTGAAATCCTGAAATCTCCTATTTCAACTGTGCTATTAAGGACCAGGAACAAAAAAAAGGTCACACCACCAGAATTTCATTTTCTAATCAGAAGAAAATTGAGGATGATTATGAGTATTCTAATTTGCTTGGTCTATCCGGTTTGAGTTCTGTATTTGGATGCACGAAAAAAAAAGATTTATGGAAAAATAACCCAAACAAACTCCTTTGGTACACTTGTTTGCTACTTAGGTCAGTCATAAGAGAGGTAAACATCCTTCAGGATAAGATCAAACATTGCTGCTGCACAGACAAAATGTATCCAGAAAATAAACACTGCAGATCTCTGTAAAGGAGATACACAGGGTGCGTATAGAACCTTTACTGACCTGTGATGGGATCAGATCTGATACCCCTAACAAAATCACCAACTACACACACCCACTCCCTCAAGGATATGGGGCTTATTGCTCCCTCCTCTGATTCAACAGTGCACTAAATCCTACCCAGGAAGCAAGAACTCAAACTGGTATTCTGTATAAACACTGAGCTTTTTTAAAAAAAAGATTCTCTGAAATGGTCATACAGATATTTTCACAGCACTCTATTCCTATTTGGAATTAATGTTTAAATAAATAATTCCAGAACATATTATGAATCATTGCATATTTCTGAATTTTATTTGTGGATCCAAAGAAACTAAACCATACCAACTTCTGAATTCCTTTCTTATTGAATTTTGCAGAACTGTTAACTACAGACATCTGAAAACCACATTGTAAACAGTATGAGGAATGAGAACTACCTTAGCCTCAGAATTTTGATATGACTAATAACTGTTACTACTCATATACTTCACATGAACAGATTTAAAAAAAAAAACAAAACAAAAACTCTCCAACCTAATTCTGAAAATCTCTCCAAAAATCACGTATGTTCCAGATTTCCTTGAATTCTTGTGCAGGAGCAGGAAAACATGAATTGCAACTTCTAGATTTCCCCAGACTTTTAACCCAAAGTGAAGGAAATTAGGTTTTTTGGGAAATTCTTGACCACTCTGCAGGTTAGTAGCAAGAAATTAACCTCTCAAGATGGTCAAGTTTCAGCTCTCCCAGTTGAGAAGCAGTTGCAGAATGTGACATATGAGCAGCATTGTGACCTCTGTTTTAGCATGTGTCTAGAAAATTTTCCTTTTATTTCAGTTATGGTGTTTCCTTATTCCCCAAAGAAGTGATTTTGATGTAAATTCATACTACAGCCCCCTTACTTTAATGAAAAAATTAATTTCTTTTTTGTACCTGCCAACAGTGAGGAACTTGAAAAATTAATTTAACACGAAGAACAGAAGACAGTAAGCATAAATCTAATTTTGCTTCTATGAAAGATCCTGGAAACCCTGCTATTGAGTAACATTCCTATCTAGTAAGTGAAAAGCACATATTTAGCTTTACTAATTTATTCTAGGAGATAAAAGATTAAAATGAAAAAACCCAATTATGACTACCATCTATAAGAGCAACAGAAGTTTACTGTTAGGTATGGATCAGGTGTATTTCTGGTGGTTTGACTGCCTCTGAAAAGGCATCCCACAAACTTTATTCAATATGGCTCAATGCCTCTTTTAAGGCCTCATGATAAATTAAGAGAGAAAGAACAGGATTGTAACATCAGAAGTCTACAAACCACTTCTATAATCAACAACCTGAGATTTCTCCAATGCAAGAACTTAAACTAAATTAATAAGCATGCTAATTAGGGAACTATAATTCCCAATTCAAAAAACCAGACAGTTAACAGTAAAGAACAAATGTATCTTCTGCATCTTTATTAAACTGCTTTGTTTTAAAAAATGGAATTAGAACACAAAGTGCACTCCAAATCTTCTCAAGAGCCATTTCTTACTCTTAAGGCACTGCACTGAATTAAGTCTTCTATGAATAGAATTATTAGTAATAGCATCAGCATATCTTTAAAATAGTTAGAGCCAACGTAGACTTACAGTGTATACAGTGTTACCCAGGAGCAGGTAATCAGAAGTTTTGCCATTGCCGAATACAGTACCTGGAAAAGGAAAAAGGGATAAAAACAAAAACATTTAAACATCCACAACAGGACTATATATGATCTTAATTTTGATACAAAAGAGGTGGCAGCACTTTCTACAGGGTACTAAGAGATTTCATCTTGAACTGCAGTGAACACTAAAGAACTATGACTTGTATCATGTTTAGTGCTCTAAAACTTTCAGTGACTTCAGGGATCATGCAGGAAACAGGAACTTTTTGTGACACCATATACCAATAAGACCAACTTTGTATTCAGTAGCAGTGCAATTAGTGCAATTTTTTTAGTATCAGAGATATAAAATCTTATCTTCAGAAAGATGTGAAATATAATGGTTATAGTATATATTGATTATAACATGTAAGTAATCAGAAAGCTTAGAGTCAGATTTTCAAGAATTCTCTTATTTTTGGTACGGAAACTTATCTTTGCTCTTATCCATATTTCTGAATTCAACTTCACTAAGAATACAAAATATACTCAGTTTATATTCTTGAGATGCTTGTCATTCATAAAATTTTCAAAATTTACCCAACTCAAATACATAGATTCATATAAGTACATATCCATTTGGCACATATGGAAACACACACACACACACACACACACACACACACACCAGTTATGCACAGTCAGAGCTCTCAAGAGATGCATTTTCATAAAAAATTATATTTTCATAAAAATCACATGCTTCCTAAGCTTAAGATTCTAAAGCAGTGAATTTTCCATTATTTATCAGAATTTCTTGACTATTTTTACAGCATAGGCCTTTCTGATCCCAGTTCTGTCAAATTTATTTTTAGACATGGGATAACAACTGAATTATTATGAGGAAATTCCTCATTCTCAATTAAAAGTACTGGGGGGGGGGCTGCAGTTTCCCACGTTCAGTTTTGAAATGCTTTTAGCATTCAAGGTTGTTCATATACTGCAACTAAACCAACTAAACTATAACACCCTGCTGTAGAGGTTCTAACCACTGGGATATTGCTTTTTACTGCATTATATGGAGTAATCAAAATGCTGAGTATGTAGTAAATAAGGATAAAAATAAAAGACAATTAAAAAAAAGAAAGAATAATAAAGAAGGATTTTTAAAAAAGCTGTATTGGGGGAAAGAGAAGAATAAAGGTATTTCTCTGTGGGGGGAAATAAGGGACAGATTTATAACTCCTCTGATTAGGCTGGACAGAGGAAGGAGACAGAAATGGTGATAAATGCTGATAAAAACAGCCTGTAGTTGGAAACACTTATTTTCCACTACCTCAGATGGCACATGGTATATTAAACACTGCTAATTAAGTATGTTTTCATATTTTTGTTGAATGTTTTTCTAGCCTCCATATCATCTTTATATATGCTTGAAATTAAATCCATTTTGGTTGTGGATGAAGAATGCTCCTCTCTAAAAGCTTTTCAGGACTTGCAAAGACAGTTTAACACAGAAAAAACTGATGTATTTACTGTTATTCTGGAAGAGACAGCTGGGGACAACTTCACACAAAAATACTAGGATAGAAGTCCTCCTTAACCTAGCTGTCTCCCATTCCATGATAAGGAGCTCTAAATGGCTGCATCCTCAGCTCTAGTGATACTTGTTGCATTTCTGACACTTCCCCTATTTAACTTTCTCTCTGGACAGACAAAACACCAAGAAGGACTACAGGAGCTGAAGCCTAAAAAAAAAAACCAAACTGAGACCATAGCTTATTTTAAAGATTATACAAAAGAGGGAGCACCTGGTCAATCTTCTAGTACATACACGTTTGGCTTCTGCCATTATACTGACAAAGTTGCATCCAAGGAAGCTTCTGTGAAGATTTATGTGTCACTTTTTGTGATGGTACCTAGAGTGTAAATTTTGTGTACTGTACAATGGTAAGGTCCCATGGAGCCAAATCTGACAAACAATTCTTACAAATCCATACTTATTCTCTGATCCCATATTTCTTGATAGACTCTACTATGACATATGCAGTTTGAAATTTTCTACTTACAGGTAAGAAACAGGCGGACCAGCAAGACTATGACTAAACAGGAGAATTTGACCAAGAGAAGAGCTTCAAGAGATTTTAATCATCTTCAAGATTTGTTTTTCAACATTCTAATAACCTGCTAATATATGCACTGCACTGCTTTACAATACATACCTAGCAGTAAAGAGCATAATGAGAATAAGACAGAGGAACAGACAGGCAGCTAAGTGTATTTCCACCAGTCGGAGTGCTGGAACTCAGCACTCTAATGCACAAAGCTGAGCTCCACCTTTCATATATCAGGACCTACCTGCACCTCTTCTTTATTAAGAGAAGGTGGAACCAGAGACCTGTTCTCTGAAGTTCTTGTCTCTGGTACTCCTTAGGAAACTAATAGCATTATTTTCCTTTCCTCTTCACACATGCAGACACCAGTGATTTAATTAATAGCATATCTTTTTTTTTTGCACTTGTATCTCCTTCATGCAAAACTCTGAGCACCATCAGACCCATGCTAGGTACTGATTGTATCACCTCAAGATGTACACAATTCCCCCAAATCCCTGTTCTGTTCCCTCACCCATCCTTTCTCTAGCAAAGAAAGGGAAGGGAGCAGGCAATTTGTTCAGACTCATAGAGATCACTTGCCAGCAAGACAGTTCTAGTCCAGAGTCTGCGGGCTGAGAAGGCTGAGCTCTCGCAAGTGCTTGTACAGGTATCTCTGCCATTCACAAATGAACTCTACTCTGCATCACCACAGACACTCATTGAACGTTTCTCCATGATGTAACGCTTAAATCTTTCACATGGATTGGCTACAGCTTTGAATAGGGATTTCAGTTTGAATTTGAGATTATGGTTTTAGAGTATGCACTGGCATTTTGGGAATCTCATTCCTCCTGGGCCGTCTAAACCTCTCCAATGCAAACTGTTGCCACTGAACTCATATTCAGTGTGATGTGAGTGGCCTTTCAGAGAAAACAGGCTGCCACAACCCTCCCTTTACCCATTAGGAGTCACAGAGTGTTTTCCCCTTAAGATTTTAGGGCATAAGCAGGTGTTCCTCAGCGGAGCTGAGCTGCTAGTCTCAGCAGTTTCTAAAGTCCATGAGAACATTTCTGTCCCCTATGCCAGGGTAGACTGCTTGGCTACATCACCAAAACTGAAAAGAGACTAATTTTCAGAAAAGCTGTGAGGTACACACTTGTTTTTTTTCTCCCCATAAATTGGAAACAAAACAAAACCCCACCTTTATGAGAGCTCTTCCAGCCCCAAGCATTCTCACAAAATGGAAGCAGTACTTTCAAGTTTCCTTTAATTAGCACCACTTTCCTCTCAACCACCCCACTTCCTTCTGCAGCTCAAGCATATACAACAGCTGAACTAGAAGATGGACAGGACTGAGCAGTTCAAGATGCCACTGTTCCTTTGCCACAATCCTACTCATAGAAATAGAAACTAGCAGGTTAGTACGGCCTTGAACTAACAGGACAGAATGTATACACAACAAAACTAAATGTTGACAAAATGTAAGAGACAATACAAGGGATCGCAGTGTTTTAGGATCGTGTAGGTATTTACTGTGGTAGTGTATTTTATAAAAAATAGCATAATTAAATAGCAATCTCTTTTTCTCCCTCTCATTTCAGTTTACATGAACACTATTGAGATATTCAAATGTATAGGTACATATTATTATTCCTACTTTTACACAGATCTTATATGAAATATTTTATGTATATGGCATCTGGTTCAGTTCTAGAAATGGTATCTTGAAATTTAATCACACTGAACTGTTATTATTTATAAATCTTCTCTTAGAAAAAAGATAATATCTAGAAATTTAGTACTTTTAAACATTTATATTTTTATTTTTCATAATACTTACCATGCTGGAGGGCTTTTAGTGGAAACCAAAACAGAATGAATGAGTGGAAGAGGCCATTTAAACAATGAACCCAGAAAACCTAAGAAAGAGAAAACAGAAAATCCATGAGAACCATTTGCAATAAACTAGCTCTGTGAACCTCTGACCTTTCTTTTTATCTGTGTGTTAGATTCACAAAATGTGTTTTTGTTAGGCCACCACTGTGAAGTAATATAACTGACAGGCACTTTCTGCCTCTTAGCTCTTCATGGGTCATTTGTTTATTTTTATGCTTTGAAAAAAAGTGTGTATTATCTCCTCCTTTTAATTTCAATTCAGAAGGGAAATTACAATATAAAAATATGGGAATACCATCAGAAAAATTAAACTAAACTAGACAGCTGGAACAACTGCTACATTCTAAGTGGGGAATTGAAAAGGACTCTAGCTTTTATAATTTGCATTTAGTATAAGAATAAATTTAGATAGTAGAAAAATTAAAACCTGAATTACACATATGCCTAACCTATATATTCCCACACACAAAGGAATTTAAAAAGGACAAATATCAGTTTCTTCCTTTAATTTCTCCCTATATACTCCATTCTTGAGGGGCACAATTTGATCATATTAAAATTCCTTTAATGTATTTGCTAAACAATTTAAGTTTTACTTCCAAACTTATTTTCATTTGTAAAAGATGCCTTCTGCAAAGGATTGTATTAAGTTTAAGAAAAACCACTCTATTAATGCTTTCCATAATATATTGCATAATGACATAAAAAGACTTAATAAAAAATATGTAGCCCATTTCCTTCAATATGGCAACACTGATTTTTTCCCTAACAATGCTTTTGACTGTTATGGCTTTTATTGTAACTGACTGCTGTGTATCTTGAGTGTTAAGGTGTTCAAACAATTGAAATTAAGTTGCCTGTCTCACATTTTCCACAATGTCTCAATGTCTTTTGTTAGATTATACAGCTAAACTAGGTTGCATGGTCCAATTTACACTCTAATACTTTACAGATTTAAACTTGTGCTACTCATTAACCTTTGTCTCTCCTTCTTGCTATGTCATTACCAGAAGTTTTTATTTGACAGAAAGCACAGGTGGGTGCAAGAAAAATTAGTTCTACTTTTCCATTTTCCTGACCAATTCTTTTTGTCCTATGCTAATCCTTTAACCTCTGTCATGACCTCATAACCTTTGATCCCTTTTACCATAACAAATATCTGCATCAATATTCAAGGCAGTAATGTTTCCAAATCTTTAACACCAACTATTCAACTTATATAGGTGGGAATTTTGTAGCTGGTGAGTTTGTAGACATTTACTCATAGCAAATGTTGTATGGGAACAGTCACAGAATTTCCAATTAAGTCAACAATACTGTGCAATAAAAAAAAAATTAAAGCTTCTTTTAAAACAGAAAACTAAAACCAACTATTATAACTCATACTTACACTGTTTATTAAAACTGTCACAACACAATAGTGTCTATATTTATGGGACCATGAAAAGCCTCATATTTGGAAAGCATTCACAGGGACACAAGTGACACTGTTACAGTGTCCTTACAACTTTCAGGCTGGCTTTTGTAGGTGAAGGGATGAAATGAGGAAGAAGGAGAAAAATCTCATCTGTTTCAGTGAATAAAGATAGTTTAGACAAATAATTATGTGTATGTTGGGGTAACTCCAGTTGTATAGCACAAGTAGTGCAGATATGAGAGTTAAGTATGCTGTATCAGGTCTGCACATTTACTACAGATCATCACACACTGGCATTGTTAATTCCAGGATATACTGAAAATGTCCCCAGGTTCAACATAAAATGACATTACTTGAAATGTCACAATTATATTAACAAAAAATTAAATCAGAAGAATCTTTTACAAAAGTCAAATACTCATGAAATCACAGATTCAGGCATAAGTTTAGTTTTTTTAAAATAGATTTTTATGGGCAATGCTGTAGAAATTTTGTGTATTTTATGCATTAAAGAGTCCTACATTCTTTTACTACTACTTATGGTAGTTTCTCTAAGTTGAACATCACCCATTTCCCACAAAAAGTAGCTTCAGATTCCTTTTGATCCACACTGACACATTCTTGTCTCCAAGTATTTTTCCCCAAAACTCAAAATTAAACCATAAAATCACAACTCCAAATTGACAAAGAATAGTACCATGTCCCTCCCTCTACAAATCTAGTGACAGTTCTTATTGTCCACTGCAACACTTCTCCACAGGCTTCAGTAATCCATTTCCAAATAACAGTACAAATACATACAGCCCAGTGACAGTGAGGTCTAATCACTTCTGCCTACAGAAGACAGCTTTATTACCATCATGAAAAAAAAAAGGTTGAAAAAATGAAATCCTTGTTGCCCATTTCCATACTTGATAAAAATGAAAATATATGTATATGATTTGTACCATTCACTGACAAATGTATACATGGAAGGAATAGTAATAAAAATCCTCTCAATTTTTAATTATGAGCAGCACAGAACAAAAAGGGTAACTATACTGAATTCCTATGAATTTTTGCTTTATGTTTGATTTTTACAAAGATCTACCTTAGTATTAAAGTCCAGTGCATTTTGGGAAGTCTTGTATAACTCAGGGTATTTCAGCATGTTTTCTTTTCGGCAGGATCTCTCAAATATTCCGAGAGTTAGAGGAGGCATTGCTGTAAACATCTAATAGGTGGTTTAAAAAGAAAAAATTGAAAAATTTAGAGGTGAGGATTTGCTTAAAGATTGTTTACTCAAGAAACATTCATGGTTAAATGTAACTAAAGGCACACAAATTGTCTTACCACATTGTAAAGACCTATACACCATCTTTCAAAAAGAATTTGTCCAGAAAAGCCATTGACAAACGCAAACCAGACCTGCAAAAGATTAGAACCGTGTATTACTCAAATGTCTTGCAAGGTACAATGAACTGATTTTTCCCCAGCTTCACAAAAAGGGATACCCCTACAACACATTTATAACACAGTTGAAAATGTTTTGGTTTAAACCCATATGAAAAAATTAATGATAAACCCAACTTTCAATCAAGAATAGATAGTGGGCAATCTAGTCAGATATGTGAGCAATTCCATGCAAATAGGAAAACATTCAAAGGAGGTTACTATTTTCAGAAGAAATGTCTTTAAGGTTTTAAGAGTGATTCAAGCTCACCGAATTCTTAATGAAATAAAAATTCTGAGAAATATGGGCCGGTGGAATGGGAACCTACAGACTAGTAGTCATAGACTTCCCTTTGTTAGCTAACTTGACTAACAGAATTAATTGATTAAACTGCTGTTTGGAACTTAAAACTACCAATAATCCTTACTCATGAAAGGATTAGGCTTTACCAGAGCACTAAAGTAGAATTACTTAGTTAAGAAGCACTAACTCAACTACAGGGTACTGTAGAGAGGGAAGCAGACATCTCTTTAATTGCATAATTTTAATCATATTTTGCTAAAAGGTTAAAAGAAAAGAGATTTAATTTGAAATGTGTGATAACATATTTTCTAATGTTTTTCAGCACAGCATGCAGGGTATCTACTTTCTCCTATTATTCTCATCCTTGAATTAGTTCAATGACAAAGTGGAGAAACTGCACATCTGATGAATCTTTATTAATAAGTTACACTGAAACTATATTGTCTAGGAAAAACGAAAGCTCTTAGGTAAGACAAGTCATAATCATCTGAACATTCTACTCTGTTTAACACTCATGTCTTACAACTGAATTTTTAGATGCTGCTTTCTTACAGTTCACATTCCATTGAACTTCATTAAGGAAGCATGAATTGCTACAATCAATAAGTATGTTTATCAGTGGGTACCCAGCATGGCCTCCAGGTGGTTGGATTCTATGACCAAACTCATATTTTTTTTTAATCATGTGGTGCAATGCCTGAACATGCTTGTGAATACTTTGACATGGAAAACCTCTTGAATTTGGTAACTATTAACACTAAAAATGGGAGGTAAAATCCAGCCAAAATTGCTTTTTGTTCAACAGATAAGAGTAGATTTTTTTTTGGTGTCCACTTATTAAAACAAGATTGGATACAAAGTCATGACTGTTCAAGGTTGCAATACAGAAAGAGAGAATACCCTGAATTTTCCAAAATCTTATAATGCTAAATTTGTATACCTTGGTAGATTTAAGTGCAACAAGCACAATTTTCTAACCTTTCAGACTATAAACTGAAAAGACAATGGAATTACTTTATTTCAGTTGAGTCAGATTTTTAGCAGCTCTTTTGTATTTTCATTTTTGACTTTCAAAATACGAATTATGATTTAATTGTGATGATTTTGTTGGCAGCAGCTTCTCAGTAGCTGAGTGTAAGGGTGCAAGATGAGTACATAATGAATTGTGCATTACAGAATAATCATGCAGTCAACATCAGTACAATTGATGCTTTTTTTCCCTTGTTTGTATCAAATACTGGAGTAAATTTGAGAAATATTGATTTGAAAGGGTTAGGGTGGTGGAAGATATGTGACTCAGTAGCTGGTCATAAATGTGTACATCTCATTGCTGGTAATTTCAGATAGAGTTAAGAAAAGTAACACTCTCTAGGAAGAAAATAAAAGACCACAAGTACATATAGACTTGACCCTTCATAACCAAGGAGTATATGGAAAAGACATTAACTTTCCACTGTGATTTAACCAGCAGGTGAAGTGTTATAAAATACTAGTTTTAAATGAAAGGCCTAAATACATACACTGAATCTATTCCACATGTTGACTGCTCTTACAGGTAAATGACTTTAAGCAATATTCGGAAATGTTTTGGAGTGACTTTTAAAAAGCAAGGCAAATATTTAGAATAAAATTTTAATTTGCAATGGAATGTTGCTTTCAGCTTATTTTGTACAGAATTTAAATTAGAATTTTCAAGGTATTTAAGCTGAAAACGGTTTTAGTATGAAATTGTAAAGAAATCCTTTAAGGTATAGTACTGACTTCCTGAAATATTAGCATTTACTTTTTTCTAAAGAAAGCACGCGAGTTATAGGCATTTTCGTTCATTTTCATGTAATAAGGGAGTGGAATATATCTTGGTCAGAGGCCTAGATGCAAACAAAAGATAGATGAAATTTGGTAGCATCTCTAAGTTGTGAAGTTCTCATGGAATCTATCAAAAATGTCCATGAATAAGAAATCTTTCAATGTGGCTAAAAGCAGTAGTCTCCAGTAGAAACACTATTGTTTAGTGGAATACCACATATTTAACTTTAAGAGGCAAAATATCTTTAGTATCTAAGCAGAAATATTAATTTTATATTATTTACAAGACAGTATTTGAATGTTCACATTAAGAACAACTGGCTCAAGCCATAATGGCTCAAAATTAAAAGATCTAAAAGGTAGAGAAAGAAAAGACAAATACAGCCCTCACCTCAAACTGTAAGAGAAGAAGAAAATAACCCACCTATTTGCCTAAGCTTTTGAATCTCAGGCCCTAGAAAATTACTCTCCTAACCCTAGATGAAAAAATTAATATGTAGCTTGTAACATTATTAATAGTGACAAGAAACACTTGCTCTGCAAGTTTAGACAAGTGTGTTTCATCCTAGTTACAATGGACAATGAAGGCAGCTGTACCTGAAAAATAAGTTTTTAGGACGCTGGACATGACACTAATTTAGGAGAAGACTCAAACACTTCTCTCTTAGGGCATAGGTCCTACTTTAACAAATCAAATTACTAATCCAGCTCCCTTTTACAGAAGGACAGGTGACTGGCAATGAAACAGGCAGTGAAAATTCAGACCATTCTGTAGTTCAATGCCTACAAAATTTTCCATTGAAAAGGAAAGATTTAGGTCCCCAGCCTGTCTAAAATGAGATGGATCTCAACACAGATCCTTGTATTTCTGTTTTCCAACCATGTAATGCCAAAATATGGGCACGAGCAGAATCACTTTCTGCTGTGTGTGTTTCAAACTGAACTTGGTGCAGTTTGCACACCTCAAGTAAGCCATGGCAGAATGAACAACAGCAGCTGAATTGTGCAGCTCAGACCCAGTGTGAGTATGCCCAGGAGCCTGCTCATGTTTGGGGGTATGCCTTATATGGGTCTCAATATGATCATGGCTATTCATCTGATATGTCAGGCAAAGGAAATAGGAACAAAATGGTAAATTCCAGTTATGGACATGAACAGCTTGGGGGAAGGGGAAAAAAAACCTCTCCATCATCCAAGGTTTATGGAATAAAAAAGTCATTACAGCTCTTATTACTTAATAAATTATTATTGTCATAGTATCACTTAAATTGCTATGAACAGCCATGTTTAAACATCTGTGACCGAAATTTAAATCTCAGCTCCACACATCTGTTTCTTCTGCTTATCTTGGTCTTTTACTCTTTCATTTGATGTTTCATGTTGGGTAAAATCAAATCTTCTTATTTTTTAAAACTGTAGATCCTTTTTACTTAATATGAACCAGTTATTTTACATTATTACTAGTTATTACTAGATAGCAAAATGAGAAGTAGGAATAGGAAAATTTTGTTCCTCTGATGTCAAAGGATGATTTTCATAACTTCATAAAATGAGTAGTTTAATGACAGAGTGTATACAGTAATGGTAATTATAAAAGTAAAACCAATCCACAAAGGAGTCCTCAATCATGACATCAGCCTCAATCCCCTTTATAAAATAATGACAGCTCCTTCAAAATAAGTATGAGACTTTGCATAGGCTTATCCTACATGAGTGTGATGCTCTGTACAGGCTTAATAAAGCACATTAGCGGTCTATTAGAGATTCAGAGTTTTCACTTGTAATTTAGGCTGATACATCAGAATATAACCTCTCAAGTCATTGTGACTAGTCCTATACAAAAGATGAGGCCCATATTTAAATAGCTATTGCATCAAGACACAGAGTAGAAAAACATTATTACAGACCACTTCTAGTTTCTTATGAATACTTTAAATGCCAATAAGCACTGGTCACTGTGCCTGAGTATCACTATAGAGCTTTACCATTTTCTGAATTAAGAAACCAATTTACATCAATTTCATATCAGCCCATGAATGTTGGATACAGGATAAAGGCTGTACTTTAGATTAGATGGAATATTTTCCATCATTTTCTTGATTAGTACTGAGCAGACATTTAAAAACAGGATACATATCTATTAAGTAAAGGTAGGTATTTCTAGTTATTGTCGGAATAAAAGGTAACTTGTTTAAAGTAACTTCCAGACATGCCTTTCACAGTACTATTTTCTAAACTTCAAGACAGAGGAGGTGTGGCCACAAAAGCCTCACAGAACTTTTCCTGATGTAGCATTTCTGCATATTAAGCAGCAGCTTACAAATACTCATTGAGCTCTCTGCTCCCACGCCTGGTCTGTACAAAAAAATTGAAAAGAGAGACTCCAGACTGGCAGTTGTCCTTTCTGGAGACATTCAATGATGAATTTCTGCCCATTCATTCACAGTATTGACATGAGCTATTAACATCTCTGAAAAGTTTTCTGAGCTGACAAACGTGGGATATACAGGAATTCAAGTAGAATTTATTTTGTCTTCCAGAGAAGGTGTATATGGCAAAATGATTGCATGCATTATATATAAAGGGTCATAACAACCCATATCAAAATGATCTCTTTGCCCTTCCATCTCTCAGGAGGAAGAGACTACCTGTTCATAAAATCAAAGCCTTTTGATCTTTAAGCTACGATCTCTGTACCCTGAATTTAACTTTCTTTCTTAAAAATACAAAGAGTGGGATAATTACATCTGATTTAAGTTAAAAATTTACAATATATTTGCAGGTGACAATGACAGAACTCTAAGAAAAATAAGTTGATATGTTCTAAAGACAACCTTTGTATGCTTTCTATAAGTGAAGTATAGATTAATATTTTTTTTTCAAATAGTTCTAGAGCTACTGCTAATCAGCACTTCTGGAAGTCTGATCATGTAAGCAGATACCCAGCCTTTGAAATACAGCATCTAAAGTCTGCCACTTCTACATAAAAAAGGACCTTTAGTGAACTTGCTTTTTCTATAGGTTCCTAATTTATATTTTTCTAAACAGGCTAAATCCACTTAACTTGCTGCTACTTAAATAGAAATCTATTTGCAGTAATAACACAGTAAGGAGAGAAAAAAGAGGAAATATAGAAAATGTAAAAATATGGTAAGAAAAATGCACTCTTTTGGATACAACTTTTGTACATAAAAAAAATATTAAAGTATTTTCAAATATTACAATGAGTAAGGTCACATAAGTAAGTATCAAAATTGGAAATATTAATCTAATGTTTATATCAGGTTTAACAGAAATAGGTAATTTTCTTCCAGTAAAATGGAATACTTACTTTGCAAGTTTAAGATACTAATTTGAAAATATATTTTAAAAAACTATGAAAAATTAAGGGGTATCTGTTAACCCCATTAATGTAAAAAATATGTAAGACTATCTCTAAAATTTATTTTATAGTCAAGACTTTTAAAAATTAAATATTTTTACCACATTTTTAACCCAAAGTCTCAGTGTGAATATAATGTTTGAATCAATTATAAATGCAATTACTCTCTCTCTATATATATATGTACATATATATATGTATGTATATGTATATATACACTTGATTATAAAAGATGCAGCAGCGGTTGGAAGAAAAGTAAGGGAGGGGAGAAAGGAGATTTAAAAGTTTATTTAAAATATTTTCAAAATCTTATGATTGCTGTGTGGTCATGAAGGGAGTGAAAACTACAATTATACATTCTGTTCTAACCACAGCTGCCAATAAATGTACATTTATTACAACACAATCCTCTCATACCACTGTATCTTTTGCAAGATTTCACTTCTTAAAATCCCAGGTGAAAAAACTGGGTCAGCTACTTTCAGGAAAGTATCCCTGTTCTTGAACAGGAGCCTGAGGATGCACGGTCGCCCCATTCAGCAAGTGAAAGGTGCCCAAGAGTGGAAGTAAACCTGTCTGTAAAAACCCTGGGCACTGCTCTGAACAGCAACAGCCCTGCAGTGCAACAGAGACCTTGCAAAGGGCTTCAGATTGCGAACCCGACAGTCCCTGACACCAGCGCAAAGAGCTGAAGCACACACATCTCTGGGTATATTTAAGACAAACTTGTAACTGGATTCCTTAATTACTGCAATCATGTCCCATATACAGCATTTTAAAAAGACAGCAATTTTAGAAACACATTTAGTACTAATATTTACTATGCATTTTTAAACAACTGTGCTTTTTTAAAGTGAAAAAAAAACCAGTTTATTAAAAATTTCAAGATTCAGTATGAGTAGGTATTTATTTACAGTTAAAGTACTTTTAAAAAATCATGTATAATAACTAAAAGCTCAAAATTTAAGATTTTACCTTCAAGAAGTAACATTTCATGTACTGTAAAATTACCTCGATAATATAAAGGACTATATTCTTGTAGAAACAATATAAGATGCATTTAGCTACTCTGTTATAATTCCAGGCTCCATGAACCAACAGCAAGTTCTTCAAATACTTGAACTGCAAAAAACATGAAAAATGAACAAACATACAATTAAAACATACATATGCAAATATTAATCATATTCTAAAATATTTTAGTGTAGTATTTTGCAGTGTAATGACTTACCTGAGCAATTGAGTAGTCTGAAGAATTAGCAGCCTGTAGACCTTCATTCCCACTGACACCAACACCAACATGTGCTGTTTGTATCATACTAACATCATTTGCTCCATCACCAATCGCTAGAGTTACTACCTTGACTTGTTTTTTAACCATTTCTACAACTTCAGATTTTTGAAGTGGTGATACCCTGGGGGATAAAAAAAAGAAACAGGTTTAATACAGGACTTTCAAATGAATGTACTTTTAAAACATACTTTATATTCTGCGAAAAGGTAATAAACTCAGGCCAATTAAGATCATGGTCAGCGACATAGTCTTGTTATTGCCCTTCAAGGATATATGCTAAAAGCACATTCACAGCAAGATTAATAAAAAACAGCATTTCTAAACTTTGGACTACTTAAAAGCTGAAAGAATATTCTGTGTTGAGGAAGTCACTTTACCAAGTGTGCTAGAAAGAACTGTTTTAAAATGTATTTTAAAAAAATACAGGAATGAAAAATAATACAGCCTTCAAATTGAAGGTGGCTATTGCAATCACATTATTCAGTGGCCAGCACAACACATGCACAACTATTTGACTTCTGAAAAAGCTGCATGGGATGAGTACAGCCTTATGGAAAACCTGGGTTGAAAGTTTCTGGGCAACAGCCCTTCTGAAAAATTTTGTGGTCCACATATATGAAAAAAATCTTTCTATGGTCTTTTGGTACATGTTTTGTTTGAACTCTGCTGTTGAGAATTGTACCAAGACTTGCTACAGCCAGCTTCTACAGAAGATCCCTGGCCTGAGTCCTTCTTTTTCATCTTTTCAACGTCTCAGGAACAGCGCCTTAATTCCTTTTCAGACAATGTTATAGGGGCAGCTGGAAGATGACACTGTCACTGCATCAAGTTCATGGTGAAACCAGTAAAAAATATTTTTCATTCATTTTGCTCACTCTTAGCTCTACATTTTTACTCCAGAATAACCCATTTAACATTCTTCTTCCATATATTACTCTGAAACCAATAAAGAGTTGGAATTCAGTATGCTAAAGTCTTTAAGCCAAACATCTGCTTGGAATTAATAACATAAACAGATTTTTTTTTTTAAGAGAAATGTCTACTGAATATTTGTCAGCATCATCTGTTCTACAGCTAGTCTTAGGAAGAATCCACTGGTAAGAAATGCTTCTGCACAAGTCAGTGCAGCCTGCAAAATTAAAAGAATGTGGTGTAAATTTTCTTTTAGAATAAAGAAGAATTCAAGATGTTTACTGCCTCTATATGGATGAAGAAAGAGCTTACAATTTGTTAAGTCTGGATTATATATATACATACATATATACATATATATATATAAGTTTTTAAAAGTGATTTACCTTAAATAAAAACTACCATTTAAAACTTTTTTATTTCAAGCTCATAAACAAGGAAAGGAAGTTTTTGTTACTAAAGACAAAGCATTTAACAGAAACAAATATTTTGGCAGAATTTTGACTTTTGGGAAACATAGGATATTAAATATATTCATATTAAAACAATGAGTTTTATGAGCAAGCATTTTAGTTTTAAACCTGTAGCAAATTTTTTAGCAACCACAAAATATGTCAGACATATATCTAGATATTAATTGAAACCAACTGACCTAAGTATATTACAGAAGTGTAAAATGAAGAAACGGCAGAGAGAATACTACTAGAACAGAAACTTTCATTTTGCACTTTGCTGTTTTTTTACAAGAATGCCAACACTAAAAGACAGCTTTATGTACAGAATACCACTCAATGGTTCCCCAGTTCAACAGAAACAGAGAAATTATCTCTTCGAATGGCATAAAATGTATTTTATAATCAAGGAAAGAGGAGAAATAGAAATATAGCTTAAAAAGATCAGTTCTACATGCATCTCCTGCTTGTTACTGTACTGAACAAACTCAACCTAGTAGAACAATACTCCAACTTATCTGTCAGAAAGACTACTGCCATTAGGAAGGTGTTTATACACAGTATAAACTGTTCACCAGAGTAACTTCTCAGTTTAGCAGACAGTAAAACCTTAGTTTGAAATTCAAACTGTTTCAGGCTGAAGCATGGCTACAAAGCTTAAACACAAAAACATTAATTGAAAAATCCCTTGGTAGCATTACATTGCTTTTCAGAAGGGATGGAATAACTAGAAATATCGTAGTATTACTTCCTATTCTGTGTCCTTTGGCAAAGCAGAAAAATAGTTCCATTTTGAACAGATTTTTCAGATGAATCTGATTTATTTTAATGGAACAATGGAAGTTTATAGCTGTAATAGATTATATTTACAGGAAAGGATGAAAGGGTTTGTTGCATATACAAACCCTACAATAATGACTAAAAAAGGCATTTTCACCAGGTTCAGGTAATAAAAAAGCATGCTGAGTAGTACCTTTAATATTTTTGTGTATTTCTTATACAGTGTAATCCACATCTTAGAGAAAAGCAGCCTATGGAGAAAGATCTACAGACAACTCTAGATATGCTAAAACCTATGGTTAACTGTAATATCAATTCAAGGTCAAGAATAGTGTCTCAACCTTATTGAGACTACTCTCAATGGATTATCAATGGATTACAAATTATATTCCTGGAAATATGCAATCTGAGTGACTCTGACAAGTACACTTTGTTGCAGACTGCTCTACAGTGATATTTTACTTGAATGACTGTATTTCATAACTTCAGTTTATTTTTATACGTCAATAAAAATAGCATGGAGAGAGAATAACGTAAACCTTACCTGCAACAAATAACAGCTTTACATGACAAAGCCAAATCCAGGAAATACTGTCTTACTCCAAATGTCAAAGCATACTTCAGAGATTTACCATCAATGATGAGAGCAAAATCATTTTCCTTCCTTAAAGCATCACCAAGAGTATTGCAGTGATGGCTAAGTGTCTCTCTTGTTCCCTGTTGCACAAGAAAATGGTGTCCATTATTTTTAGTTCTTAATATTCTTAAACCCAAATTTTTCAGTGTGATCAGAAACACTGGCACTTTTGTTTTTGAGGAAGGTGCCCTTTGCTTCTGCTATCAAATATTATAAAGTGAATATATTATAAAGTGAAATGATATAAAGTGAAAAGAATAAAGTGAAAATAAATTTGCAATGGTTGCACTATTAGAAACACAGTGGAAATGTTGTGTAGGATTGCTCTTTCACTCTGCCAAAAAAGAAGTGTGTAAGTTATGGTGGAACTTTTAATGCTCTTTGAACAGCAACAATAGTTGCATAAATATTTGCCAGAAGACACAGATATACAGAAAACTAATATAATAATACAAAAGATGACTCACATATATAGAGATACTAGAATTTGCTATTATACAAAATCTTCCTAAATGTTTAAAAAAAAAGGAAACACAGATAATTAATGATATAAATATATGCATTATAACTGATATTCCTATTACATTAAATTATTATTTTGACATAATTTAACAAATATAACATAAAGTACATGTTATACAAAGGAACATATTTTGTATTTTTCTATTGCTAATGACAGTTTGAATCACACCTACGGAAGTCACTGTTTTGTGATCTAGTTCTGAGAACTTCAGATGACATTCAGTAGACAATACATTCATATGTATTTGTTCACACAGCAGCCTGCTTTGGGAAGGTCACTGACATCTGGTTAGCTACAGTGCAGCTCTACCACGGAGTGTCATGAAGGACAAAATATATTGCTTGTTGCCCTTTTTTCTTTTTGAAAGACCTTTACAGAGCTATACAACATACTTTTCTTCTGTTTTCTGCTTCAAAGCCCAGAAGTAAAAAGTATTTTAGAGGAGAAAGGAAGATGAAAAAACCTCTTCTGCTTGTAAAATATTGACTTTGGAAGCTAGTGACATCCTATGACAACATGTTCCCATATTTTTTTACAAGTTTACCAACCAAATAATTGGGCTACTTCAGTGATGTCAGGCATACATAAACAAATTTTGGTGTGTAGCCACCTAAAAATAAAACACTAAACTAATTAAAAATCTTAAAACCTTCTGAAATGAAATTAAAGATACTGCTTTGCCTTTTCAACTCAACTTACTCCTCCCATTTCCAAACACTGTTAATTGTTTTTTGAATATTTTGCTTCTACTGGCCTTCTAAAGATTCATTGGTTAATCTAAAATGAGATTAGGCTGCTGGGGAATTCGGCACTTGTTTCCTGGCTCTCACCCACTAGAAACTGTGGCAGAAATGAAGTTACACTGTTTAAAATTACATGTTAAAAAGTCTTTAAAATGACAACAGTTTCAGTGACTATTTTCCAGAGCATCTTGTCTAATTAAAAAATATTGCAACACAAAGGAAGTATCAATTTTTGTCATCTCTGAGGTCTATTTAATTTCTAACAAAGTCTAAACAACACATGAACAGTCACATTCGTCCCATCTACTGTTTCTTCTGTGTAATGAAATCCCCATAATCCAGGAGTAAATGGGCTCTACCACTTAGATATGTAAGTGTATAGACCCCAGTGGTATCCACCTGAAGGTGCTGAGGGAGCTGGTGGAAGAGCTCACCAGGCTCTTCCACATCCCAACATTTTTCATCAGTGCTGGTTAACCTTGGAGGTGCCACACAGCCGGAGATTTGCCAGTGTGACATCCACCTACAAGAAGGACCAGAAGGAGGATCTGGGAGAACTAAAGGGCTAGCAGCCAGGGAAGGTCATGGAACAGATCATCTTGAGTGTCATCCTAAGGCTTGTGTTGGTCAACCAGGGGATCAGGCCCCGCCAGCATGAGTTTAGGGAAGGCAGATCCTGTGTGATCAACCTGATCTCCTTCTACAACAAGGTGACATGAATAGTGGATGAGGAAAAGGCTGTGGAATAGTGGATGAGAGAAAGGCTGCAGTCTACCTGCACTTCAGTAAAGCCTTTGAGGCTGTCTCTCAAGACATTCTCCTGGAGAAACTGGCTTATTGTGACTTGGATGGGTGCACTGTTTACTGGGTAAGAACTGTAAAACCAGCATCTCTAGGTGCTGTTTAACAGCCAGCTGAACAGGAGCCAGTGTGTGCCCAGGTGGCCAAGAAGGCCAATGGCATCCTGGCCTGTGTCAGCAATAGTGTGGCCAGCAGGACCAGGGCAGTGATCGTCCCCCTGTACTCAGCACTGGTGAGGCCATACCTCAAGTCCTGTGTTCAGTTCTGGGCCCCTCATGACAAGAAAGACATTGAGATGTCAGCCCATGTCCAGAGAATGGCAACGGAGCTGAGGAGGGGTCTGGAGCAGAAGAGGGAGCTCGGATTGTGTAGCTTGAAGAAGAGGAGGCTCAGGGAGGACCTTACTGCTCTCTACAACTGCATGACAGGAGGCTGTAGTGAGATGGGGGGTCAGTGTCTTCTTTCACGCAACCAGTGACAGACAAGAGGATATAGTATCAAGTTTTGCCAGGGAGGTTTAGATTGGATATAAGAAAAAATTCTTTACTGAAAAGGTGCTCAGACATTGGAACAGGCTGCCCAGAGAAGTGGTGGAGTCACCACCCACAGAAGTACTTGAAATGCTTGTGGATGTGGCACTTGGGGATATTGTTTAGTGGTGAACTCTTTTGTTTAATCTGACCTTAGTTTTTTATCAGAAGCAGACATGTCATCAGGTAGCTCCAAAAATACTACATTTAAAAACAAAAAAACTCATATCCCAAGACAAAACAAAACTCAAATTGCAAAACTGTCGTATTTAAAATTCCTTTGTGGGCATAGTCTCTATGCTGAAATCACATGCCTCAGATTAAATGCAGCATAAAAATGTCCCTTATGAAATACTTTGCATATTTCAATGGAATATTTTTCAAAAAAACTGAATGGTAATCAAACTATTTTCTAGTTGCAGTTTAAATTCACAAATAATAGAATAAGGCTACGTTAGGACACCTGTCTTTGATTAACAGTACTATAGTGAAATTTAGCAGTCCATTAGGTCAATATGAAGGCAAATAAAATCCAGTGCTCTTGTACACAACTATAAGAACTGACTAACAAACCCCACATTTTGCTTGTGAAGCTAAGCTAAGATGTTCATGGGACTAGAGCCCCAGAACAAATAACATTCTGAAGAGTTGAGATACCTAAATACTTTCAGTTCTATACCAGCTAACATTTGTTGGGGACTGGGGAGGTGGGTGGGGTTGAGATATTTTTCTTATAATTTCAAGAATAAGGGTATTTGTTCAAATAAAAGAGGATCTTTTATTTTAGCATATTCTTTGTAAGCTCAGTTCACAGAGCAGGGATACAATCTGAACAGATATATTTTATTCTAACTTCCTCTGTCTTGCATGCTTAAGTCGTAACAATGACCAAATTGATGAGGTATTTGTTTTGCTACACCTTTTTTTTTACATGTCTTTGAGACAGGGGACTCTGTATGTCCATAAAAACATTAGATTTGAGCAAGCTGTGTTTTAGGAAAAGCCACTGGTATGCACTGGACAAATAGTACTATTTTAACAGCAAGGGGAAGAAGCATTCACTTACTGCCACTGTTCTCAGTGCAAGGTTTCAGTGTTTTTCACAAGAGAATGCAGACAAGAAAAGCCAACCTCCCTAAGTCCACTGAACCTATCAACATCTTTATACAGCAAGAGGCTACACTTTAGAAACAAGGAGGAGAGGACTGCCACAGAGCAGCTCTTATCAAAGATCCCAAATACACAGGTGCCATTACACTGGGATTATCTTCTCCAAGCTTTCCTGGCTGCTCAGTTCCTGTCATGAAGAGGAAATTGGGTTGTCCAGCCACCCTCATGAGTGCAGAGTCCCAGTACAAGAGGTGGACCTATGCTACTCAAAAGCCAAAGTATCATTCCATGTGATTTCTTTAACAGACAGTATTCCAGCTAAGTATTACAGTCTCTTGCCAATTGTTACTGGTATGAAAGAGGAATTGATCCACCTTTGCATCTGCACTGACTCAGCATTCTGCAATGACAGCAATCCATCCCCCTCTTCATTTCCTGAGACCTGATCCACTCCTCTATTAGAACTTTCAAGGTAATTTACTCAAGGTAATGAGTCACACTAGAAATACAGACTGACTTGTCATTCCAACCACACTAGCAAGCAAAGAGTAGGACACAAGATATACATTCATCAAACAGTAGAATGCATACCATCACGTGAGGCAGAAAACTTCATAAACAGTCTCTTGTTAAAATATTTGCATGGAGCTAGTTTACTGTTATTTTTTAACTGCCTCTCAGACTACGTTCACCTGCTGCTGAAAAAGCCATTATATATGTTATCACCAAGACCAGATTTGCAAGTGACCAGTTTGCATTTACAAATTCAGCTGGCATAAGATATTTGCATCTCCATGCACTCTGTATTTTGGGTATATAAGGAAAGGATCTCTCAATTGCTATAGAATCTACACACTCCAGTTTGAAATAGGGAGTACACTGCAGCTATCATTGCAGCTACTACCTTTTATTCTTGTACTATATTTATATAAATTTACTATAAAAATGTATTGCTTGATAGATATTTATTGAACTTTTGAATCATCACATTAGAAGTGGTTCACCTGTAATGCTAGTATAATGTGAAGCTCCCGGCTTTGAGCCTGCATGGATGAAATCTACTACATGGAATTTGTTTGTACATGGTTGTGAAGTTCCTTTGTGTAGTAGCTGCACTGTGATTTCAGAAGGTGGAGACTGTTTTCCAGTTATTCAATAACATTCTGCCACAAAGTTCATACAGTCTTCCAAGCATGGAATACTAAAATTAAGAAAGCAACCCCCCAAAACAAACATAAACAACAACCCTCAAACCATGCTTTTGGCAAAATTTTCTATGTTTGTCCAGATAAATAGACACTCCAACTTATTTTTTACACCACTTTCACCATGATGTCTGGATATTTTAAGCAATACAATAATGTTTCATTAACTGAGAACTTTAAAGATTTTACTTACATCAAGAGAGCCTTCATTTATAACAATTAGTCCCATGTTCTTTCTCAAAAGTTTACAAGAGTGACCTGTTAGAAAAGATTTTCTTTTTAAAAATCTGTTTCACAAAATCCATTATAATATAAAAAGGCATTTTTTTTCCTGTAAGAGACCTACAGACAGAATTAAAAATAAGATTTCCCTGGTTGAAATAAATGATAAAAATTAAATTCTACTGCAGTTTATATAAGTACATACAGGTACTAAGTCAGAACAGTTAGAATTTCCCTTGCTGCAACTTCCAGCTGTTCTGCCTTATTCAGAGGTGCTTTAAAGAGAGTTACAGAAAATAACAAACAGATCTCCCTAAGCCATGTAAACTTTTAGAATGCAACATGCATTTCCTTCAAAACTTGCATATGTACACCTTTTCATTCTTTCTTTTATTCTTTGATGCATTAAACAGGATGCATTTTTTGTGCTAATGATGAAGGCTGCCTAGTCAAAAATATATATCACCATTCTTAATATAGTGGAAATATTGGTATTATGTGTATTACCTTAAACCAGAAGGCACTAAGGAAAATAACCTTAGATCAACTGTATCATGTGCATATGGAGAGTTCTTTAAGATTAGAAATAATAACATCCAATAAAAAGCATATATGTGACTAAAGTAAGGCTTTATTTTGGACATGTATCTACACTACAGCAGTAAGTGCTGATGTGGTCACATGCAAAAAATACCAAGTATTAAAAACAGCTTTCATGTATAACTATTTAAAGATACAGATTTATCATTGTTATCAGTCTTTTTTTACCATCCTTCATAATAAAAGGAAATAATAAAAATAAACCTTTGTTAAAATGTTATAGTACTTTAGTTTACCTTTCTTGCAAAGAAGGAAAAATAGAGAAAGAAAACTAAGAATACTTACATTCTCTTAATATTATTCCCTCTCACTGTCAAAAGTCAATATATTCTTTTAAATTCATTTTGTATGCTATAAAAAAGTACAATTTCCTATCTTTTTTGCCTCCTCTCTAATGTAACTTTTTCTTGCTCTTAGTATTTTAACAGGGGCAGAATCTGTCATTCACTATCCTCCCCCTATCACTGATTAAAAAATAAGTTCACATTAAAATTCTGGAGTGACACATAATATTTTTTACAAGACAAATTTCCATTCTGAAAGAAATTTTACTGCATCTACTGCTATTATTTTTAAACCCGTAACAAAGACATCAAATAAATACAAATATAATACCAATATTAATGGCAGTCTCTTGTTTGTCCCCAGTAAGTATCCAGATTTTTATGTCTGCTTTCATGAGTGTCTCTATGGTTTCAGGCACTTTGTCTTGTAGTTTATCTTCAATAGCTGTTGCTCCGAGCAGCTGAAGATTCTGTGAAAATAAAATATTTCATACATACAGGGTTTTTTTTGTTTAAATTAAATTTCCATGTTCCATTTATTTTATTTTATTTAACTCCCTGTATTCATAACGAGATTAATGCACTCTAAATTCTTTAATCAGGTTTGGTATCAACAAATAAAGAACTTCCACTTTATTCCATGAGCTTTAACTTAGATATCTGTGTGGCTTGACAAAACTGCACAGTGTGACCACTCAAACTTCAACTAATTATTCACTCAGTAATTCAGTAGCTTGTTCAGCAACAGCTACCTTTTCCCGAGGAGTACCTCTCTGATTTCAAGGCTTCAGGAGTGCTAATACCATGCCTTCCCTCTTTTAATGATTTCTCTTCACTTTGTAAAAAAATCCAAAACACCAGTAAATTTATCTTAGTATTTTATGTTTTATTTTAGCTTCCTATATAGCAAATCTACACGGTTTTTGTGAATACAGCCATTTTTATATTTCCTATTTCTATACCTTTAAAACTAGCTAAATGTTAAAGACACCATTATACATCTAATAGTGCGCAATCCTGGTAGCAGCATGGCCTGCATACTACATCCTGAGGAAGTACTTGTGCAGCTTATACACAAATTTGTAAAGGTAGCAGGGTTATCATGGCATTAAAAAGTAACAAAGTTTCAAGACTGTTGTGTCACATCCAAATAAACTGCTCAGCAATGTTTATCAGTGACTGAAGTTATATACCCTCACCTTTCTTTTCCACGAATTAAACACCACTGATTCAAGAGGCTCTGAATTTTAAGTAGCTTCATCAATCTCTTATACTTTCTGAGGAAAAATCCCCAAAATAACTCCCCCAAAATTTAAGTATCAAAACTTAAGCAGTGTTGGTCTCATGCACTCCTTTTTCTTATACATTTAATAGTCATGGGACCTTTTTTTGTTGAGGAAGTCTTAACCTCATGCTTGGCTACTCCAGAAGCAGTGTCGCCAGAAACTTAAGGCTGTGCTCTTCTGATGCTGTCTCTGGGTGCAAGCTTGCTTTATGGGCCTTCAGTAAAACAGAAGCTGACAAAGTGGAACAAGACCAACAGAGGGACACAAAAATAGCTTCGGGGCCAGAGCACACGATATTAAGAGCACCAGAAGAAGTAGGATGAGTTTAACAAGGGAAAAAAAGAAGATTAAGGGAGGGATTCCTTCTGCTAACTGAAGCTTGCAAAGCAGCCATCCTTCTCCAAAATGTATACTGCAGAGTGAAAGAGCAAAAGGCATCAGTCACATTCTGCAGCTATAAAAATTTTAATTCAGAAGAAGGAAAAAAGATTAAGTTGAGCATTAAAAAAAATTACCTGCTGCAGCTGGGAAAACTCCCTCCTTGTGGATACTCAAAACTTCATCAAAGTGTTGGGCAAGCTAAACTAGCCCTGCTTTGAGCAGGGATTTGTGTCTAGATGACCTCCTGAAGTCCCTTCCAATCTTGATTACTTCATTGCTCCAAGATCATTATATAATGAAGCAGATGTTGTTTATCTGTTATTACAGTTTTTTACACTCTAGAAGAACTCTGAAAAAAAGCTTTCCAGTAATTCAACCCATAATCAACTTTTTCCAGCAAGATAGCTACTTGCTGCAAAAACTTTGTCAGATTAATTGTTTCCTTCATTTTGATTATTTAAACTGCAAGGACTACCTGACACAACTGTCAGTATATTGCTAGAGATTGTTTTTCTCTCTAAGCATTATTCCTCAATAGTGGTTCACTTTTCATGGTACAGAAAATAAGGATTTTAGTAATTTAGAACCCACTCTTCTGCTCATCCCTCTGTCCATGCCATCCTCCCCCCAACCAATCCAAACCCCAAAAAGCTGCACATACTTTTTCAATTAGTTCATAGCTCTCCTCAAGTTTGAGTACTCTGTTTTGTATAGCTGTAGAAGCACGGTGATAGACATCCAACCATTCTTGATAATCACTTTCTGAAATCTCAGCCACAGCAAAACACAGAGTTCTTAAGCCTAGAGAGAAAGCAGATAATGATTCAGTATTTGTTACTCCCTTCCCTGATATGCCTGCAATGAGTACCTTTTGAAAGCTGAAATTATTCTGTATTTTATGTATGCTTATGCCTGATTTCAAATTACTGCTGCACATCTTGAAGAACTCTTAAGATATACATAAAAATGAACTATAAATAGAAGTTTATTCAACAGAGTAACAGTTTCAAAGTAGCTGAATGTAATACAGGTGATGTATTTCACCAGAAAAAAATAATGAATTTTTATGTAAGATTTGACTTAGTTTAAACTGTAAAAAGACGTGAAGAAATCCCAACATTTGCTGAACAAGTATGTACACTGAAACATTAAAAGTGCAAAATTTAATTGTATTTCTGAGAAAAAGCTTTATAAACTTAAATGTTGCTATGCTGGAAAAAAGTAAAGTTAAAATATATCAGCACAATGTTACAACTGCCCTCTTCATCCCTCCTCAATATTCTTAGGGAATTCTAGTTTGAAATTTATCATCTAGAAGCCAACTTTGAATCCCCTCGTTTAACTTTCCCATCTCACAGATTGTTTCAGCTTTCCAAATTCTTAAAATAAAATCATTATGTACCATTTGGCAATTTTACTTACCAACCTTTGAGCTGGTTGATATTATTAACAGATTTTTTCCTTCAGCAAAAATCTGAATTAAGCATTACAGCAAGAATTTGAGAAGGCATGATGTTACGAGATATCTATTTTTTGACGGCACACATTTTACACTCAATTTAAGTAGCTAGGTGTGAATTTTCTAACAGCTCATTTTCACATATTACCAGATTTCTGGAGAATGACATTTATATAACTCTTTATATACTAGCCACAGTTTGCAGGCCAGTAGATTTAGAAGGGGGGCAGGAAGGATTAATGTAGTTACCCTTTGGTCACTTGCCCACTCTGTTCTAGGAGACAAACAGCACCACAACCAGGGATGGTTAAATGTAACCTTTATTTGGTCACAGGTTTCTGGATCATACAGCTCAGCACCAGTGGCAATTTTGAAATTATATGAGGTTGGGCATGAAATAATACATGTGTCTTAGATGTAGGAGTAATTTAGTATCTTCAGGATAAAAGCCACATGTAATGTGGGTATTCTGACAACTAAACAGCATTAGGAACACAGTGTCTCACCATCTAGACTTAGAAGAATAAACTCAAGGCTGACAACTCAATTGATTTTTTGTCTCTGCATAATAAGGATATGCATACAAGGTCCAAAGCAATGAATATAGGTGAAGCGGAGGAAAGGAATCTATGTCTGACTAACGGTGATACTATTTCCACAATGTTTTCAACATATTTTCTGCAGACAGTAAAATGAAGAAAAGAAATCCAAGTGTATGGAATGTCAGCAAATAGTTTTTTCAAATCTCTTTTTAAATCACTGCCTAATTATATATATTTTTTTTTTATTTTTAATATGCTTCTTTTCATTGTGATTTAAAAGAATCTTCCAAATAAAACGTGGAAAACGAAATATTATTAAGCCTGGTTGTTAACAGACTGGAGCAACACAGGAAAATTACAGAGGATTTTTCTATTTATCCAAGCAGGCATTAACACTCAAGCTTAATAAACGCTTACATATAAATGCCAGCCATGCTAACCACTTCATTTTTGAACAACACACCAAGAGCAGGCAGCAAATGCCAAGGACATACTGTCCTGCCACATGAAAGGATACTCATGAGAAACTTTGCAACATAGCTGGCTGCAATTTAAATCTAAAAATAAATACCAATTTTTTAATCAATTCCAGAGATATGTGATTTTTTTTTAAAGACTGAATTTTATGCTTTTTAAAAGGTTAGAAATTCACTTTCTGAACAGTAAATATTTTAATCTGTTGAAAAGAAGGATACAAAAAACATCTGAATAAACTTCTTAATTCTATCATATGTACAGTGGTTCTAAAGGCAGATGGAATTTTCCAATTTTTATGTTGATTTATTTAGTGCAACCTGACTGCTAAGGAGCTGTACTACCAAAGTAATGAGAATAGTAATTAAGAACTGGGTTGAAATTTTCACATCAATTCACACAGGACAGAAGACAGTGATTTAATTTTTGTCTTTTCTGTAGCCAAATATATACCTTATGACCCAAACTAAATTCACACCTAAGTAACTTTTTCTTGACTAGTTCTGGTTATGCCTTTCTAGAACCCCAGTGTATATCTGAGGCATTGGGCTATACCATCAGTCAAATTTTTTCGGCTATAGTTCTGCTTTCAACTTTATTGTAAAATTTATTCTAACTTTATTACTTTAAGATTCTTTAAGACTAACCAAATGCTTCCTGCGGAGACCCTGATAAGAAAAACTAACAAAAGAAACAGATCTGTGACTTGTTTCTGCTGTCACTGATAGAATCAAGAGACTGAAGCTGCTTAATACACAAGCCAAAACTCAAAATTCCATTATAAACCAGAAGAAAAAAACTAGAGAAGTCATATGCAGAATATCTGGCCAGAGATCAGTTAATAAAACATAAGCATTGTTTTTTATTTTTCTTCCTATTGTAAGTTTATTTTTAAGACACATTAAAGATAATTTTAATGTTCTAGTAGCAGTGTATTAGAAAAATAAAGAGGTAGAAATTCTGCAGTTCAGATTCCCGTAACTCTTATAATTCTGCTTCCAACTCCTCCCTACCAACTCGTTGATAAATTGTAACACTATGATACTGCACAGTACAACTCCTGAGATACTAACGGTGTATGGCATCGAACATCTAGGAACTGTGCAGAAACATATCTACAGTCTGCTTTTCTCCTCACATCTGTACTGTGAAATCCACTATAATTAAATAACTGACTGGCTGCTTGTATCAATCATCTCAATTTCACAGTCTTTTAAATTTTACTTGCTATTTCTACTTCACAAACCCTCAAAGAGAGGTTCCCCCCCTTTGGCAACTGTTTTGTAAAAGCGATTATTAAAACTGCAGACACCAAAACAAACCATATGGATGCTGGCAATCGCCCTTATTGGGACTGGTGACAGAAACAATACAGCTAAAAGCTACCTTAAAAGCACTACACTAATAATTTCCAGCCATCTTTACTTTGGCTACTTCCCCCTGTGTGCCCATCCCTACACCATTCACTGGGTATGGAACATGAAAGCAACCATGGGAAATGAGATCTTCACAGAAATAATGCGCTATGTGTTTGCTCTCTGGAAAAATATGTTTTGGTTAAAAGATTCTGCTGTATACTCTTGTGGGTGTGTGGGTTGTTTTTTAGGGATTTTTTTAAGCATGAAGTTATTACTAAAATTTCTTAGGAAGAGGAAGACTTTTCTTAAGGAGACATTGCTAAAACATACTTTTCAAACTTAATATGGGTAAAACACTACAGCAAGACAAAATTAAAAAAATGGAAAGCTGAGCAGTAACTGAATTTCATATTTGTTTTTATGTGGAATAATATCACCCACCTTCTGTAGCAAACTGCTCTAGATGTTTTAAGGTGATTTCTTTGTATTTTGAACTTTCAGCAAGACGGTCATAAATTACAGTATCCTACAAAACAAATAACTGTAGCTCAGAACACTTTAATAGAAAAATGATTTCTATTTTGGGTAGACAATACAAATAATGTAGAAAAATGGCTGAAAAATAGAACTGTATTATTTAAGCGTCAAAAATTAATAGACATAATCTTATTTCATAAGTAAGAAAAGGACTTTTTAATCCTCAGATTTTCTAAATTTACACATTCTGCTATAATGCAATTTTTTTCTTCTTAATTTTTTGATGTTATTTCGCCTTATTTTGAAAAGTACCAAAATGTTGTCCTCCTCTTTTAATATTATGTCCACAAAATAAAATTAGTGCTTTATAACTGCCATTCTCAGATTTTTTTGTAGGAAACTTAATACACGGAATATTAACAACAGTTTTTTTTCTTCACTTGAGATGATAAAAAATGGACATTTATATTCAACAAACTTCCTTTCCTTAAATCATTCTGGAACTGGATTTCATCTCCTTCCCCCTCAAACTTGACTTGACATACAGACTGAGAACTAATGAGCAACTCTGCCATTCCCATATGCATTATGATAAGGATACCTTCTCACAGGTCCTGCTTTTGGGAAAATCTACTTCTGCGTAATATCAATGGTTGGTTAACATTCCCATCTAGTCAGTTATGCTACATTATTATCTCTATCTAGTGATCCATGCTCAGCTACTCCAGCAAGTAATTAATATAGGTTCATCCATTTTCTTGGGAGTACAGAAGGAAGCAATAATTAGGAAACATAAAGGTATTAATCCAGTACAAAGAATAGGATGAACATACCTTCATAGGCAGTTAGTAAAAAAAGACATTAACTAGTTCATCACATTGAACAGCTACATAGCAAAACAAAGTAAATTGAAAGAGGTACATCAACATTCCTTCCCCCATATTTTCAATGTTTTGACTGCAGTTATTACAATCTTTTGCTTTTGTATATGTATTGGTAGCATGCATTCTCTGTTACAGTGAAAAAAGAATAAAACTCACAGCTCCTTTGCAGTAGAGTCTTAACTTCCCTGATGGTGTGCGAACTATCACTGACATTCTCTTCCTAGTGCTGAAAGAGAAATAAATTCTCTATAAGGTGGTTCATAAATATAAGTATTTACCAATATTTTATCTAAAAATGTCTATACATATCTTATATTACACGCAGTATAAAAAGTCAATGCTATCTATTCTGAATTATGTTCTCAGCTGAGTGGGATGGAAAACAGTTTTAGTGTCTAACAATTAAAATGAACGCTATTTTTCTTTCTGTGCATACTTCTGTAGTCCTTTTTTCCATCTAAACAATAAGAATTTTCACCTTCATCTAAATACTGTATGACAAAAAAGCACCTTAAAACACAAAGCACTTATGATCAATATCATAAAGAGGTAGTGTATCATGCACTGTTTCAGTTTTTTCTTCCTTCCCAGCCAGCCAGAGTTGCTCATACAATGTACAGCAATCCTATTACTATTATCCCAGAGTTTTGTTTATCATGCAAATTTTCAGTATGCTAAGAGCTGGACTAATTTTAACTACTCTCTGGCTCTCAGTTATTAATAAAATCCAAGTTATTTTTTCTTTTTGTCCTCATAACTGAGGTAGAAATTGGAAGAAAACATGGAGAAGACTGTCACGGTCTGCTTTCTGTCTTCTTCCCTTTGAGGTTTGCCAACAAGCATTCTTTAGGTGCAAGATCATGTCCTGTCAAGATGTGTATTTATATCATAAGTCTTTCAAATTTCAACTTTATAAATAAATCTACAGAAACTATTCAGGGAACAAAACACTTCTCATATAACAGTTCACAGTAAAACAGAGATGGAAATAAATGGTCCTTTAACAATTTTGGTTGCTGTTGGAACTGGATCCCATTTATACATCATCAAAGAGCATTATTGTATGAATGGTTCCTGAAGTTCAGACTGCCATGGAAAACATCCTGTAAATGGAATGCGGACAAAGTTGAAGGAAATAAATTCATAATTATAGGTGAAGTAGTGGGCTGAAGAGTATCTTCAGGAGAACATTTTCTAATTCCATCTGGGTGTGCACTCTTCTTCAAGTGAAAATTTCTGAACAGCAATATTAAATAACATTGTTACTGTGAATACTGCACAAAAGAGCAGACAAAGCCATTACTGCAATTTCTTTTCCATTTCACCTCTAAACCTCAGATAAGTAAAATTCCAAAAAGCTTTAGACAGTGTCCAGTTGTGAATCTACTTAGACAACACTGGATAAATTAGGATCATCTAAACTACAGTTAAGCTGCCTAAAATAAAAGCAAGTCTCAGATCCACATTGATTCCAGCCAAGACTATCTAGCTTCTGCTACTTGAATTCATTACAGTTGCCTGAATGTTCAATTCAGAAATAGTGAAGAAATTACAGTGGGTTAGGGGGGGTATAAAACAATAATTTGATATATTTACCCTTGACAGGTAAAAACTCAGCAGTTTTGTACTTGTCTTGCAATACCAGAAGATTGCAACCTTGAAGTCCTGTGTGGAGGTGCATATTATTCTACTGAAGATGTATCAAAGAATAACCAATGACTTCCTGTAGCATTCTGAAATTTTAGCTATACAGACAGATAGTGAATCTTGACTGACATAAATTTTCTTAGTAAAACTGCAATAAAGCTAATGACCAAGAGTTACTGTTAAGGACTTCTAACTTTTTATGAACCTTTTTATGGCAGTGACAGTTTTATTTCCTCTTCCTGGTGAACTACAGTAAGCCACTAAATTGCACTACTACAAATAACTGCCATTGTGAGACCACTGTTTTGTTCTGCTTGTTCTCTGTAGAAGCAATGTGAGCAGCCATAAAGATGACCTGGTTACAACAGGAAAAATACTGAAGAGAAGATGTTTGCTGAAATAGTGACAGAGAAAATGTCTGCAAGCCCAGAAATTGGAGAGACATCATGAGATTCCATCAATATGCACAAAACTGTAACTAGAACTTTTTGTCTGGAAAAGGGAGAAAATAGCATAAGAAATTAGGAGTTGACAAAAATCTGGGAAAATAAAATCTGGTCTGGGAGAAAAGAACACACCATCATCTACTGGCTGTCCAAAGTGAAATACAGAAATTAGCAGCATCTACTGACTGCTGAATGTGGTGGTGTCCTGCATTCCTGTATGTCTGTGCCCCACACAAATGACTTACTTGTACTGAACATGGAGCCTCTCTAAGAGCCAGCCCCAAGAAAATCATCCTCAGGGTGTGCTTGTATACATTCCTTTGCTAACAGTAATTTTTAATAATCTGTAATTAAAGAAAAATCAGGAACAAAAGCCCCCATGTCCTTGTGTGCTATTGAATCCTGCAAACACACTGTCATGGTCTCTATGGACCTGCAGGCTGGGAAACCCCTTGGGATGTTACAAAGAGGCAGAATAGGTAGTAATTCCCAAGGAGTAGCAGTGGGATTATAAATAGACAGAAGCATCTTAAAGAGACAGAAATACTTCCCTCAGTCACAAGATTTGCCAAGCAGCTCTTGACAGGTCCAGTAACTCTACAATCTGACTGGATTTAAGATTAAACAACCACAGAAAACAAACACTGCTATAGAGGTTTTGGTACCTCCTCTGTCAGCCACTCATTCTTTTTTTACTTTTAAAAGTATCAGGTCTTCTGTCACAAAATCAGAGCATTCTGGAGCTCTCTGAATGATTAAGAGGAGGTAAGGCCTCAAATGCTCTAGGATACCTTCTGTCTGCCCAGCAGAACAGCTAAGACAATGTGGATTACTCATGAAACCAATCACATAGGAGAGACTAATCGACTAATCAAGGTTTGAATTACACATAACACATTGGCAAATACATTGGTATTTATATCAGTAAATACATTGGTAAATACATTGGCATGGTAAATCAAAAATACAGGAATTCAGACAAGAAGCTTTAAACTGTAACTATCACAGATGATTTCTGCTAGGCTGTGGAGATATGCCCCTAAATCAACAGATAGTACATACTTCAGATATTGAGATATTATTACTACATATGTACTCAATACTTGCCAGTGAAATTAATTCTGGTGCTAAAAATGCATTTCTTTCCTCTAGGAAAACAAGCAGATACAAATCAAAACCTCATTCATTAGCATTGCTAGAAATGACATGTTGATGCAAGGACTGATGTGCAATTTGTGCACTGATAGTGGACATTGCTTACCCTTAATGACATCAGGAATTGCACACTTAAAATCTTACTCGATTTCACAACTGGCTCAGGTGAAAACATAGTGCATGTAGCTGGCACAGGGATGAAACCAAACAAGATTTTCTATGCTTCTGGATCTCTGACAGTGACTTGCCTTCCCCTGCCCTGCAGACACATATCCTAGGAGTTGGTTTGGGTTGCCAAGAGACAGCTGCAGTTTTTCAATTTGTTATAGCACCAGGTGACAATACAAGCACAGGCACAACATTGCACAATTCCTTCCCTAACAGTACAGGGAGGCCTGAACAGCAGAGAATCTCAACAACCCTTCACTTCCTAGAACCAAAGGTACCACAGCAGTTATGGCATCTACTGGAGGATATGTAAACACAGCACCAAGTTATTAAGACAATATTTGCTAATTTGAAGAATTATCAGTATAGTATTTTTAGTATGCTCACCTGCCAGTTAGACTGACAACTACCTCCTCACCATGAACAAAGTATAATTACTATGTTGTATAAGTTTACTTCTCTCTTCACAGGCACAAGTGTAATCAGTCAAAAAAGGAAGTAGCAGAAGTGATGAGTCTCCCAAGTATTCCTACAAGTTTTACTTCTGTAACATGCTTCTCTGTAAGACTGTCATATCAAATCTTGACGTTGTTGCACTCTACTTGCAGAAGAATCTTAATCTAGCCTGTACTGCAAAGTGGCAAGGAATTAATTTGCGTTTTTTCTGGGAAAAACTTGGAACACCTGCAAACTCTTAACAGTTTATTCAAAACAGATTACTGCTCTGAAGGTACATGCTCCTATCCATACAAATAGTGCTGTTGTGGAACCAAAACTTCTCTTGCTGTGGAACACGGGTGACCTCTAGTGCTTCCAACAAGACAATTCCAAGCACAGCTAAACATTGCAGAATAAGAACAAAAACATCTATAAAAACGGAATACTTAACAATATTCTGGGATCAGTATCCACCAAAAAACTTGTACCTCCAAAGGTTGAGAAATAAAAGCAATTCTCCCACCTCCATAAAGTATCACTGTTAAAATGACAATTTTATACTTACACAGAAGCTTAAAAAAATCTATGAAATCAAGAAAAAGAACAAAATCAGAAAAAAAGTGGCTATCCTCCACTGCTACTCCAGAAACACAGTATGAACTTTCACAGGAGTCAAATTAACAGCAATGCACTTTGCACTACAAACTTGCTAACTTACAAAAAAATTAATATGCAAGCAATGCCTGCAAAAAAAAAGAAATCATGACATAAATTTAAAAAAATAACATATGTCCTCTACAATATATAAAAAAAAATTAATTGCAAACATACATTAAAATACATTCAAAACTATAAAAATTACTTTCTGTTGAATCTTTCATTGTTTCATACTATTATTGCTATTACTATAACTACAGGCTAGTAACTACTCTGATTTCACACAACTTACACATCTTCAGTCTTTCAGTCTGTCTCTCATGCATTGGATTGTTTTATCTTTTTGTTTTGTTTTGTTCTTTTTTTTTGTTTGTTTGTTTGTTTTTAGCTAAGCTTAAGGGAAATATAATACTACAGGAAGGAAAACAACAATCACTTTCCACAGGCACAATTATGAGGAATCATTTTAAGAAAAAAAGGAACTTTATCTACATGCAAATCTCTTCCTTATCCTGTGCCAAAGTAAGCAATAGACCTACACAAACATTTAGAACACAGACAACATACACAGATAAAATATAAATAGCTCTACACAAGAACTGAAACTGCATCCATATTTCTTATGGGTACATTTGTAAATCCAAGAACTTTAACACGAATTTTTTACTGAAAGCAAAAGATGTGATAAACTCAAATCCCAAGTAAACCAACGGGTCAACACTACAGTGATGCTGCTCAGAAGATAATGAGACTCAGTCTAGAGTATTTAAACAAGCCACAACTATACAAGTGTATTTAAAGTCAAATGCAACATTTATTTTATCAGTCATGATAAATACACTTACTTTTTAATAAATCATATGGTGCCAGGGCTTTCAAAAATACATTTAGAAGTCTGAGTACTTTTCTATATTATTTTCCACATATTTTTAAAAGTTTTGAAATCAAAGGTTTTCTTAATCTTTGAGCAAAGGCAAAAGTGAAAAATATCAGTCACTATGTAGACAACAAGAAAAATAAAAGCCTCTGAAAATGTTTTACAATAAACCAGGAGGTGTAATCTTAATCATGTACTCTGTTTTGTCTATAATGTGTTACATATTACACAGATACAAGCTACACAACCTGTATACTTTGCCTGTAAATAAATTAAAAAATGCAAGCATTTTTTTCCATGAGAGAAGTGTCTAAGTATTTTCACAAAAAGACACCAAGTACAAATTTACCTTGTAAATTCCAGGACATTTAGCAGTTCATATCTCTCTTCCTGTCCCAACTGAAGAATAAAAAAAAAAACAAACCAGAAGGGTAAGAATTAAGAAAACATCTCAAGGAAAAGAACCAAAACCAACAAAAATGTATCATAATGCAGTTGTTCAGATTATTTAAACTAAAGCATAAGCAAATACAGTAAATTATAATGTTATTCCAAAGTACTTACAGATTCAATGATTACTGAGTCAGGTGTCCTTCCAGTGAATACAAAATGAAGATTCCTGGCTGCTCTGACCAATGCTCCTTCATCTGCGGCAAGTTCAATAGTTATTTTACAAATGTGCCAGAAAACTGTTAATCATGATTTAATCAACAGAGTCGAGGCTTTTCTACTTTTCACTTCCTTTTTCCTTTATGGATTTTAAGATTAAACGCGGTGCTGGAAAGAACTCTTTGTTTCTCCTGTGAAAACTGATGAAATGAGTTAACAGTTCAGAGAAAATAAGCCCAGAAAGGAGCACACCTCTCAGCTCAGTAACGAGAGCACCCTCTTCAAAGCACCTAGGTTAGCACCTTCCTCAGGTCACTGGACAATGTCCAGTGCTTTTTGTTTAAGTTCTGGTTTGGAAGAGAAGAGTGATAAGTCATTGCTGGAAATAACAGTTAACTTCAATGTTTACATTCAGGAAACCAGCAACCACAGCTCCAACAGTCAACAGTTGTCTCCAAGTGGCTCAGGATGTCAGAATGGAGTTTGTTTGCAATGCCCTGTAAAACACTGCCATGACCCAGTTAACTTTATTTTATTTATTTACTTCTGCCCTTGTCTTTCAGCTGTTGAAGGACAGGATTCACCGAAGTAGCCACCTAGAAGCTGGGGAGTCAAGGAAGAACCTCTGCACTTGAGGTAATTTTTCCCATCATAAATTGTAGCACATTAGCTCAGCAGTGCTGAGCGTATTTTAATCATTCTGCCTTGCTTATCATTTCCTGATTTCAAAAATTGTCTATGAACCACAATGGGCTTGAAACAGACCTTTTGCACAATAATCTTTTCTCAATCCTTAACAGAATTTATCACAACTTCTCTCCTATTAAAAACGTTTGTTTTGATTACACAGTCTCTGTTTTAAATCAGTATTATGGTTATCAAGTACAGAATAGGCTCATAGAATAAACAAGGACATGAATTTTTTATCCTGATTTGATTTTTATTTACTTCTGAGCACTTCCTTTAGAACTCCACAGCAATCTGACAACACCTGAGCAGTGCTGTATGGTTACTGATTCTTTGCCCTTACATAATCCACATAACATTCAAATGTATTTTCTAATGAAAAATTTAAAAGTCTAAATCCTTTTTTACAAAACTGATTTTAGCTGATACAAATTATTTTTTGAGGGATAAGTTTGGGGTTTTTTTAATTTTGGAAGATTCTTCAAAAACAATAAACTGAGTAAAATCTGCTTGTTGAGTTGATAGAATTTATTCACTGAGTTATTTGACTCTCACCTGGAGATGCTGCTTGATATATAATTTTATCACCTTCTCTTTCTGGAACTGCTGTATGACACACTGCCATCATTGTCAAGAACTCACATATTATAGGTGCAGTTGGCTAAGAAAAAAAATAGATCAGAGTGTGATTAATAATTTAAGCAATAAACAACCAAAATGTAATAATAGATCTAGACATAAAATAGCCCACAAAAATTTAATGAAAGGTACCTCTTTTCTTTAAATACTATCTGTAAACTAATTCCAGCATGCAGGATAACTTCTTTCTGCTGTACTTACATACTGATTATATAAATAGAATTTAGTGGCATTTGCTATCATAACAATCAAAATTAGATAACCAGAAACATGGAACAGTTCAAATAATTACTTTTTAAGGAAGGTAAGTATGAATGATGTATTGAAAGAATTTTACTTTATTCACAGAAATCTCTTTGGATATTGTCATTTTAACTAAAAAATAGTCTTTAACTTTTGTCTTGTACTGTATTTGACAACACTTTTTGAGAACCTTTAGAAAGATGTAGCAAACAAAAATTACATTGAAAATGTTGCAAGATCAGACTGCTTTTAAAAATGAATATATCAGGCACTTCAAAGTGTAAAAAGTGGAAACAATTTAAAATTATTTAGCCAAAAGAGAGGAAATGAAACATATAAGTAGAATAGTTGATTGGACTTGTCAAATACACCTAAGAACCTTATTTCTACAGCTGGCATTTGTAAAATGAATGAACTGACTGGTTTAAAAGAAACCCCAGCAATCCCTGTAAGAAAGCTCAAAGCAGCTGCCACCTCAGCTGAGGGTTTCTTGTAGCATACTTATGGTATTTCAGATTTGTAGTAGAATAAGAATAACATTACAATTACTCCACAAAATACAATAATCTCTGAAAACCGAATTTAATTCTGTAGTGCAGAAACACTAATGGGAACAGGTTCTTATTCTCTTCCACTGATGGAGATTCTCCTTTCCCAGATCCTCTAAGATGCATTCAGAAAGCTGAATTACAAATTCTTTTCCAATGCACTTCAGAATATATTTAAAATACAGTGTTGAAACCTCGCTTTGAAAGTGTACCTGAATTTTTAAGATGCATACAAACACATTTTTATAGCATGCTCATACTATATATACTTAATACTACATATCTACCAGAAACTTTGAAGATTCAACAATTGCACACCAAGGACACTTCAGGAACAGCAGTAATAGCTGATGCCTCTTTCCAACTATGCCACTCTCCCTGTTACTAGCACTGTAAATATAAATGGCCTGTGCAGGTAAGTATAAGAGACCCCTTTGCTTTAGATACACTTGAGAATTGTTCTCAGATGTCTACCATTAAAGACTGCCCCACTGGTAAGAAAAAGATGCTTCACTCTCTGTCAGTTAAACTGGAACTAGCCTCCTGCAAGGACAAAATGTAAGTAAAGAAAAGAGCAACTTACTTTAACTCTTCAAAAAGAGAACAGTTACACTGTTTAAAGTAGGTGTGGTTTATGACTAGGTAAAAAAAAATCTCTTGTACAAACAAAAAGCAGAAAGTGGTAATGATGGTACTATTTCTTAATCAGATAATAAATAACTTGTTATTTTCCTGAGAAACGTATTGTCTTTTTGGGGCAAATATAAGTCTCCAAAATGCCTCCTTCATTTCATCATCTGAAGATGTAACCTTATGGAAGCATGCACAGAAACCCAATGCATGCAGTTAACTCCTGACTCCTGTCCAAGCCCAGGTAAGTCATGTCAGGATGTAAGTCCACTTGGCTTATCCTGAAAGCTTTAATGGATGTCATGACAGCGTCTGAACAGCAGGAGTACCAGTGAAACACCCAGAGGAAAAAGAACACAAGACTACTTCCAACTTGTAACATCTGAACCATAGTATCAGAACAAAAAAGGAGGGGAGAAAATAAGGGTTTGATCTAATTAACATATATCAGCAACAATTACAAAAGTATTCATGAGCTCATGCTGATTTTGTACAAATATACAATTTATTTGTTTTCCCTTAAAAGATGTGATCTTTTGATTTACTGGAAGCAATGGCTTCATCTCACAAAACAATGATAATTGTTTCTATATAACTTACATGGTTGTTTTGAAGATTCTCCAATAATGATACATCACTAAATGTTTTTTCTTCTCCATTTTGTGGGCCTTGCCTAGAATTAATTGAGTAAAAAAGAGATCACTCTTAGCATGATTTTAACAGTTTATATACAAATCATCCAAACACACGTTTTGGGCTATAGCTGTTACAATAAAGGCTGCAATTATGAATTGTGAGAAAAAGAATTGAAAAGGTACTTGTCTCACTTTTCCAAAGTTTATTTAATTTAAAGAAACCTTGGTTTATATAAATACACTTAAATCCAGTCTTTCTGCTGAATTCAGGTAATGAAAGATGAAGTAAAAATATATCCACAATGTAAAACTGAGGCTTCTTGTCTTCTGATCTCTAGAATGAGATTATAGAAGGGACACAAAATATATATATGCCCAAAGAGATGACAGGTCATCAAGAAATTAGCAGTTTTGGTATAAGTTTCTAAATGTCTGCAGAAAAGCAAGTCTGGTATCTAAAGAGCTAAACAAATGAGTTCAGACATCAGAGAAATCTGCATGCAGAGGATTTGTTTTTTATTGCTTATGATCAAAAAGGAACATATGAATATGAAATTGAAAGATAAAGAAGACACAACAGTGGTGAAGTATGGACTTAAGGGATGCAAGGAGGAGATGGTTCTAGAGAAATAAAGTCATACACTAACATCTCCCAAATTGCACAAATATTCTGGCTGAATGTGAGAGCTCAAATATGTAGATACTTCTGGGAAGATTTGTTACTGCAGCTGACTACAGCTGCAGTCTTAATACTACAGCTAAGTATTAAGACAATCTACATGACTTTGAATTTGAGTGAAACAAAACAGTGCTGAAAAGTGAATCCAGTTGAAGGAAATTTTTTTTTCTCATTTAATTTGGGTCTTGCTTTGAATTACAAAATCTTACAAAAGAATAAACACATTTGGTGATTTAAGTTGAAGAATAAGCCATATACATTAAAGGCAGCCTAAAGACTGTCTATGAAAACCTAAAGTGAACTGCTTTAGTCCTGCAGCAACTACCATGGAGAAATATAAAATGCAGAACCTCCTCTGTTCTCTCCCCTGCCATGCAAGGACTACTTTTCTAACTTTCTAATTACAGTGAAAAATTTGAAGCATTCTTCTTCACCAAGACTTATTTTTTGAATGCAAGGCAAATAGATCTTGAAGTGCCAAATAGTAATACCTTCAGACACATTATATTTGTTTAGAGTCTAAGCTTTAAGTTTTGTTTGCTTAAAGCTTTCTGATATAAATTTTACAGATTCTCAGTGCTAAAATACAGAAAAATATTTGCAGGTGTAAGTTTTAATGAAGTGGAAAAAATTCTCTCTAATACAAAACAAAAAAGATATAAAAGATTTGGGATTTAGTATATTAGTCATGTTAGGGCTAGAAATGTTACTGGCACAAAGAGATTTTATTAATTGCAATAGATTTAAACACGAAGAAATTTCAAGTATCATATTTTCTAAGTATTTCTAATATATTCTTTGCCTATAAGGTTTGGGTTGTTTTTTTTTTTAACTACTGTTCAGATATCAGTTATCCATGTCAGATGTGTTCATAAAGATATTTATGTGAATAAATATTTATTCACAACAAGTCTTTTTTCATTAATGGCTTATGAGCAAGCATGCTTAATTTCATGTAAGCACTGCATTGTTTTAATGAAATTACTTGTATAGAGTTAAGCAAACTTATGCATCTTCAGGAAACATTTTCCTTCTACATCAAATGATATTCAGGTCAGGTAAGATTTTGAGGTATGCATGTGTACTATATTTTATGTGTTGCAGGAGGAATTTTTCTGGCTTTGGTTTTTTTCCTAAACAAAGAATTATTAATTCTAATCTAGTAAAGATTTTTTTCCCTTCAAATGTTTTCAACAAAAGATGACAACATATTCCAATTTTGTGTGACATTGCCTTGTTGTCACTTTCAACAAATAAAATAGTGATAATTTAAAGACTGTAAATGACATTTTCCCCCTGATGTATCTGAGCTTACTTTGAATGGTATTGCAAATATTTAGTCTAAGAAGGTATGATGAAGAAGCACAAGGCTTCATGTAGATGACAGCAGAAAGTAAGCCAGGACTTTTCTTTCCTGAAGTCCCCATTATGACATTAATATTAGTCCCAAGTGTATTTGGGTGCTCTAATCTCAGTTCCAGTTAAGAACTACATAGTGCTAATATTCTAAAACTATCTGGAGGAAGTAAAATACCAACAATAACATATTTTTCACTCTCAAATATGGATTTTTTCCCTAAACATATCATTGATTATTACTAACATATTACTGACTACCAGTAGAAAAGTGTGATTAAAAGTTACCATCGTACCAGATATATAATAAAAGATAAAACTTTCTCTCCAATAATAATTTTGAATTGCACCAGGACTGTCAGTATAATGACTGCACTATATTTTAGGGACACACTTAGAGATTCTATTCCAGAGCCTGCAACCTAATACCATAGAATTTGGATGGTATAACTTTGTGCAAGATGGTCAGTCTGTGTGAATTCAATGCTGAATTAACTTCTGAGCAGTAAACTGTCTCACATTTAGCTCCATCTCTAAATATATCGCTCAGTAGTTTTAAACTTGAATCTTCAAGAAACAGCAGAAGCTAAATGATTTTTAGAGCTTACCAATCATCTGAAGGAACACTATAATCCTCAGGCTCAGGGCAATGGCTGCACAAGAAGCAAGGGAAAAATAGAACAGGGAGAGGAGAAAGAATCACAAATGCTAAAAAATTGGATCACGTGTTAAAAAAAAGTAGTTAGTCAATAAAACAAAATTACCAAAAAAACCCTGCTTTGCAACTATTTTACTAATGCCTAGATTGCAATGATAATTGCAAAAATATGGTCTTTCTATTAAGACTTCATAAACTATAACAAACCAGTTTTTTGCAAGTCTCCTTCAGGCTTTTGTTTGTAACAACATTAAACAGAGTAAATGATGGCAAAACCATGCATACTGAAGTTGCCTTACAGCAGAAAGCCTGTGGTATCTCAACTCTATTTTTGTTCCTCTTTGCAAAAAAAAAGATGTCATGACAGAAGTGATGCTGTCTCTTATAAGTAACATTTTATAGTAAAAAAAAGCTTACTGAGTTGTAGAAATTTTTAGGTGTAAGTTTATTTTAACTACAGTATTAATGCATGAGTACATATGGACAGGCAGACGCACAAAGATGAAGTAATATATAAAAATACCTACCCATATGCAATTCCTGCTACTGTACACTTCTTAAATTGCATGACATTGCATGTCAGGGTACCCGTTTTGTCAGAAAATATGTATTTGACCTAAATGAATGATAAAATCCATTATACATCAACATTCAACAGTTAGTGACATATCTAGTACAATTCATTACTATCAACATATGAAATATTTTTACTTGTTCGGCAATTTTCATAGTTTATAGGAAAAAATCCAACAACAAAAACAATACATAAACATGGCAGATACACAGCCTTCATACCCATTTCCAAAGAAATCAATCAACTGAGATGTCAAGAAACTTAAACTTTCTTCAGTGCACAGTGGTGTAATTAACCATCTCTCACTCTACAGTTTGCTGAAGAGCAAGAAACTTGTGAAGACTAATGACTTTGCCAGTAAAACATTACACTTCAGGCAGAAAGCAATATGGTAAGAAAAGTATCTATATGCATTTCTAAACCAAACTTTTTGATGTGGAAATATCTTCTTAAAGCCAAAATGTTAGTAAAACACAACAGTTCGGAAATACCAAATTACAGGAAAAGGAAAAATACATTCCTTTCTATCTACTCTACATCTTCTATTCCCCTGGCATTCCAGAAACTACTAGGTAAAGCATTTTAAAATTCAAAGCTGAAGTACATGAACCTGTTAATAGTTTAAAGTTTTGTTTTATCCTGATCTTATGAAAAACGTTAATATATGAAGAAATGAGGTCATCTGTGATGAAACAAAAGTTCTGTGAGTCACAGGTAAACTTCAATCCATTAAAATTTACTTCTAATTTAAAAAAATCCAAGTATTCTTAATTAGGAATTAACTACATTATACCTGGGACTAAGACAGCTATGTATTAGTAAAAATGTTTCTGAGGAACTATGCCTTAGCCAAATCAGCAGTTAGAAGGAATCTTTCTGTGTCAAGTTTATGCTGCAAATTGTGTATTTTTTTTGTGTGTGGGCACAATAGGAAAGTGGGAATTGCAGCTAAAAAAAGTCAACCTTTTTTACCCAACACCAAAGTTTTGCCTTTCTTAAAACCTTAAGATCTCTTGGGAGAAATCTCTTCATTATGTGCAATCCTCATTTACTTCAAAGAAGAAACTCGCTCTTTTTAGTAGAGTCCTTTGGTCTCTGTAAAGAAATCTGCTCAAATTAAGAATCTGTCGAAAAAGTGAAAGTGGAGATCCCAAGAAGCCTGACTAGCTCTTGATGGTGAAGAATAATTTGATGAGAATCCAAAGAAATGAAGACAAAAACTACAGAAGTCAAAAGGAAAGAATGTGTCTGGGAATGTGAATAACAAACTAGCTGCAGAGATAGAAAAAACAGATAGTATTAAAATGAAGCAGAATGAAAGCTAAGATTCAACAAAGCCTCTTCCCCTCTAGAGGAGCTTGTGCTCCCCTTCAAAGCCAGGAAAATAACAAAATTTGCTCCACATACATGTTAAACCCAGCAGGCAAAGGCTCTGTAGTCCTCTATGTAGACCAGTCATAGAACATGTTAACCATGAACCACTTTTTCCAAAAGGCACATGTCTTATGTATTACTCCCTAAGACTGCTTTACTATATGCTAAAATGAAGCTATTATTTATTGGTTTTGGAAAGCTTGAGACAGCTTTTACATGCCCATGCAATAAAGTAAAGAATTAGTTATGAGAACGTCTAGGTTAGGAAATGCAAGAACATGCATACTTGTGTTCATAATACAATTCAATTAAATGAACATGTAATTTATTTTCCACGACAAGAGTTGCTCACCACCAGTGTACCAGAAAGTTCAGCATGTTTTTAAAGCCAGTCTGCAAATACAATTGACTGAAAGAAGAAATACCATGTGTAGTTCTTCTAGAAGCATACCCTCTGCCCCAGGCACACTTGTACTAAGTCATACTTCCTAATTATGAACAACACATAACAAGTGATATCTTGTGAAAAGTTGAACTGATTTTACAGTATTAAAAGAGAACTCCCAAAACACAAAGAATTAACCCCAAATTTCCAGGTTTAATTCGGCCCCCATTCCATTCACGGCTTCCAGTCTTTAGTGGCAAGAAAAGAAGACGTGTATAGAACTGATTCAACCCTAAGATACTCGCTGTCACTTCTGAGGAATGCAGAGCATGTGAAAAAAAACGTCATACTGAAGACACACTATCATAAATGTATATACTGAGACTAAATTTTATGCCACAGACAGTCCTAATGCTCAAAATTCCTTTGATTTTGTAACTTTATTGATACACTTCAATCTTTTGTGATTACCACAAACACATTGACACAGAAATTGTTCATGTAGTACTGGTTTTAATTCACTGATACTGCAAAGTATTTTTAAAAATATCTGACAAAACAAAGAGAATAGAAATAAGCAAGTAAGTCTAGAGTATGTATTTTTTGAAATAAATCCTCACATGAATAATTTCAATACAGAGTGAGAATCAGTAATTCTTTTATCTACCTGTCCAAGTTCTTCATTGAGATTGGAAGTACGAGCCATTGCAGCAGTGTCTGTAGGTTCATAGTGCATGTCTATGTCCTAAGGATCAAAAAGTACATATATTTAAAGATCAGTCTTCCAGAACTTCTCTACAAAAAATCTAGCACATAAATAGAACAGTTAAGTGTAGAAGAAAAGACCACACATGAATAGATCTACCTAAGATTGTTTCAACATGGGAAGCCACAGACACTGTCAGATCACTTCCAAGAGTCCCCAGAAGAAGTAAGATTTTCTCATGGGTGATTTTGCTGAGATTATTTCTAGTGATCAGTATTATTGAAAAAATGTTGACCCACACATTTAAAATGACATGAGCAACAAGCAGGAATGACTCTTAGGGAGAAGTGGGTCTTACCTATTTCTATTGTATGTACAACCAGTCATTTCAAAATAGCAAGATAAATATATCTTGAGATAAAAACATGAAGATAAATTTTAGAGTACACAATAAACATAAGATACAATTCATATTGTGTGAGTTCTTTTCCTCTTACTTGTTAAATAAACATCAGATTTTGTTTTTAAATACAGTAAAAGATTAAAACATTGTCAAACATGGTAACATAGTGCAACAGATTGCAGATGACCAGCTTCTCCATACAAATATAATCTACACTATAATACATACATACAAATATAATCTACACACAAAGAGAAATATTACTTAGATAACTGTCCAGAGTCACAGATTTGGATAAATTAAAGGCAACTAATCCCTCATAATGAGAAACTGGGGCAGGAGGAAATGTTACAATGACCTTTCTGATTTCCTGTATAAACAGTGGCAATCTACACATTCAAGATGTGTCTTTGTTGAATATTTATTTTAAAATACAGACAATTAAGGAAGAATTTCACTTTATTCTCCAATTTGTTAACAGTTTGTTTTACAGCACAAAAGAAAACCCTTAAGAAATCAAAACCAGCTGACTGCTCACAAAAGTATTTATCTTTTAAAATAAAGCATATGCTTCACTGCTACTTCACATGCATTCTTACCTGTATCTCCATAACATATCTCACACACACAAATCTATTTCACGTATTTGATCAAGGAATCGGGTTAAAGAGTTCAGAATGCTATGATAAATTTAGATTTGGAAAAAAAATGGAAAAATGGAAGGCATGTTTGCATGGCTTTAAGGAAAATAGCTCACTCCCACCTCAGAATAAGCCCTTCATTTTCCCCACTAATTCATTAAGAAAAAAAATTAAAAGATGTCAAAATGATCTTTATATATTTCATAAGGGATAATACTAGCAGACACTGCCTTTGTATAATAAACCCCACTCCATTAAACTAGGGTTCTGCTTGGAAAAAAAAAAATAAGCAAAATGCCAAAGCAAAATGCCAAAGTCTGGGAAGAAAATATGAAATTGGACAGAACTCTCCAGTGCTGCAAAACACATTCTTCTGATCATTCTGAATAAAATTCAGAATGAACACCCGAATATCAATACTGAGAAAGTAAAAAAGCAGAAAAACACTGTCAAGAGACTGAAATATTACAGTTCATGGCTTAAACATTGATATGAAAAGCTGCAAGCACCAAAGCCCACCTTGAATGGGCCCCCTGAATGAAACCTTGGACTGTGAGTTAAGCTGCCTAAAAGAACCTGAGATAAGATAAAGTGACACTTTTGTTCAATCATCTCAGGTCTGGGAAGAAACAGATAAGGCTGGGAGAGCATCCACTGGAGAGCCAAACCCAGCAGCTGTCCCAAAAATCATCGCTCCCTAGCTATGGGCTGGGTGGAGGCCACAGCTCCCAATCTTATCTCCTGCTGCCAGGTTTGCACAGACTCCTTCCCCACCAAGGGTGGAGGACAAGGAGGGCCTTGGGCGTGTGGTGCAACCTCTGGTCAGAGGTAGTGAACACCCATCCTCTGTCCCACAAACTGGCCCAGCTGTGAAACAGCCCCCCAGCAGCCCAGGAAAGCCACATCCCCAGGACAATCATGTGAGGGGCAATTGAGGGGGTGTCACAATCATCAAAGACCTCCAAAGTGCTCCCCAGACTCATTCCTGAGGCCTTGCCTCAGAGCACTGCACATGATGCAAAATGATGCAAGCGATCCAGTCTTGCCAGAGACAGTGTCAAACTTGCCCTGAACGTTTCCACATGGCCCAAACCAGGCTGGTTAATTAAATATTAATCCATTGAATTCTATGCCTTTTGGAGGCAGACCCTCATCACCAAGAAGACCAGACAGATGGAGAGGACCGATGACACATCGTTGGGACCCACAGAGGGGTGATATATTTCTATTTAATCTGTTTCTCTCTATCTTCCCGTCCCCCCATCCCCTTTTTCTTTTTCCTTCTTTCTCATTTACTGTTAAATAAAATGTATCAATTTTTGGGTATCAACATTTAAACTTGTTTGGCTTTAATAATGTTTTGGGGAATATTTGAACCTTAAAGTTTCTATCTGCAATCCAGAGAAGGTTCACTTTGCTCCTCCACAATTAGTGGATCACAACAAACATGCTCCAAAAATCAATCTGGTGCAGGTATAACAGCACTAAATGAAATAATTTATTATTACCTCCTCAGATTCCACTAATAATAAATAAACAGCATTTAGAAAAAGTCTGAAAAAATGTACACATAGACAAGCAATCCATCATTTCACTTACTTGTGAACCACTTTATTTTAGAAATCAGTATTATAAAAATAATATTTACCCAATTTATGAAATATGCCTGGATAAACTTAACAACTTCAAGTGTAACCAACAAGCTGATTGGAATAAGATTATTGAAGAGAATGATAAAAGTCAAGAAATTCAATCCAAAGTTGCTTGCTCCACCATCTGCCAAAAAACAAAGTAATCAAATAAATATTTGAGACTGTAGTTAGAAGTACATATATGTACTATATTCAAAATATTGGATTAACAGCTGATTTTTAAAGTGTTCTAAGAAGAATCTTTGGAATTAATTACAGCATCACTGCCTATAAATAAGACCTTCCTCAGAGTTAAGGATCTGTATTATAAGAGTGGAGCTCAAATTCAGCAATCTTTGTAATCATCTCCAGTTTCTGAAGAGCAAACTTACCAGCCATTCCCTCTTTTGCTACATTTTAAGATCAAAATCTGGGAATATCAATTTAAGCAACCAAGTTCTAAACTCAAAATGTAATAGTTTTATATTTTGAAAGGGGAAATATATAGTGGAATGAATTTTTTTTTCAATCCATCTTCACACAATCATATACTCTCCCTCAACAGAGCAAAATGCTATGAAAGAGGTAAATTCACACCCCATGAAAGGAAGATATGAAATTAGAGATTCTAGTCAAAGTTCTAAATAACTGGAAATGTGAATATTAACATATAAAACAAGTAGTTTTATAATACTTTTTCCTTTAAAGTTTTAGGTTTTTCTTCTAAAGATAACTCTAGAGTAGCACCTCAGAAAGAATGAGAATGGGAAAGTCTGCTGTGCAGTACTGCAAAAGGGTAAAAGATGGAGGCTGCCTAGCTGTATTTAAGATATCTCAAAGAAAATCAGCCTCAGATAGGTCTCCCCTGCCTATCCAATGTGGTTTTGGTTGTTACTCTAAAAAGGTTTTGGAGACTTTCATTAATATCAATTACACCACCAAATGATGTACTTGCCTAAAAGACGAGGGAGCTAAAAAATTAAAATAACTAAGAAGAAAGGGGTATAAAATGCATTTACATATAAATTATAATTCTTCTTACATATGTGGTATGAAGAACAACTATGTAGAACAACTACATGCTGAATACTGTCTTAAAGGACATACCTTACAAAACTCAGAACAATTTCATTTAATCATGAGACAAATATCAGAAAATAAACTGACATGGACAATCCGTTTAGAACACACAAATCAAAATATCAATGGCCATTATTTCATGTTTCCTTTTTCAGGAAAAACAACAATTTATGAGCTGCTTCACTACTGTGCTAACCATGTAACAGCCACCATATCCTTAAAACTTTTATATTTCCCAGAAAAGAAAAATGCACAGATGAAGCGGATCTAATGCCCTTCTTTGATATTACCCAAAATTTTCAATATTCTATGAACTAGTTCACTTTTTCTTATCTCACTAGGAAAACATGAAAGTTAAGTTTCTTAATTAAAAAAAAAAGTTTCTTTCTCAGCACCCAAGAGAAGGGAAGCAAAGCTCATCATAAATGCAAGATTTTTCTTTAAGAACTTACCAAAACCCCCCTTTGTCAACTACATTCAGAAGCTTTGCACTCAGGAGCTCTGTTTCAGTTCTGGCTCTGCCTAAGTAAAAAGGGCCCTAAGAAATTCTGAAAATATGAATAACTGACTGCAAAATATATTTCTGAAAACTTCTTTTAAATCCTGTTTCCTCACAGAGGGTCAGACTCTGTCAGTATGTTGCATGCTGCCATGAAGGCCTGTGTAACATCACACTGCCCCACATCCCCCTTACCTACAGCTGCCCAGTGTAATATGTTAGATGAAACTTGTGTCTCTTTTATCTTCTCTAGGAGGAGTCTATTAAGTTCTGATATTGATTAGCTAAAGCCCTGTAAAAATTATAAAGCTACAGCATCATTTCCTAAGACAAGCAAGTTTAAAAATTCAGAAAAGTCACTGCAGCTTTAAGTGTAATCTATTGGTAACAGCTCAAAGAGGCTTCAGTCTGATGTCTAGGAAGCTGATTGTTTATGCCACTGGAATGCTGATGCAGACCTTGATGAGCTGCAGAGATGGAGTGCCTGAAAAAAGTAGTGACAAACAAATCATCTCGCCCTTCCTGAATTTAGCAAGAGCTCAGATGGCACAGTAAGGCAAATTTTACACTTGCTGCGATATACCTAGCCTAATGACTTTAGTCAACAAACAAAGAAGAGAGATTGAAAAAAAACCACTGTGCAAGGGAAGGTAATTATCCTCCTTTCCAAATATGAAAGGCAACCACATAATAAAATATTAATATAATATTTTAGATCTTACAATTTAGATCAAGATACCAGTCTCTTCCAGTATGCCTCTGGTTCCATATAGCTGAACCAATAGAGCAGATCAAAGACATGGCAATAAGGATGCAGAACAAAATCAAAATCTGAATATTCGTAATTCGTTCCACATTAGACATTTTAAGAGGTGGACTTGTCGAATTCTGCAAAAGACAAAAACCAACAGTGATTATTAAATATTAGATGAGGCAATATGGTTCTTGCTTTTCAAATTGCATCTTACTGTATCCTTTTCTTAATATTCTCTCAAATACATCATCACCAAAAATGCCCTTACTCTTTTACTTAAAAAAACCCAAAAACCAGGAGCTTATAAATCTATGAATTGGAGCTTTAGAATTGTGACACAAGAAGTTTAGACAATAACACAGAACACTGGTAACACCAATAGTTAACAGTAAACATTAAAAATGAATGTGCATACACCTTGCACCTTGTCAGTGCAATAGAAGACAGCTGCTAATACAGACACACTTTTTCAACTATTTTACAAATTAGAAAACAATAAATAAAGCATGAATGACCAATCTGAAATTATTTTTTCTCAACAGGTGCATCTCAATTCTGGTACTTCAAAACATACCAGGCAAAGTAATTTCAGTCTCTTCCCTCCTCATTTTGTTTTCTGACAAGATTACCTTTGTACTTGAAAGAAAACCCCACTAAAGGACAGTTTTAGGAGCATTCAAAAATCAAAAAAGAAAAACTATGATAACAGAACTTGCTAATAAGCAGTTTTCAATGCGCACGTTACAAGATAGAATCAATGAATATGCTTACTAGTGAAAAAAAACTGGGATAAAGTGACTAAAATAACAAGAAATTGTTTTATTTTTATTGCTGTTAATTGATATGAAAGATGCTCTATTACTGACATTTTAGTACAACATTGAACCAAGCCATGTTTCTGTACCGTGGAATGGTAAATTAAGGTAATTAAACAGACAGGTCGGACAAAATCCAAGGGACAAACCTGCATAAGTTTTGTGTCATGTCCAGTATAGACAACTATCCCGTGAACCCACTGAGTATTTCTCAACTGAGCTCCTCGTAGAAGAATCTGATCAGATCCCAATGGAACAGTACTACAAATAAGAAGTTTTACATTTTAATACTAAACCAGTCAATGTCAATGATTAAACCTAATCAACATTTGTTGAAACTAATTTCTCAAAATTTACATTATTATTGTTAATGGGTTAGGAACTTAATTTTCACAGTTAACTTTTTGGGAGTTTTGACAGAGAAAACTTGACAGATAAAAATCAGGCTGAAAATCTAAGCTTTCAAAAATATTACTTACCACTTAGTTTTTATTGTGGACTACTAATTTTGATATGTTACTACTAATCATGCATATTGAAAGTAAAAATGTCTAATTCTCCTGTGATTTATGATTATTAATTTTTCTCCTAAATGACCTCTTACAAAATTGATTTTCAAAGCAATTTTCAAATGAAATTATTTTGTGAACTCTCAGCTTAATCTACTCTTCTAGTCAAATAACCATCCTTTATGAACACAGTTATTCAACATTCACAATAACATCTCATGCACCTTTTTAAACTGCAAAACCAGGTATATTTTGTTCTGTCATTCTTTTAAAACTGTGTGCGGTAAAAGAGCAACACACCATCAAAAGACATAGGAAACATTTAATTGTCTTAAATTCAAACAATGTCTTTATACACATAATGTATGTCAAGTTTTTCTTAAAATACAAAAAATTTAATTAATTATTACTCTTTCCCATGGACAAACATGCCCTGTTTTGGTACTTTTCTTTCTATAAATACCAGCTTGCAGTTCACACTTGTCAAAAGTACTCTAGAGTTTGGAATTCTTATCTAAAACTACTAACTCTACTTGTTTGAAACCAACACATTATTAAGATCACAAATGAACTGATAAAGGACAGCAGCTGTATCTCTGATGTATAAAATATAAAGCATCTGAAAAAGCCACGATATTTAGTAACATTTTGGGTAGCTCAAAGAGTATAGTCAGGGTATGGAAAGCCCAGATCTGCTGGGTGCCATATGACAAATACTCAACATTGTGATCACACTCTGCTCTAATAAAGTGATGGTGCAGTCACTTGACAGAGATCTCAAGTGTCTTACTTCCCAGCCTCAGCCTTCTTCAATATGATTCAACACATCTCATTTCTCTTGCATTTTACATAACTACCAACTGTCACCAACATGCCTGGGCTGTATTCAGTAAAGGATGTTTTCAATGGGAGAAGATGCTTTTAGAATACTTTCCTGGCAGAGGGTATATTAAGAGCTAGTAATTTCTGAGACACATGCGAAAACTTACACAACAAAATGTTTTTGTTAACAAGTACAAGTACTTCACTCTTATCCATAATTTTAATAATGTCTTCAGGAAAACATATACTTTAGGCCTGGATAACCAGAATTTGACTTGCGTTGCACAATCCCCTCACCATTCACCAAGCCACTGTCAAGTCATAGGTTCATATAAACAAGGTTAAAGAACTTTTCTACTTTCTCTAGCTAATTGTCTTCATGGACTAAAACCAAGCTGACATGCTTCTGTATACTCATAAGCATAATAAAGAGCTGCACACTTTGGTGATAAGCATTAGCTCACTCAAAGGCTGAGGATAGCTAGAAAACTTTTGCCTCTTTTAGTTCACAGATTTAGCCAAAAGGCAAAAATCTGTAATGGTGTTCTGTCTCCTTGAATACTGGATATAAACTTTTTTTTTTTTTTTTTTTTTTTTTTTGAGTTGCTCTCCCATGAAGGGTAAAAGGAAAGACTGAAAGGGTCAACAAGACACAACATTTATGGCACTCCAATGACTTACATTAAGTTAAAGAAGAGAGAGACACATTTTCAGCATCCTCTATTACTTTTGCAAATACGTTAAGATGGCAAAGAATAAAGTGTAAATCACACCTGCTGGATCTACATTATGTGGTAGGAAGGTCTAAAGATCATGACAAATAAATATCAATTAGATGAATTTGCATTCCCTCTATTATGGGCAGAAAAATAACATATCCCTGATTTTTCAGGTTGAAGTAAGGCCAAGATCCAAAAAGAGTTACTTACCTGTAATTCTTTTTCTCTGAAGGTAAATATATTAGAGCCACACTTTTGGAACTATCCGACTGCACAGGAATGATAGGCAAAATATTCCAAAACATAATTTCTCAAATGAAAAATTTCTTGACAGCAGATGGCGTCCTCCTACACATTCTTGAGGCATAACAGCCATCAGCACATTCAATATTTATTTTTTAAATAAAATTTTAAAAATTGAATTATTAGACTAAAAAGGAAAGTATGCTTTTCCTTCTAGTCAGGGAGGAAGAATTAATGTGTGGATCTGCTATAACTATTACCTCCAGAGAAGAATTACAGGTAAATGTTTTTCTCTTCTTAATGACAAGTACAGTGGAATTATAATAGTTCCACACTCTTGTGACTGAAAAATCCTGGAATGCATCTGTAAGAAATCAGTAAATAAAAAATGGAATATTAAGGGGAAAAAAAGAGGTATTCAGTTAGTACTATATGTATCAGTCTAAAACCACAAACATGAACAATACTGGATATGGAGAAATAAATGCTTACCAAATAAATAAGAAATACTGTATATCTTTGGGAATGAAGGATCCAGCAATTTTGGATCTAGCAATAAATCTTCTGTGAATCCATAGAGGACCCTGACTCTCAGTATTTGGTAAGCATTTCAGTATTTTAAGAATTTTTTGAGCAGTTTTACAAGCATGCAAGTTTTGTAAGTGCACATTTTCTATTTTTAAAGCAACCTGCTTTCAGTAAACTAAGGTATTAAACATTTTTCAGCTACCAAATTAGAAGAATTTGAGGTATACAGCAATGGACTCTGTTCCACTCCACACTTAAGCAAACAGAAAACAATAATTAAAAAAAAAAAAAAAGAGACATTATTTCTATTCAGCTTCTGTAACAAATGACATGCCTAAGGTACATATTCTAGAACTGTCAGAATTTGATTAGCAGTCTCTCCTATTATCAATACCTAACACTTTCTGAAGGACAACTAGTAAAACAACTCAAGTTGTAGACATTAGACGTAAGGTTTTATGCCTCTAGGTTTTCAAAAGAGTAAAGTCTAGCAGAGAATACACAAAAAAAAAATTATTGTTCATATTTTTACTTCAGTAGTTTAAGAACACATAGCTGTCTACTGTATAGACCGAATCTCCCAAGGTTTTCTTCCTTGTATTCACATACCCATGCCCATCCAGCCTGATGTTTCCAACGAAGTCATAGAGATGTCGGTTTGGGCTCTCACACTCAATTCTGCCAGAGAGTTGCATCAAGCTTTCTGTGTCCTTGATGTCTGATGTTAGTGGCAAACCCTGTAAACAAAATTCATTTGTCATGACATTAAAAAACACAATCCAGTAACAAATCTACACATTATAAACCTAATAGCAAGACCAGAAAACAATTGTCCCTATGGGAGCAAAATGGACCAGCTACACTTTACCGTCACAATTGGGTGCTACAGTGAAAAAGTCACCTTGGCATCTGAAAATACCACGACCAAGACAGAGTCATAATCCATCACAGAGCTCAGCAACTATGTCCCTGCACACTGACAGAGCACTCAGTCACAATCTGCTATTCCCTACCTGTCCCTGAAGGGCAATACTGGCCCCATCAGCTATTTCTGCAGGGCTTCTGCCCCATCATCTGTTCTCTAGAAACAAAGCCAATATCCAAACCATTTATGTTTCTACCTATTCTCCCAAAGAAAAAACCTAAAACAAAGCACAAAGAATGATTTAGGTGTTACCACTTATTCCTCCTCTTTTTTGATGCCAATAATCCATAGCTTTTTATTCAAACCACTAAAATTTCAGTCTTCTAGAAGATCCATTAATGTAATAAAATGTTTTTTAAGCATCAATAGACAAAAATAATATTAGCAATATTCCCAAAAATTAAATTCCTACCTGTCGAATTTTTAAGTTTGTCTCACCATCTAAGTTAGATGTTTCAATGTAGCACATGGCTTGTGGTTCACTATTAAGAGAAAAAAAGTCCTGAATTCAAAATTATAATGGCAACATCCATAAACTTCCTGTAATCTTGTAATACTTATTTATACAAAGAGGTTTGTCTTATCAGATCTTCAAAACCAGAAAAATTTACAGCCAAGTCTATAAAAACTAACAGTAATTTACATTTTCAGATAAGTTTGCCAAAGCTTATTTTCTTAAATGAAACATTGACAAAAGCACTGTACACAGCAGAAGTGTTCTATCTTTACACATTTTCTGAGTGTGAGGACAGAAAATCTACTATTTAAATCTAAGACAGAAAGAAGTTTTGATTCTGAAAAGGATCAAATAAGTCATAAAAACCCCTTAACACTGAAAAGAACAAAGGTTTACTCTCTACACCACTTTAATGCTTCTAGTGTTTTCTTTCCTTCTAGCATGAAATTTGAGCATCAATTATTTTTAAAATTTCCTTTATTAATGCAAAAGTGGCTACAGGTAAGTGATCTAATTTTAGATTATTTGCAGGATAATGTTAATTAGGTTATTTTAACACAATTTTGTAAAGTACAAACATTAAAGTGTGAAAAATTATAATAAGGTACATTCAGGCTACTGTTTTATTCTTGGCAAACTTCTCTAAAAATATAAATAACTTTTATTTAGCCTGCTTGGATGGAACCACCTGTGTAAGACAATTTTCACAATTCTAACATTTTTATTAGTCAACAATAAAAACCAAATAATATTTTGTCAAGCACTTTTGAAACAAACTAAGGCAGCAAAGACATTTCAAGTGAGACACATGCTTAATTGCAAGAACTGTAGCAGATTACAGTGACCTCCAAACTAAGTTAAAGTTAGATCAAGGCAGGCCCATTGATTGGTTAGGGAAAAACCAAAGTGTGGTAAGAGTGCAGACAATAGCATAAAGCTGACATGTCTAAGAAACATGCATTTTGTCACAATACACAGGAACAACGCTGCTTTTGCCACCACATGCAGCAGAGATTGTGCAACATCCAAGTTTGTGCAGAGGGTCCTCTACCACTCCTACCAATGTTAAACTATATTCTTTGCTGAAAATAGCAAGTTGGTAGAAACACATCTATTCCTCTTAAATATATATTCAACCTGGTGTTTAATTGTGTTTATTCAGTGACAACTTGTTTGATAAATTTTCATGGGGGTAGTGTAAAAACCAAGAGGACTGAAACAATTTTGACTTCTTGAAGTGTTATTGTGCATTTTCACTTTAATGATCTGTATTTGATGAAAGAACCTTTTCTAATTTTATAAATATGTAGGTTTTGTTGGAGAAAGGTGAAGAGCAAAGCAAAGATTATCAACATGGCAGTGTTAATCATATCTGGTATATGAGGACCCACATACACGTATCCTGTGCAACTACTTTATTCTAACCTTGATGACAGACTGATGAGATCAGCTGGGAGATGTTCCCCATTGGTCACTTTCACTACTTCCCCTACTGCCACCTACACATCCCAGTTTCAAATGATTAGAACAGAAAAATAAGTGACAGGGAAAAAAAAAACCAACAACAAAACAAAACAAATGAACAAAGACAAAAAGACAGAGTTTGAAATTATTATTCAAACAATACATGTTAATTAAAACGTCTGATGACAATTTTTTCAAAATCTATTTTAATCAGGTCAGAAAGAAAAGAGCTAGAACACTTTCATTTTTACTCAAGTGGTTTAATTTTACTGTAAGGCACAAACTTTAAGCTGCAGAACACACTGACATTGTACGTAATCATAAAAAAGTGTTATGCTTATTTCTCAACTGACCAAGTTTCCAGCCACTCCATACATCAATAAAAAAAATAAAAGCCACAGCAGCCAATTTTCCAGCAGCTTTTCTGAAGAGTCTGGTAACAAGTACCTTTCCTATGTAGACATGCTGAAAATTATTTTGTATCAATTTTTTTTGTTGCAATTTTTTGTTTACACTAGACTAGCAAGAACCATACAGAATTAAATCTCAGAGGTTTTTGTCCTTCACTGTAAGAGATTATAGTTTCCTAAAATAATTAAGATCCTCTTGTTCTCCAGAAACTCCTATTGCTGGTAAAAAAATCCAGTATTATTAGTTTGAATTAAAACCAGGCCCACAGACTTGCATTGCTTTTGGAACCTAAAATGTAGCTGGGCATCAATAAAGGCCTGAAAGCAAAATTGATGAGAGTCTTCCAGAAGAAACATGGCCACATGGAGATGAGAGATGGAGGAGAGCAAATGCCAGTACGCAGGCAGAATTAGAGGTCATGTAGCAGTACAGGGTTCTCTCCTGGAAGCAAGGCTGAAACAGGATCCTAGTAATATAACTAGGGAAAACATTTTAGCTGGAAGAAATGCCTGAACTGGGCCTAGAAAAGCAATTGTGGTTCAAAGAGTCCCCATTGCAAACTGGATCCTAGAAGAAAAGCTGACAGGAAAATTCAATGTGAGTAATGGTCATAGTTGGACACACATAGCTGGACACACACAGTGTGTTCTAATAAAGGCACTAAAGAGGGGTTGAACAAAGTGGAAACAGTCCTGACCAAGTCCAGTAGCAGCTAACTATTATTTTCACTGTCAACCTGTGATACAAGATTCCTCTGGGGGTACAAGGATTGCAAAGTAAGCTTTTCAGGCAGTTGGTATTTCCTGTGTGTAAACCACAACTGTGATGCAAGTGTCCTTCAAATTTGAAATGGCAAAACGGTGAAGACATCTAGGAATAGATTCAAATTTAGGGGATTACTCAGGAAGATTATGAAGAAGCTGCTCTGAGAGGATGCAATCTCTTCCATCTGCAAGACACTATGGTTAGCATGACAGAAGCTATTATCAGGCCAACAGAAGTGTTTTTACTGCATGGTGTATTGCCTGCAAAGCTCTTGGTGGAGAAAGAAAGATCTTGGTGGAGAATTTGTAAATGCTTCTCAAAGTACAGAAGTAAAAGGATTACAGAGGAAACTCAGTACAAGCTAAGTTATGAGTAACATTTGCACTGAAGACAGACTGGGGGGAAAATTTACAGTATTTTCTGGGAACTACTTTACACTTGATAATAATTTATTACAAGTGTTTTAGAATCAGCTGCACTTAATTTTGAGATATAATGGAAGACAGAGAAACAATGTACTAGTCTATACCACAGTCTGTCAACAGAAATGCATAAGATCCTTACTTTATTCATTGTAAACATGAGTAGATTAATTAACTTCAGTGAGGTCATAAAGGGTTTATACCTAAATCATAGTCATATACATAACACTTCTGCTTGTGCCAGAAAAAAAATTACAAAACATTCACATTTAGGTAATATCCATTAAAAAGGATTCTTAGAATCTGTTGTCTGTTGACCTGATCAAATAGATGTTGAAAAACATGCATCTCCCACTTAAGATGTGGATTTCTTAAATAAAACTGTCCAAGGAAATGATGATAAACAATCTCTGATTGTCCATGTAAAAAGGGTCACAGCATTACATGCTAAAAATTAGGTCTTGCCTCCAACCAATGAAATTATTCATAATATATATATTAGATAATAAAGTGAGTGTTCAGACAGTACTAATTTGATGATTCACATCTCATGTTCACTTTTTTCCCTGATTCAATTATCCAACTGGAGACTATATAATTTAGAAACCCTTTCTGTTCCCTGTAATATATCAAATTTGATTTACTTATGGGATGAAATTTGTTGGGTACATATCAAAAAGTCAACATGGCTAAATATGGCAGTTGAGGTCCAATTTTTAGACAGGGAACCGCCTTTTTTGCATTGTATTCAACAACAAAATTAACATACTACATTCTTCTTAGGGGTAAATTGAATGCCAGTGTAATTTCAAAACTGCAATTGTCACAATTAAAAAAAAAACAGCATTGATTTAAATGATAAATGACCAAATGAACACAAGAGTACACTTCAAAACAGCAGCCCTTTTGTTTATTCTTTATTTCCTTGGAGCAATCACAATAAATAAATAAATGCAGGGTAGAGAAACCAGCCTCTACAATGTAAGTATCAGTGGGCATCTCTACCTTGATGAGAGCAGTACAGTGTCAGCAGGTATATACTCTTTGCCTTTTATTATAACTATATCTCCAACATCTACCTGAAAGAAAACTGGGAATTGGTTAATGGTCTCAAACAAAATGTATTATACTCTTTGTTTTAAGCACAGTAAATATTTACCTGCTGAATTTCCTAGCAAGACTGTTAGAAACTCACACACTTAGAGAAGTTAGATTGTACAACTGGAGTTCTGTCAAAATGTATTGGCATTCTTTGGAAATCTAATCTTTAATAAGCCTAATTAGCCAAATAAGCCTAATCTTTAATAGTCTTCCCTACGCAGTTCTTTAATGTGGCTGGTTTTGTAAAATACTTTACTGAAAGACTGAAGCTGAGTTATAGAAGAAATTAATCTCACCTAAGAACACAGTTTTATTGCATCACACTATATTTTTGCTTCTTCAAAGGTATAAGCCAAATCCACCTGAACCTTGCCTCCAAATTATGCTGGGTCAAATTTTCTTCAAGTTTTCAGGTATGGCAACCATTAAAACTAAGTGACTAGATGACAGTATAAAGTTTACCTTGAAAGATACCTTTAAGAGTCCCATCCTAACCACTGCATAAACATCTTTAAAGTACTCATGATTTAAGCTGATGAACTTCAACAAATACAGGAAGTATCTAGCTTCCATAAAGAAGTTTCTGCCTTGGAAAACCACATTGTACTAAGGAAGTGAGTAATTTTGCCACAGCCATCATACTATTCAGCTTATTTCCACTGAACTTGACCAGTTTGAACTAATGCCATGAAAACTGACTTGACTTCAACATCTGTTTTGAGACAAACATCAACAAAGAAAAAATAAAATACAAGAGATAATACATTGCCCATAATACCAGTTATTCTTTAACATTAATAACTACATGGAGAAATAAAACAAATATTAAATATGCATTATGCTCTAAAAGTGACCAATAAAGACACACACCTTTTCCCAGTGGACAATCTCCCATGCACCATTTCGTAGTACTAAAAAAAAAGGAAAAAAAAAAGTTTCACTTGTAACTGAAGTACACAGGTATGTGCTACATTCCTTATGAAAAGCCATACAGACATATCTAATTTACATAATATTTTAGAGCATACCTTGTTTCTATGAATTCAGATCAAGCATTTCAAATATATAGCATATATTCTTTATAACAGTTTTTGTGCCATTGAATCTAATTACAAAGTTAATGAGAACATTCTACAGGGACTGAGAATCAAATAAATCTGATAGAGATTTTATGATAATGTGTTTTCCAAAATAAATCAGTAATTGGAATAAAAAGTACTGAAGTTAAAAAGTTTTGATATTATTGGTGGGGGGGCGAGAGGAATATATACAATATTCATTAAAAGTGCCAGGAGGCTCACTATAGTTTATCTATTCTGGTGTTATTGGCATATCAGAAAACTTAAGGATCACTACAGTCACCTCCTCCACACATATCTTGAAAATACCCCATGCTATTTAGAGTACAATTTAGTAGTTTTTCCCTGGTAGTAACAATTAATATTGTAACCAAATTCCACTATTCTAGTTTTACATGTTACTATTATGATACAAAAACCACGCCTTGTTGCCAGTTGATTGCTAAGATTGTTATTTTCAGAGAATAATAAAGGCAATGTTTTTTTAGTCCCAGTCACTGAAGATGGATATGCAAAAAGAAAAGAAAATGTTGCTACATATCAATACTCATATAACTTTAAGAGATTGCTCCCTTTCACTGTGTTTTCCAGCTTTCAAACCATCAGGAAGCTTCAGTCCCCAATCAGGACCAAATTCTTACACAAAAGCATGCTGACTTCAAAAAAGTGGATCAAAATCTGGGACTACACATGGCCTTTACATTTAAATCTTCTTGGAGGCTTTGTCCAGGCTGACTCCTTTTCTTGTGTATCTCAATGATACCTGCAATCATTACTTAGCCTGCTTAGTAATTCCCCTTCCTTCCCCCAAATTTATCAGTGTTGATATGCTCAGGGCAAAGGTAGATGGGGCAGTCTCCCTTTCTGACAGTAAGCAATATATTTTAATGACTGCCTCACCAACCACCTGATCATTACACAAAATCTATTTTGACAAACCATTTCCCTCCACTGGTAAAACTACAGATTCTGTGTGATGACTGGTTGTAACACTGTCCTAAGGAATCCAAGACATTTGATAATTGTGCTGCCAACTACCAATTTCCATCCCCTTGTGTCAGCAATGCAGCTTCTAATACAGCAATACTGATGGGGCCATGGCACCAATCAGATGAAAGAACTGACAAGAATTAAAAATGTACCTTTCAGCAGTCCAGACAACTACATTTCACAAATAGTTACACTATAATAACTGCCACTGGAGTTCTGCAGCTCTGAATATAAGTATGTCACCAGATGTGGCCAGGGGCTTTGTAAGAAGGGGATTCTGGTTGCAGAGGGAAGGTCCTGTCCTGCTGTCACCCCGTGTCAAGGTGGGCACCCTCACTGCTGTATGCATGCTGCCTCCAGGGTTTGCTGGGCCTTTGATGAACCCTTTAGTCCACTCCATGGAAGGACACTATAATTTTTTCTTTCTGGATTTCCTTCTTGCTGGTTTAACTGGTTAAAATCAGCACAAAACCAGATGAGTCAGACTTATGAAAACATGCAGAGACACCTGAAATCTCAAGCGTACTTTAGCCCTAGCTTGATCTGGTAAGTTTTTAAGGACAATTAACACACACTAAAATTCAGTTAAATCCATTTTCTTATGAGAACAAAAAAAAAGAAGCGGTGTTGTTATGCACCTTTTATATAATGGTTAGAGAACTTGCCTCCTGCAGCCTGCTTTCTCATTTGTATCTCCCACTTTTCAGCTGACTCTAACAACTAATTTTCAAAAGCATTTTCTATCTGCCCTACAGAAGGCTACTTCATCATACTACAGAAAAGCAGATTTCATCCTGTCAGAATGTCTGATGGTGTCCTGCTGTATCATACATGTATGCAGCCTGACACAACAAAAATCATCCCCAATGCAGCCTAATATATCCAAATTCTTTGCAAAAGGTTTTTTGATAGCAAACTTTCACAAAGTTAATTACTTTAGGCTAACTGAGATACAGATCATCATTAAGGAACAGAAAGTTGAATGGGGACCCATATACAGAATCTATCTATACATGCACATGTCATTTCACTAACAATTTTGTTTGTTTAAAAGGCAGCCAAAAGTGGAGCTGCATTTACAACGTACTATGCACATCACTGCTTTTCAGGGTCACAGAACTGCTGAATACATAAAACAAAGTAAGAGAGTACCACACTGATTAGCTTTTTAATTGTTGCTTTGACAATAGATTGTACTTGACAATATATTTAAAAATTGATTTGTCAGGATGCTAGGATCAATGCTGCACATTATGTGAATCCTGCATTAGCTTAAGAAGTGTATTTCTCAATGTGAGCAATATTTCATTTATCCTCATCACATATTTAACTTCCAAGATACTCTTCTGCATGCATGGAACATTCAGGAATCTCAGGAAAAGCTACCAAAGACCCTGATAAGAGGTAACCAAGAAGAAGAGTCAGAAAAAAGAGTAAAACAAGCCTTTTATTAAAACTTTGTACACTCTGGACAAAGAGAAAAACTGGAAAGGTATTTTAAGATTTCATTGCCACCAAAACTGTTGCTTGAAATGTCAAAAGTTATGAGTGGTTGATGAAAGAATTTTGGATCTCAATATTAAGTTTTCCTTTGTTTTTCATGTATTGCTAAGAAGTTATCTGTTTCTCCAGGCCTGTCCTCTGGAGATTTCTATTTCTGTGATTTCAGTCAATAGTTTTGTTTCCCCACCCTAATCTCTCCATACCTGCTATTGAGCTCAGTAGTTTCTACATGTTCAATAATTTCCTACGCTATCTTGCCCTCCCAGCCCCCATAAATTTTACATTAAAAATTTACATACAATTTAGGTAGGCTTTAAAATTTATGTTTCCAATATTTAGCAGTGCTACACAACTGTTTGTCTTTAGGTGATGACCACATTTCTCCCTAAAAAATTAATGGTTATTTTTATTATATACTTAAAAGGATTCCATGTAGAATTTTTCTCTTTCGTGGTATTTTTCATATTTTCTGCAATCAAATTCACATGACACTCATTCCTCCTCCTGCTTATAAAAACGAGACAAATTCCATCAAGAGATGTCTACCTCCGAACAAGTAACATGAAAAGCTGAAGAGCAGCAAAGCAGGAACCTAAATTTTGACATCCTACCTGACAAGCATGTTTAGGATATACTAATATCTCCCTCACTTTCTGAGCTAAAATAATCCCAGTTTCATACCACTTTTCTTTATCAAAATCTATTAGAAAAACACATGCCAATGTTTTGCTTGGGGTACACTGACTAAGTATCTCATAGTTTCTAATCAAACTGTTACATAGATTTATTAAAAAAGCCCCAATAAATCAAACCCAAAGTAACTCCATTAGTCTTTATCCACAATTCTGAAGCAGCATAGAAAGACAATTCTATTTTTCTGATGCTTCCTTCCTACTGCTGGCTGAAACAAATTATATTTGTACTCAGAAATGCAGACTTTTAATTATAATGTAGTTCCATTAAATATACAGATGAGTACGATCTTCTAACAGTGACAGTATTACCTGTGCTAAATGAGTAAATGCTCAAGTTCCTTAGGAACCTCACAACCTTAATCTAGAACATATTCTATTTTGTGGGGCTAACATCACTGCCAATTATTAGTTCAACTGTTTACATTAGAAATTTTGAAGTAATCTGCACATGCAATTTCCCACTCAATTATGTCAATAGTTCAAGTTGCCAAATTCAATCCCCCCAAAAAAAGGTTAAAAAAATTTCCTACCTTGAGTTTGTTTCTTGTTCACTGCATTATCAGCTTTATGTCTTTTCTAAATTAAAAATGCAGAGTGGTTAAAGACTTTTGTTGATAAGATACAGTTTTCATACTTCTAATAAAAAACCCATCTATTAGCCCCTCCTACTCATCTATTCAATAAACCATATGAGTATTTAAACAGGACTATGAATTACTTGCATAGTTATGAACACCAGGAAAATCACATCCAGCTCCAGGCTAATTATACTGTACTAAGATATCTTTTCATGTGGGCAATCTCTATCTGGACAAGTTCCTTACATAAGGAACTGGTGCATTTCAAAACCATAACTCTGCCCTTTCCTGGAACTGGGAGATAACTCTACAACAGCAAAGATCATGAAACAATTCTTCATCTGAGTGTCTCATACAGACATCTGAAGTCAGGCAATGACTGTGTAAATGTACTGACTCCACTTCTACAAAGCTGCCTGGAGACTTCAACAACAGTAACACACAAACTAACAAAAACTCAACAGCACACCCCCCAAACAGGCAATGATGCCCTTCAGTTTTAATATAGCTGTGAGACATCTTTTGACAGTAATCTTTTGATACAGCTATTAACAACGAGCATTTTCAAGGTATGACCAAACTCAGATAAAAAAAGTTTAGGAGAGTACTAGTTAAACACACTATTTACGATTTGTGCACTCAGTTTTTCCTGAGCAGGAACATGTTTCAAAAAATTAATTTAAATAGGTACACTTTTTAAACAGATGTTCAGAATTCATGCCTTTGTGATACAAACAAAATCAGAAGCAGTCTTGTAAAATGAAAGAAAAATAAGTCAAGATACTTGAGTGATTTACTGACTATAAAAGGTAGATTTGACTCTCAGTTAGCAGTTCTTAAAAGGCTAACTTTTAACTTTGCAAAATTGAAATATTATTTTTTATTAGATTTTCATAGATTGCCAGCAGATTCTCCTTTCAAAAAGATGACTGACTGTACAGATAAATAACCTTTGATCAAAGGGAAAGCATTAATTGACCACAGCAGATGTCTATTTGCCCACAGGGTGAATCTCCTCCATTCTGAAAAATGTTTTGAAAAGTGATTAATATCCAGTGTTTCTGAGGTATGATGGTTGAAAATCATTGGAAACAGTTGACAATCTAACACTGCATGTCACAAATCTTGCTAAAACCTTTGAAGCACATATGGAAAACACATGCTGTTCATGGATATTATCTTCTGCTAACGTGTTTCTCTTCTGGGTATTTCATTCCAGAAAGAGAAACATTTGGTTCTTGAGCTAAAAGTATTATTTTCACGTGTGTATTTGTTGTTATCAATATACAAGGTTCCTATCCAAAAGCTTTAATATTAGATGAAGATTACCATTCGTGGAGATCCTAGATATTTCACTGTGTAAAAAAACTGAGACATAAAGAAAATTAATGGTTAAGGAAAAACACTTTGAATATTTTACTATGCAGAAAGTGGTCAGCTTTCTCAGCAAAAAAATGGTACAGCTGTATTGGTTTTAGGTATCTCTGTAACATTTGGTAATGAGAACTTTATTTAGCTGGTATATGCAAAACCCACTCTACCTGATTCCTGTCTTTCTCCCCAGCCACACCAAACCATACACTTCAAGTTGCAAAGAGCAAATGGTAGAAACAAATAACAAAAGAAAAGTGACTGGATGAGATAATTTTAAAAAGGACACTTTGTACAGTAGCAGCAGCCTCAGTTTTATATTTGCCTAGACACTGACAGATGGTGTAAGTCTGTGAGCATTAACAGCAGAATGGTTAAAAATATCTGAAAGAACATGAATTGCTTTTATGGCTTTTTTAAAAGGGATTTTGTTTATGTAAAGAGAAAGCAACAAAGGCATTTAAGGAGAAGCTGACTGTAAGGCAGCAAAAACTAGAAATGCCAAATAGAAGAAAAATATTTAATGTAGACCTCATTGTGTCTTGCAGGACCACTTAACTCTGTGATCCAGGAGCTTCATACAACCTAGGGAGCCTACCATCCATTCACAGAGGTAACTGAGGAGAAAACTGATCAATGAAGGCAGCATGTGACCAACCACTCTCCATTCCAAACCTCCTTTGCAGCTCAACACTCTTCCTCTTGGTCATTTTTCTGCACATACGTTGTAAATCTGCTCAAACACAATAAATCTGGTGTTCCCAGGCAGCTTACTATTTGTGTGCAAGGAAAGACTACACTACCTGCAACCCTTTCCAAAACTCAAAGAGAAGAGCCCCCAAACAGGAACACTACTCCTCTAGTGTACAAGACACTCTGCTGTATCATGGCATATCTAATGTCTTGTCCTTCTCATAACATACGTGCAGAACTAAAATAAAACAAAAGCAGATAAAGAAATTCTTAACATCTAGAGTGATTTGGTAAATAATTAAGATTACTTTAATTCCTTTGGTACAAAAGACATCAATTAAAAGACTCAATTATTTTAAGCAAGTTAGAGAGACAGGTTTGTATCATATGCTTTTAGTGAAGAGAAGGAAAGAAGGTACTCAGAAAACCCCAACATCTTTTGTATGAAGTGAAACAGGGACTGAAATTCCTGTCTCTCAAAATAAAATAAATCAGAATGGGCGCTTCTGTGTTTACAATGTCCCACCTCTTCTAAAGTTTTCTTTCAATGCAGGGAAGAAAGCAAAACAACCACTACCACAGACAGTTACTGGAAAGAGTCTAGGAAAGCCTGGCATAGGTGCCTAATGAGGACCAATTTTATGTCTGTTCCTGGCCATCAGGAGTGTGATCAGCAGATCACACTTAGCACCAAGAAAATGCTAGCATTTAGGAAATGCTAGCAGTTAATTGCACTGGACTGGAGCAACAGGAAAAAAACTGAAAAGGCCTATTCCCCATCTGATTTAAAAAACCATGAAAAGTCACAATGGTTAAACTAAGGATTTTATGCATGGGACATCAGAAATAAAGAGGTGCATCAAATGCTTGGACCTGGAAACATTTTGTAATATTCTAAATTAACAATATGATAGCTATTTACAAAATATTGCTATGAAATACTTACAATATCCTCTATTATCTCCTTCACTGCAGCTACAGCTAAAATAAATAAGAGAGGAACCAATGTTGTGTAGCGACCTGTTGGTGATACATCTGGTATTTGCTATTAAAAAAAGAGAAAAAAAATATTTTGCGCTGCTGGTTGAAAACATTTTTAATACAACACACAGTACTTTCTGTACAAATAAAGACACGTGAGTTCACTTTTCAGACACAGTGTTATTTCCAAGAGAGCTTTATAGTCTTCAATTCAGAAGCAGCTGATACAATAAAAGAACATTTGCATTTTAAGCAGTATAGAGTTCAATGGTACTATTTCCAGAGGTTTTAATGTTTGCAAAATATTCACCTTCCTTTTCTGTGTTTCAAATTGAATTAAAATACATATTTATAAAATATAACTAAACTTTCCAATTTAGTTTTTTGCTAGAGTAGACACTAGTCCAAGGTATTTTTGCTTCTTTACAGTCTTAATCTCTTAAGAGAGATTTTTAATCATACTACATATTAAATGATAAATTTCAAATAGCTGCCAGACTACCAAAAAAAACCCATTTTTGCTAGCCAGGTACGGGCACAGATGATGCAAGCAAACATGTATGTAAATTGTGAGAAAATGCAGCTGCTTATGTGATATACATGGATAGTTATCCATAATTATATTGATTAGAGTATTTAATGGCAAGACTGATAGTCTGTCTTAACAGACTTATGGGTAAAGCAGTGTGATGACAATGAGAACTCTGCAAGAGAAGAGTACAGTAACTAGTGGTGCCCCGAAGTGTTTAAAAGAGATCCTCAATTTATCATAAATGTTTTGAAAATCAGCCAGTGTTACTCATGAATTCTACACATTTCTTTTTGCTACCACCATATTGTGCTTCTGAAAGAAAACAGGATGTTAATATGCTTCTTGTAAGACCAATATAGATCTATCTTCCAGGTTACTTCCAGCTTACTACAGATGTTTTTCAAGGAATTAAATGGAAATGAGGCCAAAAGCTACTGTTCAGCAAGTGTTGGCTACAGAAGAAAGGGATCTATCTCTTCTCCAGCTATTCCCACCTCTTCATTCCTTCCTACATATATGTCTGAATTCCCATTCCAACTGCATGTTATTTTGCAGGCAAAATCTGAAAGCAAAAGGGTCACCAGCCTGTACTCCAATTCCACTCTCCTCTATTTCCTTCTCTTGGCAATGCAGGCTCACTGATAGCCTGACACACTAGTGGGTTTTAAAGTCCTAACACTCCACTTGCTAACACTTCTGAAACCTTGTATTCTGTGTCTCTACCTTGAGGTGCACAGTGGCATCACAGGGAATACTGCTGGACCACTGGATTAACCTGAGATGCCAGATGGGGTTAGCAGTATGTTTATTTAGAAGCCACAGGCTTGCAGGCAGAAAATCTAATGAAACCCTGAACTTTTTCCCCCCTAGAAAACAGTTGTAAGCTACTTATGCAGGTGCATCATAAAAAAAACTGCCCCAAGCACTTAAAGTAGAAGCAAAGACATTGGACTAAGGACAGAGAAATAAACTTTGACTTGCAGAAACATTTGAAGAGAGGAAGCAAAGAGGACGTATTGTACTTTATGTGCCATTTTTCAGTAAATTTTGTTTGGTTTGTTAATCCCTAACACAATGACATCCTCAAAAGGCAAATCAACATATTGTAAACAATGCATTTGAAATCAAGCAGAAAACGTGTTTCTATCAAATATGTTTGAAATGCAGAAGTAGTCAACGGTAATTACGACTGCACCTGAACACAGTTCAATTTTTCATTTATCATCAGCTAATGCATTGAAAGAATAGTATACAAAAACCCCATCATGTTTTCAACTTAACTATCACAAAACTAAAATACAGATGTGCAAAATGTTATGTACTTCTTCAAAAAAGTCTCAGTAAGCTGGGTCAGGGATTTCACTTTACAAACATACCTAATGAAGCTACAGTGATGATATAAACAGACTGTGTGCTTCCTTCCTAACCACTACATTGATTAGCTGGTTTACAGGAAATAGTTGCTGTAGTATTGGACTCCATAACTAGTTTTGTTTGTCCCGGCTCAATTTCAATCTTTATCTCTAAGAATAAATAATCACTTCCACTCAGCTGCAATTCCTGTCCCTCGAAAGAACTTACAGAAATAAAATTCATATAGTTCAGCATGTTTTTAGACATTACCCTCTAGAAGAAATGCCAACTACAGGTAACAGTTTTCTGTATATGCCAGGTATTTTAAAATGGGATTTTCTTCTCACAAGTCTTTTTGACCCAACAGAATTTCAGCTATACTTAACCTGTTTTATAGAAAAATCTTTGTGTGCATTTTGTTATCTCCAAGGAGCAAGAAAGTCACAAACCCAAGCATTTTATTAAAGATATGTCTACATGATATAGCTGTTCTGATAGGCCAGCTAGCTTGGAAAGAACAGCATAGCAACCTCAAGTATCTCAGTATCTCTATCTATAATACAAATGGTGTCTTAACAAGTTTAAAACATTAGAATCTTATTGTTGATCTTACCTGAAGCAATGCAATAAAAAGAAAAAATGCATTAGCAGCTCTTCTGAACTGGGAATAAAGGAACCTTGGCAGGAATGTGATTATGTTGTACTTTGCAGTGCTGAAAGGAAGAGACAAAAACACATGCTATTATTACAGAACAGAAATATTTTCAAATGTATTCCTTCCCTCTCAGTTATACAAGCTTTCAAATGAAACAGCTTGCTTTTTGATTCAAAACTGATAAATACTGGATACTAAGTGTGCTTTTGCTAGGCTGGAAGAAGAGAATAAAATATATCTTAACACAACAATCTCTCTTAAGCCATCCTCACAAAATGTTTGAGCTCCCATCTCTCCGTCAGCATTTTACATCTGTTTAAGAACAGACCACCACCATCTAAGGTTCTAAAACAATAGATATAAAAACAATTGTGCCAAGAACTTTTAAGCAAAAGACTTGTAATAGTATTTTAATTTCTTTATAAGTCAGTCATATTTACTTTGACCTTGCATAAAACTGTCAATATAAAGGGGAATGAATGTATCCTGCAAAAGCTCTCTACACTGTAAGCAAAAGACAGAAGGACAAGTTGTATACACCAAGAAATAGCACATAAAGTTTCTCAAAGCCATGAAAAATCCCACCACATTATTCTCAATGTCTACAAAAATTATGCACATTATCAAAGATACCTTCAGAAAACAGACCTACTTGGGACAGAGGTGTCTTTGCCATTAATTTCCTTTGAATTTTAACAACAGAAGTGAGACTATTATCAGATCTAAACACACATTACTTATGAGTATTTACTGCATGACTTAAAATTTATCAAAAGCAAACAAAAAAAAAAACAGCATAAACCATCAGCAAAGTGCCTAAAGCCTGAACCTGAAACTGAACTCTAGTCTCATAGGCAACCACAGCATCTTTGTAACTGGCTGACTGAAAAAGCCAAGTGTTTCCAAAGCACAAACAATGCTGTGCTCAAGTGCAGTACATCTGCATCAGCATTCAGCTGCCAGGAACAGGTTCAAAGATGAACTGAACTGAAACCTGAATAACAAATGCATCCTCTAGGGACACATTGATGGCACAGCTGTAAAGCAGCTGTATCCTCTCCGCTCCATTCTTAAAAATTTAGAAGGTCAAGTTTGTAACTGAAATAGCTTACTTGCCTCCTCATTTCACTTCACTCCTCCTTCCAGTGTCTAAGACTCTCATTGGTGGCCAGTAGAAATGACAGAAGTAGAACAAATGAAACCTTTTCAATTTTGCTATTCAGCATGCAATGTTCTAGTGTTTTTGTTAATACCTGACGTGATTATTGCAGAATTTGGTTAGCTGGGGCTGATTGATGAATATAGTTCTCACTTCCTCTTGATCAGCTAAGGAAGTTTTCTCTGAAACATCCTCTGTCTTCTCATAGCCTGTAAAAACACAGCATGATTTTCTGTATAAACAGATGTACTTACACAAGATTCAAGGCACTTCATGAGACAAAAAGGACATTTATTGTGAATGTGACCTCAATGTATTTGCATTTCTCACAGGTAATGACCCCTGGAAAAACAAAAAAGTCTTTTTTATATATTCAAGATGCTCAGTAAAAACCTACACTCCCCTCAAACCATCCTTACCTTGCAAAGATCAATTATAGTGGCGTAACTTGAGACCTGCCAGCTCCCTCTGCACTCATGATTGCATCTTATTAGATCTCATGGACTTTGTATTTCCAGTTTGTTTAACTGTTCCCTAAACTGATCATTCTCCACCAATGCCAGTCTTTTTTGTTTCGGACTTTCCAACTGGTATCAAGAACCTGTGGTTCCTGAAAGCTGATCTTATCAGTAGAGACCAAAGGGGAGAAGACACTGTTTACTGCATCCTATTCTGTTTCTGGGTTCCCTGAGGCACCACCTTTCTCAGTCATCATCTTCCTGCTGTTACATCTGAAGGAGAACAAGAATGGCATCTACAAGCCACTCACCAGGTTAAACCTCAGGTAGGTTGTGACTTTGCCACCTAAATCCATCTCTCTCTACTCTTCTAAAGCCACCTGTTGCTGCTTTGACCTCTTGTAGGTTCCCCTTTTTAAATGAGAGCTTTGTCAGGGACTCCTTGCTAATTCATAGAATGGTTTGGTTTGGAAGGAACCTTAAAGATCATGTAGTTCCAACCCTCCTGTCATGGGCAGGGAACCTTCCAGTCAATCAGGTTACTCAGAACACCATCCAGCCTGGCCTTGAACACTTCCAGGGATAAGGAGTCTGCAACCTCTCCAGGCAACTTGTTCAATGCCTTACCACCCTTAAAGATTTTCTTCCTCATACCTAATCTAAACCTACCCTCCTTCAGCTTAAGGTCATTCCCCCTTGTCCTATCAATAAATGTCCTTGTTAAAAGTTCCTCTGTAACCCTCTTGCAGGCCTCCTTTAGACACTGGAATGCTGCTAGAGGGTCTCCTCTGAGCCTTCACTTCTTCAGGCTGAACTCTCTCAGCCTGTCTTTGTACAGATGTTCCAGCCCTGTGGTTAACTTAGCGGCCCTCCTCTGGACTTGCTTCAATAGGTCCATGTCTTTCTTATGCTGGGGGCCCCAGAACCAGATTAAGTACTCCAGGTGGGGTCTCACAAGAGCAGAGAAGATGAGCAGAAGCTCTCATCTGCCCATCAAGGTGCTGACACCTGGACCTGCTGGTTTGATGCAGCCCAGGATATGGCTGGCCATCAGGGTTCCAAATGCACGTTGTCAAATCCTGTGGAACCTCTCATCCACCAACACCCCCAAGTCCTTCTCCTCAGGGCTGCTGTCAGTCCATTCACCACACAACCTGTATTTGTGCTTGGGATTGCCCTGACCCAGGTGCAGGACCTTGCACTTGGCCTTGCTGAACTTCATGAGGTTCACACAGGCCACCTCTGAAGAATGTTAAGGTGCCTCTGGGTGACATCCCTTCCCTCCAGCATGTCAACTGCATCACACAGCTTGGCATTGTTAGTGGACTTGCTGAGGGGTCACTCAATCTCACTGTCCAAATCACTGACAAAATGTGAAAAAATGTCAGCTCCCATACCCATATTGACCGCTAAGGAATGTCAGTTGTCACTGCTTTCTACTGAGCTGTTGACTGCAATTCTTGGAATGCAACCATTCAGCCATTTCTTTATCTACTGGGTGGTCCATCCATCAAATCCATGTGTCTCTAGAGACAAGGATATTGTGTGGGACAGTGCCAAATGCCTTGCTTCATCCAGTCCTTCTGCTGCCTTGGCTTGATTTTGTGCTCGTTGTGATGGATCAATCTTGAGCTGGAAGGATGTGATCACTGGAAGCCAAGGCCATTAAGCTGGTTAATCTTAATTGGTTGATCTCACTGATTAATGAGATTCCTTCACTTGGTCCAGATTTTCTTTGTGACACTAGCCAGATTATTCTCAGAGAAGTGGCATCAGTATATTCTTCATTTTGTGTGTGCTTAACTTGAAATAGTTTTATTAGACTCACTGACATTCCCAGCACCTGCCTCCACTAGCCAGTGTAAGTTGAGCTTTCTGTATATTCTTCTATGGTTTATGAGGAATCTTGTGCCAGCCTGCATCCCAACCAACTTTCATCTGTAAAAAGGGACACCAGTGTATTCTTCTCTCCCAAGGCTTTTCACTAATGTTTTGTCAACCAGTCAGCTACTACATTGCTGACAACAGGCCTAACCAGTCTTCAGGCTGGAGCTTGTAACGTACCAACAGGTATAGCATAAATCAATCACCTTAAAGTTTTAACATGCTACCAATAATGTGTGTATATAGTTGCTTGTTAAATATACACTGCTCATTCTGTGTGAGAATAAGACACTGAAAACCCCTATGTCATAATGCAACTGAATACATCAGAATGTATAGCATGTCAAGGATAATTAGGGCTGTACACAAAAACTCAACACTTATTTCTAGCACGTTCAATAAATGCTTGCAAACATATTAGGCAAAACCCAAGTCATTATCCAGTCCACTGGCCCAGCATATTGCCTCTTACCTATTAAAAAAACATTTTGGACACTACTTTGCAAGGTCGAGTCTCTACACATTGAGAAAAGGTTCAGGAGAAACTTTTAATTTCATCCCATTTCCCATTCATAATTCACAGACTCTATTATGATACAGGAAATCCCCATTACTGCATTCACCCTCTGCAATTTCTCTATTTCTTTGCTCACCCGATGAAAGGCACACACATTCAAACATCGGTATTTATCTCAGGAAGTCTCTTCAGAAGAAGGACAGCCAGCCTAACAGACTGGTCCACCTTAACAGGTGCCAACCAAATATTCAAGGAACCACACAGGCTCATTTGGCAGCCTAACCCAGAGAAAAAACAAACATCTTCAATAACAAAAAAATGCAAATAAATAAGTAACCAATGAAACAAACAAACACAGCCCCCAAACCAATTGCAGTGTCTTTCAACAAGAGCACCTACTGAAGACCATATTTTGATTCCAATAATAAATTTGGAAGCAGCATCTCTCTTCAAACACTCAGTATTTGCAGGGACTCCTCCTAAACCAGTCTTAATTAAAACGTTTCTGTATTAGTAAAACAACAACAGTAAATTCCATACCCGTAATTTTTCCTTTAGGTAGGGTAGTTTAAGACTTTCAGCTTCCATTCCTTACAACAGTCTCATTTTCATTACAAGATTGTACTGTTACATACACAAATACTACAATATAGAAATAAAGGGGAGGAAAGAAAACCCTCAACTAAATTGCTGAAAGGATTTTAACACACTCCTCTTCATCATTAAAAACTTCTTTTTTATTCTCTAAGTAGAGCTTTCGAAACCTACCTCTGAAAGCTGATGCTGTAGCCAAGAACCTCTTATACAACCAAGTGCTGTGGTTTAACCTGGCAGGCAGCTAAACACCACATAGTCACTCACTTGCCTATCCCAAGGGCGGGGGCAGAGAATCAGTAAAACTCATGGGCTGAGATAAAAACTGCTTAATAGGATGGAATAAGAAGGGAAAATAATGACAAAAGAATATACAAAACAGTAATGCACAATTGCTCACCAACCACTGACCAATGTACCTCCAGTTGCTGAGCAGCAGGCTGCCAGACCCCTGCCAACTCTCCCCGGTTTTGCTGTTCAGCATAATACCAAAAGGTCTGGGATATCCCTTTGGTCAGCTGGGAGGCAGCTGCCCTGGCTGTGTCCCCTCCTTAATCTTTAGAACTCCCAGCCTCCTCCCTAGCAGGGCAGTATGAAATGCTGACAAGTCCTTGATTTAGTGTAAGTGCTGCTCAGAAACAACTGAAACACTAGTGTGTCATCAACATTATTCTCATCCTAAATCCAAAACACGGCATTGTATCTGCTGCTAGGAAGAAAACTAAGTCTATCCCAGCCAAAGCCAGAATAGTCTGCTTGCTAGCTCATATTTCTGAAACATGTGGGATAGTTCAAACATGGAATCACTATGAAAAAGAAAGTGTCTTCAGAATTATTTGTTGCAAAGCCATGACAGACCTTCAGTGACAGAATAGGCATTGGGAACCTGACCCATCAGTCTGTTCTTCTGAGGAGTCAGAGCACAGAAGAGAATTCAAATGACCTGCTTGAACCTGTTGGTAACACTGAGATGGCCAAGCCTGTCTAGAACTAATCCAAGTTTTTTCCCTGTTGTGAAACACTGGGATCAAAACACACTTGGCAGAAATAAACCCCAGACAAAAGTGACTATAATGATCACTAAATCTGGTAAAATGTTGTATAGTCCTGAAGACCATAAATAGAAATACCAAAGGATACATTAGGCACTACAAAACTTCATAGTCTGCTGAAGACTATCTGATGACCACTACAGAATTTCAAAATATATTCCTTCTTCATATGAAAGTCATCTCATCTTACCCCAGTTCAGCTTCACCTAGATTTTGTACAAGAACACCAACAAGAACTAGTTATTACCTACTAGTTTTGGTAGGCAGCATCATGGCACCCAACTCTCTATCCTTTCTCAATGACCTAATATAGTTCACTGAACTCCACCAACACACAGAGGAAAAGGATTAATGCTTCAATCTTCAGAGAACCCTAATAAGACTTGAGAAGAACAATTCCACTTTCCCAGAACCTCTCAAAAGAAATAGAATTATGTGAATGATCCAATTTCATATTATTTAATAGATGCATTTATTAACTGTGAAGCTATATATAGCTAAAATAACCACAGTTAGTTACTGTATTTAATAAAGCTTTATTATGTAGGCCACTTTACTCAAAGATTCCCCCTGTGTTTTACAATTGCAGAATACATGACATCAATTTCCTAAATTTGTTTAAGAGGGCCAGATCTTCTGTGCCTTGAGCGAGACTTTATTGATACACACAGCACTTCAGAATGGTAAGCAGCACCTATTTCTCGCAACAGGATAACAGACACAAAAACCTATTAAAACATTATTATAAGCATGCTTGGTTATCCTTCTTCAGCCATGAAGAATTTGCAGAGGTTTGGAAGAAAGGCACAAAATCAGTAGTTCCTTTTTGTTCAAATTCTTTTCTCTACACAGGTAACATGTTGGCTTATAGACCCTAAAACACCTACAATTCTTATTTTGCAATAATTTACAGACTGTAGTGTCAATTCTTCTGTGTAACTGTTGACCACTTCCTGGGAATGCTACATGTGCACATCATTCTGACAGTTCTGATTCTGTTTGTTTCATCTGAGCACATCATTTGTGGTGTCCAAGACAGTCCAGCCTGGTAAGGTAGCTCATGATCCATGGAAAAGGTCTCTGAAGCAGAAATTAGTTGCTGCAGTGACAGGAGAGAAAAGTGAGATTTTAAACCCAAAGATAAAGTACAAAAATTCTACAATAAGGAAAGTAATACTGTCTGTCAGACCCCCACAAGTCTTAGGTGAAGGAATGGTCCACACCATGACAGAAGTCATGGAAGCTGTTGTTTGTGATTACAGTATTGCTAGTGTTCCAAGAACACAGAGGGACCCTGCCAGTAACAACTCTGCACTGGGAGTAAGACTTTGGTGGAGCTCTCCGAAAGCAGCCTTATCATCACTTGGCATAGTGCTTATCTAAGAGACTTGGGTGGTTGCCAGAACTAGGGTTTGATAGTTCCTTTATGTCCCTGTCAAATACATGGCAGAGTGCTGGAGTTCTCTCTTTTAGAAAACAGTAGCATTTACAAAGAGCTGTTTAGAAATGCCAACTATGTAGTCTAAATGTATGGAGTATATATAAATATAGACCAAATTAATTAATAAGTGTCACATTAATATAAGACTAAGAAAACAGTAACAGATCTCAATTTTTTTTAGTAGTACTATATATAGTAAAGTACAGTATGAGTCATATAGAATCAACTCAACTGGTGTAATGAAAAAAACTATCATGTCATTTTGCAAAAGTTAAGTTTCTTAAAAGATACTTTATACCTACTGTCAGTCCTAATGAAAGTGGTTTTGGTAAGCTTCTTAAACCCAGTTTTTAACTCCTTCACAGTGATTCAACCTTGAAAAATAAACCAGACTCTTTTTTTTTCCTTTTACTGCAATTGTAAGTCTTAGATAGCCAGTTACCTTTAGGGAACACCACATTTATTCCATTAATAACCATAATAACCATTAAGAGTTCTGGAACTAGATGACTTTAAAGAGAGCATCAATTTTACCAATTTATTTATGCAATGCTCAGCTTGCAGTGAAAACCAATTGTCTGGAACAAAGGTAAGTGAAAAAGAATTGAAATTAAGCACTGAAAAATTGGACATTTAACTAGTCTCATTATATGCATCTACTAATCACTATGAGCATACAGGACTGCTGCTCTGCATGTAAACACATTTCAGAAGTGCTCCTGAACGGATGCAATTTCTCCCTCTCTTCTCAGAAAGATGCATCCTTCAATTTCTTTGCCACTAACATTTTCCAGGCAGAGGCAGAGCCAGACCTCCTACAAACCTACTTTTGGTGGAGGAAGGTATATAACATGGTAAAACTAGAAAAGAACATCACTCTAACAGCCCACTTCTAATCTATGTTTCTTTGTGCTTTTCCTTGCACAAAAATGAAATAAAATATTCTTTGTTTGGAAGAAGGAAGAAAGATACAGGAAGTTTTGTCTCCCTATAGCAAACAAAGCACAACAAAGCCAAAAAAAAAATCAACTGGATATATGGTTTAAGCAAGGAAACTTTCAGACAAGGGGATAAATCAAGCATAACTGCCTCAATACTTCTTATGCCATTACCGGGACATTGTTATTGTTACCTACAGCAACCAAAAATGACAGGCAGTCCCAACATACTGCTGCTTTGGGGTCCACGATTTCAAACGTTACTTTTGCATAAAATAAACCTTATAGAAATGTAATCCCACTGCAACGATTCTTTTCACAAGGCAGCTGCTGACACGTTGCCTTAGGTTAAACAAATCCACTTAGGCACGAGACCTCAGCACTGTCCGAAGCTTCCCGGCACAAGGCGCGTATCAGAAACGCTTGTTTGGAATGATGAGCGCACACGTACATGTTACACACAAAAGAGGGATTCCGGCTTATTCCCGGGCCGAGGACCCCAGGCCATGAGCCCCCGCGGCCGCTTGGGGCCGGCGGGCCGAGCAGCCACACACGGCGGGGAAAACGAAACCACCGCTGCCAGCGCTGGGGGACCAAACGCTGCCCGGGGCTCACCGGATATAGACAACCATAATACGAAGCCTCCCTGAGAACACCGGCACCGCTCACACCCCAAGCTGGGGTCGGTGCCGCCGCAGCCCCACCGGGGGCGTACGGCACGACAGGAGTCGGGCGTGAGGAGCGCGGCGGCGGCGCGACACCGGCTCCCACCGCCCCCTCCCGGCCAGGCGGCGCAGACCCCGCCGCGGCTCCGCGCCGGAACGCCAGCCGGGCTCCCTGGCCTCTCCCTGCCGGCGCGGAGAGGCGGGCGGCTCTTACCCTCTGCGCGGGAGCGGATCTCGGACACCGTTTTCTGCACCGCCGGCATCGCCGGGGCGGTGGCGCGGCCGCCTCCCTCCAAAGGCGCGCCCTGCACCTGCCGCGCGCCGGAGCGCGGCCGCTGCGAGGCCCGGGGCGAGGGCGGCGGGTCCCGACGGCGGCGGCTCCTCCGGCAGCCCGAGGCGGCGGCTCCGGCAGCCCGAGGCGGCGGCTCCGGCAACCCGAGGCGGCGGCTCCGGCAGCCCGAGGCGGCGCCTCTCTCCGCCTGCGCCTCTCCCCGCTGGCGCCGCCGCTGCTCACTGACAGCCGCGGCGCCCGCGCTCCGCACTCGCCGGCCCCCTCCGGAACCTACCAACTCCGCCCCCCCTCCGCGCCTCCCTGACCCGAGGCGTCCTGCCGCTATCTCCCCGTCCCCCCGGGTCGGGCTTGTCGGGTCACCGCGCCTAACCGGTCACCGGCACTATGGCGGTGTGTGTCCCGCCTCTGGAGCGAGCGAAGGGCTTCCGATGCGCCCCCCACCCCGTGACGCGGGGGGAATGGAACGCGCCGAGCCCTGGGCCGCTGCCCGGCGCTGGGGGCGGGCGGGGGAAGCCCCGGGCAAGGTCGCCCGGTGTCTCCGGCAGCCGCGGCGGGCGGGACCCGTGGCCGGGGCGGGGAGTGCCGGGGGCCGGGCCGGGTGAGCGGGGCCCCGCCAGGCGTGTGCAGCCCGGTGGCCTTGCCGAGGGGCAGGGGCGGGGGACAGCAGGGCCGGAGGCGAGCCGGCGGAGCTGCTCAGCCGTGATTATGTGCAGAGGGGACTCCCCGACTCCCTCCCTGCCCCCCGTGGTCTCCTGGGCTGCTGAGCGAGATGTAGAGGGGCGCGGCGGGGGCCGGGAGGCGTTCATCCGGAGAGGGAATTTGAAACGGTGTTCCATTCAGGCAAGGAGGGTGTTGGTGCCACGCTCTGTTTGACAGGCAGCCTTCAAGCTCTCGCCCGACTTTTTATTTTTAATCTCAGTCAGGATGCCGCAGCTTGACAGCCGTGAGTCAGTGTGAAGGCAGGCGCTGCTCCCGTGGGGGCTGGTGGGAAGGAGGTCCCAGCCGCAGATGCCTCGGGCGGAAGCAGCAGCGGCGCTTTCACCTCCAGACTGTGAGCGTGACACTGGGGTGACTGCAACAGGCTGAGCGGGGCGCCTGTCCCCACGCCTCGGGAAAAAACAGGCACAGTAAAAGCAGGATGCAAGACAAAATAGGAAAGGCGATGGGATTTGGAGGCAGGTCTACTTTTTATAATTATGTCTTGCATCTGTTTCAGTCAGGCAGAAAGCGTACTGGCTGCCTAGAGGATGATGGAATGGAATAAAGCTACTATTGTCTCATGAATCTTGAGAGGTTTTGAGGCTGACGTGTCCCCTAAAGGCCACCATTGTGTCCTCAAGAAAGTACATAACACAGATTACAGATGTAGGATTGCTGCTGTTTTCACTATAGAGCATATACACCTGCTATAAGAAAATAAGAGATATATTTAGCCTTTCTTGACAGCAACAGAGTGAATATTTGATAAAATTGCATAAATTTAATCTCTGTAAATGGATGAAGCAAAACATGTTGATGTTGTTGGTGCTTAGGGTTTAGTGATTGACCTGGCAGTATTATGTTAATGGTTGTACTCAATGGTTTTAGAGGTCTTTCTCAGCATTAATGATTTTATGATTCTATGAAGCAGTGTTTCATTCATGGAGGAAAGTGAACCAAGAATTTGTTTTTCTTATATGCTGAGCTCAGATATCAATGAAGAGAAATAGTTTCCTTCAGAGAAGACTGCATTAGGAAATAAATACTGTGGATTTCTTTCAAGTCACAGGCCAGAAAACCTGCTCAAGAGTGTCCTTCAAAAGAGAATGCTCTTCTGCATCATCCTATGCAGCAATCTGTGTGGGTTGTTTGTGTTTTTGTGGGTTTTGAGTTTTGTTTTTTCTTTTCTGAACCAGAAACAAGGACGGTAGAAAGATGTCTCTTCATGTATTTTTCTGGTAAAACAAAATGCCTGGAATCAGCATGCGTTGCTCATCTCGTTTTAAGAAATACTCAGTGTGGGTCAGTCAGCCGTGGTGCAAATTACTTTCGGCAAGAAACAGCTTCTAGTTTTCTGTGACATTCCATTGAAGCCTGACTGTAGCAGTCATTTAGGGGACTCAACATATATATATACATATACACACACACATATATATATATACATATACATGTATACATATGTATACATATATACATATATATATATATATATAAAAATATATATAAATATATATATAAACCTCCCAGCATCAATAGGGCCCTTTTGTGAACGAGAATATTGGGGGAGAATGGGAGTGGTGGTTTACAATTTCTAGCAGCTTCACTATTGTTAAAAGGCTGCAATGAAATTGTGAAATTCACTATAAATCACTGTACGTGCCAGTCAGCATGCATTTCCCCCCAGATTACTGCAGTGTTGGTGACAAATAGGATTGTCACTTAAACCCACATTTGGACTCTATTTTATGTCTAAACTGGTTTTTTTGGCTGTGATATCCCTGGCAAGTGGTGCTTATTACTGATACCTTTGGGCAGCTGGAAGTGTATAGCCTCTTGAGAACAGAAGATACTATGACAATGCTGCCAAGTATTATTTAAAATTGTGAATAGTTATTTTACAAATAAGGCCACTATCCACCTCACAAAACAGCACAGCAAAAAAATTACTAGCCTTAATCTTGGTATACTTTTGTGTACTCTGAGTTACTATGAAAGCTTAAAAGTCTGTTTTTTTTTTTTAGAAAAAGCCTTTTTTGAAGTTATAGTGTGAGTAATACTTGAAAAATGAGTAAAGCTTTTAAAATCTTGCCATCAATTTAGAAATTCTCCATTTTTCCAGGTTTTGTTTTACAAAGTCTCAAGGTAAGATAAACATGTTTAACCATGTAGTTACACAACAGACAGTTTATCCAGATGTCATCCAAATGAATGAAACTCAGCTGTTTTATTTCCTGACAGTCCCCATCCACTTGCAACATTACTCCAGGAGAAGCACAGTATTTCTTTTACATTTCCCCCACATGATCTGCCAGCAAAACCAGCTGGCCCTTGTATTTCTTTCCTTTGGAAGACAATTGTATGAGCTCCATCCTTTCACCTCTTCTATGTAAATTGAATCTATGTTACTCAAGAAGTTTCCATCTCCACATGCCACCCTTCCTGTTTTGACACAAACAGGTCAGAAAAGGCTTCTGCAGCTTTTTAAGCTGAGACTATGCTTAGTTTATGCACTTGAAAATGTGCTCTATCTTTAAGGAATCCAATATTTAGCTTTGGATCATCACTTGTTTGGAATGTACATGACAGGACTGCAAAACAGAAGCAAGTTAGTCTGCTTTCCAACACAGCTATAAATTAAACAATATGCCTATATTCTGCTTTAAAGATTAGATGACACTCTTAATTGAGTTTTCTCTTCAATTTCAATGTGCATTTTGAAATATGTGGAAACTCTAGTGGAACAGATAGAAATTTATTAGCATTAATTTGTTAGCACACCCTGCCTTTTGGAACAAAAGATGTCAGAAACCTCATTTTTAAAATATATGCAGAAAAATTGCATATTCATTGAGAAGAATAAGTTATTTCAGACATAAAATGTCTTGCAATGACAGCTGAAATGTTGAGCTAGTAAAAGAAAATTGTGAAAGGATACACATTTATACATATGTCAAAAATACTTCCACTATTCCATAGTTTGATGATTTGACTGAGCTATGATGATCCAGTCTTACATCACCATTTCATCTGTAATGGCTTTCAGGTGTGAAGACTACTTAACCCAACTCAAATCTGTTCTTGCAAATGGTATAATTCTTTCTGGTATACTAATTGTGCACTGTAGTAGCCTACCAGAGTAAGAAATACTCTATAAAATGACTGGATATATAAAGCAGGATAAATGAGATCTGCAGGCTTGAAGTTTTCACAAACTTGACATCCATAAAATTTTAGCCTAGATTTTCCCAGTAATGCTATTAATTCATATGAATTTTCAGGGTGCAGTTTGCCTTTGTGATATATTGATAAGTTGTCAGGTTTCATACAGTAGTGGAAGGGAAAATAATACTGTAACTTGTGCTTCTTTTCCAGAGCTTTGTGGAAAGGATTTCTGCCATATGTATTTTTCTACTTCATAGGATAGTGCAGCAACTGGTGGCTGTGCAATTAATCTCAAAATCTCATAATTCTGAACCATTACTTTTGTAATTGAATACACAGGACACTCCCATAGCATGGGAAATGTCTAATTAAATTTTATAAATAACTCCATCTAAAACTCAAAAAGGTACGGGGAAGCAACCATTCTAGCTCCGATGAGCCTGTAATTCACTAGAAGGCTATGTATGGTATTGCTGAAAACAACTAGTCCTGTGCTCAATGGAGCAATAACATATTTTTTTCTTTGCTTTCTTTGACCCTCTGAAAGGGTAATAGTTACAGACTTTGTGTACTGATTTTTAAATCCATTGTGCATATTTCTAAGCATAATCTTCTGCTAACTATTCTGTAAGTAGATTAAATTAAGTACTTCAAAATTCTTCCTGAAACCATTAAAATAGTAATTAGGTTTTTTTGCAAAGTTACATATTAACCCATTATTTTCTAAACTTTGGAATTTCTCATGTTAGGTTTTTAATCTTCTCAGATAAATATATCTCCAAAGCAAGATTTTAAAAACTATTTGACTTTGCTGATATTTCAAATATTTATAGTGAAATTCCTGACAGTTATTTTGGTGGTTTAACAGTAAACAGCAAATTTTCTGTTTGCCCAAATGTTACATCTGTGAAACTTTTATTATAGAATGTGCTTATTTCGTACAAGCCAATGTAAATTTATATTGATCGTATCCTTTGTGATTATGAAATACAAAACTTCTCCTTTCCTGAGGTGAGATGTTCATAAAAGAAACCGCAACCTCCTGAAGTGGATATTTGGACATATAGAACATGCCACAAATCACATTAAATAATTCAATCTCTAGGCTGTTTTATAGAAACCTGTGAAGGCATTCCTGTTAGTTTCTCCCTCAGCTGCTGTAGCAGTACCTGAATGCATAAACAAATCATAGGAAAGCAAGAAAACCCCAGACAAACAGAAACAAAGCAGATTCAGAGTGTAACAGTTGCTACGTCTGTATATCCTGTTCTTTGTAGATCAAACTCCATACCTGAGCCGAAAGATCCACTACTCAAATTATCTTTATACTCTTATAGATTAACATTCATGGCACTGAAGGAAAAAAATACTTACGAATATATAATTCCATAGGATAAAACCAAACACATGGTTGCTTGCAATGGAAGTGTGCAAGAGCATCTTCTGTGGTGTGTATCCTGTAATGCTGTGTGGCAGCATCATTTGGTCCACATCAGACATGCAAGTTCCTGAAAAGGTATGATCTCACATGCTAAAAGGAATTGTGGTAGTTGGAAGCAGTCAACCTAGATGTCCACAGTGGTGCAATACAGTTATGGTCAGTTCTTAGTCTGTTTTGTAGCTTGGCCTTGAAAAGACATTACAGATGTGACATTAAATGTGCCATCAGGAGCATTCCTTTTGGTCAATAAAGTTAGTGTATCAGTACTTCTTTAAGTCTACCTCATTATCCTTTTCTTTCATAACTTCTTTTTCACACGTGGAGGGAAGGGAAGTTACTCTTTATCTTTTCCCAAAATAGGCCTTGCTAGAACTCAATTTGCAAGAATGAGGGATGAGGGATGGATATAGTCAGAGAGAGAGGCTATGTAGGAAGAGATCTTTGGAGACCTCTGCTGTCTTCCGTCTCCTGTCTATTGTCTATTGTGCCATATACTTTAGGAGTTGTCACACAAATTCTCAACTTTTATTTATCTTTTGAACAGTTTTTTTTTTTTTTGGTTTTTTTTTTTTTTTTTGCAAAGGCATATAGTAATAGGACAAGGGGAAATGGCCTTAATAAAGAGGGTAGGTTTAGATTAGATATGAGGAGGAAATTCTTTTCTGTAAGGGTGGCAAGGTACTGGAATAGGTTTCCCAGGGAGGTTGTGAGCTCCTCATCCCTGGAGGTGATCAAGACCAGACTGGATTAGGCTCTGAGTAACCTGGTTTAGTGGAAGGTTCCCTGTCCATGGCAGGGGGTTTGGAACAACAATATCCTTAAGGTGCCTTGATATTCTCTTTTGATATTAACATGAATAATGCCAACCCTATTATAATGAGGTCCTGGCCCCAGTAATGCTAAGAATAGTGCTTAGCCCTTCAGAAGAAGTCACAGAATCAAAGAATCAGAATAAGTTGAGTTGGAAGGATCATTGAGTCTCATTTCTGACCCTCCCCCCGCCCAAGAATGACACCATGGGCCTGAGAGCATTGTCTAAATTCTTCTTGAACTCTTGTCAGGCTTGGTGCTGTGACCACTTTTCTGGGTAGCCCCTTCCAGTGCCCAATCAAAAAAGCTTTTTCTAATATCCAACCTAAATCTCCCTTAACACAACTCCAGGCCATTCCCTTGGGTCCTGTTGCTGGGCACCACACGGAAGAGATCAGTGTCTGCCCTTCCTCTCCCCTTCAAAAGGAAGCTGTGACTGCAGTCAGGTTTCCCATCAATCTCCTCTTCTCCAGGCTGAGCAGACCAAGTGACCTCAGCTGCTCTTCATGTGGCTTCTGCTCAAGGCCCTTCACCATCTTTGTTGCCCTCCTTTGGATACTCCCTAGTACTTTTATATCTTTCCATGGCACTGCTTTCCAGCATCTCATTCCCCAGTCTGTCTGTACGTCCAGGGTTGCCCCATTCCAGTTGCAGAGTCTGGCACTATCCATGTTGAATTTCATTTGCCTGGTAATAGCCCAGTCAATACTTCAGAACATCAAACTGGTGATTGCCCAGTTTGTCAAGGTCTCTCTGCAGGTGTTGAAGACCATGGAAGGCTGGACTGAAATGATCATCATCTTGGGTTTCCATGGTCTTAAGTCATAAATATAGGTCCGGAGTAGACAGTTTCTTACAGGACTGCCAGTACCTATCTGCAGTACCTCACAGGACCTTTTCATGATGTAACTGGTAAACTGGGTAAACAGGAAGAGCAGTCATACAAGAGCACACAGTTAAAGGGGAACATGAAAGTGGAGGTCTGTATGTGACTCCCTTGATAGTCAGTCACAGCTGTAGAAAATAAGAGGAAATTCATCATGCCTGAAAAATAAAAAAACAGCAAGGCAAAGATTTGAACCCGTGCCAGACTACTTGGCCTTCACAGTGGGTTCAAGGCTATTGTAGCATTCTGCAGGCATTCCTTGATGTTTGTGAAGCTGTGGCAAACACACAAGGACTCATTGCTCAGTAGACAGAAACTGAAACAGTCATGCTGACAGTTTGGGTGTAGTGTTGTGGCAAGTGGATTTATCCACAAGGAAGATGGCACAGGAGCAAGCACTGTTGGCGCAAAAAGAAAATGGATCAGGGAGAGTGTGGCCAGCCAGATGGCCTCTGTGTGGCTGATCACATGCTTATGCAAATACTAGATTAAAACCACAGAGGAGAAAAAAAATGCAGATGTTTATAGTAGATTGGTTTCTTCTGTGAGGGCAATTCTTATAAGAAAATGCTAAAAGGGTAATGACTAGTGGCACACACAGGTCTTAATTACACAGCATGACCATTTAATTCTTCTGTTCAGTGATTACTTTCACTCTAAGAAATCAGTGCAAATTAAAGTTATATAATTTTACATTGATAAAAATAGTAGAATTCACTGTTGTTTCCTCCATTTTATGCTGGCTTTAACACTTCCAATTTTAAAGATGTTATGACACTGCGTATGGAATAACTGGATGGTGAGGAAGGCTGCTGAAGTTTGAATTGAAAACAGCTGGGATACTTTTCCAGAAAACACTGTTAAAATACTTGTATCCGATTAGATACATGTTTTAGGGAAAATGAGGAGGGGGAATAAGAAGAACCTGTACCAAAATAAATGCTTTCAGTTTTGCAGGCAGTCAGTTACAGAAAGCACTGATAAGAGATTTAAGTATCTATCCTAGTATCTAGGTAGAGATAGCTAAGAGCTATGATAGCAGGCATATTCAAATATGAGTAAAGAGAAGGAAATCATAAACCAAAAACTCATTATCATCTGAAATCCACTCATAAAAAATCTGTTAAACAAAGCAATATAGTGCATGAGTCAGCTCCATGGTTTGAGGAGAGTGAGCAGATGTCACTCTCCGTATTAATAGGGCAGTACAATGGGCACTGTCTTGTAGTGCCCTCCTGCAGTGTAGCAGATTTGAGGTTGGAAACTGATCTCTGTGCCTTCTTGTCACTTCCTGATTTCACTGCATTCAAATATGAGCAGCCAACCTTTCGGGAGAAAGAAAATGCTGTGGTGAGGGACTCCTCTTTCAAATGTTAACTGATTGTTTAGTTGAGAAACTGCAAAACCTTTGCAGACGTGCAGCTGATCTGCCTAATTGTCAGAGGAATGTTTTATGACATTGCTCAAAAGAGGCTGAGAATAAAGTCAACTTGAAATTGGGCGAGTCATGACTTCAAACATCTGAGCTTGCAGATTCTCAGTGCAGGCAGAATTTGACAGCCAAATCTCTGAAGGTTACACCGTTTGCTGGGAGTTGAAGGACAGAACAGGATTCCCCTCTGTACTAGCTTTTCACAGTGTCTTTCTCAGATCAGGAGGAAATGTACTAGATTAACATTGAACAACTAAAATAATTAAACTTCCTGTGTTTTTCAGTGTCACTTTTGGAGACAATTGCATGCCAAGGAAGATGAGGTGTGATTGCAGCACTGTGGACTGGAGTCAGGAAATGGTTGTAGATAGGGAAGGGGTAGGAGTAATGGAACATTGTACAAGGCAAAGGAAGAGAGAGCAGTTAAAATAATAGATAAAGTGTCTTTTAGGACAACACTTTTAAGCTACCCAAGTACACCTCTTTTAGGATATCAAGAAACTTATGCTTTCTACACACCCACGGGCAAATGCCTGGTATTTGGCACTGGGGTTGGTACTTGTCGTAGTCCTTGGTTAAGAGCTTCAGCTCTTGGGCTGTGGGTAATAACCAAATGTCCAACTCTTATGATAGGTAAGATTTTGAAACTCAGGAGTGTCAGAATAGTCATGATGTTTATGGCACATTTCATCAAGCCATTCCAGGAGAATGTTAGTCTGCCTGTAAAAGAATAACTTTGACATTAAAGATGTCTGATGACTTAGACTGAAATCTAATAATTTTAATGAAAACTGAAAATAACCTGCATGATGATTTTTTTATCTTTGGCTCTAAAATGCCTTTAAAAACTAGGAAGTTTTACTGTAAGGGTTACAAAATCAGTTTGTCCTGAGCTGAAAGTCACAGTGTCCTGGCTGTCTGTTGAACCTTACAGGCTTTAATGCACACATGAAGCCCTGCTCAGTTTAGACTTTGGTCACAAACCACTTTTCCCAACTTCCCAAACAAGTTTTATTTTCATATGCTTTTGTGAAAACTTTCTTTTGATATATTCCACATCCTTCAGTAAAAAGAAAACCTCAGAATTAAATCTTGGACATGCTAAACTTGACTGTCTTTTTTGCTATTAACCTTAGGTGTGCAAGGATGCTGCCCAGATCTTTTTATTTTCAGTAATTTTAAACCCATCGTGTTACTTTCTAGTCATTAGAACAAATGAAAAACTTGCTTCTGCCTAAAAAATACAGTGCCAAATAATACTATGCTATTTATCAGTATTATTCCTCAGTGATGTGACCTATTGCACTATCCATTTCCTTTCTGCCTTCTCTAGAGTAAGGTAATGTGGAACAATTAAAAAAAAGATGAAGAGCAGAAGGGCATGCTCATGTAATCTTTAAAAGAATGGCACTCTTAAATGAAGAATATAATTATGCTTATTTCTATGTTAGATGCTTATGGCTTAGTATTTTACTTTCTAATAAAGTCTGTGTTCAGCATTCATTTAGCTCTGCAATATCACAGTGACAAGAGATATAAAGCTACCTAGATAGAAGGGCAGCTGCAATATGTTTTAAAAAAAGGAGATTCTGTTGTAACTTTCTTCAGGAACTTTAGAACACTCAGTGTAAGGAACTAAAACATCCAGCTTTCAATTGAACAGTACCTTTTTGTTCACACACACTATATCTAGCTTATACCTAGTTGCCCAGAGGTAATATTTACTATTATAGAACAAGATTATTTTGATCTGTGTTGATGTATTTGTAAGTATTTACAATGTCTATTCCCTTTTATGTAGGTGATAAATACAGACTAATCTGGGGAATAAGGTCATTGCTCATATACACAAAACCTTGCAACAGTGGGCCCTTATGAAATATTCCAACCATGTGTATTTATGAAATAGTTTTGTTTAAGAGTGTACTCAGCCAACGTTTACATGACCTTTAAACAAAATAATGTCTATGTGCTAGGTTCATTGCAAAATCAAAACAAGCAGCTTGATGGGAGTCTCTGAAAAGCTTTGAAGGAAGTTCTGATACAGAGTGAATGTGTAACATGACAGATGCCCCTTCTTTTGTATTAGGCAGTGAGAATTAACGTTTTATCTTTGAGATGTTTGACACATCAAAAATATTCATATTTTTGGGTAATCAGCAGTGTAAAAAATTATTTAGCTCATTCTTCTATCCCTTTTTATTTGTGTATCTTCACACCATAGCAATTTTGCACCATTCTATTTCTGATTTTCAGAACTATAACTTGTTACTATTAAATCCTTATATGCATGTCCTCTATTACTTTATTCATATATTCACAAACAAGATTAACTCCAGATATACTCAAATAGAGGCAGTGGAATAAAATCAAATTAAATGAGCACTGACTAGCAAGTTTAATGTTAGAAATATTTGCAAGAAGCCAGGTATATAGTCTAATGCAGTGCCTGTTACCCGACTGGATGACTTGACAGAAAAAAGTGATCACAGCTGTTATTTACTGAGTGCTTAGGACAAGTACCTGTACTTTATGTACATCTCCCCAGGTGTAGCAGGTTATCTGCCCTAAATCTGAATTTAGCTGAGAGTGACAATTTTAACATAAGAGACCTTAGAGGTAAATACGGGATTAATATTCCTGTGCAGATGGAATCACTCAAGGGTGGAAGCTTAGCAGAGTTCTTGGGATTGAAGCTTAAAATGTCAAGCATTACCTGGGTCTATGCTTATGATAACTCTTCCCCAGAACTCAGAATTTTATAATGGTGTTGGGAATGTATAAGACACTTTCTAATCTTCTGCAGACATTCAGCTAAATTCCTGACCAATTTTCTGGTATCAAATGAGATCTATTTCCTTCTGTAGTACAATTGTGTACTTTTTCAGCAAGACTTCTAAAAGCTCTTGTAGACATTAATGGTCTTTAATGAGGCTGCAGAGGTGTTTTACCATGAGCAAGGAAACAGGACTTTTAAAAATCATCAGCAAAGAGGTATTTATTTTACTTTTTTGTTTTGTGGAATTTTTTTTCTTATTATGAGCAAGGAAGCATTTTGTTTGGTTTTTTTTTGTTGTTGGGTTTGTGGGGTGTTTTTCCTCGTTTCTTTCACTGTCTAGTTGGGAGTTTTGGGTTTATGTTTTTCTTTTACTGAGTTAGGAAATGTTTTGTTTTGTTTTTTTACTATTCAGGAAGTGAATCTTTTTTGAGAGGTCACAGCTACAAACTTCTGCAAGTACATGTTCCTCATCTTCTGCAGTATTTTTCCGTATAAGATCCGAAAAGGTCACAAAACATGTAAAGTGCATGTTGTGTGCATTATGCCTACAGGATATGCTCTACAGAAAAATTTTTTTATAGTCTCCCATCTACATTGAAGGGCTTCTGTGTTGTAGGAATCACTAAGAGGATAGCCACGGTACCTCAGTGCAACATCTCACTCAGTCAGGGCATAATGGCATTACAAGGTCTGCAACAGCTGCTGCAGAGATATATCCGTGACTCATCTGAAATCCTACTATGAATAAAGCACTAATCCAGCATCATAACCTCTTCTGCCAAAGAAAAATGCTAAATATAAATAAATCCGTTATAAAATGCAAATGTAAGGGAAGGTTGGTAAGTTTTCAAAGAAGTCAAAAAGCTCTATTATTCCAGAAAAGGGAAATTGAAGGGGAGATTGAAAGAAAGTTTTCTCCAAGTCTTCTATTTCCATTTCTCTTCTAGATCTTTAGAGATACTAGCATTTATTTAGGCACCAGGAGACTAATCTAATGTTTATCTGAGAGAAAAGGATCATAAAAGGTAGACTACCAAGTGAAATCGCTATTACATCAGATGTTTGGAAATTAAAACAGATGATTATTCAGATTTTGAAACACAGAACAGTACTTACCATGGTGGGAGTTTAACTAGTTCATCTAGTTGCTAAACCTCCACCAGCACCAGCAATACCTCTTCTACATTTTATCTCTCTTACCAAGCTGAATTTGATGCGAAGATATAAACTTCCTGTAAGCCAAAAAAAAATTTTTTTCTTTATACATTCTTTTAATTCTCAAACATTAGCCTGATGAAAAATATCTGTTCCTACTCAGAGAAGTACATACTGTAACCTTAGATCCAGAGACATCACTTTGACTGTCACCTTTCCATGCAATGCTATGGAATAACTGAATTCAGCGTTCCCGAATGGAAGGATAATCATTAATAGAACTGAAAGCAGTTTGTGCAATGTCTCAATTTTAATAAGCTTATTTGTAGCTTTAAAACCTGCTGAGATGGTGATCTATTTATATCTCAGCAGTACTGCACACAGCTGCAGTGTACTTTGGACCCAGAGAACTGAATGGTCTTGAACCCAAATGGAGCTCTATGCAGAGCTGATTTAAGGGGAAGGTATAGTTTGCCAAAGCAAAATACAAGAAAAAACGGGGGAAATCGTGGTTTTGCTAAACCAAATGCTTTTCTGGGACACGAAAGGGAGAAAAGTAAAGGTGCTTCATCCTCCATTGTGGAAGAGCAGCATGTGTCCAGTTGGTAGGATCCCTGTTTTAATAATTGTTTCCTTCAGTGAGCTAGAAGGCAAACATTAATATAGATCCAGATAGCACCTCTTGTTTCCTGCAGTGATTCCCACAATTGTGTCTTTACCTGCAAACTGTAGATGATAATAGCTTTTGGAAACAATTATAAAATACTTAGTTTAGAAAAAATACTTAGCATTAAGTAAATAATACTTATTAATACTATAAAATACTCAGTATTTAGTAAAAAATAGTTTAGGAAAAAAAATGAATAGTATTGCTTACTTTTCATTCTTCTCTTGTAAAGGACCAAATATAGAAAACTAAGTAGAACGACTTTTAAAAATAAAAGTCCATAAAATTATGTGTTATTTTACAGTCATGCTAAGCAGTTCCTGTATATTTATGGAGAATTATTTTAATTGTGGAGATAAGTTGACTCTAATAGTTGTCAATGTCACATGATTACTCAACATGCAGGGATAAAACACAAACTGCAATGGGTGCATAAATCAAAGCAGTGACTCAGCATTCAGCACATGACCTTTGCCTTAGTTTCCTAAAGAAAATGTGGCAATGAAAAGAAATTTATTCCTTTCTCTCACAGGCAAGGAAAAAAGAGGAACAGAAACCTGTACAGGTTTCTGCAGGTGTTCTACACAGTTCTCAGTTATCGTGTGTGTGGCCAGCAGTTTCACTCCCAGAACTTTTGCTCTTGCTGCCTTCCTCTTCCCAATGGGAACTGTTACCACCTGGAAAGAAAAACTGGAGCCTCTACTAACAATGGCCACAGAGGGTGTCAGATATATTTGGGTAGTATGATCACAGGCAAAGATAGAAGCAGGGGAAGGGGAAGCAGAAGAGGTGTGCAAAAGCACTGCATTGTACAAGTATGTTGGCCAATGCAAAGCTCCTCTGTTCCAAGAAATGTTTGCTTGCACAAGGCTGAGAGAGGCTGAGAGAGCTGGATCCCCGTAGTAATGCCTGAAGAGAGGAGATAAAGCCAAGGAGACACATGCACTAATTGGATTCTTGTGGATTGCACAGGAACATTATCTTTACTTGGCTTTGAGATTAAATCATTCTGGGGATAGGGTTGCTGTCACTGAAAAAGCACCTGCTATAAACTACATTTGACAGGTAATAAAATTGATATTATCAGTTGAAGTCCCTGCTTTGTACACACAGTTGAGAGTAAAAGAAGCAGTCCCGAGTTTAAACACAATCTCTAACCCAATCAACAGCTTTAGCATGCTCTTTTTTCTGTAAAATGAGAATTTGGTTTCAGTCTTATGCATGAAAATCTTCTGCTTCCATGGAAGACAAATGCCCAATTGTAATTTTGCACTATTTTTGAAAATAATACAAACTGCAAGACCAAAAAAAAAAAAAAATAGCTGGCAACAGCATATGTTCCATACATAATGATAACATGGAAGAAAAAAAGTCCTTGTGAGTGGTCATTTATGAAACTGAAGTAGAACATCCATTCAAAGTGTAAAAGGGAGTACTAGGAACCCCAAGCAATGCTGGTAATCACTTTCAAAAAAATTGGTATAGCAAACTCATTCATTCCCCATCTGCAGCACTTATGAATTATTCAGTTAATCCTGTTTGAGAAGATAAATATTGGATGTTATAGGAGCATATGCTATGATATTTTTAAATTAATTTTGATATTTGTCAGACTTCAAATTTGCTTTTCCAGAATGTAAAATAATATTGCTTTAATTCCTGTATTTTGCTTCTTACCACTGAGTTTACAAGACCCCCCCATATGTGTTTCTACTTGACAAGACTTCTGAAATGAACAAATTGGTTTGATACTTTAAAGGTTTAATACTTTAAAAAACTACTGTAGACGTTCTGTCTCAAATATTAAGAGTATTTGTCAGCCACCAAATAAACAGAGCTTATGTGGACTTTTTTCCAGGCCTTGAAACACTTTCATTAGGTTTTAAACATTTTAAATCTAGGTGTTTTGTCAAGAGTGATGTACAGTTCAAACTGAGATATGTTTATGAACTGATACAAATCAATACAATTTGACGAACAGTCTGGCAAAATGTCGAATAAATACTCATTATTTGTTTGGGTAAAGAAAGTTTGGCTGATTTTAAGGTGCTTGCTGGGTTATCATGCAGTGATTTATGGCACAGGTTACTGCTACCTTCTGCTTTGTCTCAGGGCTGCAGTCCTGAGACTTTCAAAGCATTGAAGATTCTTTTAAAACTGTCCAAGTATTTTACAGAATACTCATTTTAGTTCTTATTTCACCATGAAATATGTAGTATTTTGGTTCAAAACCACTATTTATACAGTTGAAGTGAAGGTGTCACTGCTCTGTTGAGTGACTTGATTACAGTGGGGACAAAAGGGTTGCAGTGAAGAACTTTTATTACACAATTGAAATGAAAGATGCCCTTCACCTGATGAGATTTTTTTCTTTTGCAGTCCTGTGTTCTGCAGCAGACAGTTGAGTGGCTGAAGAGCAGTGCTGCCATGCTGGGAGCTCCTGTGCTCCACTGCAGCGCCGCGATTGCGCTGCCTCTGCAGCCACAGCCAGCCAAGCAAACACAGTTGCCAGCTGCGTGCTGGGATCAAGAGCTAGCCTGCTGACAAAAAGCCCAGTAGTTTTCCTAAGCACTTGCCTTCCAAGAAGAAAGCTGGTCTTTTCTTCCCCCTAGAAACATCTCTCATTCTTGGTGCTCATTTTCAGTTTGTGCTTAATCCGTCATCGTCCTCTTGTCAAAGAAAATTGAGGGTTGTTTGACCTGACACAAATCCTGTCTCTGGAACAGCAAGGCGAGTTGGCTGAAAGAATCCCTGTCAAAAAGGGTTTTTTGATAGCATCGCAATGTGAATGCACCTGATTATTCTGAAAATATAAGGGGGAGCATGCATATCAGGAAAGTGTGTGATAATTCTGCCACAGATTTAACTATATAGGAGTATTCAGTATCTAACTGAAAATCCACCTGAAAATCACTTAAGTGGAAAAATCGTATATGTGCATGAATCAATTTTAGCAATCACAGAGATGACTATTGTATTAATAGCAGACCAACACAGTTTCTCCACAATCCTTTGCTTGGTGTACCTACAGGACAGCTAAGCTTCCACCAAGGGAACCACTGCAAATACACCCCAGCAATCCCTGCCTGCCACTTCCAAACTCACATCATTCTTCTTGACAGCTTCTTCTGTCTCTGTAGGAGAAAAGAGCAAAGCCTGAATGCTCAAAGTGTGGGATAAAATGTGCTTTTGTGTGTATGCATATGTGCATATGTATGGAGGACACATGGGAAAAACAGGCCCATATTTTTTCATGATAACAAAGAAGGAAATAATTTCAGATGATTTTGTGTGTCCAGGTCCCAGATATGCTAATTATTAGAGGTAAAAACCAAGAAATGCATCTTCAAGTATAGTACTGTTATCTGAGATATATTTTGTAGGAATTGCTCTAGCTACATTTGTGATGCTATGTTTACATGCTATTCTCTGGAAATTCTCATTTCTGTGGAGAAGAGGAAGATAATGATGGATGCTTTAATACAGTGATAGTTTTCCCTTTTGTGTTCATGAATAGGCCTTGAATTCTACTTCTGGGGTTTACAGCATTAGAATTCTACTTGACCTGAATCTTCCTTGCATACTTTGATTTTATAACACCACTAGGTTTATTTGGCAATGGAACTACTTTCATCCTAATTATTTTTCCAGTCTGTGTTGTTTTCACAAAATGAGACACGGACTAGAAAGCAAAAAAAGTAACCATAGAAATCCTAATACTTTCCTAATGTTTTATTTCATTAATTCAACAACTCTCCACTGTGAGGCATGCTGGAGAACAGTGTAGGACCTGGCCGGAAAAAAATCTGGGTTACAAGTTCTGTGACGCATTAACAAAGCTGCCTTGAGAATGTAAGAATGCAAAACTGCCCAGCATCCATGTAGGTCAAAGTATACTTTTTATAGAAGGACTGAAATATTCTTAGGCTTTTTCCTACTTGATTAATTTTTCCCCATCATAACAATATCTTGATGAATGTGTGATTTTTACAAAAATGCATTGCTTCAGTTACCTTTCTTTGTTTTTTCCTGCCATCCTTGAGAAATATTGGATACTTTCCTTGTGTTAAATATTTTTAATATGATGTTGCCCCTGCATTTTCTAACCTTGCCAAAGTTTTATTTGTCTGTGTCTTCTTTTCTTAAGAAAACTTTTTTTTTTAATCCTTTCTTCTAGAACACAGGGAAAAAGCTGGTCAAATGAGCCAGTGGTTTTGCTTGGGCTATTGACTCTGCTTCCTTTGGAGGACACATTTGAAATTTATATACTATTGGATAATTTTTTTCCTCATTTCCTGTATTTTATGTGGGAAGTTTTCTTTGCTCTGAAAAAGTATTTTATTATTTTTGAGTTTCTGCTTTCTTTAAACATAGTTACACACTATACCGAAAGAGAAAGAAAAAAAAAGAGACAGTAGTGAGTGAAAAATGTAAGCCTCAGTCTAGCAATTCAGGGTCAACCTGAATTCAAGTAGTGATTTTGCCTTATCTCCTGGCTTTGCCTGTTTTGCTCTTTTATGACCCAGGAAGCTAAGATAGAACAGCGTGTGTTTCTCTCAAACATAATGGAATAGCCATAGGAATGGAATTCCATTGTAATTTAAACTTTTTCTTTTAAACCAGCTACTAAATGACCTTAGAAAAGCAATATCCAAGGAGCACTGGGAATCTGGCTGTGTCAAATTAACTGACCAAATTAACTTCACTCAAGAGTTCCAGTTTGAAACATTTGATTCTTCTTCCTACCCCCTTCACCCCTCCTGCCCCTGATTTACCCACTCTTGAACTTATTTTAGCATTTCAAAACCATAGAGCATCTGACATAAACAATTATGAATAGAGATTGCAGGAATTACATCTGAGATTTTCTCTTCCCCTTTCTTTTTAAATTTGGTTTTTTGCACTCCTGATGCTTAAAGTGTCTAGCAAATTATTATTTCACTTGAATTTCAAAAGGGAAGAGGATATAATCTGACTTCTAGTGTACATAGTTTTATCAAGGCATGTTCCAATTTATAGTCAAATTTGGCGAATGACAGTATAAAACAAGAAAAGAAAAAATATTTTAGATAAATTTAAAAAGTCTGATTAAACTGGTTTTGTAATGCTTACATGCCAAGAGAGCACAGTAATATTAGACTTAATCTTCTATTTTTGGCTGCTTAGTTTCTAAAAATACAGACAACTCTGCTGACAATATGACAAAGAATTTCTATTACATTTAAATACCATCCTTGAAAATATGCGGGTTGATTTTGCGGTGGCTTTTAAATTTTTTTTAAACTTTCTTGCATTAGGAAAGGTCTTGTTACAAAGCGCTGCTTTCACAGATACATGGTAAGCATACAGAAGGTGTTCTGGTGGGACTGTTGATGTCCAGCAGAACAGGAAGAAAGCAGAAGCAGACATTGTACATTGCACAGGCTCCCCTGAGAATAGAAGAGAAACATTTCACTGAATGTCACAGCAGCAGATTCCCATGGCTTGATTATAGAAGTGTTGAGTATTCTTCATTCTTTTGGGCTTATTTTGTTTTCAGGGAGAGTGGTAGAATTTGACTTTGGTGTCCAAACTTCCTCCAGGGTCTGGGTATCACATGCGATGCTGGACATGTCTGCTGTGGAGATAATTGGAATAATTCGGTTCTCTTAAAAGAACCAGCACAGGTGAAAATATCCACAGAGAAAATTTTATTTAAGCCTTTGTGTCCATATTCCAGATGAAGGGACTACTTCAGATATACAATCTCTAGTGACCAGCCCATCACTCCTCTCACTGCAGTCTGTTTCTCTGATGGGTCCTGCATAGGGAAAAGGGGAAAAACTGGTACAAGCTGTTGTACTTCCACTTCCTTTCAGACTTTTCTCTTCAGTATCCCACTTGCTGCAACATGGTTACAGATTTTTTTTTTACCTTCAGAACAATTTAATACTGCTGGTTCATTTAAGTAGTTCTTTACATCTGGAAGATGGCAATCTGCTTCAACTGGTCTTGAGAAGACAATAAATCTCTGCTACAAAAATAACTAGAAAGACTGAAAGAATTTTTGGGTTTGTGCCCCTCTTTTTTCTTTTTTTTTTGGAAGAGCCTTTTCTCTGCTGTTTGCCTCCTGGTTTTGCTACAGGCTCTAGTAAGAACAGAGACATGATGTCCTAGGAGCGGGATCTCAATAGCTAAGAAATTTAGGATTATACAGCTTGGGTGCAGAATGATACCACTCTATCTTCTGAGCCAGCAATAAGGTTTATGACATTCAATTCAACAATTGTATTTCAAAACAGTAGAATCATCTGTGTAATTTTTCCACTCGAGCCAGTAAGAACAGTTGCTACAAATTCTGTCTTTTATATTACTTTGACTTTCTAGATTAGCTGTTTCATTCTAACCACCCTGTTCATTGGTATAACAGTCACACTTCCTCCCTCTTCCCTTCCCTGAGGATACTTATATCTAAATATTAAATTAGTGTTAAGTGAAGAATAATTTGAAATGTCTAGGGAATTAAATTTTAAACACTGATCTAAGCTATTCCTTCTATGTCAGACATTACCCACATTACTTGAAGCAATTCTGTGCCATCTCACATCATGCACTACCACAGATTACTAGTTTGAATGTGTGATCATTAAAGACAGGATGGTGGGAGACAATAATGCCCCTTATTGCTTTTCTCATCTGTCAACTCCCCAGCCAATATGACACAGGGACTGTACTCCACACTGCAGAGAGGAAAATGAGTCTGTGGTCAGTCTTCTGTTACCGTCTCTGGTATTCCAGCCACCTCTTTTCTCCACATTCACAGTCAGCATGCAATCTTAGACCTAATATTGTTTGGTTTTATGTAGTTGTTTTATTCACAGACACTGTGAACTTAATACCTGTGGAGCTCATTTGTGGAGAAAAGATCAAATATGAAACAAAGCTTCTCAGAACAGGGAAAGGAGGGATAGAATCTAGCAAACTTTGTTAGTGCAAAGGTTGTGTTATATGTTATAGTATCATAGTAACGTCATCACCATACTAACCTTAATTTCATTATTCAGATATAACTTTTCCTTCTTGGAGAATTGCTGCACCATTTCACATAAATATGTATGTACTTTTCCACAGTGGCTGCTGTTAAAACCTCACTTTGTTTTACCTTTGCGTATCAAACAAGTAACAAGTAAAGCAAAGATTTAAGCTACTCTTTATGTTTCTCCCCCTGTTATTTGTCTGGGAGGAGAATTTATGATTTATGATTAACAGAGCACTGTTTTGGCTTTGAGTGTAGGGAGAGGGTTTGATCGAGACGAAGGGCAGGGTAAAGAACCACCAATGACCTGACCCAGATGTAAAGTGTGGCCCTTCATGCAATTTAGCAGGAACACCTGAGCAGAAGAGGTGGCATGCTTTCCTTCAATTAGACTGTTCATCTGCTTTAGCTGTTTAGGATAGCAATTCTTCATTTGTGTTGTTTGGCAGCACAGAGCTACAGCTATTTTTTCCCAGAGAAAAACTGAGTACCCTGCATGCCAAGTGCAAAGAGATTATACCAGTCAATGAGTGTCACTGTGAAGGAACTTTGATAAGGTAATGTGCAATAATATAAACTGCTCTAGATTGATAAGGTTTTTATTTACAGGTTAATTGTCTGATTTTAGACTAAAGGTTATTCCAGATGGTCAATTAATTTTAGACCTTTAAACATAGCTATATGTTTAGAGTGCACTGTTTAACTTATAACTTACATTTCCACTTTTGCCTCAGTTTATTTCCATACCTCTAATCACACTGAGGAAACCTGTGTTTTCAGGGGTCTGCAAAAAAACCCAGGTCTGGGAATTTTTGCATCTTCAGAATGTAAACTCCTTTAGATGTCTAAATAGGTTAATCAATGACAGAAAGTGGACTATTTTAAATCATCATGCCTTTTCTTTTTCCTATGCTTACTAGATCAATAGAAGGAATCAGAAAATACTACGAGATGTAAACAATTCCAAGACTTTCTGATGAGCCAGGTCTACAGGTCCGCATTTTCTGTGTACTCTGGAAACTTGACCTCGGTCAAATATTCTGTTAGTCTGCAGCAGATAGAACAACTGCATTGCTGTAAACTGAGTTTGCTTCTTGACAAATCAGCTTCTGCAATTTCTAGCCATCCTCCTTTAAAGTGGAGGCTGTCCAAGGCAGGGTCCTTTTGCTCTGCTGGTGTTCAGAAACATGCAGGTGAGGTAGCTTAGAGAAAGATTTAACTCTTCAGTTTCAGTTATGACTGTCTTTTGAGAAGCCAGTCATAAATTTTGGTGGCTTTTTTTCCCAAAATCCTTTGAAGAGCAGAACTTCTCAGCTCAGAGCAAAAGGCACACTGGGAATTGTGCAAACCCAGCATCCTTGAGCACTGAGGCTTGTGAACTCCTTGATGGACAAAATAAAAGAGTACTGTGATGCAGTTGGTAAAAGCTGCATACCAAACAGTGGCAAGGAGGAGAATGTTACATTGTAATGCTACTTAAGTGTTTGCAAAAGTGGCAAACAGACCTGTTATGTGGTGTGCACTACTTTGGAGATGGGGAAAATGTTGAAGGAGCTTTTATTTCTCCTCTAAAATTTTTTTTAATACATATATGCTAAGAAAGGAGTGGGAAAAGAAAAAAAAAAATGCGTTGTGATATTAATTTTCAGTAGCTGCACAGAAAAAATCTGGTCACTGACTTTCAAAGTGAATTTATGGTGTCAACCCATATTAATATGGATACAATTAATTCAGTACTGATAAAGAGTCTTCACATAGAAAGGAGTTTTGCAATTTTAGAGAGCGGACTGCATTGAAAGAAACTTCACGATCTCTTCTATTTCCAGACTCTAGTGGATGACTTTTATTTGCAATTGAGTGCATTCCCTTGATAATCACAAGATAGAATTAGGTGCAATAGCACTAGGAAAAAAAATCCATGTGTTTACTTTAATTTTTTTACTTTAAATTTAATTTTTAATAAATTAACTTATTAATTTCCATCTCTCTTTTCCTCTGCTGTATCCCCTTATGCTTAGCTACAAGAAAAGGGAATTAATATTTCACTAGATAGTTCACTGCAGCTTGAAATCTCTGTGGTAAGGAACTTCAAGAAAAAAATAACGTTTTGACTTTGCCTGTTTATCCTAGTACTGGTTGTGCTTAGGAAAAATTAATGACTGTTTTTGAAAGATTAACATAGGTAGTTTCATTATTGATTTAAGCCATTAATTAAATTCTGTTCAAATTTCCCTGGGTTCATTTGGGCTGCTAACCCTATTTGTCACTTACATGGCTAATTCAAATGAGAGCTTTATGTGCTGCATTACATGATAAACCCCTTCTCTGCTTCTGCTAAGCATGCAGTAGCACTTCAGAGCAGCACCTTCTGCTGTTTGCTGCTTCAGAGAGGACTGTCTTTTTCTGTGGGTTTTCAGTGTCTGGAAGACACTCATACACATCATGGAAAGAAAGAAAGATTGATTAGACCATTTTGTAGAAAGAAATACCTTTCCCAATTCACTTCCTCATTCTTTTCTGAGATGTTTTTAGGTCAGATATTGTTTTTAGGTCAGAAATATCTCTCTCACCCGTGGCTCAAGGAAATGAGCTGTTTGCAGGGAATCTGCTGGAAATTGCATTAGAGGAAGAAATGTTCTTGTAAAACTACAAAACCACTGCAGTCCCAGAATAGCAATGAGCTCCGTGAAGCCCTTTCTTATTTACCAGAATTGCTCACCTTCCTACACTAGTCTACTGCAAAACCTGTGTATGCCATTTGCTGTGTCACACCCAAGAGATGCTCCCTGTGTAGTTAAAAAGAGCCCTTCCTGGACAGGGATGGCTAATTTTCACCACTACAGGTTTTTAAGAAAGCTATATTCTATTCCTTAACTATCCATCATAAGGAAAGAGCTGCAGAATTCTAACGCCAGCTTATCATGGCTCTGTGGTTTCTGATGGGAAAACAAATATATCACATAAAGGGAATAAAGTGCTTTTCTCTGGTTATCATTCCACTCCAGGCTTTTGTGTCACAGATTGTCTGGCAGACTCACAATTATTTCCTCCTGCAGCTTCTGGAAATGATCTCTGCACTAAAGAGAAATATGCCCACAGCAAAGATGGGTTTTATTTGTGGTATTCTTTTATATTTTTCCATTTTACCATTAACCGATTTTTAGCTCTTAATCTTTTTAATGTGTAGGAATATGATTTCTGTCAAGACTTGTACTGTGCTCCAGGTAATTGTTGATATGCCTGAAATCTGTGTTGTCCTGTTAATGTATTCATATTGTTTTTGATGAGCACACTAGACCTGAGTCACCTCACAGGCTGCACTGAGCAAATGGCACTGCACTTCAGTAGGGCAGATCTGGCTGCCTGTGAGGAGCTGCAGGAATGGGTGGAGCGGGTCCTGAAGATGCTCTGATGCAAAGGTGCATACACAGCTGAAACTAACACTGCCTAACTGGACATTCCTGTTTTGTTAAATTTCATCTCTTCAAGCTATCACGAAATCTACAGTTTGGGGTGGGTTATGAAATAAAAATATCCAACACCACTGCTTTTGACTTTGATTAACTTCTAATGAAAGGGAACAGCAGGCATTTGCAAAGGAGCTGGCTGGTGGGTCTGAGAGTGCTCTTCCCCCTCCCCCAGTCCTCGTCCTTGGCGCTAAAGCAGTGGCCCTGGTTCTCCTGAGGCAGCTCCCCTAGAGCTGGGCTTTGAGGCAGCCATCTGGCTCCTTCCTCCTGCCCAGCACTGTGTCACCTCAGAGACACACCAAGTCCCCACCTGCTATGCTCGGCCTGAGGGTTGGCTGCCAGCCTCTGAATTGCTGGAAATCTGAGTGATTCAAATGTCTATCACTAAAAATAAGCCTTTTTCCCTCCTCCTAACCAATGTGACTGCAGAGCACATTTCCTTGAGAGCTGGGGAAGAACACATTGAGCCTGACACCTGATGAAGTGGTTAGTCTCTGGCTAGCATCCTTCATTTGATGAAAAACATCACATAGAAGGTACCATTACTAGCTGTTTTCCTTGCAATTCCTCAAATGACTCAGAGTGAACAGGTTCAGAAATGAGCATTTCCTGCCTCTCCATCACTTCCAACACCACCACAGAACATGTTTATTTTTTCAGTTACTTTTTTGAGTGATTTCAGTAGCTTCCTGTGTATGCATTATGTCTGTGCTTGTGATTCATTGCATTGCTTATGGTTGTTTAGAGTCTGGAAGTCTCCTGTAAAACATGATTTGTAAATACACCCTCCATGTGAGGGAGGGTGGAAGAAAGGAAGGCGGGAGAGAGGACTCTAGCATTCACTGTCTGCTGCACTAATAAGCAGGGAAGTAGAAATAAAAAAATCTGTCCAAAGAAATTTGTTCTTTATTGAAAGAGCTTAAAATGGAGCTTGGAAATTAAGAAAAATGGTAAATTATATATACACGTGCATTCAACAGTAATTTTACCAACTGTTTGGTTTTAAATCATAGATGCAAAATTAATGCTCCCCCTACTTTTGAGAGGGAGCAAGGGCCAGGCAAACTGAGAAGTGCCCAGCCTCTTCCCCTCAGCCCATTGTAGACCATTGGTCCTGTTTGTCTCTGCTCCAAGCATGTAAGCAGAATTTGGCAGCTAACTGCTGTGAGAAATTAAATGGATCAATTCCATGTGGCATGTGATGAGAAATACAGAATCAGTATTTAATCTAGTTTTATATATCTGACTTTGCAATTTATCTTTATGTTTTTTTTTTTTTTCTTGCATATTTTTTTTAGATCTAACAAGTCCAAGAACTGAGGAAACCAATGCTGCTATAGAGGAATCATATTGACTATATTAACATGGCAGGGTCAATCAACAGTATTGAGTATTTCAGTTCCAATACACAAATCTCCATCACTGGGTGTGATAACAGCTTGTCATTCTGTTCTCAGAGCAGCCACATAGTGAGGACAATAAAAGCTTCTGGTAGCAGGGAAAGGGTAGGGAACCTGGTGATCTCTGTCTCTATCAGAGTCTGAAATACAGACTGCTGTCTGGTGCAAGCCCAAGGCTGTGTTACTCACTTCCCCTTTGCCTTCTCCCTCCCTTTCTCCCTTTCTCCTTTCCTCCCTCAAGTGCATATTCTTTCTGTCTCATCCCAATACTGTGTCCTCCTTCTCCACTGTGAGATACTAATTTCTCTCTAAATGGTTAGAGCTAGCCTCTTTTTCTAGCTGGGAATAGTCTCTCACTGAAACAAAAATGGAGTTCTGAAACCTGTTTTACTCAAGCACATCTGTTCCACAGCAATTTTCATCATCCAGGTGGTTTTTTTTTTTCCATAATCACACAGACCCAGCCACTTGATCAGCTGCAGCACTTTGCAAGGGCTGAGAAGAGCAGTGGTAAAGCAGATTCCAGTTTAGATAATTAAAATGTTTTGGTAATGTGGAAAAAGCAATGCATGCCCCTCCTCCAACTCTGCTTTCTGACACAGCAGAGTATTTTTTCCCAGCAATGCTTCCAATAAAACTCAGCCTCAGGCAGAGAAGCTGGCATAGAACATTTTAGTCCAAATAGTTAGGCAGGGACAACCAAAATAGGGTCTTTCAATGGAAATGTCAGGAGACTGACAATAGGTGATATTACCAGCTTTGTCTACTGCTGTGTATATCGAGCTCTCCAGTGCACACTGTGCTCACAGGGCAAACTCTGAGGACAGGAAGATTTGAACGAGGGGGTTGAAGTTTTTCTCTGCAAGTTGCCTACAGCTATTCATCTGTGTTCCATTTTATCAGCATCTGTGGCAGGATGTAGCATAATGAATGCATGAGTATTATTAAACAATTAGCCAGGTGACATTTTTGGATTTTTTATTACCCTCTAGTAAACCTGTAACACTCATACATTAGGAAGTGATTGAGTGTTCTGCTGGGTCTTAGACTGTAAGTAATTATGTGCCATTTTAAACAGCCAAAGAAACAATGTAAAATGCTTAAATGAAATGGGAGAAAGTAGACAGACAATGCCAGAAGACAAGAAAAAACTCATACCAATGACCCGTACAAGCTTAGTTAGAATACACTGATGTAATATCATGGACATAAAATTCATTGGTATCTGATATGAAAAAAATTACTATCATTTTAGTTTAAACCAAAAAGAAAATTCTAATGTTTGAGGGGTACACAAATTCTTCCAAATGTCTTACACAAGTATTTCAGAGTTTAATCACATAAATTGTCATGGCCAAGCCTTAAGTAAAAGTGCCCTTCTTTACAGACCACGTGGCAAATAATCTCTCCCACCTTTTAGTCAAACAAATACAATTTTTAATCTACTCCACTGTACCAGCTCAGCCTTTCTCCCATTTTAGAGGGAAGTTTTATCCCAGAACACCTGTTTCCCTCCCATAAAGTACTCACAGTTAGGAAAATACTTGTTTGTTGACTAGTTGTTGGCTTAAGACTGAAGCAGAACTGCCATCTTGCCCTCTACCAGGCATTTGAACCTTTGCCATGTCAGACTAAGTGGATTAAGTGTACTAAGTTTACATAAGAGTGGAAAACTAAGTAGTGCATTGCTCTAAGAATGAGTGCTTTTTAGCCTTCACTGTTTGATAGTGGTGAAGAGATACGGAAGCCAGTTCCATCACAAAATCCAAATGCAGTTAAAGGATGTAACAACAGCAGCAACAATGAGAACTACAGCTGGTCTTGTATTGTACTACCTCTGATCTTCAAGTAGGTTGCATGTTCATAACAACATCCTGAAAGATGGTTGGGACTATCTAGAAATGACCTGGAACTTCATAAACCAGTGACATAAGGCTGGCAGTCCCAAAAGCAGCTCTCAGAGGGGCCAGGTAGCAACAGAAGTTGCAGGAACTTACCAATTTCATACAACAGCTGGACTGATGCTGGAGTCCTAATGGGAAAATAGGAGTGAGGTTTTGCTGCTTGGTGGAGACTGTGGGAGGTGCTCTTCTGCAGCTGTATGTCTTCACCTTTCCTGGGCTGCCTGGTCTCTATCAATCTTCCTTGCATCCCAGTACACAGGGGATGAAAGGTCCCATGCCACTTTCAGCAAACACAGAACAGGCTTAGCTGAAAGAGTCTCAGATGAATTTCAAGGTGGATTTTTTATAACATTGACTGGAGGAGGCTCTGTGTAATTGATCTGTACAATAAAATGAGTCCTGAGAACATTTCAATTTGAAGATGATATTTTGCTGGCAATCAAATGTTATTGCTTCAGTGCTGCTGGTTGGATGAAGATTGGCGTTTGCCTTGCTCTTCTTGCTCTATATGTCCATTCCCACCTGTGGACTGCTTAAAGTAATTTTTCAAGCAACACTAAGCTGGACTCCTGGAAACTAATCCTTGATGGATGATGTAATTTGAATGATGGATTCTTGTATCTCCTAAAGTAGAGGCACTTTAGCTGTTGTTCCTTCAGATATTTTACAACCAGCAATAACAATAAAAGAAAGAAAGCAAAGGCCTTGAAAACTAGTCACAGTTCTCCTATTGCTATGAAAACTAATTTTTTTTTTTCCCCCACCCATCAGTATATGCTATTATGCTTTATTACAAAACTCTGGTAAGGCTTATCTTCATATAGAGAAGAGGTTTATGTAGCTTATGTAACCTTGATTAAATTGTTGCAGAAGTGATAAGTCTAGACTATGAAGTAATGTTCTACAGCACAATTTTAACTTGAGATATTTTGCATACCAGCCTCTGTGGTCACGATTACAAGGGTTTCTCTGCCTGCCTGAGAGAAACTTTGTGTGGGTTATTTGAAGGCACGAGAAAAACAGCAGTAAGTGATGTCTCCAGGCAGCCACTGGAGGTAAAAGACAAAGATCTGCAAGACATCTCACTATATTCAAGGAAGACAGTGCTATAGGTATCTCCTTAGATGCAGGCTTCCCTCTGGAGATCCTGTTACATTCTAATAATCTCACTTCTTTGATCTACTATGCAGACTGTTATGCAGGGGTGAGAGTTCTCTTAGTTTGTTTCCTAAAACTGTCTGCCTCTACTCTTTTCAATACCCATACGTAGACTGTCTGTGGAAACAAAAGACTTTTGCCCTATAGTATTAGGTAGGTGTTATGTCCTGTAACATACTGCATGAAGAGATATTTTGGAAAAATCTTTAAATTAAATTATCCTTGTTTTTTCCATGCTTTGAGTGCTGACTTGTTTGAAGTCCTATACAGAATATAATTTTGACAAATACTTGCCATATGAGGCAGCTCTTACTGTCTGGTGTCATTCTCAGAGCTGGTAAAGCCCAAGTGTATGGGTGTTCATGGAGAGGTGCTCATAGTGGGTGGGATGCAGAGTGACCTCTGAGGAGGAGCTGAGCCTGCCATCCAAGTTGGTGATTCTTTGATGAAAACATATCTAAGAAAAGCCTTCTTTTCTGCAGGACAGAAAAATACAAACTGAACAGAGGTGCCTCCTTTTCCTGTGTACGATACTCATCAGAAGAAACACACATCCACCATTAACCCCAGCACCTCCCAGGAATGTTTAGGACTATACCTTGAGAATCTTAGCGTGCCATATCCCAACTACTGCAGGATGCTCAGCTGAATCCTGCTCAATCACCTGCCCTAGAGGAGTTTTCAATGTAATTTAGGCTCTCTCTTGGAACCTGAGAGGTGACAGATTTGCCAGAGAGGTCACTCTAGCCCCACTTCCCCCTAGACAGCTATGTTTGCCCAGAATTTATGTCATTTAGCTTTCACTGTAAATTAAAAAAAGTAAGGGAAGGCTCAGGATCAGACTGAATGCTCCTGACAAATAGCTCTTACAGCTGCTGTCGATCCAGCTCTCCCTGAGGGATCATAAACCAGAAACTACTGTTGCAGGGTGGCTGCTGAGGAAGAACTATTTCCCACTTCTGGCTCTAGATTAATCTAATCTCTCTGTTACTGGTGCCAGGCCTGCTGAGTCAGCTCCCTTCTCTGCTGGACCATCGTCTGTATCTCCTGACTTTGCAACTCCTGCATTATACGTTTATCAATTTTCCAGCACCTTTAAGCACATAGAGAGTGGGGTCAAAATTAGAGACAATATCTTTGTCTTGCATATCTGGAAGTCTTTTGCAAAGTTGCAGAGGTGAGAAAATAAAACAATCAGGACATCACAACTTCCTGGGCTCCATGCAGAAACTGCCATGCAACCCAGCCATCTCCCGTCACCAGATGCAGGGGTAAGCTAATGGCTGGGGTTTTTCTTAGATGGGGAATATACTTGCTGGACTGGTGTTTACTGATCATATCAGCTGTCACTGAAGTCTTTTTTCACAAGCCTCTTGGAATCCCTATGGGAACATGCAGCTGGGAGGTTGCACTCCTTTTTTCTGCCATGGCAGAGTTTGGGTCTCCAAAACTTAGTCTTCCAGAAAGCTCAGCTTGCTCACAAATAGTTTGCTGACCTGTCTCTATCACTCCCACTTCTGTCTGTCATGGAAATAAGCTGTCTTGGAAACCAATATCTGCAATCCTGCTTGGGGTGGACTATCTGTGGGTTTTTAGATACTGGGAATAAGCCATAATTCTGTGCCATAACTATGTGTGTCACCTCAAGACAGTCATCTAGCACAATATGGGTACTGGGACCATGATTCTGGTTTGGAGACAACATTACAGGAGAGAAATTATAGGGTAGATCTGTCTATATCCATACTATCATAGGAATAAACACCTCAGATAGTTCATATTTGGGATGGAGCTATCAAATGCTGGCCAGTTCTGAGGCAAAGTGAGAAAGAGAAGGACACAGTGCTATGGAAATGTAGGTGTGGCTGGAAGATCTACTGAGGAGGGCTCAATCCAGGTCATCAGGCTGAAATTTTAGAGAAGTTGATTGAAAATGAAACATACAGTAAGGGTTTTAGAGAGTTGCCTATTTGATGTAAATTTTTGTTCAAATTTCTCTCTTTTTGTTTAATAGGGAAGAGACCGGTTCATTAAAACCACTGACTAATTTCTAATAATACTTGGTGACTAATTGTAACATATTAAAAATCTATGGTGCTATTGAAGTAGAAAACTTTGAACACTAACCATTTTGATTTGTCAAAATATTGTAATTTCACAGTCTTTAGCTTAAATGCAGATCCTTAAATCTCAGCTGCACATAAGAAATGAGTCATGAATTTAAATGGAACAGATTAAAGTCTAACCAAAAATAGGCATAATTTACACAGGTGATATTTATTTTGTATGTCCTTTATACTGTAGCTATATATAATACAACATGGCCGTAATTCTCAGCAGGGTGTGCTCACATGAAAGAAGAGAGATTCCCATAAAAATACTGTGTTTCATGGTGAAAGCCCATGCACCTGCAGAGCATGTATTCTTTTTATAATATATGTGGTTCTAGTTCCCATGTCTTTTGTGTCATTTCTAAGAGGGAGTCACTTTGCATTCTTTGCCCAGTATACATAGCCTGGCCATTTCTGAAAGATGCATTAGTCACATTAGGTACATGTTAGGTAGGAACGAAGCAAAAAAAAGGGTATTGTTTCAAGGGAGAAAATGTCCCTAAACTTAGGTAATTGAAATTGCATACTTACCTGGACGCACCTATCTCCTACAAATCTTTCTCTTCCATCTCTGTTACTGTAAGTACCTCTTTGAACAGACCTCCCACCGATTTCAAATTTGTCAAGATCTCCAGTACCTGGGTAAGTCCATGCTCCGTGGTTTTGTTTGGTAATGGCAATAGTTTGCAATATAAGTAAATATATGTATGCTCCTGGTGTGTGTGTATATATACATATGTAAGTTCCAAAATCCTGCCTTTTGAAGATTTCAGTAAAGCACTAGCAGGATACTGGCTATGGGGAAGAAAAATGGGGGTGTTTCTGGGATTCTTCCAAGCAATCTCATACTTGCATTTACTCTTGCATGGTGCAGCATGTCTCTTCCTAAGAGCTGGTCTCCAGTCTCTGCACACACCCTGGGGACACGGAGAAACAATAGGCAGGGTTTCAGTTACACCAGGCTGTTAAGTAGACCTTGCCACACAGAAAGAAGCTGCTTTCACATTAATTCCTATACTTACTTTTTTAAAATGCTTATAATATTGCAGAAATGCTTATGTATAATTCATTATCTTCTTTCCTCAGGTCTGCTTTTCCATTTGTTGGCATAGTACTTATATATAGATCTTTTAATGTTGAGCATTGACCCATTGGTTCTGTATTTCATACAGTGAATCATAAGATTTGTTTCTCTGAATAAAAAGGGATTATCTCACTTGTTTTTCTAGGACTTGTCACCCTCTGAGCAAATTATCATTGTGGTTTTGCCACTGACCTGCTGTCATCCTGAGATCTTGATACAGTAAAATATTTTTCTCACACAACTCCCATGCTGTTCCCAGAGGAGTAGTGTTAGCATATCTGTATGAGCTTTCGGGGATGTAAGTTGATTCTCATAGTCTGTTTTAACGTTGGTGCTGAGTTTTCTTTTAGGTTATTTGGTTTTTTTACTCTCTTTACTTTTTTTTTTCTTATTTCCCTTAATCTGAACAATTTTGTCCTTAATGTGCCTTATTTTGACTAATAATTTTTGTAGTCTTACTTGATCCTCTTCTCTTTCCCCCACCCACTTCACCCTTGACTAGTCTTTTCTATTGGGCAGTTTCTCTCTTGGCCTTAGATGAAATCTGCTGATGTGAGAGTCTAAGAAAAGAAAGAATGTTTATCATGAAATGGCAGAGCTGATGTTGGTTGGAAAAAGCCACAGGGATGAGGAAAGACAAGATATGGATCTGTATACATGGGAAGACTGAGAAGATCCACTGCTCATGAAACCACCAAAACAATGTTGTAACAGGGTGTGAAATCATATGGAGAATGACTTTAATTCCCATTCTAAGGCGATCTCCTACTAGGTAAAGATATAAAGATGAGTAACTGAAAAACATATGAGAGAAACCTGCAGTGCTTTTCACTTCAAGACAAAAACCCCTTCTTGCAGAATATCCAATTGTTTGTTTTGTTTTTAAAGTATCGTTTCTGTTTGCTGATGCTCTTTTACACCTTGTATCTCGTGTACAATAGTTAGACTTGCACAGTTTTCTTCCAGCATGTTTGTAGACAGTGAAGAAGGGCAAGTGATGATATCAAAATCAGCCTTGATGTCCAATAGAAGATGATATTGGATTACCCCAGCTGAGCTGCAAGGAGACAGTCAGGAAGGCAGAGAAGTGAGGTAGTTAGCAAAGTGCTCTGAGAAGATGGTAATAGTGAAAGCAGGGCTAGAGACACGCATGATGCTTATTTGGCCTGAAGCAAAACTGGTATTTTATGGTGGTGACCTTTTACTTTTTTTATAAAAAGAGGGGGAGTGTGGAACATCAGAGAGCTACAGAAGCTGAGCTGGGTAGCACTGCTGACCTCTTGGCCCTGGTACAGTGGAAGCCGTGGCAGAGATAAACTCAACGCAAGAACAAAAGTGAAGACATCATGTCTGGTCTCTCTGACCACTCTGATGACAGAAGGTGTAACAAAGATATTGCTGGCCCAAGAATGTAACAGGGACTTGATAACAAAAAAGATTGTGTTGCTACAGAAGCAGGAGCAAAGGACTGCAAGTGGAAAATTTTGTATGGAACTGAGAGAACTATAAATACTGGTGACTGGTGTAATAAACTGGCTTTACTTGCATGGCATGGCCCATGTCTCTCAATCCCTGCAAATGGTGCCCTGTGTGAGGAATGACAAGCTGGCATCCTAGGGGAGAGCCCCACCGAACTGAAGTGCTGCTGAGAGGAAGCAAGAGCCAGATGGCAAAAATTCCTTCAGGTTTTGAAGCAGCAGCTTTCAGTGAGATGGGCAATTCAGTGAAGGAAATGTACATGACTTTTAATGCTGAGACATGCCCTGTGAAATGAATGTCAGGTGAAAACTGGAACTGGAAAGAGATCTAGTGAAGTTGGTCATTTAGTTAAAACATCAGCTTAATACTTTTTTAACAGAGAACAGAACTTGTGAACTGGTGAATGATTATTGATGGCAACAGCAGATCTAAGTTTAAGGGTCTAACAAGCATCTGTCCTCTGGAATGTTTAGTAAATTATTATCCTATTCTCCATGTAACATTAAAGTCCAAATGACTGTCCATAAAAATAAGAAGCAGTATTTTCATACAACCTACCCTCGTACATGAATTTATTTGCTGTGGCTTTTAAGTCTGAAGGAGGATTGAGATTACTCAATTAGGGCTGATAGACCTTTAGTCTTTGCATAATCTTTAGAAGAATGGCAACAAATCCTTGCCATTTTCAGGTTTCATGAGGGACATATTAATGAACCTTTACAAGGTGCAAGTGCTGGATGATGTGATCTTAAAAAGCCTGCCTTGTCCTAAGGCATGTCTCTGTCCATTTCTATGTTCCTGCTACTTGCTATACTTTCTTTTTCCCTTGTGTATGTGCATTTTTAGAACAAATAGGGAACCTTCATGGACAACATTTCCTGGCACACCTATGAGCAGAACAACCATGTTTTAAAAGGAAAGTTATAAACAGTACTGCTGGCATTATTCACTGCTCTAGGACACTTAGTGAGTAAAAGTTTGCTGAAATGATTTCTAGGGTAGCTAATGTGTTCATGTAGTGTCATGTCTTGCATGAGATCTCTGCTTGTGCAGGTTTTTTACTTTGGTAGCCTGAAAGGCAGGGTCTTGAAGCCATGAGGCAACTGAAAACCCAAAGATAGGCTTTCATTTTGTTCAGGTAGGACCTCAGCCCTGGTTTAGCAGGTGTATGTCATGCCAAAAATGTGTGAAAGACAGGGTAACCAAGAGTATGCAAACTTTGTGTGTCTCCTTGCAAAAGTAGGGTATGGAAACAACTGAGGCATCTTCAATGAAGATGCCAGCTGGAGTGAGTGGAGGAGCATCACTGAGCCTGGGGAACTGGCAGAAAGCTGTGCGATCCTACCAAAATGCAATACATACACAGCCTATGGCCAGTTCTGGTGTCTTCACAGATCATTGTGTCTGAACGAGTTAATCTTTAATACAGCATTTCCCTTCCCTTGAGCTTCTAATAGGAGGTTGGATAGAGTGCTAAGTGAAAAATGAGCAATAAAGCTGTTGGTAAAGAAAATAAAGCCAGTCTCAAAGCCCTATTAATCTTTCATGGACCACCTGATATAAAAAAGAGATTAAATGTATATATTAGCTGCAAGAGGATGTTGTTGCAGTGTTGCAATGTAAACTTAAGGACTCTAAACTTAAGGACTTAGATTAACACTTAGAACACAAGTTTTTTTAGTTCAGTGACTAGAGGAAGACCAGCAGGAGAGACAATAAGTTGGATGACTAGGAGGGTGTTGGATGCTGGATGACACCCAACAATAAGTTGGATGACTGACTAGGAGGACTTCCTTCCCATACTCGGAGAAAACTCTGTAGATCCCTCTCTATAGTGCTCGCTGCAGGAATCACTGGTTAGGGAGCTGGTGAGTTATTACTGAGAGAAGTAATCTTTTGTCTAAATTTGGGACTTTGAGTGATCCTTGCTTCCTTTGATTATTACCATAAAAGATTGTCATTATTTTGGTGGCAAGCAGAAGCTTTATATCAAGGGCTTGAAAAAATGCCAATCCCAATTAATTTTGAACTCAGTATTCTTCTCCAGAACATCCTCCAAACAGTAACAGGAGAGAAAGATCAAATAAGCATTCCAGATGGAGGACGGCCTTTCACTTTGAGCTTCTGTGTGGAAGATCCTCTTTTTCTTTGAACAGTTTCTTGCAAATTTCTTGTAGTTCAACAGGCATGGATCACTTCCCTCTTCAACTTGTTTATTTTCACTTCAGTAGAGGGAATATATGCAGTGATTTCAGGCAGTAAGGTCTCACTACAAGAACGAAAGCAGATCAGACACTACAGATATCACACATTTAAAATCACATCAAAACCACATTCTGTTTGAGGTCACAGTGCAAGTATGTTTTTGTAACTACATTTATGTTTAACTACTTTTCAAACTTAAATTATATACCAAGAAATGGTATAGCAATCACTGATCTATGTGGACATGACAAGTGACCCTAGTACAAAACTTTCTTTCCTTCAAATCATTGTTGTTATGCTTTCATTTTGATTGTGGCTAAATCAACAACTTTAGGAAAACCACTAAGCTGGGAGATGTACAGCATATCTTAATGCTCTCATCTCCAGACACCTGCTGTTTTTTACATTCTCATCTTATTTTCAGTAAGAGCCAAATATGTACATTTTGAAGAATTCAAAGGACTTTGCTTAGAACTCTACTTTGAATTAAAAAAAAAAAGAAATATCTCCCCCCCAAAAAGAAACAAAATTAAAAAAAAAAACCCAGCCTGAAATATTTGCTTTCGTTACTTTTCTAGAAACAGACTAAGATTGTTTGCTGTCCTATTGGGCAACCTTAGGGTATTACCTTATTGTCAAGTGTCAATTTTGTACTGAAGTTTTAGCTGGAGGTATGGTAGAAATAGATTTAAGTTGGACATATACAGAAATCCTACATATATATATATGAGAAGCAGGTATCTACATTGTGTTAAAATTCTCATAAATAGAAACCTTTAATTTCTGTGAATTCTTTTAAGGGTGAGTAAATGACACAGAGCACTTTGGATGAACAAGTAGAATTTTTCCATATACATCCTATATAATCTGGTCTTTTTTTTTTTCCATAAATATGAAAAAAGGTAATGTAGCAAGAGACTGACACAGCTAGCTTTACATTAATTGCATTCACAACATTTTGTGGTTTTGGATAACATAATTAATGGGGGGTATTTACTATAAATGGATGATTTGCAGAAAAAAAAAATCAGAGCTGTAGTTTAAAACCAGATGCATTTAGTCACAGCAGTTAGGAATGCAGTGAAATGAATTCTTAAACCCTAAATAATTTTTTTTTTTTTTTTTTTTTTTTTTTTTTTTTTTTTTTTAGATTTTGTGGGAATTTGAAAAGTAAAGAGAGACATCCTAGGCTTCCATTATTGGTCACTGCTTGAGCCTGAATATCAGGTGGGAAGGGCTTTTGATCCCTTGACTTGATACATACCTTTATAAGGTTTTAAAAAAGCAGTTTCAAAAATTGATTTTTTTTTCTCCTTTATGAAATACTAAATCAATTTCACTTCACAAGGAAGTAGCCACTCTTTCAGTACAGAAACACTTGGGAGGTATAATAATGCTCTAGTATAAAGAAGAATGAGTTATAAATTTATGTTGTAAATACCTGGGCTCATTTTATAGAATGTCTTTTGCTCTTATACAATAAAAATAATCTAGCTGCTATTATACAATAAAGATAATGGAGCCCCTATTCTCAGTGCCTGTGAAACACATTCATTTTCAAACTTGTGTGTTCAAAATCTACTGTATTATCATGCTGTAAATTTGACTGCAGAAGAAATGAAGCATTTTCTCATGTGTGTCACTTTTTCCTGTGTGTGTATTTCTTTTTCCTGATTGCAAGAATCCTAAAATATTCTTTTAATCTCTGGAGGACTTCAAAGATTAAGGTAAAGAAATCATGCATGATGTGCTTGAAAACTTGGTTAAGTAGCATTGAGTTATTTATTTTTTACAGTGGTGTGGTGTATTTGCCATACTGGGATTTACAACAAATAGCCTGCTTCTGCAATTTTAATTAAATATGACTGGCTTAAAATGTGAAAGTGGTAAACAGGAATTACAAATTGTTGTTTGCTTGAGGATGGGATTTAGAGCTTGTCACTTAGAGACACATTTTTAACTTTAGATTGGCTGTTTCAATACATAGAATATGAATTAAACCCAGAAAAGATACTCAGTCACTTGTGGACTCATGGAGCTGAATAAATACTGAAGGACACATAGTAAAAATTTAGCAATTAAAAAAAAATAATAAAAAGCATTACAAACTTTGCAGCCTGTAAAAGTCTTGCTTATAAAACCAGAGGTGGCCCCTGTACACCAGTTTCTGTTATGCCCGCTCTGTCAGTGGAACACTGACGATCATATTAACATTCAAAGAGCTTTGCATTAGAAATTATTCACAAACCTTGTGGTAATGGAGTTTGCTTGCCAGAAGTGGGGATCCATCTTTCTGTTAAAACAAGGAGGAGACTGTGCCATGGGTGACTTGCTGCTCAGCATTGTGTCTTCATTAGTTCATCTGTTAAGCACCTTATTTTTGTAACTGCGGATACAGATAAGTTTTTATTCATTTGTCTGCTAGACCTTCCTCTGTGTCTCTTTCAGCACAGAGCTGTAGTCTCATGTGGGTCTCAGTCTCATATCCTATAAGAAAGATCTCAGTCTCATATCCTGTGTTCCACCTTGAGCTATGCCCAGGCATTGCAGACGACTGATAGCTTCAGAGATGTGTGAATATATTTGGAACTAGAAAACCTGTCTCCAAGTTGCTGTTTGTGTATAACTACAGATGGCAAAGATACTCAATGAAAGGGAAGGAAAGAAAAGGGCAATATTTCTTGCAATCTCATGCCTGAGAGCTGTGTGGTACGATTTATCATTTGTTCCATCTGCCATATAAGTATTTTTCTTCTATATCAAAGACTGATACAATTATGATTTGCTTTCTTAGAGTTGGAGGGACTCCTCACAATGACCAACATTATGCTTGTATTACACGTCTGAGCAAGTAGGCACTTGCATGCTGTCAAGGTGTTTCGTTTCTGCTTCAGATAAACAGCTATGGTTCTGTCAATTCATATGAGTGAAAAAAATAATGTGGGCTGTTCAGTGTCTCCAATGGCAGTGGCTACTGGAATGCTGTGAAAGTACAAAATAGGTGGATGCCGTGTTGGAGGAATGTTGTCATAAACTCTGAGACTTCTGTTTACAAGTTTTCTCTTTTTTTTTTTTTTTTTTTTTTTTTTTTTCCCTTTAATGTTTGTTTTTTGTTTTGCCTTTCTTCCCTTTTTAAAGTTCTGGTTTCTTGAGTAGGCATCTACTCAAATTCCTATATTTATAATTGTTGTTATCATAATATTTTAAAACCTCATAAAAATAGAAACTTATTTCAGGAAATACTGCTATGGTTACATGACCACTTTTTTGTCTGTTTGTTTTTGGTTTTGGGAAAACAGTTGATTTTCATATGTCTCTTCTTCACAAAGTTGTGAATTTAAATTCTTTTGAATGATCCTTAATATTGTTGATGCATTTTAAAAATTACTTCTTACATTGGCCACTATTGCCTTTTCTAATTATGATTTTTCTCTAAGGAGTATAGTATGTAAGTATACTTATATTTTTCCATTTTACTCACTGTGGATGTAGCAGTGAAAACCTGCTCTTATTATCTTATATCCCAAGCATACTAAGACCCGGATTCTTAATTGAATTCTAAATATCTAAGCTACTGCAAGTTTCTATCTCTTATGGCTTTGTATGGCATCTCAATATATATTTGGAGAATGTCAACAAAGATTTCCTTCCTGGGGTTATTCCATATACACCTTCCTGGTATTATTAATAAGATTTAAATTCTCTTTCCTGGAAACAAAAAACAAAAAACAAACACAAAAACCCCCAAAAAAACAAGTAAAATTTGAAAACACAAAAATTCACAAGTCCAGTGCAAAAACTTCAACAGCATTTTACCTCCTGAATTTTTAAGCCAGATTGTCTTATTGCTCAGCATTTATCAAATAAATAATGACCCAGTCACTGCTTCTCCATGCATTTTCTTGCCTGTAATGTTGCCAGAATCCTTTGTGTACTCTGGTTCTCTTTTTTGTGCATGTGTGAGCACTTGGGTCCAAGAAGAATTTTGTCTATTTGTATATGAACATTCAGTCTTTGAGTTACTATGAATTCTATGCTCATATTTATAGTTTCTTGTATTATTGTTCTACACGTATTCACAACCATATTTGTTACATTGATTTTGCCATCAGATACCCCCTAAACAGTTCAGGGGTATCTTGTCCCAGAAAAAGGCATAAGATGCCAAATTTATAAAATCTGAAAGGTTCAATTATATGTGGTAGATGTAATGACAGTCACAGATTGTAAAGGTCTCTAAAATAAGCTTTCTGTGTCTATTATCTTTAGCTCAGAACTTTCTAGAAGAGATTTCCTCTTCAATTTTTTTAATAGAAAAAGTCAATGACTTTTGTATGTAGCCCATCTTTCTTCTTCTTTTCCTTATTCTTCCTATTGTACTTATTGCTTCACTCCTGTTTTTCAAATAGTGCTGCAGTAAGAATGAGTCATTGGCCAAGGACAGCTACTGCCTAATACTGCAAAAGCAAATAAGGAAAACAAAACCAAGAAAAAAATTCAATTTGTTTCCTAGCAGAGACACAAATGTTTAATAATATTTTCATTCATTACACTTTCTTGCTCAGCATTTACTCTAACAGAAAAATTATTACAGTCTGTAATGCAGGACTGAAGCACTGATGAATGGTTTACTGCATCTATGAGCTACTTAATTAGAAGTAATTATTCACAGACTACCCCAATAAAAGACCTCATTATTACAATAATCCTATCATGTAGGTTGTCAGTGTTTTCTGAAATACCTTGCCTAATGGGGCTGTGGAAATTGCTTGTGATTTTAGTCTAGGAAAAACAAAGATTAGAAAGAAGCCCTGAAATGTCGTCTGGAAGAATTTCTTCATTGCTCTGCATCAAGGCAGTGTAGCAGATTGCACAGCCCAGTGCACAGCCCAGAAGATCCCCTCACAGGAGCATGGGGTGAGGACATGCTGCTGCCCAAGGAGGCTGTGACAGATGCTCTGTTCCTAGGGAGGCTGTGGCAGGACCTCAGGAAGCAAAATGCAGGACTGAGACCTGGGAGAATGGGAGCAGGTAAGTGACAGCTCTGTCCTCAGGCAGACCTCTGCAGACTGCCTGGGGTGTCAGGCTGAAACTTTTCAGGAAGGTAGAGAATGTCAGGTATTGCTAAATGGCATTAACTCATGATAGCAGATGTTAACTTGTGGGAGGCAGGAGGATGACAGCAAGGGTAGCAGGCTCTTTGAGGGAGCTGGAGAGCCAAGGCTGTCTCATGGAGTGGGAGAGTCCTCACAGGGAAAGCCGTGAAAATTTCTGGTGCTGCACCCTTTCCTTGCACATCCAGATGAGATGTTGAGTTTGTTAGAGCACCACTACCTTATTCAGCCCAGAACTTTTTTCCTTTTTGACGTTACAACATCTGAGGCAGGGAAAGCAGCATCTATCCATCTATTCCTAGAAATGAAGCTAAGTTTACCTAAGTGGTTCTGTGGATTAACTAGGATCATGGAGAAAGATCTCCACCTGTCTAAGCAGTAAATGATCTGAACTGTTTTCTGCATTGAGATTGATGATGGCTGTCAAGTCAAGCTGCTGAAGTATCTCACTTAGACTTATTATTAGGGGTGAGATCCATTGACTGCTCAGGCTGGGATTCATCTGGAACTAATGTTAAGTCTCTAGCACATATCCATAAATGTCTTGTAAGCACAAAGCCCCAGCTGGCTGTGGTGGTGATTGCTAGATTGCTGCCTATAAGCTTAGTGTTACTGGGGATGTGAAGGTAAGAGTTACTGTCACATGAATATGAATATGAATGTCACAGAAATGTGGGGATGGAGGAAGAAAAGGAGAGACTTGGGAAAGGAGGGGAAATGGATCAATCCCCTTCCCTTGTTCTGAAAAGAACATACAATAATTTATGCAGTTAGCATTGTTCATCTAGTGGAAAATATTTAAAAAATTTCAAAGTTTTCTGTGAATTTAGTATAAAATAGCAGTGCCTAGAATAGCACACTGTTATTAATTCCGAAATTGTTTCAAAGCCCCCCTTTTCCTCCCACTCCACACATTACATAGACACAGTTACTGTTATTTTTATGCTTAACTCCCAGCATATCTGAAAATGAACAATGAAGTACACTCATATAATAGAATCAGGAAAAAAATTACATACAGTATTGAATTCTGCTTCAGTTACACAGGTCTATAGCGTGTCCCTTTTAGCTCTGGGTTGAAATTGGTTCAACTGAAGGTAATAGCAGTCCTTTAGCTTTTTCAGTTTTTGAAAATACTGAAGGGAAATAAATTAACAAATTTCCATTGACTTGATTGCACGAAATATTGCGCAATCATCTGCTTTTCACAAGAGCAGACGTAAAGCTCTAGCATTTTTTCCAAGCCTGCCACCTTGTAAGCGAGAAGAAGCGGATTTTGCCCGAGGTGGTGCCGCGCGTGCCCTGCTGACACAGAACTGGCGGCAGTGGGGAGCTGGAGCGGCCCCGGCGCCAGGCGCTCCCTGGGGTGCAAACCCTCAAGGGGAGGGCAGCCTGGCAAGCCTCAGCACCCTTCCCCTCTACTGGGACCAGATTCAGCCTGAGGAGGTGTTAGGACCTGCCTGTAAGGGAAGGGTTGGCTGCCAGAGAAAGGGAAGAAACTGCACGATCACTCCCATGTTCCCTTCTGTGAGCTGGAGTGGGGCTGAGTTCAGCAGAATTTGATCTTGTGGGATTTTGTTCTCCCTAGGTATTTGGGAATGGTCGTCTGAGGCAGAGCTAATAACCAGTCAAAACAACTCTCAGCTTCACACAGAAAAAGTATTTGTGCTTATGCCTGTGACTGAAATTGATTTCACTTACCATGAGTCAAATATGAGTCATGATGAATAGAAGCATAATTCACAATTGTCTCGTGATTATTTGCTCTTTCTGAAAGTCCTGTGTATATGCTTGGCAACTTTTTTCCCTAGTGTATCAATATATTTTAACCTACAATTATACTTTTGAATCACTTTTTTTTGTTTTGTTTTTACTGCATGTGATACTATCTTCAGTACCTTTGTTCTACAACTACTCATAACTCCCCATTTATGCTGCCATAAAACAAGCTAAGTCTGTTGTGAGGGATCAAGGTACAGTTCTGGCCTAAGCTAGAATGGGGCTGAGTATTGTAATAATAAGATTATAAAATATTTCAGTTACCACTTTGAATACAAGTGTATTTACTTGCATTGCATTTCACTGTGTACATTCCTTCTTAAGGAGCTGGAAAATCAACACGGTCATATCTGTGTTAGGAAAGGAAGGTGGGTCAAAGCCAACATGACCAACAGGCCTGGGGGGATAAGAGAACATGCTGTTTTGTGCCCGTGTTTTACGTAATCATAGAATTCATAGAATGTTAAGGGGTTGGACAGGACCTTAAAGAACATCCAGTCCCAACCCCTCTGCCACTATGGACAGGGACACCTCCCAGTAGAGCAGGTAGCTTGAGGGGTGATCCAACATGTCCTTGAACACGACCAGAGTTGGAATGTCTGCACCCTCCCTGGGCAGTCTGTTCTAGTGCTTCATCATCTTCACAGTAAAGAATTTCCTCTTTATATCTGACCTAAATGTCCCTTCTTTCAAATTGTACCTATTACTCCTTGTCCTATCACTGTGAAATTAAATTAATACAATTGTCACTAAGGAGACATCTGTGTTGACATTCTGAATGCATGACAATGGCACTTAGTTAACTCTCAGTAAGTAACATTCGGTTGGATAAATTCCACTTTTTCCCCTAGAAATTTCCTTTATTAAGGAATCTAGTTTTTACTGACAAGTCTCTGATGTTAAAATGTGTCTGATTAGTTAAATTAAGTCTAAATGAAAACACAATATTTCCAAATTTTGTACTGTTCCAGGACTGGAGGATCACTCTACTGTTTTTTCACAGTGTGACAATGTAATGGTGGTAAACCCAGTCTGGGAATGAGGTGACTGTAAATTTTTTTAAAACATAGATCAGTGCTCATTGGTGTCATGTTATCATTTCTTGTCACATCCTCTTTATATCATAGGCCATTATATTACTACCATATTCTGGACTAAGCCCAGTAATTTGGGTGTTCCTGAAAAGTATTCAACTTGATTTTAGGACATTAATATGCGTTTGGCTTCAGTTTCCCTTATTTCATGGTGTCTGAATGGAACTGGGCACAAAATTGTCATGTCTAAATAACATGACAGTGGGCCTGGTTAGAGATCCCTGGGCTAATTTTGAGCAAGCTGGCCCATGCTCACTCTGTAGGGCAGCCTTATGCTGAAGTACAAGCACAGGCTCTTGAAGCAATTGAAGAAGAGATGACACATAGAGCAAATAACCCTTGTCTTTCATCTGGGCACATTTGCACTGTGCTGCTGCAGTTGTATGACTTCCCACTGCTACCTTGACAAACAAACACTGGCTAATGCCATGGCCAGGGCTGCAGCATGGCCACATTTTTCTGCTGGAATATTTTCTCCAATCATGAATAATTTCTTTCACTCTTGCCTGCTTTGGAAGCAAGCATGCACCTGAACTTTGTTAACCATATTCTAAACCCAGGTTTATTGCTGCTGGATCCACTAGCCTGTATTCTTTCCCCAAAAATTTAGACAAATTTCTAAATCTAGTGTTACTCAGAGATATTTTTCAGATTCACTACTTTTCTGATTCATGTGTTTTGGCCAAATAGGTTGTTTTCATTGTTTCTAGATGTAAAAGATTACATTTTGAAAAGTTGAACTGTGATTTTGAGGTTTGGCTTCCTCACAAACCCTGTCATGCCCCCTTGCCCATTTGTTAGCCCTTTCTTGATCTTTTTAATATGCACTTATTGATACTGTGTAATACTGATTTCTAGTTATATTTTGTCATGTTGCAGTACATCAAATGACTTATAGAGCTATGTGGATTACATCTGCTTAAATATTTTTAATCATCAGAGCTTAGGCTCTTAAGAAATGCAATTAGATTTGTTTGACAAAGCTGATGTATTTCCCATATACCATGCTGACTGACTGACTGATTCCCACAATTCTTAATCAATTAAATCATGTACTATTTCCTCCTTGAATTTATCTAGGAGTGAGGTCATGCAAAATTATGCTCTTTTTGAATCCTTTTATTTTTCTGTTTTGCAAACACTTCTTACCAAGAAACCCATAATGGTCAGGATGTTTGTATACAGCAGCCAGGCGGTTGAAAATGCATTAATTAGTATATTATAGCAGTGACACTTATTATTTATTATGCCATCATCAGAGAACACGATTAAGTTATTGTAGAGTTGCTATGGTTTCCAAAGGAGATACAGTGCAGACTAATTACCTCAAGATGCCAGATGGTGCTGAATAATTCCTGAGCAAATGCCTCATCACCTCTGCCTCTCCATGTTTGTACAGTAAACAAAACATGAATAAAATGGAGGCTGAGAATGTAGTGATTTCCCTATATAGGTCTCCACAGGTTTGTGTTTGCCCTGAGCATATTTACATTCTTCAGACTATATTGTTTAAATTTCTCCCATCTGTGCAAATATCCTAACAAATGAATAGCAAAAAAAAAAAAACATGTAGGAAAACTCTGCTGCTGGACATCTTGAGTCAAAATGTTCCATCTGCACTATACCTGCAGTTTCAGCCATTATCTGTCACATCTATCCCAAGAATAGGTCAGGTAGAATGATACTTTATCCTGTCCACAGGGCAAGTAAGCTCTAAGAGACACTTTAAGCACAGTCTATACCCAGGGTTTCCGTTTAGCCTAAAAACTTTGCAGACCATGAGGGCATCCTGCAATGCAGATGAACATCATTTGGACTGCAAGCTTGTAGGGTGCTCCACATAGCAGAGTACATGCAATCATTGGGAATCAAAAACATTACAAAGCTTAAGGGCATTGGCATTTGAGGCCACTCAGTCTTACAGACAAGAATTTTTGTAGATCTGTGCCTGATCTTATGACTGTTTTCTTTTATCTTTCAGCGATCACAGTTTAATTTGGTATCTGCAAAACCTTTCATTATACACCCAAGAGGCAGATAACTAGTTGAGCTCCAGGCCTGCACATGTAGTAAGTATCAAACTATAACTTTGCCATCAAGGGATGCAACAAAATATAAGGCCACAAAGAAAAGTCTTTGAGATAGCGTGTCAGAGTGTGTCAGAGAGACACATGCCATAGTCCAAAATTTCTGTCTGTCTGTAATGTTAGTATGTATAACCTGAAGCATCAGGTCAATACAATAAATAGGTCAGGCTTTGGGCAAAGGCTTTCATGCCCTACTTCTGATAGCAGTATAATAGGCTTGCAAACACATGGCCATAAGAATCAGCCTTTTAAATTAGTATATTTAGTATATATTCAGAGTTTAAATTCAGATTTGCTGTGTGGTTGGTCTAGGAAAACAGCCATAGAAAAACATAACAGGATTCAGAGCTTACCTCTACAGAGATTGCTTAGGTTTTTCTAGATACTTCCAGTTATCTAACTGATATTTCACTTCTAAAAAGCTTCATGGGTCTTGGTTTTCTCTGAGCTGGTCCAAGCTGCTGGGACTCTGTGTTCTTTTAGCTGCTCTGCAGGGTTTCAGTGATTCCTGCTATGGGGACTCTCATGAGCACAGCTAACAGAGGCAGCTGCAAATGTGGCAGTTCTGCTTGGGGAGCGTCTGGGCCTTCTTGGGAGAAGATCCAGGATCAGTAATAATGGCTGTGAAACCTCTGAGAAACTTAAGGGTGCCTGCTGCTGTCAGATGAGGATGAGGTGAGAAAAGGGTACACAGTGTCCACATCTAGTCCAAAGGTAAGTGCAACCTCTGGAGAAGTGAAAGGATGGAAGCTGGTGACTTCTAGCACCAAGAAGAAGGATCCTACCCTATCTAGGGGCTTACAAGTACAAGATAGGTCCACTATACTCAAAGGTGAAGAGGAGCCAGATATGCCTTTGAGCAAAAATCGGGTCCACCTCTGGCTCATAAGGAAGAGTTTGGTCAAAGGAAAGGAGATGCAAGAGTGGCAAAAAGGTGGTTCTGGAAATAGAATAAATTGGAATAAGGAGTTATATAAGGTAAAGAACACAGGACAGGGTGAACCTTCTGATGGCAGGAGCAAAGATATCTACAGGCAGTGAAGGTGACTTGTAAACTGAGACCTTGGCCCATCTTTTGGGGTGCTGGAGGGAGCTCTCCTAGAAAACCCACAGAGCTTTCCATCACATCTCTGTCTGAAAGACTTGTTGTGGGGTATGGTAAAGATAGATGAACTTGCAGCCATAGTTGACTTAATGATAGCTTTAAAATTGTATGCAACAATTATTCAAAATTATGCAGCTAAATCAGTAATAGTGATATGCCTATTATTTAATTATATTATTAGGCAATTAATTACTTAGCAGTGTATTGCTAAATAGTAAATGCTTAGTCATTATTTCAGTATTATTTATTTCAATCCTGCAATTTAGAGAGTGTGAGTGAGACCCATAAAGCAACAGTGTCCAAAGGAAAACATGTAAACCAGCAAAGATGTAAATATCAACCCTTACTTTGCAGTGTTGGACTTTAAGTACAAAATTACTCTCTGCCTTGTCAGATTGTTTGAATATTTAAACAAGAAATTAGTTTAATCAATGGGCATTGCAATCATTGCCTCAGTTCAAGCTACATTTGTAAATGTAATCTAATTTCTTATTTCTGTGTAACTTTTGTTTTTTTCTTGATTTCAGCAAAGGAAACAATAATTGAAATGCCCAGATCAAATGAAATATTACACTTTTCCCCTTAATATACTAGGTTCTTGGAAACACTGAAGACAGATAACTTTCTCAGGTCAAACTGTAAAAAAAGCACTGCTAAAGTATCAGCCAATTCAATAGGAATATGTATGTTTCCCGAGATAGCACATGAAGCTCTACAGTTAGTCTGAGGATAATACATATAATTCTGGTGTAATAAAACTATTTTATTACAGGACCCAGAGAGGTATGAAATCACTTCTTGCATTACACCATCTATTGATCATGAAACAGCAAATTGCATAGTTTGAAAATTTGGTGGGAAATGACTTGGCTATGATCTATCTTGTTCCAGTCAGAGAAACTATGCATTTCTTTTATATAGCTGATAAATCAGGACTTTCTGAAAATTAATATGTATATTGCTGAAAGTTTACAAGCTAGACATTCTAAATAATAATTTTATTTTACTGTAAAAAGTAGTGTAGAGATTCCAAGGAAGGATCAACAAAAGAAGCAGGCAAAGCAGCAAGGCTTGAGTGGTGGGGAGGCAGATGAGCAGGGGATCAGAGCAGTGGAGAAAGAAACGGACTGTGAAAACTTTGCTTACTATGTAAATGTTTCTGCTTTGGCTACTCCATTTGCCAGGATTTTTGAATTTGATTAAAAGGTTTTCAGAGAATTTGCCATAATAAAATATTTGCTTCTAATGAAATCATTGTATATGAAACTAATGGAAATTATTACACCAATTAATATCTTTCTCACTCTGCTTTATTTTCTTGTTAACAGTGCCTAAAAGTTAGAGAAAAATGTTTCAAGCTCAGAGAAGTTTGGACAGGGGAAGGGAGGTAGAAGGACTTCAAATTTGACACTGAAACACACATGCAAATAGTTTATCGTATTGAACAATACCTGGCAAAGAGGCTGTGAACACATGGGAAATACATCAATATTTGTTAAAAATGAAAGAACATAGCATTATTAATTTACTGGTAAGGTGAAGTGAGACTCTTGACTCTAGCTGATGGCACCAAATTCAATTACTGTGCACCGAGGAAACCTTTTAGCTGTTGAAATGTGTCATCTCATGTGCTGCCTAGTGTAGAAGTAAGGGCTGTAACAATGCATCAACAGAGAGGAAGCAATCTTAGTTTTCTTTCAAAAAGAAAAATAACAAAACACATTCACGTATTTCATTCCAGTGAGTGTGCATGTGTGTACATCTACTCCAGCCATAGTCACATAAAAGCAGAACTGGGATTTAAACTTCATGTTTATTCAAATCAATTATTTATCAGTGTAAAACAGCATTTTACAGCACATATGTATTTTCAGTAATACAATAATGATATTCTTGTAAGTTATATCATCACACTATATGCTGACTCTTATCCCAGAATGAACATTTTTTCAGGCCTATGAATGATATCAAATGATAGGTAATAATTCCTAAGAAACAGAAATATATGTAGCCAAAAGTGTACAAATTTCTAATGTGTTCAGATACTGTGTTTGCTTAAAGTATTCCTTGTATAACTGGGGTCATAATATGTATAAAAATTGATATCCTTGTCTATCAGGAAAGAAATCAATCTGTATTACATGAACAAATAATGGTAATACAGAGCTCATAAAAGCATGGAAAGGCATTCTGAGATAATTTATTTTTTTTACCTCCAGATCTGACAAATAGCATTTTTTAAAAATTAGGCAAATACATTGTTAAAACTGTAGCTGAGATTCCAAAACTGAAGAACCCCTCCCTTAGTTCCTGTCAGTGTTTCTGACAGGAACTTTATCCCATTTACTCATGCAAATTATAACTTTATTCCCTGCTGTACTTTTGTTGCCCTCCACTGTCAAGCTGCTGAAGGGAGAGAGCACAAAAAGCCCCCACTTCAACCACTTGACCCTCTCTAGACTCAGTGAGGCTTTAACCTTGTGCCTTACTGGGTGCCTGTGACATTTTTAAAGGGAAGAGGGACTGAAACAACAACAAAAAAAAATTGACAGGCAGTCTAGAGTTCAACTTTCTCATCAAGAAAGACTGGTCCAGCCATCTGAACACTAATAGTGGGCTGGTTCAGGTAAATGCCATACAGTACCTCAGTTACTCTGTAGTCTTTGAACTGCTCAGAAACTCTGTCTTCTATTATGAGATTTAGGTCTGTCCAGGAAGACTGAAGTGCCTGAGTATCACTGAGGGCCTGGGAAATGGCACAGAATCTATGTTTACTTGAAAGATCAGAGTGGTTCTTCCATTAGCTGCTGGCATGCATATGTGTTCACACAACCTTCACAAGTCTCCCTTACCCCTGTAGTAGGCATCCCTTTGAGAAAGATCTGTGTTGACCTGGGCTGTCTGGAGTCCTCCCACAGCAGGGAGTGGCAACTTGGTATCCAGTTATTCCCTAATTAAACAATGTGGATTGCTGATGAATGCTTTTGCATTCATCACATTGTGAAGATATTCTAAAATAAGGTTAGGTGCTTATCCACTGCGGTAGTGTGGACCTGGCAAGAATTGACTGTACAAATCCAAGCAAGCAGGTGTCTGATGGATTATCAGATGCCAAGTGTTGAGATCTCACTGATGAGAATAACTTTTGCTGTGTGAGTTACTGGCTATATCTTTTGTTGGCCTATCCTTACACAATAGACTATACAAAAGAGGTTCAAGAGAGATGCAAGGTGCTCTATGCACCCTTTTGCACCTCACCCTAAGATACTAACTTTGGCAATTCTTGCAATTTCGTTGTATCACGATGATTGATGATCTTCAGCACAAGATTGAAAAATATCATTACTCAAATCCTGGCCGGACATGGTCATGGGCAACTGTATAACTGCTGAAGTAAAAGGATTGCACAGAGATCTTAGCTTCTCTGAAAAAATGTGATGGTTCTCTGTGTGTTTGCAAGGAAAGGTTTGAAAATAACAAATGAGTTCAAGATCAAAGAGAAAAGAAATATTCACATTTTAAAATTAGACAATATTTACCCAGTCTTCAGATTTTAGGGGACCTGACTCAGTAGTTTTGAACACTTAGGAAGTGCCATTGATAACAAAGATTAATTTGTGTCAGTCACTGGGTCTCCCTTAAATCTGATCTCTGCACTAGAGATAAATGGCCAAAATGTTTCACTTTTTGAAAAGGAGTCTTTGCCTGCCCAGTTGACTTAGCTGTCATCTGGGATATTTTTGTTGAAAATAAATAAAGACTGCTGCAGGAAAATGAGAAACTCTCCCTCAAAGTGTGAGATACAGAAAGATTTGTAAGGGTAAATCTCACAAATTACTTGGCCTGGAATTGAAGTACCAGTGAAAGGAGATTTTTGGATCCAGTAAATGCCTTTGGAAACCACAGTAAAGGCATTCTAGTGACAGAGCATGTCTATGAAAATTCACTGCAGAATCAGACATCTCAGGTGCCTATTTTATCAGGAATCATTATGCTGCTCAGTGTTCCAGGGACAGTTCTGGACAATGAAGTAGCTTTTGCATTCAAAGACATGACATTTAGTCACCAGGCATTTAACTGCCAGGCATAAAGGCCACTGCTTGCGAAAGGGGTTTGTTTGAGGCGTGTGTGGTTAACTGGAGATTAAGGGTAAACTTTAAAATTAAATGTGCTGCAGCTCAGTCAATATCTTGAGCTCAACATTATTGATGGGGGGTGCGAAGGCAGTTTGAGTTCCTGCTAAGCTTACTTAGAATTAGGTCTGCCACAAAACCTCACCAAAAATTCGTTTTGAAATTGCGTGCCTTTGAGAATACTTACTTCAAATACAAAAATCCAAAAAAATGAGAGTGTGAATTAGAATTTGTCTCTGATGAATACACATCACAAAGGAAATAGTCATTCTATATGTGTTTTCAGCTGAAGGCTGCATGCTTTGGGAACTGATATAATACAGCTCCATGGAGCAAAGAAATAAGAAACAAGTTAACGTTTAGAGTAAAACTAATAAAGCCAAAACAATTCACTACAAAACAAAAAGTCCCTTCAAAATGTATTCTAACCAGAAAGCCATCTATAAATGAAGGAATCTCATAACTAAAAGGTGGAATAGCAATGTGATCAGAATAATGCTGTGGGGCTGGCTACATTGAAAAAGCTTGTACAGGCAGGCTCAGGATATAGCCCTCAGTCAAGCCTTCAGGAAACAGTGTTGAATGCTGTCACTGTATCTCAGCAGTGACAAATCAAGGTAGAGCTAGAAATACAAAGATTCAGAGAGAGAAAAATGATTTCTTTTGTTTTGAAACAGCTTGAAGATAATTCAGAAAAAAAAAAGAGATTTAGCATACAAGCCTTTTGGCAAGTCAGTCATTATTTGTAAAGATTTGACCAGGAAGCCTATAGAGAAAATCACACACAACTTAGTATTTAGTGGATGAAAAATAATTGCAATTTTATTTCAGTTTCTTTGCCACTTTTTTCACCTATTGGATCCTATTTTGGGTTGCAAGTATAAGAAATCAGACTGATGCTGTACCAGAAACTCCTGAGATTTTAAGACCTAGACCATTCTGACATTGAGAATTCCTGTGGAGGTACACTGTCATCCTCTTTCATTTGCAGTCTGGTTAATGAGCCTGTAAATTGAATTAACTCAGCTGAAGTGCTCAAAATCCAAGCTGCAACGAAAAGAAAACAAGATAAGAGTGGAGTGTGGTGGCTATACTGGGTAAGAAAGACTGAAATAATAATAGTAGTAGTAACAACAACAATAATAATAACAACAAGAAAAGAATATGTGACTGAAGGGATATGATTCATTATATTGTACAAAGCAACCCATTAAACAGTGTTCAAAACTCAGAGCACTGGGTACTCCATCAGTGAATCAGTGTTTCCTGGTTCTAAAGAGCAGTCTTTAAAGAGATTAAGAGTAGCTAAGTGGGAAGGCTTCATATTTTAATTTTTTCCCTGGTGCTATGGTATGTGCATATCCTTTCAGACAATGTTTGTCATCTCTTTTTTTTAAATAGCAAATGAATGGCCCAGGGAAGTGACTGCAAATTGGAATCATAAATAACTAGATTTATGATAGCCACAATGCACTCAAGTGTGGGGAAAAAGCTAGCTCTCATTGCATCATTTGTTCCAAATGGTTTTGAAACAATCAGTGCCAGAAGAAAAAAAAAACGTGATCTGTCTTTCCAAGATTTTCCTTCCTCTAGATCAAAAATTACCTGTTTCTCTGCTGGCAAACTGAAATGAAAGGTCTCCCTTCTCTGCTGCTGGTGCCTCTGCAGCCCTTCTGCACCTGCCTGGGGCTGCTCTGTGCCAGCAACACCCAGAGCTTGGCTCTGACAGAACGTGACATCCCTGTGCCAGTGGGTGAATCACTGCCCAGGCTGCTCATTTGCACTGACTATGCTGAGAATTCCTGTTGGTATAAGGCAGTGATTTCACCCAGCTTCAGAGTGGTTTCATCAGTCATTCCAGACAAGCATTTGCTGACATTGTTTCCTTGCTCACAGTAAGGGTTTCTCTGATTCAGACTGAGTGAGGTGATTCCTCATTTGTTTGCTAAGAAAACAGAGCCTAAATGACTTAATGATTCATTCCTCTTGCAGTTACCTCAGCCATTAAACAGACCAATACCCTCTGTCTGGTCTTTCTCTGTTTGCCTCTAGACTCAGTTATAGTTCACTTTCAGGTGGAAAAGTCAAACCAGTCTCACCTCTTCCGTGTCCATGAAGGGTTCCCCTGCCTCCAGATGTCATAATGATTTACCTTTGGGAAGTCATGGCTATTAAACTCTCCCCAGAGGCACATAAGAAAAGGCTGATATGTTTCTGATATCCTCCTGAAGGCTGTATGAAATACCATCTAGGATTAAATATATTTGTATATACAGAAATATTTCTGTCACAAAAAATTATATCCACCTTAAATTAAAAGCAGCATGGCAATTCAGGGATTGGATGGCATTTCTTACCAGCTGATGGCTGTATGGGGAATCACGGTGTATGCAAATCATCTTTTTTATATAGGAGTCAGTGTGATGTTATGTTAAACAACAGCACTTGGAAAAAGCCTGACTTCACAAATTTTTTTCTTGTCTCAGCTGAAAAAACTGAAGACATGGAGAACAAATATATAGAGATTTATCAAGTTTTGAATGAAAAACCTGCAAGAGTACTAGAGGTGACATCAGCTAGTAACAATAGAACTAAATGAATGTCCTTTATCTTATTTTCATCACTTTTATTTCTGGGTATGAAGTGAGACCTAAACTACATTACAATATATTATTATTGCTAAAGTATCTACTGTCTACTATCACAATAATGATGTGGTCTTCTGGGGAGAAGAAAATGATAAGAAGAAAGCGCTGAATATATTTTTTTCTCCTATGAAAGCCATAAATGACTTGTAGTCATGTTTTTGGCTCAAAAGTAAATGTCAGAAGTAGTACATAGTGGAATACTTGAGGGAGGCATGCAAGATGTGTGATTCAAGTCAGATTGAGGGTTATGGTAGATATTTGCTTGCTCAGCAGCAGAATTTTCCATCTTGTTAAGAACCAGTTATTAAAATTATTAGAGAGATATCTCTGCCTAAATTAAGGTGCAAATGAGACCATATACCAAAGCCAATAGTATGGATTTTAAGTTAACAGTAAATGTGAGGTAGAGAGGGAGAAGGAGAAAGAAATAGGAAAAGAAAGATGCTGTGGATCCTGTGGATCCTGTCCTGTTTGTCTCCTTCTTGTGGTCTTAGTGGTGAGTATCTCAGTATTGTCAAAATGTTGGTCTCTGTCTTGATGGGGTGGGGGAAGCTGAAGAAACAAAAGTCCACTGGGTTTATATTCACTCAGCTTCAGATGGGAATGCTCAGGTACTTCCCCTCAGGAGTCTCAAACTGGATGTTATTTTGGATCATGGGACACTTCAGGTGTCTTTGATGATTTAGGGCACCTTCTAAAACATTACAACTGCTTCTCCTATCACTGAAATTAAGTCATGAAGGGGCGTTTTCACACAGTATGTGTGTGCATGTATGTATGTATGTGTGTATGTATGTATGTATGCATCTAGCTATCTATGTAGCCATTATGTAAGGGAGGACATTGGCATGATGAAAAGCACTATCCCACCTCATAGGATTTGCCTCTTGTCAGACTTTTCCCTTACCTTGTTCAAAATCAGCTGTAGCCTCCAGCCAAGGTGCACATGCCCTCTGCATCTGAGCTGTTAAATGGTCGATTGTTTGCGTCATTAAACATTGAAAGTCCAGTCTCTCCAAGTCTGCAAGCAGTAACTACCACAAAGGAATAAACCTGACCCAAAAAAGGGCTGTTTACATGTTGTTTGCATTGATTCCCTCAGCGTGACAGCCCCAAAATAACTTTTGCCCTTCCAAAAAGCCTGGTTGGATATAAACCAACCTAAAACATTTCTATAACCTAAGAATAAAATTTAAGAAACTATAAGCCTACTCATAGTACTTATAAGTCCTGTTAATTTCTCTATAGGAATCTCTAAGTAATTAAATTAAAACTATATAATTAAACTTTTCTTGCATCCAAGGAATATTTGGGACATATATTTAAATAAGGTACTCAATAATGAAGTTTGGAGCTCAGCAATAGAACTCAGAAGCTGTTTAGCAGAACAAAACAATGTGTGTGGGGAAGATCACTACCTTTGAAATTTAACAGTGCAGCATTCAATGATCTACTTGGAGTTTGTCCAAAATGTTGAAAGCAACATGTAGGCCTAACATACCTACCTTATAAAAAGAGCTATAAAGATTTTGTGTCTGAAATGTGCACATATTTATGAGTCAAAAGATGACAGAAGTTTGACAGAATGTGAAATTTTATTTAGATGATACTACCCAGACAAGATATCCATAAACATGGATAACCTGGAAAGCGTACTTGTGGTACTTAATAAATGGTTATGAATCACATGAGAAAGAGCAGCACTAGACTAAATTTCCCTAGAGTGTTAGTTCTTTTTAATGTAACAGAATGCCAGGTCCTTTTATTCCTTATACTTGTCTTATTTATATTTTTCAACCAGCCAAACACAGAAAGCTGGCCTCCATCTCCAGTGGGAGCTAGGAGAAATAGATGCATGAGGAATTTCAGGACAGGGTTCAGGAATCTCTGCTGCTGCTGAAACTGTTTCATGTGGAGCTCTGAGAAGGGAAATGTCTTTCTGAGGCTTTCGTGCTTTTTCATCTTTGTTTGCAATGAAGAAGGACTGATTGCAATACTTGAAAATGAACCTTGATAACCGTCATTAGTAATTTTTCTTTACAAGCAAAAAGTATATCTCTTTTTAAAGTTCCTGGCTGTTCTTTAGTCACTGAAACAATGATAAATGCATTATGGATACAGGAGGGGATATCCTTCCTAGTGAATCAGGGCTTCCTGTAGTAGGTTCTTCTTCCAAAGCTTTGGTATTTGGATTGGGACATGTGATGGAGAAGTGGAATCAGATTTTAGGTCAGATTTCAAACAAAAAAATATGGTAAGACATTTTCACATTTAGGAAATTTAAGCAGAACTTACAAGGACTCTTTGCAAATATTCAGCTCTGCTATTATCTTCTAATATAATTTTTTTCTTTCTCAACACAGCCCTACCTATAGTTTCCAGTGTGAATCCCAGATCAGAGGAGCTCAGGCATAGCCATTGGAATCATCAGAGAGAAAGCAACATTTTGGTCTCTTTTTTTTTTTTTTTTAGAGGTTGCTCCACAGCCTAGCAACCCTTTAGCTGACCCTCAGATGTGTTCTGTGCTAGATTCTGGCATCCAGACCTCCTTCCCTGGGACTTGCCTGTCAGTAAGGAGGTGGATTGGTGGAGAGGTACACTCTCTGCACTTAATCCTACCCCAAGTAGGATGTCTTGACTGCATATGTGGCCCCAGAAACTGATGGTGTTACTTGGGTGGGTGGAACTAAATGTCTATTTTAATATCTGGCCCGTGCATCACATGAAGGAGCAGTCTAGCTGTGTCCGTCTTATGACATGCTTTTTTTGTTCTCTACTGAATTGAAGTTTTTTCTCCCTGATGCTTCTTACCTACACAACAATTTTTTTTCACAACAAAGTTTTCCTTTCCTCTACAAATTGCTGCTCTAATGGAAATATTTTTCTGTCATTATTTTTTCCTGTTCAAATAGAACACAGGGGAAGATATAACAGAGCTCTTAATAGAACTCAGCATAGGAATTCAGTTCTAATCTAGACTGTAAAATTTGTGTGCACCAAAAACTTTGGCATCTAGCTACAGGCAAGAACTTCTGGAGAAATAGCTAACATTTACACATCTGTTATGGTGACCACTTACATGACTAAAAAAAGAAAGAGCTAGAGACAATGAATTTTTATACCAGCTAGGTAAGAGAAGTAATAAAAAATAGTGTTTGTTATCAACTATTTGACATGGATCAAAATTTCCAGCCACTGTTCTTACTACTACAGTCAGTAGGCTAAAAGTGTCTTCCAGGCCCTCCTGAAGGAAACCTGGTCTTTGCCTTGCATGACTCAGATAAAATATAACATATTTAATAGTTGACCTTTTACTTTGTCCAGAGTAAATAAACAAATTAAGTCTGGAAGTACCACGTAATGACAGAAGCAGCTTTTCATGTACTGCTGCTTCTGTGTTTAGCTCAGCAGCTTAACTTCTATGAAAACCTACTGTGGGAAAAATAGAAATGAATGACCTGTTCAAATGGCTGTGAATTTCAAGTTCAGGATACTAATTGATTGCATTGCCAAATGCAATGTAGAGCATTCCTCTCTAAAGATTTTGGAAACGGATGCTTTCTGCTCACTCTAGCAAAAAGGATAGCAGAAAGTTTCCCTATGTCTCTGTAGGTCCTTGTGCACTTGTGTGCATGGCCTAGACACAGGTCTTGATTTCCTCATTTAATACCCTCATTATATAAATGGAACAAAAATCGCACCCAATTCTCTAATGTAAACAGCAATAAAGGCACAAAACCCTTGGCCTTCTGTTTAACAATTGTTTAACAGAAGTTAAATGAAATCTACAAATAAAATGAAATGACAATGTAAAGCACTTACCAGATGAATAATTAGATATTGCAATAGCAACAGTATGCTTGGTTTGTTCTTGTCTGTATTATTTCCATTTAGCAGTTGCTACACCTGACAAACAATTGCCAGATGCAAGTTCCCTGATGGGGATCTGAATATGCTCTGAGTATCCTCATGAACTTTACTGCAGTCAAAAAGTTATTCTGGACCTGCAGAAAAGTAGACAGATGTTTTGCTGACTTAGGAAATGGGAATATTCCTTATCTGAACAAGTGGGAAATGCACTAAATCTGTCTCAGAGACAATTTGGTTAGCATTCACTGTTCAAATGATCTGCTTTTGTAATCTCTACAGTGAAGAGCATGTTGTTCACAAACTTTACTTACTTGTAGCAAAATGAACAAACTCAGCTCACCACACATGCTTTTACCAACCAAAACACCTACTCCCCAACAACAGGAGGAAAATCCAGGTCCTTTGAATATCTGTGTCCTGAATTGGGGATTACAGAATGTGCTTCTGATTACTACCAGTGCAATAAAGTTGGAGACAGTTGCAAACAGCTTTTTGTAGAGTGAAAAAAAAAAATTAGTATCACAAGATGTCACTGTGAATTCATACCATCTGTCTAATGATGAATGACACCAGTGTGGTTGGTATCAAGTCAGCCTACAGCTTGGTTATATATACTTAGTAAGCTCCAAATGCATCACACAAAATGGCCCTGCACACACTGTGCATGAAAACAGAGCATACAATGCCTTGTCACAGGGTAAACTGGTCTATTAAAATGGTCACATGTTTAGAAATGAAGAAGGCAGTTGCTGATTTCAGCCCATTTTATTCTTTTTTTTTTTTTTGACACTTTCTCTCCTGAAGTCTCATTTCCTGATTCAGGTTCCATTTTGCTGCTATTTGAATGCCAGAAATTCTATTATTTTTTTAAACCGTTTATTCTCTGATCCATGGGAAGGTCACAAGGTACTTTTTTAATAGTAATTTTAAACAGCACACTGTAAACTTCTTCAGCAAAGTGCAAACTATCTTTGCTTCTTAATACATGTCTAGATAGTCTTTCAAACATTTTGCTACAGTTTAATGTTACTGATTTGTGGTTCTTTCCAGAGCTGAAGCTGGTAGTGCTCCAAACTTAGTGAAATGGAGCACCTAGGGGAGATTCTCTACTTGTGTAAGATGTAGAAATTGAAGTATGTATATGTATGATGAACCCCGACAACAAGATTTACCTATATATTAAAAAAATTATATCAGAATTATAAATAAGATTAGAGTTTCCTTCAATTCTCTTCTGTTTTTTTTTTTTTTCCTTCCTGGTACAGCTATAACGGTGTCACTTGGCATAATATGATTGCTACTTTAGCTTAGTTTTTCATTATAAAAGTATTAAAGGCTTTGCCTCACTTGACCTAGTATGAGTGATTTAAAAGGTAAATATTGAGACTAAGTTATCTAGACTTCCTTACTTTGTCATGGATGAAAGATGTAATGAGTTGCCTCTGCAGGTACCTTCTTTCATGAAGAGTGAATTCTCAGATGTCAGTCTCAGAGTAGATGTTTTTCTTTCAGTTTTCCATGTACAGCATTGCCCCCTGGTCTTCATCTAGTACTGGTATCTTAGTTTTATGTCAAACAGAAGCAGCAGAAGTTAACAACTAGCAGAAATATCATCTTCTTTGATTCTTTCAACTTAGTGATATATTAAACATGATAAATCTGTGGATTTTATTGTCAGCAATATTATTTTTCACAGCATCAGGGTAATGTACTGGTCCAGTTCCTTGTGAAATGAAATGGTCACATAAAAAGGAATGGATGAAATAGCTTATTTACAAGTGTTTACTCTTTTTTTACAGAGTGCTTCTCTATTCAGACGAGATCTCTCTAGAGACAATTTATTTCCTGTGTGCTTTGACTGTATGGTTGCTGGAACCCCTGTCCTCAAATTAATCAGTGGCAGAACATTAGAACCAAACTAAGCAGAAACAAAATCTAAAAATAGCCAAATTATTCAGGAAGAGTAATAATTATGGACAAGAAATATCTCACTACTGCAAACCCCCTGAGTTTTTAACAGATACTACTCATTAAATAATCTTTGAATGAACAGAAGTGTGTGTAGGAAAGCTAAAAATGATAAACAGAAATAAAACAGTTGGCAGGGTGCAGCATCAAACGGCACAAATGGAGTTAGTTTAGGCATTTAATACAGTTTTAGTCTACAGGAAGAACAGAGATGTTTAGTCAAGTTTTATCCTTTCTGATGTTGTTGAGAACATGCACCCAGGCAGATGGTACAAATATGTGCATCTCAGGTTTTTGGACTCTCAAATGTCTTATGTCATTTATACAACCTGTTTAGAGTCTTCATCTGTTTACTACTGGATATGTGCACTTAGCCCCAAAGTCACATATTTGCTCACAGAAGGTCCACAGCTGGAACACCAGGAAGAAATTTTATGCATGTAAATGCTTCTGTCAAGAGGCACGCTCCACTTTGCTTAATTTTTTTTTGCAGAGAAAACTGTGCACACAGTTTCTTATCTGTCATAACCAGACATAAAAATATTTCCCATGAATAATGGAATTGCCATGAAACTAAACAATGAGCTAATTTCCTACTAACAGAGTAAAATATATGAATAATATTTGGAGTGTTTTTAAAATGTGGTTCTGAATAATTCTGCCTTTATTCAATACTACATTAACTTTTTAAGTCACTCAGGTAGCTTCAAGTTATTTGTGCTCCAGACAATTCAATTCAGTAAAATTATTTCTGTTAAAGGATATATAGTGCCAATTGGAGAAGATAAAAGTATTACAAAATTTTTGTGCAAAATATTTGTGTTATAGAAGCTCAGATTTTTTTAATGCGTGGCAATTAATTGAAAAACAGTTGGTTTGTATTATTTAAATAAAAATGAATATGAACAAAATTAATTACTGCAAGTTTCCAAGCTACTCAGATAATCATGGAAATGCTACGATACAGTTAACTTCAGCATAGGTAGCAGGCTAAGTAATTTCTCCGGGTAGAAGCCCTGTTTGGATAACTCCATAAAAGATACTTTAAACTATTCATTCTTCTACAGAATGTTCTTTGTTCTGAGTCACATTTTAGTAATAATGAAATACATTTCTTGTCAAAACTCCTGTGGGCAGGTGGCTATGACACAATCAATGTGATTCAGCATCCTCCTCCTCAAAAGAATTTCACAAATATTCTTATAACTTCATTCAATATTAGTACAGACTTTGATACTAGATGTTTCTCTTTGAAAGATAAGTAACAATGTATTTTGACTCTTGTAATTTATTATTTTAACCTATTTTTTCTGCATTAAATATAGTAGTTAATAATACAGTGAATCATCTTATTTAGAAAGAAGTGTGGCAAACACTAGTGCTATGAAATGCCACTAATCATTGTGTTTCTATTTTGTGGATGGGAAATACGTAATTTTAGATTTCAGCCTTGAAAATCGTGATTTTCCTTGGGCTGAAGAGAAATATTTTCATGCCTCTTGTTCAAAATAAAGTCAAAATATCCCCCACATAATTGTTGAGAAGATTTGAACCTGTGTTTTTAAAATCTTGACCAGAAAGTCTCAGATGCTTGAAGCTCTGCAGCTGCTTGTGAGCGCAGGTGTTACCATTCTGCATTGGCTGAGCATCTAGGGACTCATTTCATGCCTACACCTGTCAGGGGGTCACAGCCTTCAGGAAACAATTCAGTATTCATGAGTCTAGAGAGAAAATGAAGCTGTAGAGAGTGTCTAGGGAATGTTTGTCAGAAAAGTGAGAAGGGGATTGAGTTCTTAATGCTGCATTTTTTTTTAAATGAAGAAAACACAGAAATAGCACTGTAAGTAGGAATCATCATGCAAAGTCAGAAGCAGATTGGGGGTTTAAGGTGCTACTACACGATACTGAGAAGAAATAGCTAGAAACCTCAAGTGTGGGTAGGTTATTTTTATGTCTAGAGCTGGGTGCTGAACACTGTGGCAACCACTACTTGTGATTTGCTAGGATAGGGCAATATGATTCCCTGTGGATGAATCCATGTTACCCTACTTCTTATTGTTGTTCCTTGTTGCCTCAATTAATTAGCTTTCTTCTACTCCTTGTTCAGATTCCCTTGGCCAGTCCCTGACAAAGAAGTACAGACGCTGTGGTTGCTGTGTGGTACTAGCTACTCCTCAGTTTTATTTAATAACATTGTGTTATTAAATAAATGTGCAAAAAATTCTGACTAATTGCTTCTCCACTGCTCTGCCAGTCTGTGAAAAGGTCAGCACTGAAAACCATCAAGTAGCAGCTCCTTGCTGAATCTCCATAAGGTTGTGTAAAAAGCAGACTTTGGTGAATGAGGTTTGACTGGTAGGGAAGTTAAATGTTTTGATGAAATAAATGCGCTCATCACTGATTCAGGTGCTGAAGTTTTTCATTTTTCCCCCAGGTGCAATGAACATAAACAGTTTTGACTTTGTAGATCTTGTGAAAAACTCTTCCTCTTTGCCTTTTTTTTAGCAATTCAAACTGCTTTCATATAAACTTGTGTAATTGCTATTATTTGGTTTATTACAGAATCAGAGAATATTATGAGTTGAAAGGGATCTATAAGGATCATCATAGTCCAACTCCAGGCTGTGTGCAGGACACCCCAAAGGTCATACCTTATGCCTGAGAGCATTGTCCAAATGCTTCTTGAACTCTTCCCTTCCCTTCCCTTCCCTTCCCTTCCCTTCCCTTCCCTTCCCTTCCCTTCCCTTCCCTTCCCTTCCCTTCCCTTCCCTTCCCTTTTAATCAATGCATATAATTTCTCCCTTTCTTGCTTTCTTCCTTAGTGCTAAAAAGTACACAATGTCTTTTTAATATTTAATTAATGAGATCACTTTACAGGTTTTAGTTTAAAGGTAACCATAGCACAAATGCATCCATTATTAACTGCAGAACGGCAGTGGCTTCTTGGGAACCCTCTTTAGTTTAATATGAGAACCCCTGTCAACAGAAAACAGCGCTGATATTGTTGTTAAGTGTGACAAACTGGCAAATGCAATGGGCACCACGCTGGAACAATGCAAACTGCTTCTATCAATGGAAGAGGCGATGTTTAAGGGCGATGTGAAGGCGGACAGCGAGAGGCTGTTGAGGAAGGTTCGGTTCCGCGTCGCGTCCTCGCACAGCGGGCGGGTGCTGAAGGAGGTGTACACTGATGGGGAGGCTGCCGACTCGCTGGACTCCGAGTATGCCAGCAGCTCAGAGACTGACCAAACCAGCCGGCTGAGCGAAGTGGACGGGCAGCAGAATGGACACATAGGGTCGGAGTGCGATGAGAATGACAATGAGCAGGATGACTTGCTCATTTTAGTCAGAGCTACTAAAGAGAAGGGGTTTGGTACAAAGCGAGTCAACATCCTCAGCAAAAATGGCACAGTCAGGGGAGTCAAGCATAAAGTCAGCGCTGGTCAAGCCCTTTTCGACAATTTGGCAAAGGTATTTCAGGTAGGTGGTGCAGATCTGCTGGCTGTAAGCTGTCTCTCTGTCCCTTTTAATTCCACAAACTATTCTTCCCTTTGTTCAAACTGCTCTCATTTAGGATTTCTCAATAGTCTGTCTCATTCCCATTGCTATCCACTTGCACGAGAGGGGCTCATTGGTCCTTCTAGTCTGAAACAGCTCCACACTCCATTTTGACTGTGAACTTAGCTTTTCAAAATTGACCTAATATTTGCTGAGTAGAAATATGTATGTTGTGCTTTCCATGTCTGGATGAGGAAAGAAATGTGTCAGAGGATTTAACCGGGGCTTTGCTGGAGACCTATACAGGTCTCCTGTACAGGGATGTGTCATGTTTCCACTCCTATTGTATTAATTCTAATGAGTTTACGATATCTACTGTCCCCTACATGTAAATATGTATATGTGCAAATTCCATTCTGTTTAATCTGCAAAGTAGGTCAAACTAGGTGCAGGATGGCAACAATGAAGGTTTTCCCACATAAAAATTTCAGGGGAATGAAATCTTAGTTGGAGGTCTCTTTTATTAATATCTGTTTTCTATTTTGTAGAAGGAGCAGAATATTTGTATTTGAAAGAGTATATGCCACACCAATGCCTTAGTCAGAGAAACATAGGCCTTCAGAAAAAACAAGATAAAAGTTCTAAAATATTTATCACATATATATAATTTATCTGTGTATGCTATTCAAGCCTTTCAATCATTTATATTCACACAGATAGCAACAAGTGTGCAACCAGACTATTTCTGAAGTTCTTAAAATCCAGAATTATGCTTTTCAATTAAATTATCCAATGATGGTTTCAGGGCATTATTTTAAAACTTTTTATGCAGTTTTAAATCATGGGGAATTTGATATTAATAATGACTCTTTTTGCATTTTGAAATTACTTTGAAATGAGGTAATTTCATATTACATTAATAAATGGCAATAAAGTAACATTCTCTTGCTTCTGGATATTAATTTATCCTCTATTTTGTACCTAAATTAAGTCTTTTTGTCAATATGAATGTTCCTGTAAAAGTTGAAGTTTCAGAGAAGAATTTCATGTTCATTTTTGTTCTTTACATTACATCACATAGCACTAAAGTAGTTTGCTTTCTTTCAAGCTACTCAAGGAAGAGTTTGTTCTTAATTCCTTATGCTGATAAAATTTGTAACAAACTCACTTTTTAAAAGTAGATTTGAAGTAGTAAGTATTAACTGAGGCATGTTTGGGTTCTTCTCCAACTTCAATTCCACTGTTCTCTGCTATTTCACTACACAGAGTACCCAATTTCACCCCACTAGCCTCATTCCCTTCTAAAAGCTGTCTTCTACTACATCAGTAACACTATGCTAAGAAATTTGAATCAGCTAAATAAAAAGATCCATTTGAAGACATATGTACCTTAATTTGTGTCCCTGCCTTATTGTTTTTGCTATCGCCAGTTTTGTTGGAAGTTCTTCCCCAGGTTGGAAGTTCGTCAGGAAAGGCCCATGGACTGAGATCAATGTACTTTGATTGCAAAGCTTCTTGTATTCCTAGCAGAATTAATGGAAGGACCAGTGCTATTTCCGTGAGCTGTTTTGTGAGAAGAAAGTATTTTCTTGAAAGGAGGCAGATCCTGTAACTTCAGAAAAGTACATGTACCCAAGTCTACCACAGAATTCCTTAATTAAAACCTGTAAAATAATGACTGGTTTAAAAGGTGATAAGGATTTTTTTTTTAATTGACAATATTTTACTGTGGAAGAAAGGGAAAAAATTAAATTATCAGATGAAAATAAACCATTTTTTTCACATAGCATGCAATTCCGATGAAGAACTGTGCTACAGGCATTGCAAAGTCCAAAAGAAAAGGCAGGTTTTCAAAGTGGATGAGGAAAATACATGTGGAACTGAGAAGCTTCTTCCTAGGCAGGACTAGATAGAGTGATTTCCAGAAAAAGCCTGTATATTCTTACATTAAGCACCTACTGGATCAAAGACCTATATGCAACAATACAAAGAATATAATGATTTGAGGTTTCTACAAAAATTCAGATTTCCCCCGAGATAAAGCTCTAAGTCTAGTGAAAAAGAATGATGGTTTGCATATCTTTTATGTCATACTCTGAGCCAATTTTGTATGCCACATGGTGAGCTCAGAGGAGAGCAAAACACAAAGGTTAACTTTGAGATGGATTTGAAACTGCTCGAGCCTAATGAGAACTATGTTTGAAATCCATCCAATTACAAAAAATAATGGCCTTTAGAATGAGATTAGATGATGGTTTCTAGTTTTCTGTAAGCATGCTCCAGACAATTAATTGAGCTGTAATACCAGTTAGAGAACAACAAGAGTTCTTTTGAAGGCTTAGTAAGATAGAAAGATGTCTTTGTTAGCAGGTACAACACAAAATCTCTCTATCTGGGCATTTTTCTAAGTTATCCCCTTGATTTTGGGAGGTAATCTCCAGTTACATGTTTCTCTTTGATAAGAAGCAGCAAATGTATAACAACAGCTAAGAGGAGAGTGCCCCTCCCTGAGGAGAGTCCATCTCTGCCCCTTTGATGATTCAACAGCAGGAATCCATATGAGAAGAATAAATTGTACATTTCTAAGTGTTAGTGTCAAATCATTATTTTTAATATCAGAGTATGCACATGAACTCATGACAAACCTGCATTCTAAGCACTGATATATTCTTCTATGCAAATGCTTCTTATTTAGTATTTACTATATCACTGCCTAACTAAAATGTGCATGTAAGAAGCCAAATACTGAGTGTGTGGGAGTGTTCTGTGAACCTGAAACTAGGGCGTGGCTTTTTTCTGCAATACCAGCATTCTGATTCTTCAGACTATGTCTGCAAACTCCTTTAATATACTATTTCTCCAAATCCCTAGAGGCTCCCTGTGATAAAGGAGAGATCCTTTAAAGCAAATAACTTTGTTCAGATATTCTAGGGATAAGCAGGGATTCATTAACTAGGCTTCATTATGTTGTGCAGTCAAGTCCTTTAAATTTGTATGTTCAAATACCTGTGCTAAAAGCACTTGTGTATTTTAATGTTCTATGGAAATATTTGGATTTGTGAAAAATTTTTTGCCACTTTCTTACTACAACCTTTCTACAGAATTGGTTCAGACACTTTCTTCCCACAACAAACTTATCTGAAAAAAATCACACCTTCTGGAGGTTTTTTTTCAGTTTTAAGAGAGTGATGTAAAGCAGGAAGTATTTCTAGATGAAAAGGTCTTTTTGGTTGTTGTTGCTATATAATACAAGCCTGGTCTGAGAATATTTATCTAGATGTGTGTCCCTTGCTGCATCTTCCCACAGTCAAGCACTCAGCACTTCCCTCACCCGCTCAATCCATGATCTCTCATTTCCACTGTTCTCTGGGAAGCTGAGTCCTTCACATTACTCTGTCCGAGGACTTGCCGTGTCCCCAGATGAGAGCTGCTCCAGCACTGTGACAGTGAAAGGTCTCCCTTCAGGTCACCCTTGCACACCAGGTCATCCCCTGGTGAAGCTGCTGCCAGGGGAGTGGGAGCAGCTGTGGGAACTGGGGCCAACACATCCATGGGGAAGGAATGCGGGACAGAGCAGGACACATCCAGGGGTTGCCTCAGCTTCCAGACAGAATATTCTGGGGGAAAAAAGGTGGGGAAGAGACCAGCTCTATTGATGCTTCAGGACAGCATGGTTTCTATGGCAACACCTCCAGCCTTTTCCTCCTTGGGGTGGATGCCACAAACAGACTGTTGACATAGCAACCACATCCTGGCAGGGTGAGGGAGTGGTGGGTGGGGTGGTGATGGGTGTTGACATAACAACCACTCTGGGTGGGGAAGGTGGGAGGAGGTCACTGGTGGTCATCTGTGGCAGGCAGGGACAGTCACATGTGTCACCCAGCCTTCACTAGCACCTAACCTGGGCCTGGGGTAGCCTCCTGTAGTGCTGGAAATACAGGTGGCAGACAGCCGGGAGCAGTTTATTTGTGAGAAACACACACTACTGAAAATCCTGAAAAGCAGGAGGAGCTGCTGGAGCTGGAGCTCCCACTCTCCCTGGTCGTGCACCTCCTTGGTATAAATTTTCTCCTGCTGACTCTAAAGCTGACAGTGTTGGCAGCTCTGAAGCTGGGGACATGACTTGCCAATTGTGTCAGAAGCATAAGCCCATTCTCTGCATATCTGAAGTAATTGTGGTTTTATTTCAGTATACTACCAAAAATTCTGTATTCTAATATTACAATACTGTTTAAATGCAAATGGATATGAATATTTCCTGTAACTTTCTGTAAAAAGGAGTAGAGAAATAGTTATTTTTCCTTGAAATAGATATATAATTATATATATAATTCTTTTCACAACCGATTTATGACTAAGCCATTCCTATGGCTATGGCTGAGTCACATAGAGCAAAAATCCTTGGGTTGTCTAATGTATTACTAGGTAGTGCAATGATCATTTTATGCCAAACTGGGTTTTCATCCCAATGTGCAATGTAATGGAGCTCAGCCAAAGGTTTTACATAGGTCTCTCCTCATTCTCCATGTTTCAGCATGGGTATTTTTCCTCCATTCTTATACTTACACACTCCACTGGCCTTCCAGCCTCCTCTGAAAGGTCAGGTTCTGCTAAATTAGCCACAGAACTCATTCTCAGGCAGGGCTTCCTGACGCTTATTGCAAAAGGGCAGGCCTGGTTAACAAACCTGAGGAATGCCTTTGTGAGCATTGGGTCAGAGAGGATACGGGTGAAGAGTCAGACATAATGCACTCAGTCTTTATGAAATTTCCGAGCACAGTTTCTCAGGTAGGGCTCACATGTAAGGTTGTGAAGTACAAGTCACTATTCAGCCTGATGAAGAATGAGCTTATTCATGTTTAGAGAGAAAGGTGGGAAAGAATAAAGAATTATGTGGAAGCTTTTAAGAGGAGAGCTTTTTGAGGTGGTTAAGAGCACTTTCATCTTTTGTTACTTGTAGGTGACCTGGAAAAGTGAATACACAGCAGAACATGCAGAGCTTACAAACTGATAGGACTAGCTAGTACCACAAACAAAATAAAGTAAAATACAGCAGCAAAACCAACCATCTTCCAAAGAAGTCAGAGGCTGCAAAGTGGTGTTAATGAAAGGTTCATGTGTAGTAGTATAAGCAAATGTTTTTACGGTAGGTGGCATGCTGTATACCACTGCAGCCTCTGGAGCATATAACCCTGCAGTCCCCAAAAGTCTGGGGAGATAAGAAAGAGTGATCTGCACTTTCACTGGAGAAGTCTTGATAAGACTTGAAGACTTGATAAAAAGAAGTCTGTATCTCACTGATCAGCTGATGACCTCTGCTGACATTCCAGAAATCACTGGATTTGAATTCGAAATCCTCTTCTAGGACTGGATTTACAAAGATTGCAAAAACTCTCCTGAACTTTGCCTTCATATTCTCCTCCATAAACACTACTCTGACTCCCAAATGGACATAGCTCACCAAAAAAAAAAAAAAAACAAACAAACAAAAAAAAAAAAAACCCAAAACAATGGACTGGATTGCTTGCATAGAGCCTTTGATGTAGTAATGCCCCTTATATGGATAGAGATAAATATCACTGAGATGCAGGTATCTGAGTTACAAACTTCCAGTGTATTTTCCTAGTGTTAGTAAGTCTGGAAAACTAATTATAGAACAGTGTTGCACTGAAATCCACTGGAGAACAGGAAAAATTGTAATAACACGGAGGATCAAGTGATTATGAAAAGCAGGTTTTTGCTTGTTACAGAAAATTCAGTTAGAAGGACAACTAGATCACTGCTGGAATGGGCACAGAATTGCTTCACCACTTGCTTTGTACCTTCAAAAGGGCTTTGATCTGTGACAACACTTCACTGGACACTGATTCTGCTGATGCTGTTGATCATGTCACAGTTATTAGAAGTGGTTTCTAGAGTGGATGTCTGAAAAGATACACTGAATTAAAAAGGGAAATGGTCAGGTCTGTGAGCTTTTATACTGGATCCTGGATTTGGTCAGTACTTAAGATACTGGTTTTTATTTTTCATGGTGAAATCAGTTGTAAAGCACTGAGGTCAGAAAAGTCTATTACTAGACTATTCAGGACATTTTAGGATTTGCTTCTGTTGGACTTGAAATACATATTTTACATATACTTGATAGGATCAGTAAATAGATTTTTAAGTATCTAAACCTCTGAAAGTGATATACAAGTTTTGAATTAAAAAAGACTCGGCTGTCTCATTTTCAAAAAGCGTAGATATGGGATGACTTGACTTCTCAATATACTCAACACTGGGTAGCTTACCAACAAAACTATGCTTAAATGTATCACTTTTTAAGACTGAGTCAATAATTGAATTAAAAAAAAAAAAAAAGCTTTTATGCTGGCAGTCTGACCAGCATGTACTGGACATCTGTCTACTGCTCCAGTGCACTGCATGGCCTCAAAATAATTCTTGCCCTGATGAGTCTTGATCCTTGTAAAGGATCCATAAATGAGGCCAGTGTTCTTGAGATGCTGGCCTTGTCCCTTTCATGGGAAACAGCATAGCAAAGAAGGAGTGGTGTTACTGCAGTAAATATGTATATACAGAATATGTAGTACTAGAGTGAATCAAGACTTCAGGTATAGATTCAAAAACCTCACAGGCCTCTGAGGAAGGACTTAGACATCAAGCTTCAAAACCAATCCTTCCTTCCTTCCTTCCTTCCTTCCTTCCTTCCTTCCTTCCTTCCTTCCTTCCTTCCTTCCTTCCTTCCTTCCTTCCTTCCTTCCTTCCTTCCTTCCTTCCTTCCTTCCTTCCTTCCTTCCTTCCTTCCTTCCTTCCTTCCTTCCTTCCTTCCTTCCTTCCTTCCTTCCTTCCTTCCTTCCTTCCTTCCTTCCTTCCTTCCTTCCTTCCTTCCTTCCTTCCTTCCTTCCTTCCTTCCTTCCTTCCTTCCTTCCTTCCTTCCTTCCTTCCTTCCTTCCTTCCTTCCTTCCTTCCTTCCTTCCTTCCTTCCTTCCTTCCTTCCTTCCTTCCTTCCTTCCTTCCTTCCTTCCTTCCTTCCTTCCTTCCTTCCTTCCTTCCTTCCTTCCTTCCTTCCTTCCTTCCTTCCTTCCTTCCTTCCTTCCTTCCTTCCTTCCTTCCTTCCTTCCTTCCTTCCTTCCTTCCTTCCTCCCTCCCTCCCTCCCTCCCTCCCTCCCTCCCTCCCTCCCTCCCTCCCTCCCTCCCTCCCTCCCTCCCTCCCTCCCTCCCTCCTTTCTTCTTCTCTTAAGCACTGTAGTGATCTTGAGCACTGTAGTGATCACAATGCCCCAGCATTGTGAGAGGTATCCTAGAAAAACTTGTAGCCTGTGAATTGCTTGTGAGGGAAAAGAGATACAAAGGAGACTGGATCAGGTACTCAAGAGATGAGAGATTGCAAATTATCATGTTCTGCTGCCTTGTTTCATCCTCTCTCTTTAAATCTAAAAATAGATTTGCTTTCTTTTTGAAAGAATGAATGCAACTGCCAAATGGAAGAAAAGGTTTCCTAGTTGTACTAAGTGGGATTCCTAACTCATATTGGCCTCAGGAAATTTTCTGAGCTAAAAATAGTCATAAAATGAAACAGATTTAGTAAGAAATGCCATATATGCTTTCCAGACTCTTAGTTTTAATTATCTGTCTGGTAGATGACCTGGAATTCCAGATGAGCACTGGGTCTGATCCTATGTACTACTCTGGGACTCTTACATAATGTCCCTTTGTGGGACTGCTCAATAAGGTGCTCAGCCTTTGAATTAACATGGAAAATGCTTCATCTTACTTCAAAATAACTTGAAAAAGGGTCATGTTACACAAGCAGCCTATCAAAAATATCTTAGGATGCTAGCACAGAATTTTTTTCCACTTATTTGGAGAATAGATTTTTTTCCTGAATTGGCCTCTTACACCAGAGATGAAAAAGATTAATTGATTAGTCTTAATCATTAATTAGTAGCAATAACTCTTGACTTTTGCTATCTGTGAAGCTTAACTTGGTAACTGAGATGGAAAATAAGGAGAAAATATGTTTTGAAGTATTCGTATAACTAAGGCTGTCAAGAAAATTTGGGGTTATTCACTTTTCTTTGACAAGTGCAACAGGCTCTGGCTAGTTCATTGACTCTGAACCTTTGCATGCCTTCCACACAGCAAATAAAAATTTTATAGAACACATAAAGATGAAATAAATTACTTATGTGCTTAATTCCTAGCCTCATACTTGGTCATTGACCCTTAATTTTGTGTACAAATAAATTACTCTACAACCAAATATTTCAGGGTTCTCACTGCACTTGAGTGTCTTAGATTAAGTATGTTTTACTTAAAACTTTACAAACATGGAAGCAAATATTTTGCTACATTGGGCCAATTTGTCACCAAAGTGCACAGCTGTGCAATTGCAAAAATATGATAATTATGAAGATAAAAACCAGCTCTTTTATTAAAGCTTAAAAAAATTTCTAACAAATTAAGTGCATTAATATCCCATTATTAAGTTTACAGATCTCAAAACTGTTTCAGTTCTGAACTAGGATCTGCAAATACACTAAGCTAGAAAATATAAATGTATAGGTGCCACAGGTATTGTGTTGCTAGACTGCTCCAGTCTGTCTACAGCTTGCTGTGATATTTGTCTGCTAGGGTTGGCAGTTTATTACATACTGCACCAAAACAAGGTACATGATTAACAGCTTGACAGAAAGAAATGGTCAAAAAGACAATTTTTTTTCTTGGCTGGAACTTTAGCCTGTAGCTGTAATGTTTGGTGGCATCATAATTTTGTGGCTGAAATATAATAAAGCATTCTTTAGAATGGAATTTGCAACCAGAGGGATAGGGGATGGCTTTCATGCATAAAAACCTTTCTAACTGCTGCAACATCCATTGCAAGGTAGTAAAAACATGAAAATGAAACCTCAATGAATTTTTCCAAAGCTTGTAAGAGGAATAATAGATAGGACAGCATCCCCAGCCTGCTGATTTTGAAAAGAAGCTGTAAAGTTACAGCTCCCCATACAAACAGGCAATCTTGTGGTTTTGCTTGATGCAGTAGTTAAATTGTGGAGAAGCTGCCACAGGATGACTCTTTATAGCCTCCATCAGAGAAAGCAACAGAAATGGTCACAGATGAGCAGCTGGAGTCACTGAGGTAGAGACTCATTTCATGCATGGCAAGAAAGAAGACAGAAAAAACATCATTCATTGCTAGTACGAATTGTGGAAAGCATTTTAACAACCTTAGTGCTATTTTGCTTTGGAACTTTATCTAGGGACATCATCCATCAATGTCAGATGAGCATGTCTTCTGTACTGCAGTAAAACCACACACAGACTCATTCTTCCTCCATTTCTCAAAAAGAAATATAAAAAGCCTTTCTGGCCAATATTTGCACATGTTTATAACACCATGCAGTCTCATGAGCTGCATTGACAAATCAGCCAACACTTGTACAAGGGTAAAGAACAATTTCTTTGGAATTCACCCTTGTTTCGAATACTACTAATTGCTAATTATCTAACAAGCTTTAAAACTATTAGGAATTGTAAGGAGACATAACATTGTTATTTAAGAAAAACTTGTTTCTCCTTGAAAATTCTGTAACACAGAAGGAACTCAGTCTCTGAAGACCTTACAGCTTTTTAAATAAAATGCAATATTTTTCTGCCCAGCCGCTCATATCTTGCTATTTGTTTACTACATCAAAATGCAAAGCACTGTCCCTCCTAGTCCTGCAGGCAACTATGAAACATTGCATTGTTGTTCAGGTGGAGAATATCCTAATAGGCAGACTGATAGACACAGTGAAAAATGAGAGCTTTAGCATTATTGCTTCCTTCCACTTGTCACATTATACCTTGAGAACTTCCCTTTCCAGATGTTGGCTGATGAGGTCTCTGGTGGGACCCCACCTGCAGTGCTGCATCCAGCCTGGGGATTCTCAGCTCGGGAGGGAAATTGACCTCTTGGAGTAAATCCAAAGGTGGGCAACCAAGTTGATCAGAGTCTCTTACGAGGAAAGGTTGAGACAATTTGGTTTGTTCAGCCCAGAAAAGAAATTACTTTGGAGTGATGTAATTGTGGACTTCCTGTACCTGAAGGGAACTTAGAGAAAAGATGGGGCAAGACTCTTTACAAGAGCATATAGTGACAGAAAAGGGGGAATGGAATTCTTCAAATTCAAAGACAGTAGATTTAGATTAGATATTAGGAAAAGATTCTTTACTCTGGGGGTAATGAGGCTTTAGAACAGCTTGACCAGGGAAGTTGTGGATGCCCGTCCCCTGGAAGTGTTCAAGGCCAGGTTGGATGAGTCTCTGATAACCTGGTGTAGTTGAAAGTATCCTGCCAATGCATTCTATGATTCTATGATGCTTTCTATCAGATTCACTCACATGCAGTGGGTAAATCTGGTTGTTCTTTCAAATCCCACAATGATTCAAAAATATAAGCACCTACTCAGACTCTTCAAGTTCAAATTTACACTGTCATAAGGATTTAAAAAGCTCCATTTCTAAAGGTCTTGTTCAGGAAATAGATTCTCTTCATCTAACAGGAATATATTGCCATGGCAGCTGTTGTTGTATCTGCTGGGTGGTCAAACCTTTTGCAAACCTGTCTGCTTGGTGGATGATATTCTTTTGCATCCTCATGTAGAAGATTGTGGGGTGTAAGGACACTTTTACTGGCCAATATTTACATGAATGCAGATAATTAATATTACAGTTTTTTGTTTGGTTGTTTTTGTTTTTTTTTTAGCTGCTCCTGACTGGGAGCAGTCTTGAGTCATGTAGTTCCTTCAGTCAGGTTGTTTCATCATCAGCTACTACAGCAGGTCATGTGAAGACACAAGAAATAAGGGCAAGAGGTTTCAAAACAGGAGAGCTGTCTAGTGAAATTTCTGATCTGTTTTTTTGTGCTGTCTCAATTGTCACTTTGGAAGAAGGTTATTCAGCTGGCAGAAATGACCAAGAAGAGAGTTTCAGCATTTTTTGAAGACATGATATTAAATTAGAATAAATGTTGTTATTGATTTTTTCTTGCTGCATAGTATGAAATGATATCTATGCAAAGAAACCATTGAAATGTTATTCCAAAAGAAAAGCAGACAGATGATTTAATAATCTCAGCTTCTTCATTTGTAGCCTTATTCCTGGAACAGAACACATTTAGCTCTATGACATGATATAGATTCTAGCCCCACTGTAAGAACATTATCATATGAAAAGTCTGATTTTATGAACATTTTATTTAAAAAATACACATCTCTGAGCAAAATCCTGAATCAGACTAGAACGTAAAGCTGCTTACACTGGCCTTGGTAAAACATTAGTCCAGCTGCAGATGTGATATATACAGAATAAGTAACTTGGTAGCTCTTTTGACCAACAGGTTTAGGAGCTAATATAAAGCAGACAACCTGCTACATTCTGATTTTCAGATATTACACCTATATAGTTAAAAACCAAAAGAAAATAAAAGCATACACCTTAGAGTGTTTTCAGCAATGGTGTCTATATTGTGCTTCATGAAGTCATCTTGTATTTTTCTTACAAAAAACTGGTGGATGAGTCATCTGTTCCCTTTCATACATCAAGGCCAGCAGCCACATCATAGGCTATTCTAGGGCAGAGCTGGTTTATGTATGCTGTCAAGGAGTTGTATCAGCATAAAAATCTCAAGCTCTCTGCCTTTTTTGAAAATCTACTGCTTAAAAAAAGAAATGAAGCACTTAAAGTGTGCAATGTAGATGGATCTTTAATTTCAAAAATGGATATTGGGTATATAAGTAATAATTAACTACTCAGGGTTTGAAGATGAAGGTACCAAATTTCTAGGTATTATTAAGTAATGAGACAGCTGAGAGCATAGGTCCAATTAGGTTAAGTAATATAGTGGGGAAACAAGGTCGTTCATCACTCAGTGCTAGTGCAGGACAAAGTAGTGCTATAACTATAAGATACCCCTGTGCATCCCTTCCATGTATTGAGTGATAGGGCTCTCTGAGAGGTAAGGATTGAATCAGCACTTTGGTGCACTAATCACACTATAACTTTGATCTCTGCCTTGTTCAAAGACCTGTGCAGAGTTCATTACCACTTGCAGAATGTCTTGTGGTCCCAGGTGAGACAATGCTCCATGAACACCTGAGAAATAGTTGTCCTTAACAATTAGTTTTTCCTTAACTTTAAGGATTAAAGGAAAATTAGTTTTTCCTTAACTTTAGTGTAGTGCAAATGACAACTCCAACCTTTACACAATAGCCTGTTTTTTATCTCCACCCACAAAGGTAATATTTTCAGCCAGACTTCAAGTTGTATAAAGTGTCAGGAAAGAAAAAGTGCACAATATGGCAGGTGTTTGGAACTGAAAACTGAGGGAGAATGGTAGCATCCCTGATTTGCTCACCATTTGCTGGGAGTTTCAGGATTTTAGTGCATCTCATTCCAGCTTCCATTTGCAGGAATACAGTAAAAGGTATAATAACTTTTGACAGAAAGCTTGTTGTCTGTTGAACATGAAAACTCCAGGGTGTATCCCAAATCAAAATCAGAATTCATTTAACCGTTTCCTCGTGTTTTATTCCTTAGGAAGGTAAATTCTGAAGAATGATAGCAATTTTTGAATTTCCTCTGCTGATGATTGCAGTTGAGAATTACACTTTATTTCATTTATGCTATTACCTTCTTCAGTTGTTTTTGCACAAACAGTTCTATTATATATGACAGACTTACTCTAGGCAGTAATTAATCCATGAAAATATGAAACATTTTTCAATGAAAATGCAATATATTTTTGCCTGAGCTAAGTGTGACTGATTAGGACTTTCCTGAATACCAGTTTTTACTTGCTAATTCTCTCTAGCACTAGGAAAATCACCAGTTGCAATCTGCTGCAAATATAAAGAAGTAATGGACTACTGTGTTGTTTCCTGAGATATTCTGGTATACTGAAAGAAAGTATTGGAAAAACAGGCCCACTTACCACACAAAGCATAGCTGACAAAGAAGGCAGAGCCATGTAATACCATGAGCAGGATCTCATCAGCTAACTGTTTTATTCTCCACTCAGAAATATGATGAATGGGATTGGTAGGCAGCTCAACAGACTAGAATACAGTTTTCATAGACCTCTAATGCCTGTTAATTAACCAAACTAACTGAAATTTGGGAATTATAAAGGAAATCACTGCATGCATCAACTGCACCTGGCAATGTTTAAATGCAAAATGAGTCAGAAATTCCTGTGTATATGTGCTACTATTATGTTATTATTAGCATTTATCAGTCTCTACAGCAGTGTAAGTCTATTTTAGAAAGAATGAGTAAGGAATTGGTGAAAGAGAGGAGCAAAGAAAAAGAGGGAAGGGATAGAAATCTTGTTTTTAAACTTATCTGGCTGCCAGAAAACACTATACAGGGTATACCAATGCTGCTGGCCAAATTAAAAATAAATGGGCCAGAGCAGACATTGTATTTTTCATGACAGCCATTTGCTGCTGATCACACAAGTCTGTTTCTCTGCAGTATGAAATGCTCTACCGAGTGAAGCAGCAGTGCTTACAGATAGATGGGGTCAGGGTTCACAAACCAGGACTCACTTAGAGCCATGCTGTTTGCTAATTTTTCCACATGATCTGAGATATCAAACACTTTCATCTTTATCTGTCTATCCTCAGCAAGTCCTGTTCTAGTTCACTTCTGACTAAAGCCATCCTTATTTACATAATATCCTCAAAGAGGATATGAGGTGGCCAATGATTGTCCCCAAATACACAACATAGGTTCAAACACCTAGAACAGTGTGATAAATAAGAAGCAAAATGAAAAGATGCTCATGACAGAAGAAAATAGGATTTGAACTCCACAACTGCTGTTTCAGGCAAACGTATGGTGTTTCTTTTTTTAACAATGCAGGGTGTTATCATGGGAAATGGTACATAAGCAAACAGCAGAATTACCACCAAAGTCTGAGTATTTAGTAGGATTAAACATTCCCTCCCAAGAGAAGTAACATATTTGAAAAATCTTACTCATATTGTTAGAGAGAAATCCCCAAATTAACTTAAAATGTCAGCTGACAGTATGGAAAATATTTATGCCACAAAAATAACTAGTCATTTATTCAAATATTTCATACATACATCCAAATATAAGCAAGTCTAGGGGTGTTAAAAAGTCCTTTTTGGTCAAGCGACCAAACACTAAGTATTAAACAGAGCAATTTCAAGTGGATCTACATGCTCCCTCCTTCTGTTTCCAACCCCTCTTGTTTTGGGTAGAACCAGAAAACAGAAAGGCCCAGAAGAAAAAAAATAAAAGCAAAAATTGAATGATGTTTTTTAAAACTAGAGAAAAAGTTCCATTTTATCAAAGTTCAATTTTCATATCACTCTGTATTTATTCTTGTTAGCGATGAAAATAGAAGTGAAATAAACACTGATGAGCTATTGAATAATAATTATTTTCATATTCCTACATATAACTGTTATCACCAAGTGGTAACTCATAACTGTTAAGCAGTAGGAAATTAAATGATGTAATCTAGGACAAGTCTTCTAAGAATGGAGACTTATTCTCAGATTTCTGGGGACTGTAGGTTTTTAGTTTTTTTAGTGTAATTAATACTAACATTCTTCTCATGACCCATCTGGGATCCATTGTTTCAGTTCTCTGGTCTTCCACTCTATTTACAGGCACAGCTTCAGGTAGGCAGATGCTATGCAGCTCAAGCCATACATTTTTAATTTACTGATAGCAGCATTTCCTTAGGTGACATGCTGTAGACTTTTTCCCCCTCTTTTACATTAATTAGTTTCTGTTTGCAAGGTACACTGCAATAACAATGACCTTCCAGTTTGCCTGTTCTCTATGTGTTGTCTGTTAGTAGACACAGAAAACATATAGGAATGATAAACTGTGAATGATTTTTACTTTCACATTTAGTTTGACTTCCCATTTTAGTTTGATTTCTAGCCATTTTAAAATGCTTGTATCTTACTCATGTCTGAGACACATTTCATAAAGTGTTATGCTGCTGTTCTGTGAGCAAAGTCTTCAGTAAACTGTCTCCAGATAAACAGCTGAAAATAGTCGAAGCAGAAATTAAACTCTTTCCTTGTCCTTAAACCCTCCCTGGGATAATTTGAAAGCTGGGTCCCCTTAGTTTCACACAGATCAGACATGTTACTATAGCCGAAATGAGTCTAATATTTAATGAAAATTCAAGCCAAAATTTAGTCCTAAATTAAAATATCTCCAAATGCTCACAGGATTCATGCAACAACATAATGTTTGTGTAGACATCACAACTGTGTGCAATCCTGTCACAGCATCAGCCATGTCTGACAGAAATAATATTCTTCTTGCAGAAGAGGGAACTTTCTTTTTGACTACTGATATGTAATGTTTCATAGCAGGTTTCTTTGGACTGGGTGGGAATCTTATTGCAAATTGTTTACACATAAACAAGTACTTCACAACTTTTGTAAATTTTGTATCTGATGATTTTTAAAGGAATTAAGTTACATCAAGCAGTACAGGAGATGAGATAGAAAACAATGATGAGTGGGTATTGGGATTTAATGGGTAAAACACAATAGGTTATTACTGGTGGAAGCAAAGGTCCTTCCCTTCCCTTCCCTTCCCTTCCCTTCCCTTCCCTTCCCTTCCCTTCCCTTCCCTTCCCTTCCCTTCCCTTCCCTTCCCTTCCCTTCCCTTCCCTTCCCTTCCCTTCCCTTCCCTTCCCTTCCCTTCCCTTCCCTTCCCTTCCCTTCCCTTCCCTTCCCTTCCCTTCCCTTCCCTTCCCTTCCCTTCCCTTCCCTTCCCTTCCCTTCCCTTCCCTTCCCTTCCCTTCCCTTCCCTTCCCTCATTATTCTGTAGACATATTTGAAAAGATAAAGCTAACCAAGAGCCAGAACTAGTGGAAACCAAGGTCATGGCAAATGATGCTGGCTGGGTTGTAGATACTGAGTTAAAGTAATTAGTTTTCAGAAAATCTCGAGTGGTAATTATACAAGGTCTGTGACTGTGAATACAGGGAATTAGCTGGAGGGAAATAAAATAGGAACACTGATATTGTACAGGGAATTCAGGAGATAAATCAAATTCTTGTGGAGAAAACTGAGTTTGCCTGTGAGATGCTGGAGAAAGCTCTCTGGAATCTGGATTCATAGAGATATCTTGGAGGGAAATGGAAGAGCTGTGATTCCAGTTTTAGAAATATTGTTTTGGAGCCTGAAAAGCTGAGGTGTTGGCTGTGAAGAGACTAAAATAATTTTAAGTGCTCTGTATTTTCATTATTAAGATGATTAGCTAAATGTGTTCACTTGGATTCAGAGAATTCCTCAACAAACCTATCAGAGAGGGAAGCAATACTTTGAATTCAACACATTTCAGACATAAACTGCAACTGACAGAACGTGCCAGAAGGGCAGAGTTCATCTGAAATGACGGCATTGTACATGCTCCATGGTAATGCATGTTGATGATCTCACACAAAAGGGCAAGATATTTGTTGCTGCCATGCTCACCCTGAAGCCCCCTGGTTTCGCCTCCCCGGCAGAGGCACGGTCAGCAGCACGGGACACTCCCCTGTCTCTCGTGGCAGATTCGGGGAGCGGCTAAGACAGTATGCTTTGCTGTCTGCCTTGTATGGAGGAGAGGCGGCGTCCGAGAAGGTAATGAGGGCGTCGACTCATGGCCGGGAAAAGTCTCAGGTTTATTGCAAGCTCAGGGGAGCTCTGAATTCCATGTCCCGGCGGCCAAAAGTGGCCACGTGGTTTTCGCAATCACCTTAAGTACTGGGGTGGTAATAAGGGGGAAAGATGCCCACCGCCCAGTGGGGGAATTCGGGGGAGTGGAAGGCAGGAGGACAGACAGAAACACAAACCAATGGGGGAAGGTTAAGGGAGGGACCCCTGGCCCTTGTCCACTCACTCGATGCCCAAGGTGGAAGATTTTGGGAGGGTGGAATTAGGAGATGCGTGATGGACAAGGCACCAGGTGGTGGTGGCATTGGAGGAGGGGCGGGAGAGGTCAGGGTGGAACCATTGGGAGAAAATGGGGGGTGAAGGGGCAAACCATTGCAGAGCTGTTACAAAGATATAAAAACACAATACAACAACTTGTGACGCTTTCAGTGAGTATAGCTGCCCAGAAACCAGGAAACTGTGCTCACCACACATGCTCCAGGTTCCATCTGGGGACAGCTATCTGCTTAGTGGTGTGAGACATCTGGTAGGCTTCTGTCCCATTTTGGTTGATTCATTACATGCTCAACCCTACTGAAACAAAACAAGGAGGTGCCACCTACTTCTGAGCTGGCATCATGGAAATGAGCTCCCAGCCACTCCCACAACCCACCTGCAGCACAGACTTGTCATTTTGACCTGCTTGAAATCTCATGAAAAGGTAAGGGCCTCACTTAAATCTGTTCCTCAATAGCTGTCAGAAACCTCAGCTGTGTCAGTGAAGTACTCTGTCTTAAGAGCATGAAGCCAAAAGTGAGAATCATCAGAAAAAAGGGTTCCACATGCTGGCAGTGTCAGAGGAAATAAAATCACTCCTGGAGGCCTGGCCAAATTGGATGTTCATTTAAAAACTTATTTAGAAATTAATTACTTTGACATGGAAGAGAGATGAAGAGCAATCAGGCTTTCTGGGGGGAAAGGGAAGCTTACTCTGCAATCTGTCAGATCTTTGAAGTAAAGAAAGCAAAAGCGATGAAGGAAACATGAGTTTTCAATTACAACTTGAATTCAGAAGTTTTGGCAAAGACAGATGAATGGGAGTACATAGGAGGTTTTTTTAACACTGTACTTCAACCACACTTCCTGGTGACCAACACTGAGTTTAATCCTTTTGTTCATTCTTTTGATTACAGCTAAAATACCTATACTTTAACTGCGTCTTATGGTAATTTTTCTTTTTAACTTTTTTTTAGCTAAAAGAACAAACCGTAGTGTAATTTTCACCAGAAATTCAGTTCTGTCCAAAAGGTAATTTGAAGTTTTGCAAAATTTGTGCTGGTTTACTATTTAATTTGCTTCATCGGTACCTGACTGGCACAGTCTAGTTCTTAAGAGGTGGTAATAAAATTTTATAAGCACTTCTAATCAGCATTTATTTTATGCAGTCAAAGACCCAAGAAGCAAATCAGGGGGCTGATATATCCTATAACACTGTTACACAATTGTGCAGAAGTATGGGTTTCAATTTCCTGATCCAGTGATTACATCAAACAAAGAAAAAATGTTTATATTGCCACTCAGATTGTTCAGCTGAAAGCCATTTATCAAACATAGCAGATAATCAAACATCAGGAACACTAGCTTATAAATTTCCTACTAGCACTGCACCTGTGGAAAACAAATGTTTCCCTGGTTGGATGCCAGGTTACAGCACACTACAATTAGCCTTCCAATACAGAGTAGGCACAGAGGGGAAATATGGCATAAGCTTATGCCAAAGAAAGTTCCTTTTTAGGACAGGTATTGACTGGAGTTTGCACAATGTGGAATCACAGAATCATAGGATGGTTTGCATTGGAAGTGACCTTAAAGATTATCTAGTTCCAACCCCCTTGCCATGGGCAGGGATGCCACTTGCTAGACAATATTGTCCAGAGTCCCATATTCACAACTTCTCTGGGAAATGTCATGTTTAATATAGGTTAAGGTAGATATTGAGCATGCTCATATTAAATATACTGTAAAACAGCCATAAAAAGAAAAAAGTACTTATCAGAAACAGCAGCATTTTCCCACTGAAAAACTGAGCTTGTTTTGCTGGAAATAAAAAGTTTTATGTCCTAGTGTTGTTTCCTGTCTCAAAGGAGCCATTTTGAAAATACTGTATTTATAAGTAAAGTAATCCCAGCACCTTGTCTTTTGTACACCAAGTCTTGTTAGTCCTAAATGAATTGATGAAGGAAGAAGAGGATAATATAAGAACAGGCTGTTTGATCAACAGCATCAGAGCAACAACTAACTTTATTCTCTCCTTTCCCAATGAGTTTGTTTCAGAGATGACAAAATACTAAAATACATCAGTTACTAAACTAACTGATGAAAAAACAAAGCCAGAATGTGCCATGGCCCTGTCACTGAAGGCTGAGAAACACTCAAGCTCTCAGTGAAAATGAAGATCAATGTCAGAAAAAGCAAGTGTACTTCCCATGTGGTCTGAGCCCATTTTGCTTACCTGACAAGAAACCACTGTATTTGGTAAAATACATCCACTAATTCCCATGGAACTTTATCCAGGTGAATAGTCACTAATGTGTACTCAAAGAATTGTGCTCCAAGAGATAGAAACTAATTTTATGAAGTATACCTCCAGTCAACCTTCTTAATGACAAATACATTCCGTTTGCCTAGTGTAAATACTACAAAATACTAGGAAATACTGCTGTTTCATTCACTTTATTTAGTGAATACCTTGTGAAAGACAGAGCATTCTCTCTGTCACATTTACTTTTACAAGGCTGAATCTTGGTTATCAATTAGAACTGGTTAAAGGCCTTGAAATGTATATGTATTGTTAGCCAAACAAATATAAAATAACCATCCTAATTCTTTCCATAGCTTACAATGATTGATAAACTCAAAAGAACCAAAGCAATGGGACAACACCCTGATTTGAAATGCTACTCAATCCAGGAGATATTTGGCTACAGAGACATATTTTGTAGGAGAGATCATAATGAGGCTGAAAGGTTGTGATGAGGTTTCAGTTGTCTATTTTGGTGTGAGATCCCACAGCACACTTTGAAAATGAAAGGGAATGTTATCATATGCCTGTCTGAAACTTGGCTTAGATATTTTCTGACTGCTGCCTTAATGTTGCACTGGGAGGTTCCTGCTGTAAATGGCAAGAAACTGAACCTGTCTGTCCTCCGAGAATTATTGCATATTATTTTTGCATGGTGATTGTGATGGTTGATGAAAATTTTTAAAAATAATTTTCTTGTGTTAAGGGTGTTAAGAAAATTGTACTATGCTGAATTTTGTGTTGAATTTTTCTGATGTGAAAGAAGTCTTAAAGATGTAGTGATAGGATTATGGGGAATAACTTCCAGCAGGAGGAGAGTAGGTCTAGATTAGATATTAGGAAGACATTCTTACTTTTGGCAATTGTGAGCAGGTTGCCCAGAAAAGTTTTGGATGCCCCATCCCTGGAAATGTTCAAGGCCAGGCTGGGTGGGGCTTTCAGTGACCTGGTTTAGTGGAAGGTGTCCCTGCCCATAATATGGGGATAGACTTCGAGGTATACTTCTGACTCAAACCATTTTATGATTCTATGATTTTCTTTGGTAGTGGAAATGCCAAGGTTATTGGCAGTCCATCTTTTTACAAGCAGAAAGATTAATTGTAGGACCATGTGGCTGGCTCTAATATTGTATTGATATTTGTTTTGTGCTCCATAGTATTGTGTTTTGCTTGGTGCCTTTATAAGGCTAATGTGAGAGGAAGAGGACACTAGCAAATTAAATCACAGATCTCTGCAACTACTAAGGGGTATTCAAATAATGGTAACAGCTCAGCTATTACCTCTCTTACCCTGTTCCCTGCATAGGAGGCTCTGCCTGAAGGGGATTCATACAAATGTCATAGGACAGTCTAGGTACATCTTGTTTGGCTACTGCTGAATACAGGAATGGTTCAAAGAACTGCACAATGTGAAAGGAGGTTGTTGGACCCTCCTTGTTTTGGCTTCCAGTGTCTCACGTAAACTGCTGAGAACAAAACTATTTTCAGCAGCTCCTGACTCTTCCCCTTCAATCTCTGTAAAGACTGTCCTTGCATAACAGAAATGCTTCTTCTCTCTTACCAACTAGAGGAACATTTCCAAGGGTCTCCCCAGAGTCTCTATTTTATTTCAGAAGAATTTCTTGAAGGTGTCAAATTGGTAAATATGAGGTGAGAGAGAAATAAGGACTGAACAAGCAAAAAAAAGAAGCAAGCATTATATTACAATATTTCTTCCCAGGAGAAGTGTAGACTAGGTTAGAGTTATTCAGAGATTTGCTTCTGATTTTCAAACATTTCATGTTCTGTCATACACTGAATGGCATAAATACATTAATAAGAAAATACAGATAGAACTTTCAGCACTTGATAAATAAAATCCAATTAGATGTGGACAGATAGTGATCTTCTTTCAACTAATTTGAACGTATTTTTTATTTATTTGAAAAAAATTTTGCCCTGGCTGACTTCTCAGCATTGCTGTGCCCTGTTGAACAGGAGCTGCTTTTACCCCAGAGTCAGAGCTAGACGGTATCACACAGTTTGACTCTAGAGGCCACGGAGGCAGAGGCAACAGGATCTAGCAGAGACCACAAGCCCTGGGGAGATAACTTGCCCTCTTATCAGAGTTCAGGTCACCTGGGAGCAGGCTGTAACCTGGTTGTGTGAGTACATGCTGGATGAGCAGCAGTAAGGACACTGAGGGTGAGGACTGTTTAGATATGCAAGTTTTTAGATATGCAAGTGTACATACAAAAATGTATATACGTATATATATATGTATAACTTGTTTTCTTCTGCTCAACATTTTTGTTGGATCATGAGTGTTGCATTTACTCACTGAAGCATCTCTGGCACAAGGTTTGTAATGTGCTCTAGATTCCTGCCTCAGCCTACTTGGTGAAGCAGATACTTCTGCCAGTCTGATAGTATCTAATTACAGAGCCAAGGGGTGCATAATTCAGCAGAATGCTCTGAGATGTTGAAAGATGATATTGTGAGACAGAGAAGGGTATATCATCCCTTGATTTAGGTCACACAAGCAATTCAGTACTGCATAAATAACATGTTGAGTGTTACACCTGAATATAGTAAAAACCTTTAAAAATGCCATAGGTGATAAAGTATTTCAGCTTTTATCAAAGTACTATAACAGCTAATTTTTTTCATTTATTATTTTTTTCTTTAAAAGAATCAAATGTAAAGTTGTGGGTGATGCTTTCATTGAAATTAATGATAATATATGCATGTAAATAGCTATTCTTTTCAACCTATGGGGTTAAAACACCTGTTTATACTTTCTTTCTAGAGAGAGGATTAAAAAAAATGCCATGACTACTTTTCTAGTGTTGCTCTCATGGTTTTCATTTGCAACCAAATAAAAATGAGGCTAACATCATGAGTACATTATTCCTCTCACTGATGGACTTGTCTGTTTAGTTTTTTGCAGACATGGTCATATACAAAGGTTTTCAAAAAGCAAATTTCACCACTGTTTTAGGAACAATCACTTTATGCCACAAGGGATAGCAGTGGTTCTTACACTAAAAGCAGAAAAACATTGGCTTGGACCACTAATAGCTATTAGTCATGCTGCAGAAATATCCATGTTAAGGGTTTTGGTTCAAAGATAAAAAGCCACTCAAAGTCACCAAGGCAGACAAAAATGCTGTAAAATATATTAAATAAAATCTATAGTGTTTAGAGAGTGATTCATAGCAAATATGCTGAAGAATTAATTTGATATTGTTATTCAATTGTTAATTTTATAAATTCCTCTTCCAAAGAGAAGAGAAATACCTACTCAGTCTGGCAGGACATGTCAGGGCCAAGGTAACTATGAGACCAGTAGGAAAACATGGATACTTCTGCTGCTGCTTCAGTTGCAGCTGGACCCAAAAGTCAGGGATAAGATATCATGAAGAAAGTCTGAACCCAAAAAATATTCATGAGAGATTAATGGTATTTATTTGGCTTTCAGAAGCACCATGGAAACACCTGACTATTGTACTGTTTGTTCAGAGCTTCTGAGAAGTCTGTTATTATTGTTGAGGCAAGTGTTATAGGGAAAAAGCAAATTCTCAAAGACAAGTTTTAGAGGAGTATGATTCTCAAATATTTCATATTTCTGAAGCTGTAGTAATACAAACCAGTTTGTTTTTTTTAAAGACACTCCAAAATTTTCAAACAACTTGGAGATTCACATATTCTCTAATGTATTTGTTGTACAGTTACATTGACTACTGGGATTTCCTTTAAAAAAGGTTCAGGGTTTCAGTGACATTCTCTCTGTTTTATCATTTACTTTGTTTTGTTTCGCTGCCTGTCTTTTTTTTTTTTTTTGTCCTATTTTTCATATTTTTATATCTACATTTAGTATCTACTACTCTTGTTCTCTCTGTCCTGACATTTTAGGTTTTAGTTTATCATCTGGTTTTAGTTCTGTATTTTCATCCCTTTTTCAGTCCCCAGAATCCCTTCATTTTGTTCCTCATCTGCTTGTTCTATTAAGCCTTTTTTCATCAGCAATTTCTTCCTTTCTTTTGTGGTGCTGCTTGCTAATGAGCTCACAAATTTAGCCTAATGGATGATATCCCTCAAGATTTCCCCAGTTAAGGATTGTATTTAGTCAACCATGTCAGATGGATGCTGCTGGGATGGCAGAGGGATAGATTTCCCCCAGCTGTACATAAGGACAGGGCTTTGAACAAACTGGTCTGGTGGGAGGTGTCCCTGCTTCTGGCAGAGGTGTTGGAAGTAGGTGGTCTTTAAGGTCCCTTACAACCCAAACCATTCAATGATGCTATGATGCTATGATTTTCAAAAGCCCTGACTGACCTGATGAAGAAGTCTGGGAAAAGACTGAGTCAGGCACAAAGTAAGTAACACTGTGGGTTTTTTTATGTTCAATCATGAATAGGATTGAACAGGTGAAACCAATTACTTTTTCTCTCTGGACAGAAAAAAAGGGCAGTTGTTTCTTAGGCTGGAAGTGACAGCTCTGCTGTGAAGTGATGCAGGTCATGCTGCTGCTGTTGCTGGCTACTTGATTCTCCCAAGGAAAATGCAAGCTCTTCAGGCTGAGGCAGTAAAGCAGAAAGTGCCCTTACTCTTGTGGAGATGGTAACACTGGGCTGCTAAACTAAGAGCTTTAAATGATGTAGAAGACTACTACTAAAGCAACTTTACTTCCTCCTGAAAACTTAAATCTCTTCCTTGGCAATCTTTCCATATAGGCACTTTCTCTGAAGCACAGCCTTGGCTCATAGGGTTTTCCTGAATATGACACAGTAGTTGCCACCTTAGGCCGTAAGTGTTGCTTACAATCAAAAGAGAAAAAAGCCTTGCAACAGTATTAGAACAGTAAAGTAAAAAGCAGACCTTTATTTGGAAGCTTCCAGTGGTGATGGGCACACCTGGCTGGATTTCTACAATATTTACAAAGTTAATTAATTAGGCTATCTAATGGGTATGCCCAATAGGAGATTCAGTTGCCAGAGAAACCCAGCCCTGGGTCAACCCCTTGGAATTGGTCCAAGGGCTTCTTTGCCCCACTTCTTGTTATGATGTCTCAGATTCTGGTTAGAAACCAAAATGTTCTTCTTGTAGGCCATCTTCCTGACAATAAGACTAAACAGTATTTCTGGAATTTATTTCAAGGTTAGCTTATTGTTCTAATATCTAGGGGAAAGGGTAGGAAAAGTACTGGAGCTACAGCCATGCATTAGCTATCTAAAAAGCTACAAATATATGAAAAATATATAGAAAGCTTAGGGATCATAAGCCTCTTGCTTCAATGAGAATTCCACCTACAAGAAGTGCAAATAAGTGGTTAATATAAGTTCCCTCAAATCTTTTGATATATCCATCTGTCCAACTTCCACAGCTTTATTAAAGTTTTTTCATTCCCATTAACAAGAGAATAGCCTTCTGTTTAATTTCACCTAGAGTTTTGTATGCATATGTGAGTTATATGAGGTGATTTGAATTTCAAGTTTGCAAAGCAAAATTGTAAAAGTTCATTTTCAAAAGTGTCTTTCTTTTAATTTATTTACATTGCTAGTTATTTATTATGGTTTTGCCACAGTTCCAACCTAGGAAGAAAAAGCACAGTGTTTACTGGTTTACTTCAAGAGTGTATTCTGGTAATTAAATATTACAGTTTTCAGCCTCTATATTGCTTAGAAAAATAAGAATTAATATAGATTATAACCCCCCTGTTGTTCATTACTAATGTGGTTTTCAGACAGGTGGCAAGAATGATATCTTTCCATGGTAAAAGTCCTTGCAAGGACAAGTTGTGTAAATTTGTAGCACAGAAAACAAGGGTTTTATGAAAATTTCCCTGAAGAATTGTTTAATCAGTGTTCTTGATACTTCTTTGCAGGGCAAACAATGGTATTTTTTCACTGCCACATTAGGAAAAAAGAAAGGAATAAACATAAAAAAGACTCTTTGTACATCCCTTCCACTTGATATCTTTCCGGATCACTTTACAACTTTCCATTTTTCCATCTCTTCAGCTGCTTATTTGTATGCTGTAGGGACACCACAGTCCTGATGCTTTACTAGATAATGACTGTCTGTACCTATGCTGCCAGCCTCTGGTGTCTGGGAACAAGCAGCATTAGAGATTAGAGCTATGGAGGAACAAGAGCTTGATCCTGTTTCGCACCTCAAAATGTATTGTCACTCCAAAGAGGAAGAAATGAGGAATATGTGAAATTTTCTATTTAAGTAATATTTTAAGAACTTCTTTTGGTTACTTATGAAAACAACAAACTCCTCTTCCTTCAAGCAACCCATGTGTGGTTACTGAAATATTTTGCAGTATTTATGTAGAGTACTTGTCTTTTATGGAGAGAATGAGCTAATTCTCTCACTTGGAATGTGTGAACGATATGCTGGAGGAGAGTCAATACTGCAGTAGCAGTGTAACAGATTTTCAACCTAGAAGATAGGCTGCAGAGAAGTAGCCTATTTTTATAGAACTTGTTCTTAAAATTGAATTACTGACGTCCATTCTAAGAGAAAAAATATTGACCTATCACAACATGGTTCCTTTCCTGAATGGGAGATGAAAGCCGTGGCTACATATGTTGGCAATTACACCTCCACTCTTCTGTAAGTGATCTGTGAAATGCAAATGTTTTTCCTGAGAACTCTTTACTATATGAAGAACCTTGTAAACACCTCTCTAAGCAGAATATACTTTTTTGAGGATTTTTTTTTGGTATTCAAGTAGTAAGTTAAAGCATGACTGGTTATATTGCAAAATCTGCAATGGCATCTGCCCAATTTAACGACTATGTTTTTATTGTTAATTCATGAGATACGTGAAAAATTATTTCACCCGTCAAGGTTCATTTTGCATACAGTGCTACAGTGTAGTAGAGGTATTCTTGCTTTTTATTTTCTAACTTGTGTTTTGACTCCTGGAATACTGATGAAATAATTAAATATAATTTGCTGAATACAATGGATAATTTGGAAAGCTTGGAAATGCATTACCACCCTTTAAAAAAGCTGGGATTTTAGTTATATGTTTGAACATAGTATCTTTATTTAGAGGAATGATTCTCAGGCTTCTTGAAAATCTATCACACTCTCTTGGGGAAATTAATCCCTGTAGTATTTACACAATCTAAGTGTTGTCATCCTAGAAAGGAAAGAAACAGCATAAACTTTTACATATTGAAAAGTGGGGTAAAAAGTAAAATCTGAATTGTAGTGTGAAACTTTTTTCCAGCTAGCTGCAGTAGGTTTTTGATTGGACATTGAATACACAAAAATATACTTTTTTACTGTTGTTTGGATGTTAGAATAATTTGTTGTGGAACTACATTAAAAATTAGGGATACAACTGTACCTTCTTCAGTCATAATCTAGTTCAGCATGGAGACCTAAAGTATTCTAAGTTAATGTTTGGTCTTGGACAGGCTAAGGCTTAGCTTAGGCTCTTGTCTTGAAGCAGATTGTCAATAACATCTAAGCTAGCAAGGTCGGTCTTAGTCTGGGTACAATCAAACTCTGTGCAAACACAAGTGACTGTATTAAGAGAATCAGACATCAGCAAAACAGTGTTGATTTATTCCCATTTGGAAGTCAGTCAGGATCTAAAATATATCTGTTTCTTGAAAATATATGTTGAATTACCATCTCTAAGACTTTCCAAAAAAGTCAAGTTGCACCTCACTTAAAAACTTAAGTTGCCTTAAATTGCTGTTTTCAAGAACTTCCTTCTTCCTGTACCATCTTCACATTTGAATAGAAGTTGAATGTTGGCTTGTGTTTTTAAGATGCTGGTTTTTTTTTAAAATAATATTTTAAATAAGATTACTCAATTCTTGGAAGATATTAACCCTTTGCTTAATGTAATGGGAACTATTTTTTTTCCAGGTCTCAACAGTCCCAGAGTTTGGCCGCATAGTAATTTATACTACCAGTCTTCGTGTGGTGAGAACCACTTTTGAAAGATGTGAACTGGTTAGAAAGATATTTCAAAATCATAGAGTTAAGTTTGAAGAAAAAAACATTGCTTTGAACAGTGATTATGGAAAAGAACTAGATGAAAGATGCAGAAGTGTCTGCGAACTTCCCTCACTCCCTGTTGTGTTTATTGATGGCCATTATCTTGGGGTAAGTAAAGCATGAACTTATATTTTATTCTACAACTGGGAGGAGCAGATGAAAATCTTGATGAATGAGAAGCAAGATTTTAAGAAAATTGGCTACAATGCTGCAGTGATGGTAACAAAGACAGAAATCCTTTTGTAGTATGCACTGCACAGACCCTCACTGATAAGTTTGATCTGAAGATGCAAGAGATAACCAGGGAGTAAGAGGCAATAGTACATCTAAGATATCATCTGCTTCTTAAAAAAATATCTTATTTTGTAGTTGAAACATGAAAATCTAGAGAAATTTTTTTTTCCTTATGAGAACCTGTACGTATGATTGACCCAGGAAGATGGACACACATAGCATAAAGCTGTCATTTATTAATATCTGTGTTGAATAAAAGACTAACACATTGGGGTATCAGACTTTAAATATACATTGAATTTTAGATGATGCAGTCTATATCAGGATCTGTAATCAACTGAACATATTTTAGATCCCAAATTGATTAATACTTAGTTTTTAAAAAGCCTAGCTGTAGAAAAGAGAGAAGACCCTATACTGCCTTACTGTAAAACATAAACTCCAAATGGAAACTCCCAATTTGCACACTAGTATTCTAGGTCTAGAAGCCTATGTATATTCAAACTCACCTTTTCATTGAACCTGTATATTTGAAATTTATTTCTCATAAACAGAAAAAAAAATAAAAAAAAAAAGATTCTGGAAAGTGGCACAAAGAAAACAGTTTGAAAACTCAGAGAAGGTATTTGTGGTGAAGGTATTGAGTGGTGAAAAGCTAGCAATTAGCACCAACTGTGAGGCTGTGATTTGTGAAGGCAAACTATATTTAAACACAGTGAGGTTACTGTGTTTGCATCACTTAAAGCTTTCATTTACATAAAACATTTAAGTAACAATATGCAGTGTAACCAACATCAGGGATAATAAATATTGGGGCTGTATGAACACTTTCTCCTCTTTTCCCTCATCCCTTCCAAGATTTCCATGTGTTCTGCATGAGTTAGGCTTCCCTGAGCTTTATAACAAATGCATTTGCAGTCAAAGGCCTTGCCAGACCACTAGAGCAGCTGTAAAACCACTTGTGTGCAGAATGTTAGCAGACAGTGATTTTTACTTCATTGTAGACTATGCTTTTATCAAAACTCTGATTTGGAGAGTTCTCCAGCCAGACACGAGTAAAAGTGCTACATTTAAGAGCAGTTAAAAATTCAACAGGATTCAGATGAAGATTTGTTCATCTAATTGTTATGTCAAAAGTGTAAGTAGTGAGTTATGACTGACTCCAAGAAAATCTCAGTCCACATATAATCAATTTGTCAAAAGAATTCAGATAAGCTACTGAAACTGATTAAATAAATTGTGTGCTTAACTGGAGGAAATGCCTGGATATGGTCATTTTTGGTATGATGGATGGCTCATTAAATCACTCCCAGTTGGGGGATTTTTTGTTTGTTTGCTTGTTTTCAAAGACTGTGAGAAAATTGTTTTCTAAAAGAGGAGTGACAGTGTAAAACCCAATAAAATCTCATTAAAACTCTCCAAGTACTGTATGAGAATCTTTAGAGAGGTGTAGAAAAGAAGGCAAGTAAATTAGGAAGATAGCTTACTATGATCTAGACACATTCATTGCAGCAAGGAAATGACACTTACATTGTTTAACACAAGAAAACTAAAATGGGCTACTAAAAATCAGGAAAACCCCCAGATATGGTGTGGGTTTTCCTGCTTCTTTTCCTTTCTCTCTTTTTTTTTTTTTTTTTCCCTTAACTTGATGAGGTACACTGTAGTTAGCTGGAAAAAACACCTTAGTTGAATGAGTTAATTAAAGTTATTTCATGTAAGAATGACATTATTTGTGGAAAAGCAGCTTTGCAGGCAGGGAACAATGCATGAGACAGCTCCTCTGCTCACAGAGAGCTCATGGCAGCGTGTGCCTCACCCCTCCTCCTGCACAAGGTCTGTGCCCTCCATGCTCTCCACTAATTATCACCATGGGAGGCACTGCTGCTTGCTGCAACACCACTCTGGTGTGCTTTAGCTGAGAGGAGATGTGCTTTAGCATGATGAGAAAGTTCAGTGTGATCAAGGCTAACATGGGCAGCACTCTGTGGCTGCGAGCGGAGCGCCTGTGGCTGGCATGCTGGGGGAGGAGAGCCCCAGGATGAGCCTGTCACTTGGCCAGGCTCAAGGGACCTGTGTGCCCTCATTCTGTTTGGTAAATGTGGCAAGCCCCACTATTTTATGGCAGTTATTTCTCTGTCTTAATATGTCTTCACAAGAGAATGTGAAATTCATTTATTTAGAGAAATAAGGAGGGGTGTGTGTTGAGAAGGTCTGGCAATCAAGTATTTCCCCCCCAGCTCTGTCAATTCACTTTCAGAAGACAGTGCATCGTGACCCTAAAGGCTGTATGTTGGCTGGAACCTGTGCTAGGCTAGTGTTTCATTAAAACACAATCGAGAACTAATTACAGAATTTGGTCTCGTTGGTAACATGGATATTTCTATAATGGTTTTTAGAGTAATTAACTTCTCATATGCAAATGAAACACAGAAACCCCAAAGCCTGGTGTGTCAGTAAATAAATTGTGCAATGTTTTCCTCTTTATTTTTTTTTATTTTCATTTTGAGTATTTGTTTCCTGAGAAATCCTTCCCTGAAGGAGATTGCATGGAGCAGTACAAAGGAGAATCTATATTGAGCAATGCAGCTTTCAATGAGTCATAATAAGAAAAAACCCCAAACGTGAAATAAAATATGAACAATTTTGAAAGGTGAAAGATTATTCTTAATGAGATAAAAGTAACAAAAGCACCAAAACCCATATGTACATCTGATAGAGTATATTGTACCCAGGCTATTCAGAAGGATGGACAACGTTGATTGAGCATTGCAGGCTGTGGGGATAAATATTCACAGTGCTGTGGAATTTATCATTGCCTGCACAGGGACAATGAAACAAATCCATGACTTGGGCAGAAGCAATAAAAAAATCATCTTTAGCCCCTGTCAGGGAAAGCACTGCATGCTGTAGTACAGCGGGGCTTTTAATCTTCTCTTTTTTTTCAGGATTGACTCATTGTATTTCTTGACACACACTGTCTAAATATCAGTCTGTCAGGAAATTGCTGTTTCTTTCTGCTGCATACTCTTTGCCGGGTGATCTAATCCTTCTTTTTACCTGAGGTTTTCTCCATCTGAAATGGAATTATGCCATCTGCTGGGGTACCAATGCAGAATAAAAATGCAGATAACAGAAAGCCACACAGAAAAAAAATAATGGAGCATTCATTTAGTCTTATAAAGGCATTCAGAATAGTTAAAGGTTTATATATATATACATATATACATATACATATATATACATATATGTATTTATACTCCTGGAAAAGGGATGAAAATAAAACAGTCAAGTAAGAAATTCATTGTAAATATCTTAACTCATAGTATAATATTTTAAAAATACATGTATTCTTTTCACTTGAAATATATGATTGAATACCAGCATTCACTTGTCATACAAGTGAACCTTGATTTTTTTCAGATATGTGAATTTAAGATTGTTTTTTCTGAAGAAAATGTCTCCTGTTTGGTTTTCCCAGCTAGAATGAATGCAAAACAGCATTAGATTTATAGTAAAATTATTTTATTTGACACATTGGTTATAATCCTTTCCAAAGAATAATGCAACTGTTTTTGTAACTGACTTTTAGAAAATACATTTGTAATTTTTTTTTTTTGTGAAACAGGAATTAACAGTTTCCTTTTATCTGATTTCCAGTGGCCATATATATTTAGTTGTTTTCTGTGTTTTGTTAAATATATTCTTCTGGTATTCACTTAATGGGAGGATATGGATGGCTCTGTGCCAGTAAAACTATTATTTAATTATTGCATTCAGTCACCTAGGCTTTTCCCACTTGTTTCCTCCATTTTGCAGTTTAACATGTCAGGAAACACAGGATTCAGTTGCTTTTTACACATTAACCTTTCCCATTCTTTGCATACCAAATCCAGAATTTCTGGTGCTGGTACTATATTGCAGTGTCAATTGTCTCAGTTGATGGGCAGATTTCCAGGCAGTTATTTGTATCCCCTGTGTACCTGCTGCCAAGGGGCCCCTGGCTGTGAGAGGTGTGATGTTGTGGACAGAGACAGGACATGCACAGCCCAGCTCCTTGGAATGTCCCAGTGAAGACAAGAGCCAGTGAATGGTGAAGTGTGTGAGTGCATTTTTGCTGCCTTAACAAGAAGCCTTGCTTATGTGCTTAGCAAAATAGGAAATAAGGCATGCAATTTATCTGCATTGCAAATGTGTCCACAAGAGGGATGTTGTGGGGCCTTGCTAATTATTCTCGGTATATAGGGAATGGTGCTTCCCAAAACCTGCAGGTATTCTAGTAAAGCCAAATGTAGAGCCATATATCTGTGTTTATTCCTTGATGAAGAATTACATTGTGGAAGTGGTAATGGTTTATATCCAAGATAGGTAGCAACAGACATGTTTATGGAACAGACAGAGTTGGGGCAGTAGAAAACTTAGTGGACCTTGTCCTAGTTGTACACTTAATGGGAATTTAATATTTGAAATAAGATGTTAATTTCTGGATGTCCTCAAGGGAAAATTGGGAAAATAATTTTATTAATTAAAAGGGTCTGGAAAAAATGCTGAGTGATTTAGCAAAGTCTGTGACATTTCCTTGTCAATGGAATATCTGACTACAACTCCTGGACTCCTCCAGCATGGTAGAGATTCAGTAAAATTAGTAGACAAACTATTCACAGGCTTCTGTTTTGAAATTTAAAAAAATGGGTAAAAATCTGAAAACTCACTTCTCACTGAAGATTATATCCATTGTCCCTCATACTCCTTATATTACTCTCTGGAGGGACAGACCATTTAAGGCTTCACATACCTTTCTGAGCAATTGTAGACTGAGCACAACCTAGGAAGTAAAAGAAAGGCATCACTCTCTGGTCAGAAAGACCTATTGGACTTAACATCTGTGTTAATTACTCTATTAATTATGGATTCTGTGTGTTAAGACTCAAAGATCCAGAGGGAAGTTTAACCTCTATAGACTTTTACTTATATTTCTACTATTACTTGCGGCAGCCATTAATCAGAGATGACAGAGTGGCACTTAAAAACATTGATAGCCATTCTGATGTTTGGGTTTTAATTTAAAAACCATAGCTTTCTACTTTGAAAGGAACCCAGCTGACTGACTGAATGTCATCAGAAATATAAATCCTTTAAAATATAAATCTATAATGGGAAACCTGTCAAGCTTTTAATTACTGTGTTGTAAAAGCCAATTAGCATTATACAACATCACTGAAACATAGGGCAGAAGTTGCAGGAATGCTTTTCCCTGTGGCAACAGAGAAGAGAGCTTTTCCTAAAGGGGGAAAATTGAGGCTTGTCCAGCTTAAGGAATTTGGAATGCTGCAATCCCATCATCAATAAAGTTGCAAATCCTTAATGTCTCTACTTCAGATGAGCAGCACAAGGTTTGTCTTAAGCTGCTGCAGTGTATTCAAACCCCAAGCTAATACTCCATGGGCTGCCTTGGCCACGTTGCTCCCATTGCCTACTCCTCTGTGTGAAAGCAAAGATGAGAGGACAAGCATGAAAGGGGCCAACAGACTGCTAAAACCTGCTTGGCTGGGGACTCAGACAGCCTCATGCACAAGTTGGAGCTGGTGCACTCTGTGCCCGTGATCTGTAATGGATTTCAGTAGGAGTCAGCACAATAAGGCTAGCTCATCAGTCCTCTGTCATCTTCTGTGACTAATTGACTACAACCAATTACCTTGTGTGATACTTCTTTTTAAAAAATATCTCTCTTTGAAAGTATAACACTGTAAGAGCAGTGTCCACTGAAAATGTGGCTTTCCGCAGCCACTAAAATATTAACATTTTCCTTATTAACTAAAATTATCAAACACAATTTAACAATCTGGAAATGCAGGGACCAGCAAACTGATGCAGCACAACAGCATGTACTCACCACGGGGTGAAGATGTGGCCAATTGCCCCGGCAACAAGTAAGGCCTTTTTATCTGTGCCTCAGTTTCCTCACCTTTTGTTGGTTTCTGGTTAAAATGTGTCTGCAAGTATTTCACAATAATTAATATTCAAGGAAATTGGTTCCCTAAGTAAAGTATAGATGTTCAAATGTGGTGCTCTAATTAGAAGAGAAGGGAACAAAGAGTTCCATATCCTCCCTAACACTTTAATTTTTTTCTGCAGGTCTCTTAGCATTTACTTACAGGAGGAAAAAGTCCCCAGCACTTCAATAGAGGTTTGGCTCAGGACACAGAAACACTAAGAGGCCTAATGTAGTCAGACTAAATTATTATTACGTACCATTGTGTCTGAATTTAATGTTGTTAGAGTGTTTTCAATAGTCTTTTCCTCCTTGTGTTGTACATTAGGTACATTATGTCTTAATTCAGTGCTCAGCTGCCAGAATATTTGAAATACAATCACCTCTTCTCATTTTGCTGCATTCTCTGATGTGTTGTATATTTATAAAATTGTAATTTTTTTTGCATAATAACTAGAAATATTTCTTATTCTGTCAGGAAACATACCTTGTAAAATAAGGGGAAGACAATCAAAATTTACAAGCTGTGTTACCTTTTACAGAAAAGGCAATGTGATACATCACCTGTTAACGAACTTTAGGCATTACTATCAGACCTGTGATTAGATTCTCCTCTCCTTCTAGCTTTACTAAGGTTGACCTAATTGCAATATAATTAATGTGAGTCAAATTTGTCCTCAGCCTGTTTAAAATTTCAAATCCAAATCTTCTAATCATCTCTGTTTTTTGCATGGTAAAATGCCTGACATTTTTCATCTTGTTTTCCCGATAGGGTGCTGAGAAAATTTTACTAATGAATGAATCTGGGGAACTGCAGGACCTCTTAACCAAAATTGAGGTAATTGTATTTCTGCAAATAAATATAGGGAATATACATTTACTACTTGTAATCAAGTAGATTTTCTTTTTTTACCATATCCTTTTCTTCTACTATAAACTGATGAACCCAAATGTTTTTTTTTGTTTTACTCTTTGTTGCACCCTGTTTTGGGATGGAGGCCCTAAATTGTTATTACCTAGCCAAATGTGTGTCCTAATCTTGGGACAAAAAAGTACATATATAGAACTAACAATGTCAGACTACAGGAAACTGATAACTTCTCTCTGAATACAACCACTGCTTCACTGACTTTCGGTGTTTTATGGTGTGTTTGGTTGGTTTGGGTTTTTTCTTTCTCTCATTTATTTTTTTCTCAAAAATGGGTTTACAGCACTTACAAGGGGCAGGCTGTTTTCTTCTTTGCTGGAGATGCAGAAAGTGGTTCCACAAACTGCCACCTCTTCTAGGAGGAAATGGCCATTGTTCAAGAAACTGAGCTAAAACAATTTTGCTTTATTTTAGTAACTTTGTTAGTACTCTTAACTACATCTAAAGGTATCTGTACATTTACAAGCCCAACAAGCAATAGTGAATTTAAAGATTAAAAATATTACTCTCCTAAAATTTTGAGATTATTTGCAATGATGTTCAATGTAGTAAACAATCATCAAAAATTATGAAAGATGAGAGCACACCTGAGATAAAAAGAATGTTACTTTTACTTTAAATATTTCCAGTCGTTGTCCCTGGAAGAGCTAATAGTAATAGGAGCTGTTTGCCTTGTGAAGGACAGCATGTTTATAAGCTACAGAACAAAAAGAAAAAAATGCCTTGTTTGCATGTTCATCTGAGTTTTCAATAGATGAATGCAATTATTAATGGATTTGCAGAAATATTTTCATTTTTTCTTGATGATGCTCCAGATACTACATTTTCTGTGGGTATTTTACTGTACTCTGGTAATAATTTGTCACAAATTTTTAGTGGTACATAATTCCTCAGACTAACGGTAGCAGAAATTGTATGGATTTTTGTTCTTTGTGAACAAACCTGCAAAGTCCTTACTCAGCAGTGCAATGCTAAAAGATGTGGTGGTAAGTACACAAAGTGGCATACCTTATCCTTTCTCTGATTTGAACTTTAAGACAATCATTAAATAAACTAGCCACATTTTCAGCAAGTGAAACTTAAAAGTGTCTTTGAAATCTCTTCTTCTATGCTCCGCTGTCTTTAATCCAATAAAAAAATAGAGGAAATTTATTGTTTTACTTGGGAATTGGGACAATTGAGAGGCTTCAAGCCTTCCTTCTGGGTATAACTGTTGGACACTGATGATCTTTCTTCTTTACTCTTAAAGCTTCAGCATTCTACACCCATAAATTTGAATGCACCACTTATTTCCTTGAGTACCACTTGTCAGAAGCTATGAATGGCTTTTTGATATCATCAGCTTTAACTGTAATAGGTATAATATGTTCAGCATAAGCATGCAAATGCTGAAAGTCATAATATCTTAATGTTCAGCATAGAAAACGTAGCATCAGCATAAACTGCCTGGAGTTTGGATTCAATCATCGTAGTACCTCTAGATTTAATCTAGACCTAAACAACATCCAAGTAATGCATGCAAGCTATCCTTTCACTTGCTATTTTGGCAAGTATAAATGCAGGCTACAGAGGTATTAAGTGACCAATGAACCTGCAGGGAGCCTCGCTGACATTGCATGTGGATCTGGCCAAAGGAAAAGGCAGACTTACTGCTCTTCCATGGTGGTTTGCCATGGGATGGAGTGGTGGGTCTTGCCCAAAATGGGAACCAGGATGTGTATTTTAGCTGTCCTGAAGTCCTCATTGTCCTAGACCTTATGGTGATTGATGAGGTAACATTTCTGTCTTTCTTTCATTCTTTGAGCAGAGAGTCCAGCACCCTCAAGAGTGCCCCTCTTGTGGGGGCTTTGGTTTCCTGCCGTGCTCAGCGTGCCATGGGAGCAAGATGTCCGTGTTCCGGAACTGCTTTACGGACTCCTTCAAAGCCCTCAAGTGCACTGCTTGCAATGAGAATGGGCTCCAGCGCTGCAGGAGCTGTGCAGGCTAAAAATGGCATCTCCACATGTTCAAACAAATTTTATTGTACTGCACCAGTTTGTAATACATATTTTTTTTTAATTAATCCATTTATCCAAAACAGTCAATAAAAATCCATTTGTTGTATACATCTGGTTTGAGCATTTGAGCTTTTTAATCTTCGATTATCGACCATATAATGAACTCTAAAATACATCTTTCTAGTATCCTTATGAGAGATTTGTAGTCTGGAAAGCTTATCACATATATGAATTCTTTCTTTTTCTATATGGGATCATCAGCAATCATATGTGGTTTTGAGTAATGCACTGAAAATTACAGCAAATGAAGGTTAAACTTCCGATTATTGAGCAGTGCTGTTTTCAAATTCAGTAAGGATAAAGATTTTGTAATGTGGACTTGCCCAAGACTGGTCCATACAGCACTTCCCTGAAAAGTCACTAGGCCTCAATTCTATCCTGAATTCTATGTGGCAACAGAAGAATAGAAACATTTCTTGAAAGTTCCATGAATCAACTTTCTCTTTTAGTACTGTATTCTCTTTGTTACAAAATTATTATTGTTAGACAAAGTTACATTTAATACAGTAGGTGTTCATAAGCATGGTAGTATCTCAGAGCTTTATGATTCTGTATGTCACAGTAGATTTTATAATGATTCAGTGAGAACACCTGACAGCTTTATAAATTGCATAAGAGTAATTGAGGGTGAGATTTCAGTTTTTTCAGCTTAGTAATTGTTGAGGTTCGATGAATAGACTAGCATGGTTGTTTCAGGGCATCTGTTCCCCAGGAAGGCCCAGGTCTATGCCCAGACAGCTCCCGTAGTGTAAATACCTTTGCCAATTTTAGTGGGTTTCCCCAGCACAAGCACAAGAGAATTAGTCAGTGATTAACCTCAATGGCCTGTGGGCTCTTCACACTGAATAGACTCCAGTTTGGGAGTGCATTACCATTCATGCACTTCCACAGAATACTTTTTAACAGGATAACTTTAGCGAGCCATCACCAGCTGGTCATTCTGACATTGCACATCTGCCTCATGTTCCTGCTGTCAGTCTGTACTGGCACAAGTAGTAGAATGGTAGTAGAAAGCACCTTGCTGAAATTAGTGTTGGCTAGAAAAAGCTTCCCTGGTAGTCATTTCACCCTGCCCAAGCTGCATTAGCAAGTCTTGAGCCATGTCATTTATGCTTCTTTCCTTGTTCTTTGTAAAGTTGTGCTGACTGGGGTTTGGGTAAGTCAGTTTGCTTTACTAGATGTTGTTTACTCTGGTTTGGTACCCCATTTCCCTTCCTTCTTTCTCATATAACCTTCCTTAGTTTCTCTTTGATGTAAAACTCAGGTATTCTTTCAGTCTTTTGGGCACAGCGCAGCTGTGGTATAAACCAGGATAGCCACAGCTTCACAAAACATGGCTTGCAAAAAAAAAAAAGCAAAAAAAAAAAAAAAAAAACCAAAACAAAAAACAAAAAAAAAAAAAAAAAAAAAAAAAAAACAAAAACCAAAAAAAACCCACCAAAAAACCCCAAAAAACCCCCTCTGAAAACCTTTGTTTTTCTGATGCCTTATTTTCCTCACTGAATCATTAGACATCTTTCCTCCACCTTCCTTCCACTTGCTGTGTCTAGAGGTGGTAGCTGGTGCTGAAGAGTTGGACAAGTTGAGCTTACTTATGTCTTCCAACATTTGAATCTAAGGGACTTATGCATATTCTAATACACGTTGAATGTGCAGGCTTGAAAGTGCTTGTATGATCCTACTGCTCCTACAGATTCTACCTTAAGGCTCAGAGGAAGCACCTGGATCTCTGGCATAACATAAGAGATATTAAATCTTATACAAAGGCCATCCATAATTCTTAGCAGCGCCTCACCTATAAAATTCTGAATTGCAGATGTGCTTCTTTACAGCATGGGTAAGAAAAGAAGAAAGAAAATACATTACCATTCTTTTATTTAATAGTCATGTGCCTTCTATTTCTGGCTACTATTGCAGTCCAAGCAGGTATGATACAGAATGAAAGGCAGCATAAAGCAGAATACTGATGATTAGAAAGTCATCATTTCTGATGCATGAAAGCAATTTTTTTTAGTTTTTTAACTTGCTATGGATCTTGAGAGTGAGAACATTCACAGTAGTGAATACTGAACTCAAGATGGCATACTCAAATTCATCCTTGAGGGAAATTACTAGTGAAGAAAATGCCACTGCATTTGTGATAGTGTAACTCCACAGCCTTCACCCCTGAGAGGACATATTGTTTGATGAGATGGTTCATATCACCATTCACCCACCATATGACCAAATTACTATGACTTGACAAAGTATGCGAAACATTTTCAGTTTCACTGAAAGCAAAATTTCTTCATTGACCCGGAAGAAGGGTTTGAAGCTGATTTTCTTGCCATTCAGGCAATCAGAAAATGACTTCTCCTCAGAGTGAAACAAATCCTTCTTCTTTCCTGATTTATCTCTAGGGGCTCTGAAAGAAATCTGGAGAGACTCTCCGCGGCTGCTCTTTATTTTTCTCGGCCCCGGTCAGCTCCCGAATGCCCGGCTTGGGCGTCTCAGCTTTTCGTCGGGGCCAGGGCTCGCCGCAGTTCCCGGGCGCTTTTGCTGTCGCGCTCCGGGGTGGGCTGTTGGCCGCGCTTTGCCGTCGGCGCGAGGGAAGAAACAAAGAGGCAGGGAATTTGTCCAAATCCGTCCGCGTGGCGGCTGGATGCTTTATTGGCTGCGAGAGCTGCGATGGAAAGGCTGCAGCTGATCCCAGCTTTGCACGGACGCAAATGGCCTTGAGCATGCCAAGGAATGGGATGAAATAGGGAAGGGATAGGGCAGACGGGGAGTCCTCCCGCCCAATGGGTACAAACATCGCGGTGATGACGTGTACTACAGCGACCAATGGGAACACGGCAGGGGCGGACACGAGACTTTGGGGTGAGTGGGACTGCGAGAACGGGGAGATGGGCACGGAAACTACAGGAGTAGGGAAAAACCCGGGGGATGCACGAGGGTACAGAGAACTGGAAAACTAACAAAGAAAAAAAACCCATAATGTGAACCCAAACCTGGGATGCAACAACTCTCCTAGCCAAGGCTCTAACCCTTCAGAGGCACCTAATGCCAATGAGAAAGGAAGGCAAAACCTCCTTAGTTTTATTTTCAGAAGGAAAAATTATGAAAGCAAAAGGTCAAGTTTTGCAAAATCTTTTTTTTTTTTTTTTTTTTTCCCAAGGATCTCTATGGGAGACGCAGGACACCTAATGCTGACACACATAGCATTCTTCAGGCACTGAGTATTTGTCAGTGTACTAGAAAAGGATTTTTTCTCTCCTCTCTTACCAACTGAATTATTAGTTTATTCTCTCCAGATGTATTTTTCTTGTGACAGCCTGCATGAAAAACAGAACTATTTTTTTTTTTTTTAAGGAGATATTTTTTCATGTACTGTTTACAATCTCTGCTAGGGTTTTGGGTCTGGCTTCTCAGCTCTCCCCAGCCATCCTTAGAAACACTAAGTGTGGCAGAATGACAGCATTACAAAGACAAGCGCAGAAGCCAGTTGAGATATGATGGTTTCTAGTATAAAAGATGCATCAGGCAGCTAGCAATGCAGCTTTTAAGTAATTCTGAAATAAAATTAGGTATGTAGGTCTGATTTATACCAGTCATGCATCTTTACTTCCAAGGAGTTAGCAGCCATCTCCTCTGCTCTAACAAATAAGATTCATCCAACTGCATCTTTGTACAGGAAATTTTCTATTTCTAAAGGCATCAAGCTCTGCTTCTCTTGTTTCTGGCCCTCATGACAAGGCTGAAGTAGGATCCAAGTAAATGTTCTCTACCTGACAGCTCGGCATATTGACCTATATGAGAGCTAGTATCAGAGAGCAAGGTAATCCTTAGGCTGTTTCTATGCAAAAGTCTTTATGAGCTTAAGAAAGAAGCTCTAAGGTTTGGAGTTTCAGTCCAGTAGCTTGCAGCACTTTTTCCAGTGGATTACATATCTGAGCATAAGACTGTTCTTTAACTCAGTAGATAATTTTGCTGTCACAGCAGTGCAGATTCACAGCTTGTGCTAATTGGGAGTGGGGCTGGGCTGAGCCTCATCCCCAGTGGGCACAGCTGTGAGAAGCAGGTGAGCAGCATTGACAGCAATGAGCCATAGAGTGCCCAGGTTACTGACCAACCACCCAAGGGAACAGAGCACACAGGTGCAGTGCATCAACATGAGGATATAAACGGTTGGGCTAAAGAAAGGCAGACACTTGAAGCCTTCTGATGTAGTGTGGTATTGCTCTGTATGGGCTGAAGCTTTTGGAAGTTGTATGATGGTACTGTGTGTATTGTGGCTGTCTTAACTGTGACATGTGCTGTGGTGTATGCTGCAACAGAGCAGAGGGCAAGAAATTTTCTTACTCTAAATAGTGAGGACCACATAAACAAGGGTGTTCATCCTCCTGTTTTCTTTCTTTGTAATGGGCTATTTCAGAGTTATTTTCTTCCCGCTTGCACTAAAAGACTAGGAATTATACATTTTATTTAATATTACATTATTAAACATATTTGGTTTTTTCCTGCTGGGGAGTAGTTTGCTCCTCTAACATGCCAATGGATATTCATTTTCTGGGGGAAAAAATCTGGGGCTTTTCAATAAGAAATAGTGCATCTGGAAGCTGATTTCCATTCAAACTCTTTGTTTCCATGGTATAGTCTTTCTAAAGATACCTAAAAGAGACAGACTGTCTTATGTGTCAACAGCCTACTGTAATAAAATATTTTATATGAATTTGGAATGGTGAGAGTTTCTGTAGGCAGAGCTGCAAAAACAAGCTTGGCCTTTTATTTAAAGCTAAAAGCTACATCAGGCAGAGATCTTACTGACCTCCACACTTAATTCTGAAGTTTTCTGACCTCAGACATGGTCCCGTGAAATCAATGACAACCATCCTACTGATTCAAATTCCTGGTCAGCTGGGTCTAGCCTATCTTCCCTTTACAAGTGAAGTGCTGTGAAATATAGAATTATGTAATTAATGTTTCACTGTATAAATTTATACTGTATAGTATAAATTTCTCTTTAAAAGTAAGAATGTGGTGTCTTGAAGCCCTCCAAGATGTTCACTCACTCTGTAGTTTATTTGTCCTATACCTGTGAACTCATAGTAATGAATGAAAAGGATCTGATAGGTCTTGAAATAAGACAAGTTAATTCAGCTGTGAGTAAACATGCATTGTAAGAAAGCTTTCTGCTTTTGACTTTAATGTCCTGTGAAAAAAGTAACAAAAATTCCTTTAGAATTTTGGAATTTTATTAATGAAAATAAAGAATGACTTACTGACATGAGTTCCACAATTCTCATGAGTGCATACCTAATGGAAGACACTTCAGGTACTGTTCCTAGCTATTGTCATTGTATAATTGCATTAAAATGATTTTTATTCTTAGTGTGAGATACATGATTTGGCCACAAAAGCATTCAACAGGAAATATTTATGCCCTAAATAATTTAGTAAGCAGAATTAAGGTTGCTTAGCTTACTTTAAATAATTTAAAGATGATAGTAAAGGACGTTGTAATCCAACAATAACTTGAAAAGTAAAAATTGTTAGAATTAAATCTTTGTTTTATCCAATTTTTCTTCTAGCATTAATTTGTTTAGGGATAGTGAATCAGGAAATAATTGCTTTAGAAGGAAATGACTGTGAAAAAGCACTTGCAGTTTAAGCTTCTTCTAGCTTATCAGCTCTACTTTGAAAAATTGGTTTCAAATGAGTTAAAAGGTTTATGAAAACCTGTAAGTTTTCTATTCAAGAAAAACCACACTGCAATAAGACATATACTGCTATTGTCTCTTTGAGGTCTTATATTTTTGCTGCTGATGGGAAAAACATCTTACTGTAAACAAAAGTTTATTTAAAAGACTCTTCTCTGTCCCAATAATCAGAAGTTTATTTCAACAAAAATTTATTTTAGTGGCCTGAAATTTTGAAGTTTATATATGCTGCAGGGTAATGCCCTTTGGCAGCTGACAGTTATATTTTGATCTGGAGAAAAAGCCTGCTGTGACAATGCAAAACAAGCAACAGTTATATGACCAGTCAGAAGAGTTGACTACAAGTTGCTATTTTCATTATTTATTGTGATCTGTTCTAAGTAGGTAAATAATGATCAATAAAAATTCATCCAGCCTCACCATATAAATGTGAGTGCTCATCAACTTACCACTTAAAAGTGGCTATTTTATTTTATAAATATTTAATCTAGTGGATGCATTCTTGTCTGTCAGATATGAGCAAAATTCTTTCTGATTTCAAGTCAGGTAAATTATAAATGAGTGAGGATGACAAACACACAAAACATCATCTAAATGTGAATCCTCTCTGTGCTAAGTCCCAATACCAACATTATACCATTATTATAGAACTCTGCCTCTGATTTGAGCCAATGTCTGAGACTTTGAAGAACATCCAGACACTGTCTTGCACTCGAACTTCATTTGCACAATAACTTTCTTCATCATATTGCATATGGGACTAGGACACAGTAGGACAGGAATGTTGTACTCCAGCAGAAATCCTCCATCCTGTGGGATGATATATTTAATCCTTGTGCATCAATAGAGCGGCACAGGCAATGAATGCTTTATACTGCCTCAGGGATCCAACCAGGCAGAGTGAACATCAGATCAATACTTGAGCCTGCAGAATTTAAGGACTCAGTAAAAACTTTTTAAGTGTAAGCACAAAGATAAACAGTCATCGTCATTACTCTTATATTTGAGATAGTGCAATCATTGCTTTTAGCATTATAAGAAAATCATCCTGCCTCTCATTACAGCTTGATGGTAATAGCTGATGCTGGTAAGTTTTCCTTTCCAGCATAATCACTGAGTAAAATTTACTAGAATATTACCAAGCATCAGGACGTACTTTTAAACATAAAAAGAATATTATCATTGTTATTATTATTCCCTCTATCATTTAGGCTCTCTCTCAGAAAAAGCCAGAATAACCAAAGTAAGATTAGCAGACAAACCTATCAGAAAGTTTAGTCTGTAATCCTGTTCCTCAGTGTTTTACAGAGATGCATTAATGTATTTTCTGTGGGATGCAGTTTCCCAGTGAGGCTCCTTGCTATTTGATGTTGTACTCTTGTGATATCCCCAACAGTGCACTCAGTGCTCTGAGACAGGTGGTGATGTGCTGCCTTTTTCCTCATCCTATGTTCTTTTACCAGTTTGGAACATGATGGTCCTAAGTTTTCCAGTCTTTTTTTGTGTTTCTAACTAAATGTACACATCCTGTATCAAAGAAAAGTTAATAATTAAACCATCTCCTTTCCTTATAGCTACCAAATCTCATCTTGTAAGACATACTTCATGAGCAATGTGGTTTGAAAACCCTGGAATATTTTTCCACATTTATTCTCCACTCCTTTATCACATCGATAATGGCAATAAGTTTTTCCTATTGCAGCTTATACTTGCAGTGCATCTAATGTTCAATAATGCCAAATTTGTCATGCCACACCTTATGCTTGCCTTCAGACAACTTGGTATATCTGCTTACAGTATGATTTATAGCCTCAGGGCCTATTCACAAATCCTATTGTCCTCTCTTGGACGTTTTCTATCTTCTGTCTTTGCTGTACTATGAATTATGGTCCACAACACCTTGCTATACCATAACTTGGTTTTAGACTTTGATCCCAGATCACTTGCTGCATCCCCTCTTCTTCAAACTGTTTATCTGTCCTGCTTAATAGAGGTCATTTTTCCCACCTTTCTCTCCTAAATCCTCAACTCCTGTCACCTTTGTCCTTCAGATCTCCTGACAGCCACCTCAGGGGGGCTATTAACTTCCTGTAAGAAACTGTCTTCATCCAATACACCTACAGAGAAACAGGATAAAGCCAAAGCAGACAGTATCTTTTCAGCTTAATGTGAGATTTGTTTTTTTGTCAAGTTATACTAAATCCCCGAAGCACTTTTTTCCTAACATGGCATTTCATATTGACAATGATAGTAATAATTACAAACTGGTAGAGGACTACTTGGCTGTGAATCTGAAAGTATTTAATAAACAGAGAAAATCAGCACAATTCTGAATAGTAAATCAGATTTAACATACCTGTTTTAACATCCTACCTTGCCTCAGAGGCACAGAATCTAAATCTCCAGATAAAAACAATTTTTATTGATGCCCAGATTAATGTAGATGCTATCAGGCAGAATTTGGAATACACTAAGTCTTCTACACCTTAAATTTTCTTTGAAGTATTTATCTTTCTTAAGTATAAAGTTTTTCCAAAAGCTTTATACCTGAGAACCTAAGTCTCTACTTCTTTCCTTCCTCTATTGATGTTATTAGATACCTAGAAATAATTAAATGTTAAACACAGATATAACATCTACTTTAACTTTAAACATCTAAGTGTGTATAAAAAATCAAATGTGTTGCAAAATACATTAAAATTATCTTTTTGTCATAAATTTCTTCCTAACATGAAGCAGCAGGTTCTTCATGTCATCACTGCTTATTAGGGTTAGATGTCCACAGTGACATGCTAGTAGGAAATTTGGTATTATTTTTTATCTTTATCAGTATTTGATTCTATGACATGAAATAACTATTAATACATTCAGCCATTACATTCTGAGTGGTTTTATTTTGTGATAGTACAAAAGGATCAGACTATGTCTACAGAAGCAAAGATTTACATTTCATAATAATAAAGGCTGTCACAAATTTTTGGAAAATTTTTCAATTTTGAACATTGCACTTGTGATAGATTTTTTTTTCTGTAAGCTGCAATTGAAACTGACTACCAATATTTTGACATTTCACACAGAAATATGAGAATTTTTCAGTGCTTCTTCTATTGATCAAATACTAGAAAATGCATCTAATCCATGAAGGACAATTATTACCTTGATTGCAAGAGAAAGAACTTAATGATGACACATATATTAGCTGAATATTTTATCTAGTTGAAAGAAAAATATCTGCCACCCTTCAGGGATGAAATAGTTTATGCATTTTGCTATTAAATGAAATCAACCAAATAAAGATTTATTAACTAACTGCATTTTAGCTTCCTACTCTCTTGCACTTTTGTTCTAGAACTTTTTATATTTGCAATCTGTTCTTAATGTTTGCTTACATTTGAAGGAAGATTATGAAAAACTGGAAGCATTATATTTTCCACAAGTGGCATCAGCTATAGCCCACACCCTCACATATTTAAAATCAAAACTTAGAAAAGTAAAGCCATATTTTTATTCCTTTGTTTCTGAAGAAAATAACTTTAACATTTGTGTCATTGTAATCAGCAATTTGTTTTGCTATTCTCACAATGCCACATGACCTTCTCATTTTTTATTGCAAAATTCTCAGAAGTGGGCCCAAAGTGGAAGAACCTGTTCCTGGCACAATACTTATGAGTTGCTCTAGACTCTGCTGGAGCAGGCTAGTTCACATTATACATTAGTACTTTTAGTCCTGTGTGAGACTTGGGGAAAGATTGCAGCACTTCAGCAGAGATTTTGGGTATTGTGTCATGCCCTACATGCAGCCATGTCTTCTGCAGCCCACTGTGAGTGAGTTTTGGGGGCTGTGGGACATATTGGCACCTCTCCTAGTGTGCCTCTGTGAATTGGCCAAAATCTGTGCCATAACTAGGGATACATGATAGATCTTAGGTAAGGTTTCTGTGTTTCACAGAATAAACGTAACCTGTCATGTTACCCAAGCCAAACCTGATTACCCTGATTTTTCTGTTACAGTTTTGAATTACCTTCTTTTAGCATTTTACTTTATACCATCTATTTTAAGCTTAGCAATTCCTACTAGTGAGTGTGTATAGACCTACAGCTCATAAAAGAGCTTCAAATAAGAAACAAAGGCTCCCCTTCACACCTGAAAATAAAAAGAACATGAAATGCAATCTCTTTTCTCAGTAACAACTTCATTTCAGAAAGAAATCTGCAGAGGAACATTTTATCTGTACAAAGTATATATTTAATCAGTAGCAGTGTTTATACTTAGTAAAAGATGTCTAGTAGTTACTTTATATGCTGCAAGAACAGTCTGAGTGATTTATCCTGGACCATGTGCATTCATGGATACTGTAGGACGATTCTTCTCACATGGTCCCATGTTCAACCATGAACCTCTAGTGCTCTCCAATAAAATTCCATCTAGAAATGTTTAAATGCCAGTTCTTACAGATGAAAGAGGCTATGCAATCTCAACTCCTAAATTAGTGAAATTTAGCCTGTTAAGTAAAATTAAAAAAAAAAAAAATCTTGTCCAGAAGAAACATAAGCTATGTATTCAGTTTATTTATTATAGCTTTAAAATAACCACAAATAAAACTCTCCCCACAAATGCATCAGTTCACATCAATGATTTAATAGTAATAAAAATCATACCATTTCAAATATTTTTCATATATTTATCTGGTAGTTTTCTGGCTTTCAGTCACTGCACAAAGGACAGGCTCTTCACAACATTTCTGTTATCTTGCCTTTATGTATCTCATCTCAATAACAACTTGAATGCTTTCTCTTCCACTGTGTTCTCAGTGGCACAACCTAACAGTGTCTTACACTGACCTTGCACCTTCCTCTCTGGAGTTCTGGAGGGCTCTTTGTTACCTTTTACTGTGTCTGCTAACTTCTTAAGTTTTCTTTCTATTATGGATATTCTTTAGTTTATTTCTGTTATGCCATAGAACCTTGAGTTTTCACAGAGACCTGGGTTTGCCCTTTTTGAGAGAAAATGCAAAGTGCCTTTCTGATCTATACTGTGGCTCAGACTCATTACTCTTGCATGGGGAATTATATGAAATTATGAGATCTTGCCTAATTTGTTGTTTGCTTGACTATGTTTTTGTTCTGGAAGTCAACCATGAGACAATTCAAGACAATCTTGTTACTCCAAATAGTGTCCCTCTGAAGTATGCAGTAGAAGTTTGGTTTGGCATTGGCTTCTTGACCAGTTTCTTTTAGGCAACCTTGATTTGTTTCTAATTTCTACGGTGTCAGTAATTCACTGTAATAATTAAATAAACAAAACTTTTGTTCCTGTATCAAAGTTACATTGTGTAACAGTTACATTCCTAATGATTTGAATAGTGAAAAAGTTTCTTTGGTGCAAAGCACTACTGTCATCACAGTCTCCTTATGTAAATGAGGATGATTTTTTTTTTCCATTAGAATGAATTGATTTTTTTAATAACAGGAAAAATATACCTGATTAAGTTTATCACAACCTTATAACAAATGGAATTTTCTGCCTCAGTCCAGAGTCAGTGATCATGTTAAATGCTCATTGAAACTAAGAGCATTCTCCAACATGTCATTTAAGTAGCTTTGATGTGCAACGGCACTAAAAAGTCACATCTCTGATGACACAATTGTCTTGTTGCCTGTAATAAAAACCACTGAAGTTGAGTTGCATTCTAATATTAACTGTGAATGTTCCTGCTGTGAAATTATGATGTTACTGTTTGGTTAGTTTTATCTTTCTGTCCTATGATATTGGAACAAATCACCATCCAGTACAAAGAAATTCATAATAGCTACACCAGAAGCCATGTCCTTCCTCCATAATGTAACTTAATTTATACATAATTTTTTGTTTCTGGGGAGGAAAGGACTGAGTAGAGTAGCCCTAAACTAGAAGTAGTCTGTTAGGCAAACCAGAATAGACCGTGACACTTTGAGACTTGTAATGGGAAAAAAATATGATACGTGATACTGTAGTTTCTTTAAGTTATGCCATGCAGACTTTTATTGAGTTTCTAGCAAGTTTAGATTTTTTAGCACTGTACCTTCTGCTGCAAACGTTGTATTACTGTATGATATCTGTAGCAATTGAGCTTGGAAATGCAGTTTTAGAATAGATTTTCAGCAGCACTGAGTTCTTTAACAAGAAGAAGGATTTGAGACTATACACAGGAATAGCTGTAGATAAGACAGGCTGGGCAGAAATATTGCCTAGATGCCTTCAAAGTTACTTGATCTGGAGGTAGTAATTTGTTAGTCTATTTTTACTTCATAGGGAAAGGTCATGGAATCCTGAAAAATATTGCTGGAAAAAGATAGTCTGCACACAGTAGTCATGCAAAAATCACATGTCTTCTGGATTGAATGCAACAGAAATTCTGGCACACACAAGTGATTTTTAAAGACTTTGAAATAATCCTAAAGTAATTGGCATTACAACCAAAGGGGCAGAAATGTTATTTAATTTTAGGGGAAGTAGAGATATCTTTGAGGAACAATGATTAGCCAAAAGTTGACACTGCATGTCTCTAATCATGCTAAATGATGTAACTATATACGTAAGTAAGATGCAGATTGCTGCAAAAGAGAAATATGATGAACAGGACTGAAAAGGCAGTGAAACTATTCCTGTTTTGTAGCAATGATGATTTCCTTTGGATTTTAAGTTCCTAATGAAAAGTAGATGCTGGTTCCACCTCTCTCAGTCTAGGGGATTGCTCTCTCTAATTTCAGCTCCTCTAAGCTCATGATTTAGGTGCATATCATATATCACAAGAGATCACAATTTGGATGAGCTGGCTGAATTTTAATGATGTAGTAGAAAAAATCCTCTTTGAGAGGGTTTATGCTGATCCAGTATCATAGCTCAGGTGCCAAAGCTATGCAAATAATCATAGCATCACTTGTCCCTAAATATTGGAATGTATTTTCTTGGAAGAAAATACTTTCCGGTTAATCTTCCACACTTCTTGTCTCACATGGCCATAGCACCTGAATTTACAGTGGGCCCTGGCCTATTACATTACCCCGTATATCAATCTGAAATATGACACAGGGGAACTATGTAACCTCTGCAATATGACACACGTTGGAGCCATTATGTCAGCAAGTCATGATGTCTGTGTAAGGCAAATAAAATATTGACTGTCAAAAAACAAAACTAATGCTGGTCTCAATTTTTAAGGTTCCTTGTCAGCTTTGGCACACATTTATTACAGACCTAGAAATAAAAAATAACATTCCATAATATATGGGGGATTTGGCTGGTTTTCCATCCTCAGAGATAACATAGCAAGAATCAGGGAAAGAAAATAAATAATTTTTCAATTGCTAAATCCTTGAAACATAGTGAAATAAGTAGGTATTATAAGCAAAGTCTACTTTTTCTCACCTTGAACTAAAAAAAAAAAAAAACCAAAAATAAAGACAGGATTTACTAGTAGGGCAATACATTTGACTGATTGTTCGCAGTAAAAAGAAGAGCATATCCTAATTACAAAAGTTGAGATTTCAGAACTAAAATGATTATTTGGAATATATCACATAAGTTTAGAAGCTTGAAAAAAGTGAAAAATAATAACCCCCCTTCTAATAAATTCTAAAAGATCAAAGTTGCCCTTCCCTTCTCACTTATTTAGTCTTTTGACAAATCCAGGCTTATTGGCAGAGCTGTTGAGTGCCTTTAGCTTGAGCACCTCTTGAAGGATTTCTTGACGCACCTTTCAGAAAGGTCCAAAGTGAGGACGTAAGAGAACTGAAGTGCTCCCGTTTCCATTCTCACCACTGTCCTGAATTATTAAGGTGGAGAAAAGGTAGGAAAGAACCCGTCTTTGGCAGGATGGAGATTAATGCCTCTTTTAAATCTGCACCATTTCTTATGAGCGCCTCATGTTTGTATTTCCTCACTTGGCAAGCACAAAGTTGTGCGTAGGTGGCGATAGAGTCAAAAACTCGTTTGTATGGTTTGTACTAGGAACTTTCACATCAGGACAGCCATTTCTGGAAGTAAGAAATACATGGCTTGTAGTGCTGGCAATGAACCACAGGGATTAGAAGAAATATTGCCAACAATATACAAGAAAGCAGTGATACCACAAGTTTGATGAAAATAGCACCTGGAGGACAGAAGAAGAAAATGTTCTTCCTAATATTGCTGTAAATGAGAACCCAACAGAGTAGGTAGATGTCCATGTGGGAAATGTTGTATATTATCAGTAAATTTCTTTCCTGAAAGCATTTTATTGTCAGGAGTTTTACAGATACCAGAAGCAATTTAAAATGGTTAGAAAGCTTCTTAATGACTATATTGTTCACATGTTGGGCAAAATTTGTGGTCACACTGAGACATCTAGTGATACCATGGACATGTTTTTACACAGTGTTACAGTGCACTTTTGTCATATTTTTGTCTTTTCTGAAAATAAAAAAAATGCACAAAAGCAAAAAATCTACAGGAAACTGGCTGAACTTGCTGGTTGTTTAAGAGTGTTTTGTGCAGTCCCAGTTGTTTCTGTCCCAGGCAATTCAGCTCTGTAAGCTTATCTTCAAACTCTCTTTTATTGCAATGGCAAAATTGTCATTGCTTTTCCCAGAGCTGCTCTTGCTTCTTGAGGGCTAAATCTGTGTACCATGATGTAAGAGGGAAAGATATGTTTACTTGCCTGCTGCTTTCTCTGCTGGCAGCACAATTCCCTGCTTCCCTGTTCTGTTACTCAGAAAGTTTGTGTCACTTTGCTCAAAAATGAATAATAAGAAAAAAGGTACAGTAATAATATAAGAGAAACAATTTCTGTTTTGATATGTTATCCCCAAAAATCTTCAGGACACCATAAGGTTAAAAGTAGAGGACAAAGCCTCCAGCTCTGGAACAGTGGTTTTATGTTGTCCCAAGAGTAATTAGCTGCCTGTGGAAAAGGTCTGCTCTTCTTCACAAGAAATATATTACACTAAGACAATCCAAACAGCATTAACATTGGACAAGGGGAAATCTGGTGAGCATCAGCAGTAGCTGAGGACCTTCATTCACAAGCAGTTACGCAGAAAGAGAGGCACCCTTGACTGAGATTAAAGGGATAAATAATGAACAAACTCAAAAGGGAACTACTTCTTTTGCTCTAGTGTTTTAAGCCATAGCTTAAAAGAGATTGCTTCAAAGAAATAGTCTTCTTCACTGAGTCAAGCTTTTCCAAACCAGAGAAACAAACAACTAAATTGTTGTTGTGGTATTTTCTCTTGTCACCCATGAGAATATTACTGCATTTAGGCTAACAAAAATGCACTAAAATAATTTTTTTAATGCTCATGATTATTTGGATGATATAAACAGGTTTGAAAATGTAAGAATGACTCTATAGTGTTTGGATAAGTGTAAATATATGCATATAATTTTTTCCAGAATGAAACCATGTCTCAAGATATCTTAAGTAGGCCAAGGGTTTGTTAATTATAGATAAATAAACTATTGGTATAGCATTTATAACTATGAATACAGATATAAACAAAAAAAATTGCACCATGAGCAACCATATGGGCCTTTTTAAGCCTTCCCTTTGATGCTTTGATATGCATCATCATTCCCATACATAGAGTGCATGCTCTTTAGGGCATTGAATCATCCCTTACAATTGATGTTAAATATATTTATTGGAGAAAGTGCAATAAATAACTAGAATATTTACAAATAGCACTATATTTATATGAGCTGATCATTTTTCTGTGGTGTCTAAGAGTTCAATGAAAAAGACTGATCATGACATGGTAAAACATGGTAAAACATGGTAAGAAAAGAGATTATTTTGCCTCCAGACTTGGCTCTGAAAGCAGAACCAAACTAAAACATTATCCTTACAGGGAATTTCTGTATTCTGGGAAGATGTGGTAGATTATAAACAAGTTGATGAGTTTGTGTAGGAAGTTATCAAGGTAGAACCGTCTCTCTATAAAAAATAATTATTGTAAACAGAGAAAGTGTGAAAATATATTGATCACTGATGATATTATGAAGCTCAGATGAAAAGGTAAAATAGAATGTGCTTGAACGGAATAACATATCTATGATAATTTTTATTTTCCCCCTGTAAAAACAAATCCTGTTACTGCAATTTTCATTTGGCAATGAAGACAAATTCATATCAGATAAAATTTTTAACAGTAATTACTCAGATTGGGGCATACAAAGATTTTATGTTCTCCTATAAGGAGGAAAAAAGTTGTTTCTGTTCCTAATTTGAAACCAGTGTTGTTACTTATGTTCCTTTTTTTCCCTTCCTCCATCACCAAAGTCTGCTGTGACCAGGTACAGCCCTTCAAAGACAAAAAGTACTGCATGGCATACTGGGCTCCTGTAATTCCCACTGAAAAACACCACTGAGTAAGGAAAACCAGTCGGGTGTAAAACCTGCAGACCCTTAGGGATGATTTGGAGGACATTTTGCCTTTAACAGCTTCATGCCTTGCCAGACTAAATTCACTTGCAATTTTGCTAACAACTTCATCAATGTAAGACTATGACATTATTGAATATTACCCTGCTATGAGACTTTCTGTACCGTGTGATCTTAATTGATTGATGCATGGGAGCAGAAAGAAAACAGAGCCATTTTACTGAGTATTTTGTTGTCTGCTAGGAAATAAAATGACCAGCAGCACCTTTGCAAATGATATTTACATGCCTTTGAAAAGACAGCCAGTCAAAGCGCAAGTGACCTTAACCAGCAGAAATCCACAAAAAAGCCACAGAAAGTCACCTGAGGTGAAAAACGATGTTTAGGTGGGGATTGGTCAGTCAGTCCAGCCCTTGTTTTTGTGAGTAGGAGGGTACATGAGCCAGGAACTGATTAAAATCAAGGCCTTGCTGGCACTGAGCACTGGGGAAGAACTTCCCATCTGGCATTTTCTCAGGGACACTGACAGCAATAAGACAACCCCGAAACTCAGCACAGGAAGAACCAGGTGTTTTTGGCTGTGCACAGTCAGTTATCTGGAACACACAGTACAGTACAGCACAAAGGAAGACTGAAGACAATTTGAGCACAGCTTTGGTGTTACAGTGGAGGCAATTGTGTTTCAGTGAAGGAACTCCACATGAGCAGGACTGATACTGCTGTGCAAGTTGTGTGAGAGGGGTGGGAATGAAAACTGCCTTGCCCCAGCACAAAAAGGTCAGCATGCATTGACTGAGTCAGTGTGTGGTCACATTGGGACCAGCTGGTTATGAGGGAATTTAATTGGCTTTGGCAAAATTTGGGAAAAGACAGATGTTTCAGAGCTGGCTGTGTTCCTGCAGCATGATTGTCATAGTGTAATTTCCCACTGGTGTGTTTCACGTCCTCGGAAGCCCAATTAGCCACTGAATCTTTGCTTGCAGCAGGCAGAACTAGGAGTGCACTGAATCTTTGCTTGCAGCAGGCAGAACTAGGAGTGCACTGGTTTTCCCCCAAGCAGCTACTTTCTTGTTTTATGCATGCAAGGAAAAATAAAAAGTCGTCTTTTTCAGTTAACTGAGCCACAGCACCAGCATTTCATACTAGCAAACCTTTAAAAAGAGGCTCTTCTGTATATTCACAACGTCTCATATCTCCAGAGCACTCTAATGTTTTCCTTTCAAAATTACACATTCAGGACTTTTTGTCCCTTTTTCTGGGAAGCACATAGCTTTATACCTGACTCAATCTCCCATTCTCCAAGCCATTTCCAAAACATACTTCTTCTTTAGCTGTTCAGCTTTATGACCACTATTTTCAGGGCTTTAATCCTCTCATCCAGATGAGTCTGCTTACTTTTCTTCCCCAGAATCTCCTGCTCCCCTTATCTCAAATAAAATCAGATATACTACAGCCCAGTCCACATGTAGAAGATTTTTTAAATCCATAACAGAGTTCAGGGAAGACACCAGAGGCACTCTGCCCTTTGTAAGCTGGTCTGGATAGTCTACCTCTTTCACATGGATGGAAATGGGTTGAACACTGCACCAATTAAAGAGCAAATGTGACAGTAGATGGTTTATATTCTTCCTCTTATTGTCAGAGAAACAGTCTTCTAGTTTTCTCCTTCCTTTCTCCAAGTCATGTACTTTGAGAATTTTTGCTAGTGGTACTGTCAAGGAAGTTGATTGATTTATTGGTATCAGTTACCTTATATTGAGTTCAACTACCAGCATTTCTTGTCTATGTAATCTTGTGCATTGCCAAAGATACTGTGAAGATACTTCTCATGAAACTCACTGGAGTGTTTTAGAGAACATTGTCCATGAACACAGAATCCATGCAGGAAATGGATTTTATTACCCATAGTCCATGGTAACAAGATGTGAAGATCAGCATTTGAAGACTGATTATGAACACACAATCAATCAAGACTATCTACTGCCACTTGGGATGACTTGAAAATGCAAATGAATAGTGCTAACTTCTTCATCTTCAGTATGCAGAGGTCTTGAGGAAGAATAGTTCTTGGTCTCTGCAGCATGTCTCCACTGTGAAACAAAAGAAACACACACACACATATAAAAATGACTGTTACAAGGGAGTGTTCCTGACTCTTCACAAAATTCATGTAACTAGATATGAAGACATTTAATCTTTTATGATCTATCTCCATCTGTTGAGGTTTAAAGCTTGCTAAAACTCCAAACTGAAAGTTTGTGGTATAATAACTTTTTCTGTTTTGGTAACAGGGAGAGTTAGACAATCACAAATGGAAAAGGGAGTTTCACTCTAACACAAAATGTTACGGTGGTACTGTTATGAACTGTTATCATCACTGGGTATTCTTGGACTTCCCCAAAGAAGGATAAGTATAGCCAAGTACTTCTATGTAGGTTTCAGGATAGAAAACAGTTACATTTGCAATACAGAAAGAACTCTGTGCCTTAGAGACATTGCACAGGTCTTGTCCTACAGAAAAGAGCTACAGGATTTATAGACATTACAGAATCTTGAATAATTTTCTTTCACCTACCTGACACCAAACAGGTTGCATTTAACAAAATTATTTCTAGGAGAGACATTTAATCTTCATACAAAGACATGAAACAATTAAAAATTCACCAGTTCCCTTAAGAACCCCTATAATGATTAATCATCTTCATTGATGGAAAAGTATCATACCAGAAGTGTCTGGCATTACTTTCTGTCCATATGTTCTTTATATGACCCTCCATATTAAATATCTTCTTAATACATAATTTATTACTGTGAAAGCACCTGCAAGCTGTGATCAAGCCACTTCTCAAGCCCTCTTTTTGGGCTGAACAGATTGGGCTCTCAAACTCTCACTGCAAGGCAATTTCTCCAGCCTTTAAATCATTTATGTTTCTTTCATCTAGAGATTTCCTAGCTACCTTTTTACTATGCAGACATTTAAACTATACACAATTTCGTAATATTAATGTCAGGCTTGGCATAGCTAAAAATAAATTCATTTCTCATACACCTATTGCTAATTTAAGTATCAAGTGACTGCCAGCTCTTTTTAGTGCTGCATCACATGAGTGCTTATGAGGAGTTGTTTTTTATTAGGGGTATGTACCAGGTCTTTAATTCTTTTGAAGTTTGCTCTTGGTTTCTAATACTAAAACCTTGCTCAGATGTTTATTTTCATATTTACTAAAATACTAATTTAATTCACTCATCCTGCTAATCTATTAAGCTATTTTTCTTTTTTTAATTTTTTTTTTGCCATGGTTTTACTTATCTATTTATTATGGTAAACATTATGGTTGTTAATGGACAAAAGCATTCTATGATGCTTCAAGTAGAAGCAGAAAATACTACCACAAGAAAAAATGGAAACATTAAAGAAAAAAAACCAAACAGATTCCTTGCAAATACATTTGCCCTTCCATGTCCTGACTGGCTATGCTGTCTTTTTTTAAAGTTGCTAGTCTTTTTTTTCCTTATCATTATTTTAAACTCCTTTTCAGAAACCTTAGTTCTCCTTCGTATAGATATGAATTTTCTTTTTTTCATCAAGATCTTAACTTTGATTATTAATTCACAACAAATTGATTGCTTGTAAGCCTTATTGATTTCATGGCTTTTTTCCCCTTCTAAAAGCATTTGCCAGATACCGCTTTCCCACATTATCCAAACTGCTGCCTTGATCCAAGTAGTCTTCTAAATATGATTTTCCTCAATTTTTAAAATAGAAGTCTTAAAACATACCGACTTTAATGTGTTTTTTTAAAAAACAATATTCTAGCAAAAGCAAAAAAAAATTTATTTCCAGCAGAATTCTTACTTTTTTGTATTAGTCATAATTTTAATGAGGGCGGGGAGACAGAGGCAGACTGGCCAGAGCTTGCCTGCCCTTCCCTATAAAGTTATGCCTTTAAATATCATTACTGAAGAAATTCTACCAATAACACAGAAAACCTCAAGTACATAAAGGCCATACAAATGCCTGGTAAGGCCTAGGAAATAAATATGCACAACAGAGAAACATAAAGAATGCTCAAGGTAAAACGTAAAATGAACAACTAGACCACACTGCTTGGATAGGTTTATTTTTATCTGACAAAAAGCTTGTTCTACTTAAATAAGCAGACCAAACAAACCCATTACACCCTGGTAACCTACATATAGCTTGAGCACTGTCAAAAACAAGCAGAGGGAGAAACAAAATAAGTCACTTCTCTTAACAGAGACTACATAATGCTCTAATTTCTCTCCTTTTCCTTTCTCTTTTTTTTTTTTTTAATTTTCTCTTTTCATTGTGTATCACAAGCTTTTATTTAACAAAGGTTTTGATCTTAAATATATTTAACTTCAACCACTTATTTCCCAGCTAAGGTGCTGCCAAGCCTAAATGCTGATTTAACTCATTAGGTACCTATTCACAATCTGACAAAGAAAGGCCACTCCCGCATAAAAAGGGCTGTGCTGCTGAGAGCTGCCAAACCCACGTGTGTCTTCCCATAAGTGACAAAGGAACAAAACTCCTTTCTCACCCTCAGCTCACTGTCCTGCTAGTGTGTGGGATGGATGTAACCTCTGCAGGCTGTGAAATATGGCAGAGTAATTACATTTGGGACACCTTACAGCTCAGAACCCATTTCTGGGTGAAATGAGTCCCTCTGGTAATGATGTGAGACTTGTTGTCACCTTTGAAATTGTGGAAGATGGTGGATACTTTGGATGTCACATGTGAACCCTAGAAAGGTCTAGTTGTCGAAGGAATATTTAAAGCACTTGCTGTGGGTTTTTTTCATGTTGATAGTATTTTTCATTTCCTTTTTTTAATGTCCCTTTTCCTCAACTGCAGCCTAAGGGACCAACATTGGGTTTTCAGGAGTGGCTGTCTCTCCCACTGTGGAATCTTGTTCTATCTTAAATAGGAGATATTCATGAAAGGAAACACCCAGAGGTTACTGAGAAGCTTCACCACCACCCTACATACACCTTGCTTGGTATTAGAATCAGCACAATGGGTACGTAAAATATGCTAAGTAACTGTGTAACTGAATGCCCTAGATTTTCCACCAGATTAACAGCTGGGGTGTGACAATATGCATATAGTCCCAGAGACAGTAAAGTCACTAACTGTAAAAAGTTTCTTCTGGACTTTTCTTCACAGAATAGCAAACATTTCACTAGAACACACTTAAAAAAAATAAAAAATTACAAACAGTTACTTAAAACTTGGTGGAGAAGATCAAGCACAGAAAGAAGTTTCTCATTACCTCCTGTGGGACACAATCCTCCCAGCCAACCGAAAAGACACAATGCACAGATCTTGATAATTAGAAGCATGTGTAAGTACAGTAGGAATAATAAGCCAATCCTACATATGGGGTGTGTTTAATATTAATAACCTCTGTGAATCCACAGATACACTAGTGAAATGATGCCAGAACAAAGCCCTTCATGTACCTTAGCAAGGCTAAAGCATTAGAAATCTGCATCAAAAGAGACTGTGGTTGCTCAGAAGTAATACAAAATATTGCTATTCAGTTTTTGTGTACATGCTATTTCCTTTGCCTTTGTGGTTGCCACTTTTTTTTTTCCTCACTGTAGGTCTATAGCCCTTTTCATGCTTCTTGCTGCCCTTGTGGGCAGAAGCCAGCCAGGACTTGGGCACAGAACACCCACAGGACAGGACTGATTTGCCCTGCCCAGTAATCTGTTCTTGACAACTCTATGTTTTCCCACACTTGAGCTGATCCTGGGGCCTTCTTCACAGAAAGGCTATCACAGAGCTTGTTTCATTAACAATTGCATGTAAAAACAATATGTCAGTAGGGTTGTTTTACCTGACTGAGGTATCTTCCAGTTGATTCATGGAAGCCTTTCTTTAGGATTTAAACTATCCTGGGTTTTTGTCTGGTCTTTTAAATTATACTTTAAAGTGGGGAACAATTATTGTTTAGCATTTCTGCAAACTGTAAGGACTTATCAATAAGAAAAATACTTGCTTCATCTCTGGTGCTCTGGCTCTTGAACTGGATTCAGTGTCTTGTGAATTACTGGCTACGTGCCAACCCGAGATTTCCTAAGAAGGAATTCTTTATTTTGTTGTGGTTTTTTTTTTATATTTTTCTTTATTTTCTTGTGTTTCCACCCCCTCCCCCAGTTTTTTTAATATAAGCTGCAAAAATAGAGGTTTTGGTGATTTCTATGCAGAATTGTCATCCTAATAGTACTTCAGATAATTTTCTCTAGTGGGGGTAGGAGGTGAAAAATTGTCACTTACTTTTCCTTTACAGTCAATTTACAAATTTTTCATGAATTAAAAAAAAGTATTCATTTTGACATGAAAACTGTTTTACATAGAAACGACACAATCTTCTGAATCAAAGTTTAATTCAGCCTGTCCTTATATGATCACAAGATAAATGTTAGTTTTGTGATTAAAATCTTTTAAATCTGCTTAAAAATTGCATAGTGATTATAGGAGTGTTGACATAAATGGAGGAGAGCAAAACCAGGAAATTGAAAGATTAGTGATTCATTTTTGTAATGAAGCTGTTTATTCTCACTGTGAAAGACTGCATTTCTACAAAGTAGATTTTGATGCAATTAATATATTATGTTTTTATTAAGTCAACTTTGACAAAGGAACTTTCATTCCAGTCTTATCTCCTTTCAATACTCATCTCTCCATATCAGCTGGATGATGAGAATAAATCTCTTAACCTGGCTGTTTAAAGCTCTGCAGAAGGAGTTTCAGCAGATGGAGCTAGTGTGCTTCCAATCTTTGACATCTGTGCTCAACGTGGAAAAAGATGAGCAGAATCATTGACAGAACTGTGGCTGGGGATATGTCAGGGTCAGGGGTGAAGATTTTCTTTTGGCTTAGCAGAAAAGTGGCAAGCATAAGAGGGAATTACCTATCATTTATCAAGTGCTGGTAGATAAGAGGAGGGCAGCTTAGTGATTCAGAAACCAGTGATGTGCCATAATATGGAAAATAACTTGAGAAGAATAATAATTACTGCATTTGTCTCCAAATTCTTTTATGATATCTTGCTTTTTTTTCACTGTTACTCTCACATAGTAATAGACTGTGTTCGTAAAGTGCCATAAAATAAAGTATTCAGAAAAGTTGTGGCAAATTGTTTAGGTCTTATGGGATGTTGGTCATATTGAACCACAGTAAGAAAGAAGATGTGTCTGTGGAGCTGCAGTCACTTAATTCAAGCTTGTACTGACCTGAAGAATGCACTTCAGCTGTTTTCTCTGACAAGAGCCTAATGCACTCACTGACACTGAGATTTTAAAGCAGGGAGATGCTGGAAACACCCATTTTCCCAGCAGAGTGGCTATAAGATTCCTGACAATTAATAAAAATTAAGCCTGTTGTTCTCCATTTTTTAAACCATTAATTCCCAGTCTCCGCTTCTTGGCTCCAGAGGTACTTCCAGCCTTCCCAGCAGTCAGGGTACTGATTACAGTGGGACCTCACCAAAAGTTGTTTCAGACCAAGGTTTTCTCCTTTTTGCCTCCAAGCTTAGTTAACATATCCTCTCCTGCAGAGCTCTTCTTGCAACAGGAGCTTCTATTACATGAAGGCCCGTAGCTAAAGGTCACAAGGAAGAAAAGGACAGGCTCTTGGATATAATGTGCAGGTCTGTAGTGCCTATAGTCCATGTAGAGCTGTATCTGGCACATGCAGAGGGCCATAACCTACACTGAGGGTGCATGTGAGGGACACAAAGAGATCAGCAGAACTTTCTGTACTGTGACAATTGTGCTGGGCTCAGTTTTCAAGGTCAGTGGTTTTCATTTGATGTACTAGCAAGCACAGAGGGTGGGAGTTTCTCACAAACCCCGCTTCAATGCAGTGCTAGAGGCTAACAGCAGGGAAAAGAAAACATTCGGAGTTCTTAGCCAAGTTTTGGAGTGGTCCTGCCATGAGAAGAGCACCTGAGAGACTTGGGATTCAACATGCATATCCACACTTTCAGTCTGGGAAAGGGAAGGAAGGCAAGAAAGCAAAACGGTTCAGGAAACTTTCCAGGATTTTCTCTTTGTGACATTAACGTTCCAGCAGGAGAATATGCAAATGCTGGTGGCAGGCATCCTGATAAGAGGAGAGTTATATGCTATTTCAGAATTAATATATGGTGTCAGTGCTATCACATTGTACCTTCTCTGCAGTTCTTCAGTTCTTACATTGTGATTTATCATAGCACATTGTAAGAGCAGTGTGTGAAAGTTTCAAAGCCATCATTGGTCATTGTTACAGCAGCACAGCACTGACAAGCAACTGATGGAAAGAAAGGTTTTATTGCTGCACTGTTCTCTCCTTCTTGCCTATTTAGGTCTTCAGCTTCAGCACTTCAGTGACTCCATAGGCTACTGAATTCTTGAAAAAAAGTTTCAGTGGTTATAAAGTAAGGCATTTTTTTGTTATATGCACGTCTGGTACTGAAAGGACACTTTTATTTTACTGTAAATTGCCTACTGCAGCAACCAAATGAGCCATGTTTTTTGCATACAAATGTATAAATTGTTTGTTTGGCTTTTGAATTCTCATTGGTTAAGTTCTGAAAACCTAATTGGAATTTAGTTATCTTTAAGAGATTGTCTGTATCTGCGCTCTGCGGTCACAGGAAGATGTTCCCCAGCCAGCTCGCTCCCCTAGACCGGTGTGCAGTCACGAGAGCGGCCACCCCGGGATCTTCACTGAGCTCCCCGGCTGGCGGTGCGTGCAGGGGCTCGCAGCTCCCTGCTGCAGTCGGCTGTGGCTGGGGAACACAGCAGCAGCACAGAACGAGAAACCAGGCAAAGGAATAGAGAGGGGTCACCTGTTTGAGCCCTAGGAAGTTTTATTCCCCAGAGGATTCAGGGACAGGTGACAATCATTGGGGACAAAAAGCTGCTTTTAAGGAGAGGCGTGAATAAGGGGAGGACACAACCTTTTACCAATAGGAAGGCATTAGAGGAGGGGTGCAGGGTAAGGGCTATCCAGTAGAAGCCACCAAGGGGAAGGAGCAAACCCTGCACCCCAATCTTGCTTTGAGGAGGGGATGAAGGACAGGGAACATTCCAGAAGGGAACACAGGCGGTACAAGGAGATTGACAGGTGGATTGACATATACTTGGGGGGAAAATCTTGGGGTAAAAAACTCAGGACTGAACCATCAGGGAAGCCAAATGAGGTACATGGAATGAACCATTACAAACTTTTACCAAGGAATATTTAAAACCTACTACAGAAGAACAAACTGCAAAACAACAGACTACCACAATTGTCCTGTGCAAATTTGAATGTATTTTTAGTATTTTGAAACTTTTTTCCATAAATCAGCCAGTCCTGAACCCTTACTAGTGATTACTTCTCTCAGATACCAGGAATGTAGTATAAAAATGTAGGCAGTTGATCATATATCAGACTCTCCTCTGGGTTTTCATGTGTATTACTTACATAGAGCATATATCCATCCCTAATTATATTTGTAATGTAATTTACTCTAAAGGAGTAAACGATGTAAAGTGTTGCTCAGTTTTCCTTGTTACAATAAGTCAGTTGAATAATGACAATAAATCTTGGCTGGAAACCCAGAGATTTGAGAGTTGTACCAGGTTTCCAAAAGAATTTCTGAATGACTAGTGTTTGTATCACATGTTATCTTGGTTTCTAAAAGAGTACTTGTGTTCATCTATTTTTGTGAATTCCTTGAAATCAGTGGATGTAAAGGATAGCATAAAAGTTTGGTTTAACCTTGCAGCATTGTCTACAAAAGAACATGTGCACAGTTTCCTTTTTGGCCGTGGATGACTTGTCCTTTGAAAAGCTGGTTCCCAATAAATTAGAGACTGAATTTACAGCATGTGATTTACTCTGCACTGGCTCCAGGTGAGGACATTCTCACTATAACTATCCATCTCACCAGCTGCAGCTGTTCCCAGGCCTCTGCACTGACAATGGAGAGCCTCCCGAATAGAGAGTTTCAGAGCATGTGAGTTAGAATGTTGTGATTTCCACTCTATAGGAACTTGTCTCCCCCCTCCTAACTACAGAATCTGGGGAGATCAGCTTACCCTCCAAGTGATGTGATACCTTTCCCTCTCACCTGCTCTGGCTCTTATCATTATCTGTAAGACAAATTCTTCCATAATTTATTTTGGAATTAATTGTACATGTTCTAGGGGGAATACTCAGGGGTCCCAGACTCCCTCTACAACTTACAGGACAAAAAAGATAAATTTATTTAGGAGAGCAAAAGTGTAGGAGACTGCCATATGTATAACAGAGATGTCTCTGCTTCTCTCTTTCTTACTGTCCTGAGCGTAAAGGTAACCTTTGGGATGAGCAGATAAGGGGGTGGATTGAAGAAACTCAGAATTCACACCTTTCCTAATTCACAACACTCACTAAAATCTCTGTGTTGTTAAGCCAAAGTGATTTACAGCTTAATAACAAAAGCACTGACTTTATAGAAACTCTGGGAAAGTGAATCAGGGTCCTGGGGACAAAGACTCCACATTTATTCCTGGGAGTTTCTAGTATCCCAGGTATTACCAGTGGAACATTTAAATAAGCAACTTACAGTATTATTTTTCCAGTGGTAATACTTACTAAAACTAAAAGTACTTTTGGTTCTTTACAACTGTGAAACTACATCCTGATAAGACTATTGCAATGAAATATAATTTTCTTACTGATGCCACAGTTTGACCCATGTGACCCAGTGATGTATGCAGAAAAACAACTTTAGAAGAAAAAGAGTCTTTTATATATATATATATATATATATATATATATATATATATATATATATATATATGGCTAGTAACAGCACTTGGGAGGCAGAGCTGAGCAAAAACTAGCAGGAACTGCAGAATTTACTAATAAATTACTTCTGTCAGGATCTTGGCAGCAATCAGGTAAAAAATGCTGTAAATCTACTGTGAAGGGAAGTAGAAATGTTTTTTGGAACAACCTATAAAGTCCGACTACCTAGAGAAAAGATCTGAATTCTATGCTGGCAAAGAACAAAGAAATCTTATCTTCTTGACAGTATTGGTAAAGCACTCATCAAGGACTGGAGGCTGAAGTGGGTACATGAAAGAAAGAGCTTCTATATTGCATTGGCTATGGCTAAAGAACATCAATTGATTATCTAGCAAAACTTAGAACATCATGCCTTTGAATTATTCCTGCACACAAGCTCATGAACAATCACAGTGATGAACGAGATCTTAAATAGTTCTGTAAAATACCAGGAACAGGTTCACAGTAACCAGAGAGGCCTTTCTAAAAGCTTTATGTTGGAGATGTGGGACAGGACAGAAGAAGCAAGAGATTTAGCTGCTGAAATAGTTTAGGTTCTTCTTTAATGAGGAATCTACTCTTATTTAGGTCTTCTAATAATGTAATGCTCCAACTGTTGTGAATGAAAGAAATTGATTGTTACAATGTAAATGTTTCTCTGTCCAGTGTATTCTAGGATCTAGCTGTTACAACCCACCCTAATCCCAGAGGAGCAAAGTGAGCTCTTAGTGGATTACAAATCCTGAGGTTCAAAATATTCCCCAAAATAGAATTAAAACAAAACGAGGTCAAATGTTGGTATAAAAAATTGATATATTTTATTTAGCTGTAAAAGAGATGAAGAGAAAGAAAAAGAAAGAAGGAAATAGAAAAAGATGTGGGGGGGGGGGAAGGGAATGTGACAGAGACAGATTAAGTAGAAACATATCACCTCTCCATGGGTCCAAATGATGTCTTGTTGCTTCTCTCCATCAGTTCTTCTTGGCAGTGAGGGTTTCCTGCTGAAAAGTATAGAATCCCGTGGATTATTATACATTTGGGCCAGGTGGGAATGCCCAGGTACCTCCCCTGCAGGGAGCGTAGTTTGACACTGTCCCTTGCAAGACTGTGGATCTGTTGCATCACATCTTGCATCATGTGCAGTGCTCTGGTGCAGGATCTGGGGAACCATTTTGGGAGCCTTTGGTGGACTATGACCCCTTCTCAGCTGTCCCTCACCTGCATGTCCTGTAGATGTGGCTCTCCTGTGCTGGGGGCACCTGCAGCTGGGCCACTCTGCACAGTGGAAGATGGGCGTTCACTGCCTCTGACCAGAGTTTTGCCACAGACCCAACCCCCTCCTTCTCCTCCTTTGGTGGGTGGGGGGTCTGTGAAAGCCTGGCAGCAGGTAAGTCCGGGGTTGTGGCTTCCATCCCAAAGCTGCTGGGTTTGGCTCCCCTGTGAATGCTCATCCATTACTTCCCACAACTTAGATGCTTAAAACTATAGTGTCACTTTCTCTTAGGTGGTTTAACTCACAGTTCAGGGTTTCAGCCAGGAGGCCCATTCAGAGTGTGCTTTGGTGTTGCAGGTTCATTATACAGTTTTGCTGTAATAGGCAAAAGTACTTCATAAAAATTTTAAGCCATAAACCATAACATTTCAGCCTCCAACACCGGCATAGTAGGATTTGGTGTTATTAGCTATGTTAATATAAAATTTATTAGTAATTGAACTAATAAATACCCCCACCAAATTTGCTCTGATTTTATGGATTGTTTCTTTTGAAGTTAGCTGAAAACTAGTCTTCAGTAATTTTTAAGCATTTTTCTCCCACAGTATGGATGTTTTTCTCTTTTTTTGCCCTTTGCATATTTGATTTCTTATCACTCTCTGTTTATTTTCACTGATGTGAAAACAGACAAGAGAAATGCTTTTCAACTTTTTAGTTTTGCACATAACTCATCAACTACACATGGTACAGATGGAAAGTGTCCTTTTCAGTATATTTCATCTGAATGACTATTCATGGGATGTGTATCTTGTTTAGAACTTTTTTTATAAATTAATATTCAGTTACATACTATTTTCTCTGGAGATTACACACATGCATGGATTTTTTATTTTTTTTTAGGTCAAGGTTCACCAAAATGCAGCTAACAAGACATTTATGATCCATCAAGCTCTTGTATGTGCTTCACAAATCACATATGTCCTTTTGTCCACCCTCAACAGAACAAAGGCGTAGAATCACAGAAAGCTTGGGGCTGGAAGCTTGGGGACATCTGGATGCTGTCTTATCCAACCTCCTTACTCAAGCAGGGTCACCTGGAGCCAGGTGTCCAGGACTGTATCCAGATGATTTCTGAATATCTCTAGAATGGAAACTCTGCAACCACCCTGGGCAACCTCTGCCAGTGTTCAGTTGCTCCCTCACAGTGAACAAATATTTCCCAGCGTTCAGAGGCAAGCTCCTATATTTTGATTTCTGCCCCTTGCCTTGTGTCCTGTGACTGGGCACTGCTGAAATGATACTGGCTGCATTTGAACATGCTGCTTTGCACCCTTCCTTGAGTTATTGATATACATTGGCAAGATCACTCTTACACCTTCTCTTTGCTAAGCTGAAGAGTCAATTCTTTTGGTCTATGTTTGAAAGTGAGGCAGCATGCATGCCATTAAATAAGCCAAAGCCAAGAAAATATTTTTGACCATTACACTATAACCATACACACTGTTTAGCTGTTAACATGGTCCATTACTTTCTTATGGCTTACTAGATTGTCTAGACAATGTCTTATCAAGGTTTCAGACACCTTGTACCAAGGACAGTTCCCACAATGCAGGATAGGTGGTACTACACCAGTGCTGTGTCACATTGCAACTGAGTTCATCATGCCCAGGGAGGGTGCAGCAGCCGGTGCTGGGTATGGGAACAAACAAGACGAGTCTTCCTTTCAGAAAGCTCAAGAATCCATTTATTATACCCCTGGGGGAGGAGGGGCTGGATGGAGACTAAAGACTGGGCAAAGGCAGGGTCATGGCGTTTTATAGGGTATCGCAGGGGTGGAGTTTAGGGTTTGGGTCAAGGGAGGAGTTATTAGCAACACAAAAAGGTTAGATCAAATTCCTGCCTCTTAGGAACATGAGCACTCCACACAGCAGGTTTGTCTCCCTACCCTCTCTGTAGTCCTCCAGGTCTGTGTCAGAAAGTTTTGTACCCTCAGATATCCTTCCTGCTCTGCTTTAGGGCTATTGCACATTCCTTCCTTCACTCATATTGTGACAATTCCTCTTTAGCTCTAAAGGTCTACATAAGGTACAGAAACTCAACATCCTTTCTCCTCCGGGCCGTTGTACAGGACAGGAATGGAGATGTATGGGACTGTATAGGTAGGAAATAAAATGCTTTTTATGTAGAAATTTAAGTCCATCCTTGCTGCCTTACATTTTGGGCAGTCAGCGTTACAAAACATCGTGCTGATTAGACGGCATCAGCAAGAATGTTGAAAAGCATATTCAGCAGCAGAAAAGAAAGCATGTTAAACTTGACGTAGCACAGAAGAGAGACTACCATAACAGGAATACTGTTTTCATCTGTGGAGTGACAGAAAAAAATCTCAGAGGGCCTTGCTGCTCTTAAGAGCCTCAAAGATCACGTTGATTCAAAAAATAGCTATTCTGAATGCTGCACTATTGATGAAAACAACACATGGGAAACTCATCTCTCACTGGTGTCATAACAGATGGTGCCTCCTGTATGATGGTGAGATATACGGGTGTTGCGGCACTTATGAACAGAAATTGTTGCAGAGTATGGAGATGAAGACACTGTTTTATTCATTAGCAAACTCTTATTGCAAACCTCCTTAAAATAGAGCATGTCATACACATTGATGTTGAATGTATGAAAGTCTCCATACCCAAAAGTCTCGTCCTCTGTGGAAGACCATGAGGCTGAATCTAGAAATGATGTATATTCACAGCCATTCAGCACATGTTTGGCTTTGTTTTGTTGGAGGACGTAGATCTACTCCTGCAAAAGAGAAGTAAGCATAACAGCGCCTGCAAGGCTGGGACTGCACAAACCATTTCAGCCTTTTTCATGTCTGTGTGAAGTGAATCAGAAGATTTGCAGTGGCAGAAGTTCCCATCTGCCCTAATTGACTGTATGAAAACTTTGAAGGGAAACCTCAAGGCACTGCAGAAACATCAAAAGCATAGTGACACTTCCAGGTTGCAGCAAAGAAGAATTAGTGGAGAAAAAGCTTTTTCCTTTACAATGTGAGTATCAGTAGTGACCCAAGAAATGTTCCAGAATGTGTGCAGGTACATCTTTTTGACTTGAAGTGAACTTTGAAGATGAAGATAATATAACATGAATGCTGTCTCTCTGTTTTCTACAAAAACTTAGATTATGAGCCTTCTTATTGATTGCTGACACTCCTATGAGATTATCCTTACTTTTCAAAGTATATCCAGATGTGAGCAAATATCCTTAAATGCACGTATTAAAAAACATACTTTGGAGTCATGACCCTCTTCATTATACCAAGTTTTAAACACATGCTATTGCTAATAATCAGCAATAAAAATCTGATGTGAGAGTCCAAGTCAATGATAAATGGAACAACAACACTGAATTCTCTTTACGCAATCTTTGAGTATCTACCACCCTACATCTATGAATTTCTCTGAAGTCTTGTATTGCAGATGGGACATTTTTCTATGACTCAGATCCTGATACCCTATCAGCATGTCTGTCCTGAATAAATTTGTGAGTGGGACACCTGAAATAGAGGCTTTCAGAGTAGCAGTCAGACTTTATGATTCTGGATTCTTCCTCTTTTTTGAGTGCTTCAGATAAGAAAAAAATAAATGGATCGGATTAACAGAGAGTGAGTGATCATCAGGAATTCACCTCATCTTCTCCTGGAACCTATTTCTGACAGCAGTGATTCTACAACTGATTAGCTAGTATAAGGACATAGTAACGTGTATTAAAATAGGAAAAAGCTTTCAGAATGTCCCTAACAACATCCTGGATGCCAGCCCTGTGATTTCTAGCACACAGAGTTACTGCCTCTCTGGAAAGACTCGAGCTTTTATTAAGGGCAAAAATTAATATCTGCTACAAAAAAATGTCACTTTTAGACACAAATGAATGCAGCTGGTCCTACAAAAGCTGTAGTACATGTTATTCAGTACTGCCAACACTCTGCAGGACTTGCTGAAAACTCTTACTTCAAATCCAGAGAATTGTCTGCAGATCAATTTTTCCCCAGATCCTGCTGGTGTGTCTTCTCCATTTGAGCATGGGGTTAGGTCTTGAAAATAATTATCTCTTTATTTTTCTGAGAGAACACATTAAGGAAGGGACTTATACTTTCTCTTCCATTATTCAGTGCTGCCTTTTGTTTGCATGTCTTTTCCCTCTTCCTCTCTCAATGGGGACTTGACAGTTTTCTGGCTAGCTTATCTGGAGTTCAAAGAGTTTTTAATTTGCCTGACAGTTTCAGTTGGCTAAGTTAGGATATATCCATCTTTCTTTCACCTTTTTGGAATTTCTGGCTTCATGGGTTATTTCCCTTAACCAGCAGAGCTGTTATAGTGATCCTAGTTTCCAAGTCTACTGCTGTTTTTTGTTGTGCTTGTTTTCACTTGCAGTCTAGGTGTGGGGGTTTCAAGGTGTCTGTGTTTCTGAAAATGTCTTTCCATTTTATTTTGCTTTACAGTTAAGTAAGATATGAGATAAACAGATAATTCTGAATTTTGCAGATTCTGCAAACTTTGGGTTCCTTAGTTGTGAAGAAAGTCTATAGTCTGCAAACTCAGTCTGTGGAAAGAAGTGTACAGCAAGCTAAGCTGTGAAGATCAGGGAAAGCAGGTACTATTTTATGTCTAAGATATTGTTTTGACAGTCATCTCAATAGTTATGACCAAACATAAGTTTTTCTTGCTTTACACAGAGAAAAATGTGTGTATGTATATTTTGTATTTTTGTCTTATATATATACATATATACGTAATTCTAGTTTACTCAGGTATTTTACCCACTGAAAAAAGACTAGATCCTTTTTCCAGTTTGAAAGATAGACAAGTAGAAGTTTTTGGATTAAGGATTTGAGAACCTCACCACTCATATTTGTTTTGTAAAGTGCATAGTGTGTCTTGGTTGTGGTTCCATTCTGGAAAATATAAAAGAAGCAAAAACTCTAAGTCATATGTATTCAGTATTTCTTCATGAACTATAAAGCAACAATAGAGCAAGTAAAAGTTGTGATGTTAGTTCTGGCTCTGGAAAATAGCCTTACACTTGTTAATAACAAATATGTAACTATATGAAGAGTGAGTTTTTATAATGTTTTTATTTAAGAGACAGTTTAATTTTTATTTTAATTTTGTGGTTTTGCTGTTTTTTTTTTCTTTTCTTTCTTTTTTTTTTTTTGGTTTTTTTTTTTTTTTTTTGGTTTTTTTTTTTTTTGGTTTTTTTTTTTTTTTTTTTTTTTTTTTTTGTTTTTTTTTTTTTTAGCAATGGCACCTCTTTTTTCTTGTCTTGTCTTCCTGAAACAATTATGGTTTTCTAGCCTGATTTTTCTTAAAATTGGGAAAGCAAGAAGATAGTACTTAAAACAGCAGTATGAAATACCTGTTGTTATGTGCACATGTGGATGCAGAGAATCTTTGGACAAAAGAGACAACTAATTAAAGTACACAGCAAGTTCCAGCTCCCCGCCTTAGAGTTATGTACCTTTTAGAGTAAACTGTGTGCTTGCTAAATACTACATGTTATGCTTTAATGGAGTTTGTGACATAATGAAGAACAAGCTAGAGGGTAAATGGAATAAATTAGCGCCTATTTGGTCCTTGGATATCATGAATTTGTATACTGCTGGAGAATTACAGGGAATATGTCCCTGCAGGATTTTGTCTGAGTACCTGTTGTGTTAGCAGATTAAGGGAGTTGAGCTCCAGGTTTCTCGGGGCTCTCTTGCTTCACACAGTCCTTGTAGGGAAATTTGCAACTACCTTATCTATCTCAGCTTTGGTCCAAAGAAACCACTTTTAATCACAGGCTCTAGAATACTTTAAAACTACTCTTTTTTTGCCTTTTTTCTTATTGAGCCAGATGACAAATACTTTCTTGTTAACTGCTATTTTTTAGCTCTCAGATTTCTCTTTAAACATCATTAAATGTTGTCAGATCCTTGAAAGATCCAGTATCTTACTCTTTTCTCTGTTTAAGGAGATTACCAGCTCTATCAACCAACTCACAAATACTTCTTTTCTCAGTAATTAGTAATAGAATAAATATTTTCTGTCATTTTTCTTTGCTAATATCAAATTAGGTATTTTGGCATATATATAGGCTCTATATAGAGACTCACACAGAAACTTTCAAAAGGTGATGCAAACAAACAGCATTCTCTCTTTCTGAGACCAGGACAGGGCTACAGCCACAGTATGGGATTGAGGTGCTCTGCCCTGTAACACTCCATCATCTATGAGGTGCTGAGGTCAAAGGTTCCTTAAATCCTATCTTTTTGTTGTACAAAATCTAAACTTTCACTGCCTGTTATCTTAGTTCAGAACTCTCTATTGGCATTGGTATCCTCTCTACAAGGATTGGTGTAACTTACTAGCTCCCACCCCATTTTCTTCCACAATTTTGGATTGCAAGCATTCAGAAGTCACAAATCAGTCAAATAATGCATAATTTAAAAAATGGTTTAAAAAAACTTAGCTTGGGAGTACTCTTTATTTTCTTTTAGTGCTGAAATATTAGGGACAAATTGTTCTGATCCCCAGAACAAAGAAGTTGGGGTTTTTAAACATATTTAATGTAAATGGAAATTTCCAGCAGTACCATGATACTGATGTCTGTGAGGACTAGCTACAGTAAGACTTACTGAAGAAATTGATATAATTGAGTTAATGATATAGGAGGAAAGCAGAAGAAATGGTTTTGCAGCTTCCTGGATAACATTTTTCTTGAAAGAGTTTGGTGTTATTTTGCTGTTTGCCCTAAATATGATGTAGAGGTTGGAATAAGCAGGGTAAAAGCATGTATTAGGGAAAAAATAAGCTATTTAATGTTTCATACATCTGCATTAGAGTTTCCTGTAGTGGTTATTACTATAATGCCTAAGTGTTCTCTAAGTAATTTAGATGTGCTCTGTGGAGGTCTTAATGCAGTTAGGTAGAATCATCTCTTCTTTTCTCAGTAGAGACACAATGCTCAGGTGCACCACTCTCCACTTTTCTTCCTTGCTGTGTCTTACTCATGCTGTTAATAGTGGAAAAGCTTTCTTGGAGAATATAATTTTTCATGCATCTTGATGGTGGTCAGATGTGTCTGAAAGCTGATTGCACTGCTAACCCTTCATAACTCTGAATATTTTCTGGTTTTGGTCTTTGTGTCCTTCACTTTTTATGCACCTGCCTAGTGCAGCATAGCCAGGCATGGTCAGAGATGCATTCAGTTGCAGGTGACTTCTTAGAGTAGAACCTACCCTAGAGTAACAAAAATACCTGTGAACTGAGGGAAATGAGCCAAGCATCATGTGTTTTCAGTTAAAACACTGATCAGGAGGCAGCACTCACTGGTCAGCAGAAACCTCTCAAATCTCTGTAGAGACCCTGTTCCTGTAAAACTGTGTGGAATAATGCAATACAAGGTTAATGCTTCCAGATCTATCTCAACAAATTAATTCATTTGCTTTAATGTAAACTCTGTTGTGGAGTGCAAGGACTTTGTATTAGAACTGCAACCTAGAAAGGTTGCAATAGAAGGCTAAGTACCTAATTGCCATTGAAGTGCAATACTGAAAATCTCATGAGGCATTCACCTACCTCTCCTAAACCCTAATTATTTCTGTGTATTCCCTTATGAAAAAGCTATGCTTTCTCAGTAGTGCATTTTTGTGCTCATTCCAATATGGCACTCTGGCAGCATAACTATCCAGAAATGGCATCTCCTGTGGTTAGTACTGTTCCTAAATAGCAATTGTATTTGCAGAGAAGAGATGTATATGTTCACTTCTTTCTTTAGTAGTTTTACATAGTTGTTACAATGATAAATGTTACTTGGTTCTACCTGTAATACACTGTGTCTCTCTAGTACACTCATCGATACTCACTTTTCCAGTAGTGTATGAAAACCCACCAATTGCTATGTATAGTAATAATTTTTTCCATTTACAAGATAATGAGCAGATGTATAAAATGTAGATGTCTTTGATTTCACTCCTTCCCTTCTGCCTTTATGTCAACGTTTTTAGGTGAACAGTTCTCAGCCTTTGACAAACTGAGACCATTAGTTTAAACCATTCAAGCTGTAATTTATATTCCTCTCAGCCATAATGAAATTGAAGTGGGTTTTAGCTTTTTGAAGATTGCTTTTGGTTTGCTGAGATATGACCCTATGTCTGAGACCACTTGTTTTAAATTAGGAACAACTCTGAGAAAGTGATGCATGTGTATATATATTCATAAGGCTTCTAATGCCATCAGTGTTCATCTCGTGACAGCAGAGATGCTTAATTTTGGAGAAAGCATTCATGCAAAGAATACACAGTAACAGTTATTATCTGCTAAAGTTTCTCTTACATGATCTTCCTTTCCATTTTCTGTGTTTTACAACAATATTTGGGAGGTTTGGGGGTTTTTGTATTCTTATTGAATCTTAAATGCAAAAGTCAAAGGCTGAGAGGCTATTGTGAACTGTTCAACCATTATTTTGACTCTTTCCCTTTGCATTTATTGGTAATTCTGTCTCCTCTGCAAGATATCTGATGTGAGACTCGTTTAATGAACAGCATTAGTTGGAAGATTTTAAAAACAATTGTTGAGGGGATGGTATAAGGATTTATCTTGCCTGGAAAGACTTTAATACAGCTCAGGACCATTTCAGAGAAAAGACAGTGGTAATTTCTAGACCAGTGACATCATCAGCTTCACCTCTCTAGGTTTTGTTTTAAGGAGCCTAAATACTTACAGATCTACAAGAACATGCCTGTAATCCCCTGAACATGTTCTGCTACTGGTCTGGGATTGGCAATTCCAGATGTGATTTGGTGCTCAGAATAGTGCATGTTCCAGTCTAATGCTGCCATCAGACCTGAGATCTGAGATCTTCAGCTTGGTCCAGAACTCTGAGAACTTTAGAGATTTATTTAACTCAGAAGCTAGAACTGGAAGATGAAACAGTGGAAACAGCCCTGTTTGAATAGAATCTATGCAGCTCCAGTAGTTACCTTCGTGAACTCTTCTGAAATCTGATTTTTTGCTCTGCAAATACATGAAAATACTATATTTCAAAAGTTGCCTTGCAGTAGGATTCTGTAATTCTGGGACATGCACTGGCTGATATTTATACCAGAAACCTTTATACATGAAAAGCAGAAAACACCACAGGACCTGCTGAAAAATAAAACTTGTCAGAAATATTCAGTTTTTGTGAGAAAGCACTAGAGATAAATGATGGGAATTTGTTGCTGTGTTAAGCAACATATAAGTCTGAGTAGCTCAATTTCAGTCCACTAGAAGCCCATGAAATCATTTTCCAAATATGCTTTTAATCTTGTTTTGCAGCAGCCTTGCTGAGTCTGATAGAGTTAAAATAAAAAACGTTTTTGGATCCAGTTTCTATTATTCTTAAACAAAGGACTACATCCACATAGAATTCTATTTAAGAGACATATCTAACTTAGAAAACAATCCTAGCTCATTCCTTATTCTTGGATCAGCACAGGGAATTGCACTAACTACTGGTGGACTAATATTTTATGTAAAATATTGTCTTTCCTTGCAAATGGTCATTTTTTCAAATAGGAAGAGAGTACCATGTGGTGCAGAGAGTTCATTAGCATGAAATACCCACTCCATCATGGTTCTTTATAGTGCTAAAATTACTTAAGTGGAAAAGGAGCCAAGATCCATAGCCTTGCATTGCTAATGAGGTTTTCCAGAGCACTGAGAGGACACAGGTGGTTATCTATTAGCATCTAGCTCCGACTGTTTGACTTGCTTTCAAATTGCTTGTTCAGCCTCAAAATTTAGGTTCAAAATATATCTTTATATATCAAAATATATATTTTTTTCAAGTTTTTTGGTGCTATACTAGCTAATTTCCTTTAATTTCTATTCTAATTATAGTTATATTAGAGCTTATTTTATCTCTAGTTTTATGCTGCATATGTAGTCAGTTTAACTTGGCGCCTAAAAACAGCTGAAATAATGCTCTAAAAGGCATTAGTAAATTTGTGATTTTTCTAATGAAACCAGTGCCTGGTGTTAGCATTCAAGAGCCTAAGCAGAGCATTACAAATCATAAGATAATTGTGGCTATTCAGAAAGATACAGGTAGGCTCCATACATTCTAATCTTCAATCCCAGTTGCTGCAGTTCAAAGAGAGTGATTGTTCAGAGCATAAGATGTAGCAAAAAATGATGGTATTCAAAATTGCTTGAATTAATTTGAATGTATTATTTTCATCTCTGTTCAGGATTTAATATTTCACTTGGTTTCGGTTAAATTCTTTGTATTTGTTGATATTCAGTATGAAGTTCATGTGTGCATTGCTAAACAGTGCTACTGCACAATGATTTTTTGTGCCTTGAAATATAATTAATATAAAGCTGAATATCATTGATAAATGTTGGCTACTTATCAGTATTTAGTATATAGGGAAATAGGAAAGGGAATAAAGTAATTTGTCTAAAGCAATTAGTTGTCTAAATTAGAGATAAAGGATGAAGGATGAGACATTTAAAGAACCAAACAGAATAAATATATAAAATGTTCAAAGGTACAAACATGACACTTTTAAATTGGTAGCTCATTGTAAGATAACAGGTGCCTTTGCATTTGCTGTGGACAAGAACAGAGTACACAGTATTAAATGATGTCTAGGTGTGATACACATAATCACCTTAGAAAGTAATAGATACGAAAGGCTGCAATGCATTGAAGTCTTGAAACGTGCTCATTGTGACGTGTTTCCACTAAAATGAGTGGTGACTACTGGCAAAATATCTGGAGAGCCAAATCCTCCACTTTGAGAAGCAGAAAATAGTAGATGAACCTGCTACAGCATTGTTATTTTGTTGTCTGAATTATATTGTGCTGGGTCTTAGATTGGAATGCACTTCAGCTGCCAGGAGTCAGATCTACTGATTTTTTGACCATAGGATCAAAGTCTGACCAAGGACTAATGCTAGGCTCTGTCATTGGTCAGGAAACTACGCCAAGTATCTCTGGGCACTTGTGGCATTTAAACTATATATATATAATGCAAATTTCCCTTTCCTTCTCTTTTATGTCTCCAAAGATGATTCAGCACATATGTAGCATCATCTGCATGTTGATCCACCACTCCCTTGTAAGCCTAGTTATCATCACTTATATCACAAAATAGAAAGGTATATTTTTTGTGTCTCTTTTTCTCAAGGAGTAAGAGAGGAGAAACTCACACGAGAGCCTGGGATGTTTAGAGGGTTGTATGAAAACCATCATTCTACTATATGGGTCTTCTACAAGAGACAAAGACAAGATCTGCAGGAATGCTAAAAAAAACCCTCAGGACTAACTTCCTAAAAGAAAATGTAAAGCTTCCAGGGTTGAAACTCTTTTCCTGGTCTTTTAAAGTAGATCAAGAGTTTCAGTAGTTAGGTGACACAGCAAATATGACCTTTATTTGAATAAAAGATACTCTTATGGTCTATGTCAGAGCTTGAGAAGCAAGTAAAAGAGAATGACTCTGATGCAAAGGACAGAACAAATTACAAAACAAGACCCTTCACTGAAACAAGAATCCAACTTGTTTTCCTCATTTCTGTGAAACAGAGGATGGTGTAGTCATCATCACTACTGCGATGAATAGGCTCTGGTATGATAATGAAGTGAAAGTACCTTTGAAACAATTATTTATCTATCATTTTTCAAACAGAACATAGAAGATATTGGGATGACTTTGTAAATTTATTTTATGGGCAATTTCACAGCTTTTCTCTCCTGCTGAGAATTTGATAATGGATATTGATTGTCTCTAAAGTGAGTGCAGGAGTGTGTGTAATGGTATTGCTATGGTCTATTTGCTTTACATGCATTGTAGCTGAGAAAATAAATAAGAGTCCCCATGTTAACAATTATGTCACAGGGAAGATCACTTTTGCATTTATGGATCATGGGAATATATTACTAAGCAAAGGTGAATCCTAAATGCCCTATATAAAGTGTCTGCTCCCACTTGAATATCTGCTTTTAGACCCAGAGTGCAAGACTTCAGACAGAACTATTCTAATCTGTGATTCTAAAAGGTGAAAAAACCAAACTGTAATGCTCCTGGAACTCTCTCTAGAGGAAATATTGACCCTTTCTTAGCAGGAAACTGCATTTAGTGTAGACCTACTACATTACATGCTATCAGTGTGATTTGGCTGACTGCTGTGGCCGTCAACTCACTGAAATGGAAGAGAATCCGAGTGAAGAGTTTTCTTCTGTCCTGAAAAATATAGAGTGAAGAGTTTTCTTCTGTCCTGAAAAATATAGATGTGAAGGTCACTGAAAGATCAAGGATGACTTCTTGACACTCTCTGTTCTTGTGTTGTCTGAAGTTTTAATGCCAATGAGTAGGAAGAGAGAACAGATACACCTGCATTCAGCAGCACCCTATGACTTTATTGTGGAAGTTACAGTGGTCTTTAGCTGGGCGTTGGTTTTCTGGAAATGTGGGCAGATCAGAGTCCTGAATTCACATGGCCTGTGTGCCAAAAGTAGATGGGGCTTCCAAATAGACCAGGAGCACGTTCTTACCAAATTGCACATGAACATTCAGCATGTTAGCTACCACTAATTTCTTTTGCCTAAGTTACTCTGCTTGCTCTTGATTGTATGGGAAAACTGAGAAGAAAGTATTTTCATTACTTTTTCACCAATGTATTCTTAGGCGATGTTACTACCTCTGCATTTCTGATTAGTTTGACTATTTCTGTTTGAAGATTTTAGAGGACTGAAAGCATTTCCTTAAGAAAGTATGCACTGTTGTCACAGTCCAATACTCTCCAACCAGGTTTTTTTAGATATTCCATATGTAGACAGTGTAATGTATAATATCAAATTTACTTATTTGAAAATAAGTGAAATTACATGAGATTTCTGAATTAGCAAAGTGATACAAAATAGATTGAAAACACAATACAAATGTAAGCAACACCTAGCAAAATATAACAACTGTACTGGGCATCCCCAGTTACTGGGAAGGAATACATGGCTGGAAGCCAGCTCAAGCCCATTGCTCTCTTCTGAATACTTTTGCTATTTTTCTGGATTTATACTCTGTGTTGGGCTGAACCACTTGTTCACTCCCCAGCCTCCATCCTGGTCTGGCTGAGAAAGGGAGATATTTTCACTCTTTTAATAACTCAGGGAGAAACCCTTCACCAATTGATAAACTCAGCTCTTGGTAGCTGTTTCTCTAAAACAAAGGCTGCCTTCCAGTCCCCTTTGTGTTGTGATAAAGTCAGCTTCTTTGCAGCAACTGTGGGCAGTCACAGCATTACTCCCTGACCTTCACAGGCACAGACAGCCCTGTTGCCCATCTCCTCTGAGTTATCTTTTATTATAAGGTTTTACTGGCCAGTATGCAAAGCAATATTTTTTGCTTTTTCTTCCAAATACTGAAATCACATGATTCATTAATGTAATAGGTGCAAAGATGAATGAAACTTAGTTGTGCAATTCTCCTGATTCTTCAAAGAACCCTTGGCTTTTCTATACCCACCTATTTTTAAAACATGAACTCGTGTAGTTTTCTAACTGAATGTCTGAACAAATTCCAGCTTATAGTGATATAGAGTTCCCAGTAGTATAACTCTGGTTGTGTCCTCAAAGAAACACCTATTTAACAAAGGCATGTAGCAGCTCACTACTGTAATGTTCCCTGAAGAGGAATTTAATTTTTAATTAAGTGAAGCAATGTGTTTATTCTTGCTATAGAGCTGATTTATCAGGGCTTTTTTAGCTGTGTAGGGGAAAGAGGCTAAATTAAACACACCTTTAGTGAGATGATAGGGAGTTGACCTTTGCTGTCATCTTGAGGACAATATATAAACACAATATTGAGGGAATTGGTCCAGAGAGGTTATATAATAGCCATTAAAGAGGCATCTTAAGTAGTGGCAAATTGGTGGGAAGAAATCTAACCCATGTGACTAAATGAGTTTTGTGGAAATTGTTGAAGTTACATCTCAATTATTAATAATTACCTCTGATAAAGAACCTAATGTAGCACAGTCTACCTCTTCAGAAAAATTAAATTATCATCAGGTCCCCGGATGTCAAAGTCCTTAGAAAAATATATGGTTTGTCACAAGATCACTATTATTTTTCTGAATATCTTAATTAGGCAAAGAGTAGAAATAGCATGAAGATGCTTCTAGTAAAATTGTGTTGCAGTGAAGTCAGTAGCAAAAGTATCAATTATTTCTGCAGGATGGAAATTTCATTCAGGATCTTCCTAATCCAACCCTAGTGCAGTACAGTATAATCCCTGTGCTAGGGCTTCATTTGGACAGGAAGCATCCATAATTTTGTCATTGAAGTCCTTTTACTGGGATTAAATAGATCAGGGCATGCATTTCTTGGCAAGTGTAAGGCTAGGGAATGAATTTACTCCACCAGTGTGCTAGTGACTCAAGACAGAATGTATCATAGCAAATCATTCTTGTAACAGCAAAAAAATAATAACCTGACATTAATTTTTTATCCCCTTGGTCTCTGAAAAAAATGTACTTCGTGGGAATAATGTTACATATTATACTTTATAAATGTTACATATTATACATATTATACTTTACATATGTATACATATGTCATATATACATATTATACCTCACTTTATATTAGTGAGGGCATCATATTTTATGATGAGGTTATATTGCTAAAAATATTTAAAAATATTCAGGTGCTTAGAAATAAAAAATATGAAGTTTACTTACGGAGTTATTTTGTGGTTTTCTTTCTTAAAAAATTTTGCATAAAACCTATATTGATAAATTACTCCTCTACCATTCAGTCACTAGAAAGAATAATAATTCAATCTTTATATTCTCTTTTTTCTCCTCTAACCATTTCAATTAAGCTGGTATATGGTCTCTGTTCCCAGGACACCAAGGGGAATTAACCTCAGTGATTTTTTTAGTTGTCTCTGTCCTCATTTATGCCTTAGGCACCACTCCAGGGATACAACTAGAAGGTAATTATCTAGACACTAGGGAAGGGAAGTTAGTGATTGGAAAGCAGTATTGAAAGGTAGCCTTTGCTAACTAACATGCACATTTTCTGGCTTTGTGAAATAATGTCCTTGGAAAAGCAGTGGCAAAAAGGGAAGCCCTTTAGATATTTCCTTAGGGCTTTTGTATATGCAGCTGCATATTGACTTACAGATGTGGACTCATGAAATCATACACAGTGATATTTCAGAGCAACCTTCCAGTACGCCTTGTAGGGCTGAAAGTCAATTTTGTTTTAAGGTGGATCATATTTAGTTTATGGAAGAGATATGTATTTGATAACTAGTGATTGGACTGGATCTGCTTTGTTTTGCTTGGACTCTCTACATTATATTGGGTGTGATCACCAAGCCTTTCAGTTTGTTTTGAGCAAATTGCTCATGACTATTTCATGATCATTTTTTTCTACTTGGGGAAACTGAATCAAGGACCTTTTAAAACTGCAACAGCTATTTCAAGGGAACATAGGGGAATATGATATAGCTTTCTGCTTGGTGCCCACAGTGAAGTGCTCTGCTCTTTTATCTGCTAAGAAATGCATCTAGCATGCTGGAGATGAGTGACTCACACTCTGCATATATGGTACCCCTGAACCTGCATAAAGGTACCCCTGTAGCCTTGTATCACCATTGCCTACATAAAAAGAAGAGGAGGATGCTTCTTTGTTTCTTCGTCTTCTTGACATTACATGCCCAGAGGCTGAGAATGCACTCAGCTAATGAAGCCTCTCTGGTCTAAGCCTACGTCTACTCTCTATGCCTATGCCTCTGGTCAGAAATGAGCAGCTTATTCTTTCCTGCTAGAAGAAAAGGAGGACCTAATTCCTAAGTAAGATGTCTCCCTTTCCCCTTGTTGGAGGAAGCTGCTCTGCACTTTGCTCTCCCTTGGTATCAACACATATGTCTGCTTTGTGTGCTGTTACCAGTGTGCTCCTGTGAGTCTCTGATTTGTGAGCTGGGTAGCTTGAGATGCCAGGGTCAGGCTGTTTGCCAAGTTCCATTTGATGTCTCTTTCCCACATGGCTTCTTACAGCATGTGTTTTCATCATCCCTTGGGCATGAGGTTTGATTCACACTGTTGCAGCTTCAGGAGGTTCCAGCATAGGTGCTGAGATAAAAGGTTTTGCCATGAGGACTCAGAATTGCTTTTCTGTTCTGGACCCACTCATGTGAAGATGTTAACACACCTGGAGTATCTTTGCTTAACCCTAACAGGTGTCTTAATATGTCCATGACTACTTTGATGCATGAATTTTACTCCAGTAGTAAAAGCAGTCCATGAGTGCTTGTGACTTTTTCTGCATTGGTCTGGGATCATAAGGTCAGTATACTATAGAAGCACATATCATTTTTCTTTTGATTCAATAAAAGAAGTTGGCTATGTTGTTGATTTTTCTTTTAGGGCAACTATGGGAATGTAAGCCTCTGAGTAAAGAGGGGATTTTCTTTGTGCTTTATGACTGCATCTTTTATCTTCAACAAGCACAGGCATAATTTGATCTAAAAAAAAGTCACATAGTGAACTAATTCATATTTTTGAGCCATTGTTGCTCTATTGTAGTAGGTGCACTTCATAGACAAGGAGAATTTCTGAGTATTGCTTTAGTGACTGCATTCTGCCAGTATATTTGTTCATATTCTGGGAAACGTTTTTCCACTTCAGTTCCTTCTGTTCATAAATTTTCAAAAATTACAACTTACAATTGGTTTATTGCTTGTAAGTATTGTGTCTACCACATAAATTAAATCACAGAATGGAAGGGACCACAGTAGGTCATCTGCTCCGACTTCCCTGCTCAAGCAGGATCATCCCAGAGCACAAGGCATAGGATTGTGTCCAGATGGTCCTTCAGTATCTCCAGTGAGGGATACTCCACAGCCTGTCTGGGAAATCTGTTCCAGTGTGTGGTCACCCACACAGTAAATTTCACTCAGTTGGAATTTCTTGTGCATCAGTTTCTGCTCATTGTCTCTTGTCCTATTGCTTGCCACCACTGACAAGAGTCTAGCTCCATCCTCTTGACACTGAACCTTCAAATACTTACAGATATTGTTGAGATGCCCTCTGACTTGTATTTTTTGAGTCTGAACAGGCTCAGCTCTCTCAGTCTTCCCTTGTAATAGAGATTCTCCAGTACCTTAATCATTGTTGTCCTTCTTCTGGACCTGCTCCAGATGTGGCCTCACATAGCTGAGTAGGAGGGCAGGATCACATCCCTCGACCTGCTGGCAATGCTCTTCCTAATGAGCTCTAGAATACCACTGGCCTTCTTGGCCACAAGGTTAATGGACAGTTGATTGTCCACCAGGACCCCCAGGTCCTTCTCCACAGAATTGCTCCCCAGCAGGTTGGCCCCCAGCCTGTGCTGGTGCCTGGGGTTATTCCTCCCCAGCTGCAGGACCCTGCACTTGCCCTTGTTAAATTTCAGACAATTCTTCTCTGCCCGTCTCTCCAGCCTGCTGAGGCCCTTCTGAAGGGCTGCACAGCACTCTGGGGTATCAGCTGCTCCTCCCAGCTATGTGTCACCAGTGAACTTGCTGAGGAGGCATCTGCCTCTTCATCCAAGTCATTGATGGAGAAGTTAAACAATACTGTGCCCAGTACTGAACCTTGGGGGACCCCACTAGTGAGAGGCTTCCAACAAGACCCTGTGCCACTGCTCAGAATCCTGTAGGATCTTCCATCCAGCCAGTTCTCAACCCACCTCATTCTCCACTCAGTGGAAAACATGAATAAATACGCATTAAGCATAATGATCATGGTCTGATGTTTCTCAAGGCCGCCCGGCCTTCTGTTCTATGCAGTTCACAGAATTCATATGTATGGATTATGACGATGAATGATCAGGGCTGTAGAAGAAATATATTTTACTTACTATCAAAAATTTGCAGCCTCTATTCCTGACGGGGTTTTGCTATACTGACAATCAGAATGTCCATAAACCATGTGTGCTGTAGTGGGGATTGGATTTAGCATTTGAAATAGTGAGCTGAGTAACTACTGTCAAGAACTTAAAGTATTCTGCCTTTAATGGACATATTTTCCAGTAAAGACACTGTGTTATTCCTAAGCAGGAGGTATTTATTTCTCCTTTTTTTTTCTAAGACAAAGAATACAAAAAAATGAAATAAGAATTTCATATGCTCGTCAAGGAATCTCTGTGCAGAGTGATGCACAAAATTCATTACATGCATTTTTTCATATGTTTCTTATCAGAAAAAAACAAGAGAAATTCTAATTAGTCTTATGAACTAATCTATATTTTACAAATTTCTAACTGAAGTGCAATAATACTTTGAGAAATTACTCCTAACAAGGCTGGGAGGGGACAATTAAAATTATTGTTTTCATTTTATTTCCTGGTCTCTCAATGAATTCTGTATAAACCATACCAAGAAAATGAATTCTTAAAATATCCACCTATTTAAATTTAATCTTTAATATTTTAAATGATATTTTTGAATAAATACATTATTGCTGCATGAGCCAGAAAACAATCCATGTTTTGCATGTATGTACTACTTTTATGTGTTGTGATTCAAAAGGCTAAAAATATATTTTTTATAAGAATTCATAGAGGCTAAAAGTACAGTTCACAAATGCACTAACATGTACTTTACAACAAACAAATTCTGTGTTTGCCAGGCTGTACCTTTGTGGGCTTGTTCTAGTATAGATGCTTGTCTTTTTGCAGTGAGTGACAATGTTGACTCATGCTTCCCTTGCAATCCATTATAAACTGCATATCTTTTCCGTAGAACTGCTGTCTAGGCAATCATTCCTGATCCTGGGTCATGCAATTTATTATTCTTGTCTCTATGTGTGTACCCCACTTCCTGCTCAACTGAATTACTTTTTTCAATCTGTTTCCCTATGTATCAGGATGCTATTGAATTTTAATGCTGCTCTGTATCATAGTAGTGGTATGTTCTGGAGTGATACCATGTACTGAATTAGTGAGAATAATCTCTCTTCTACTCTCCAGGTCTTTAATATATGTAAGAATTAACACAAATGTGTTAATTAAGGCCAAAGAAAAAACCCTGCAAAACTGCAAAATGTCTTTCCATTTTGATCACAAACTGATGACATTCGATCTCTGGCTAACCATTTTCCAGAGTTTTGCAATCTATAATTGCTTTTCTGTAATATTTTTGTCCGGCCCAGGCTTCCCTGGCCTGTTTGTAGGAATGTCAAGTGAGAAAGTGCCAAAATATTACTAATCTTTGGAAAGAGAGGAGACTGGCTACTTAAATATGTTCCTGGGAAATCTTACCAGGTTACTGGGAAAACTGATATGGCATGTTTTATCGCTGACAAACCCATCTGCATTCCTCTTTGTCATTGTCCTCTTCATGACTATTTCAGCTGGTTTGGCTGTCCATTCCTGTACTGAGGTTATGCTAGTTGATAGTTCCTCAGCTCCGACCCCACAACTCTGTAGAGATAAGTCTGTGCCATCTGGTACCTCTCTTATCCTTTTCTGCAAAATAACTGCTAATGTATCTGACATTGCCTGACTCCATTTCTTAAATTTATGTGGTGAAATTCTTTAGGTTTTGTCATTCAAAACCAACTAAGCCGTATAAATATACTATAGCCTAGAGTGACCTACTTTTCTTTTTCTCCCTGCTCCCTACTTCCCTAAGGAAAAGAAAGCACCCAACAACAACAAAAACAAAACTCAAAACCATGGAAATGCATATGTATTTATAAGAAAGAGAAGACTAGACACTCCATATGTTGAATTTCTACTGCTCTTTGAAAGCCAGAGCCTTTATTATTGCTAAGCTATATTAGTAATTTAAGATACTTTTCAGATATAGAACATGAGGCAAAATAGCTGTGAAACAATGAGTTCTCCTGTGAAATTGTTCCATTTCACTCTCCAGAATGAATTCATTTTATCATGACAAGAGAGCAGCACTGCTGAACTGAAATATTGTTTTATTATTGATAAGGTTCAGCCTTATCCTATTAATCCATTTCCAGTTATCTTGTAGATAGAAGGTATTACAAAAGTCTCAAAGGTGGACAGAAAGCAAAATTATCGTCCCACACTTGCCAAGGAAAACGCTGCAAAATGGTTTGAATGTGTAAAGGACAGTAGAAATGTTAAAGGTAATCACTGTAACATAAGTATAGGATCTGTGTAAACTGACAGTGATTGAGAGGCTAACAGGATACAGTCTTTCATGATTCCTGAGAGTTTAGTACATAACTTTCATCTTGTTTGAAAGACAGTTTCAGGTTCAGGACTTGTATTGGGAACTTCAAGATCAGCATTGTTTCTGGAAAACCTTGGGTATCCTTATAGCATCACATTCCCATCTCAGAAACTTTTTAGACAGTGTCACAGAAGATATTATCAATGCCGATACAGAGTGACTATTTCAAGAATTATGTGAAGATATCATCAAGATTTTTATTAGAACCAGGATCACCAATTTAGCATTGCCAGTGACAATGGTCATTGTATCTGTACTTGTCCCAGTCGCCTGTGGTTTGTGCTGGGTGATGCAGGAGGGAGGAGGTGGCTGGCAGGGCCCCTACGCTCCTGGGCTATGTGGGCTTTTTGCCCAGCCAGGGAGTGAGACAGACATGGGATGTGGGGGAGATTTGAGAATGGCAGTGGTGTAAAGCTGATGACACTAAGATTCATCTTCCACTGGATCACTGAGGTGTAGGTTTTGCTAGCCATCCTATTCACAGGGATATTATCCTTTATTATGGATACAGAATTACATTAGAGGATTAAACTAAAAAGCTGGGGTTTACCTTATCAGAAGTTTAATCTCCTAGTTGTTGTATATATTCATTAAAACAGATGTTTGGGATGTTGCAAGTTTCTCTTAAGAGATAAAGCACTTTTTTTTTTTTGTATTTTAAGGAAAGAGTTTTAACGTTGCTTTTTTTGCCCTTTAACTCTCTTTTGGTCCCAGCTGTTTATTAATCTAAAGGAATATAGGATTATCTCCTCCATAAATACTGATGTGCCAGTTCTAATGTGTCTAGAGGCAACATTTGAGTGACATAATTGAACTTGGTGCTGAGACTGTTTTAATTACATTAATTTTAATTATATACAGTACATTTTAATTACAGAGACTGAGACAGAGGGGTTCCCATCTATTAAGATCCTCTGCAATATATTTGCATAATGAGACCTATTTCTGTGGGCAGTGTTACACTTTTTGATGGCTTCATTATTGGTGGAAGGTAGATTTTCTTAAAAATTTCATTTACATTAGGTTTCTAGTAACCACATTTAAAAGCCACCTGATAGTCTTCATTCCCCTGCACCAAAAAGATACATTCTAAACAAAATATTTGAATTAGATGAAAAATTAAAGAAGCTTCTTTGCTTGTTCCTCAGTTCCTGTGCAAGACAGGGCTTACAAGGATTCAATTAGGAAACCAATGTAAGAGTTTTTATAATAGTTGGAGAGCACTCATTTGTAATAAATGAATAATGCCCTACATTTCTGTTCACCACAAAATCTGCATGGCTATGGTCAAATATATGTTTAGAAGGGGCATATATTTGCCAGTAAATATAGATTTCCCAAAGGGAGCTTTCATCTCTGCTACCTTTCTTAGATCTCACTTTTATGTCCCTGCTGTGGGACATGTGCCTTCTTGTGTTCAGTGTGGTAGCTTCCCTGGAGTCCAAGGAAAGGTCTCAGTCCATGGCCATGTGCTGTCCCATCCTTTGCCCTGGCACACAAACTGTGCAGGGTAATAAATTTCCTTTTGTAGGAGCATGATGATAAAAGGCTGGCACAGGGCTGGCTCAGTTCTCCTTTCAACACTGAAGTGGCTGGTGTTGCCAAATCCTGGTTGGGCTCAAAGTCACAGGTCTCATTCCCAAGAGAGGAGCTGTGTAATCAGACATATTGTCTGATCCAAATCCTGGTTGGGCACAAAGTCACAGGTCTCATTCCCAAGAGAGGAGCTGTGTAATCAGACATATTGCGACAGTACTGGGCTATGGTGACCCTCCTCCTTGGCACTTTGTGGTATGCTTTGGAGATAGATTGCACCTTTAATGCTAAAAATGCTAACAGGCTTAGAGTCTGCTCTCTGCTACATTCACAGCTGTCATTTACTTCTGCTTCTTTAAGTATTTCCTAAACACCTGTCACTCTGATACTACATTAATTCACTGAGCCTAACCTCAATACATTTTTCTCTCACAGAGCAATATTTCTTTGCTTGAAATTCCTTTCTTGTGGGATTTGGAGGATTTTTTTTTTCCTACTGAAAACTTTCTCACTAAAGTGAGACACAATAGCAAATACAGCAAGGAACAAATTATAATTTGTTTTGGAATAGCAATCTGAAAACTAAGTGAAAGTACAGCTCTGGGGGGTTGTTTTTGAATGCCTCTAATTAGCAGTCTGGAATCTGGACCATAACATCTAAATATACCTGCCTGATTCAATACTTTATGTCTGGTCTTTGAAAAAACATACAGCACTTTTTGAGGTTTGGGGCACAGTCAGATGGATTAACACATCTAGTCTGATTAACTACTCCATACATGCTGGTCTTTTCTCCTTCCAAGTGGAAGTATTTCCCTCTCCCAGATCAGATGACTGCTTTTTCCATCTATCTTTTACCTAAATAATTTTGCATAGAATTGGTAAAGTAGTAGTAACACAAGTAGACCGGGATGTAGGGTGGGAAATGAGGCACAATTCTCAGTACACAATTCTCAGATACACAGCTGGAGATAGTAATGGTTTACCTTGAATCAGAAACAGAGAAGTTTATTCTGTAAATTCTCAGAATACTAAACTGCTTTCATTAGCTCACCAAATATGAGACATGGTCAGAAGTTTTCTAGTCATACTTTATTGACAGTAAACAATTAATAGAAAAATGAATTATTTGTCTATCTGGAAAATCTTTATTTTGGCACTTTCTAATATTTAATAATGAGTTAAAAATATAATAAATTCAATACTTATTAAAATTAATTCACTATTTAATAAGAAAGTGTATGCTGGGTGTAGTCAAATCTGAAGCAAAATGAAGTTTTTCGCTGAAATGAAATAAAAAATTTAAATTCAAATTAGGTTAAGAAAATATTCATAGGCAATTTTCTTTAGTTCATTGCTGATTTAGTTATAGTTTGTGTCCTTTTCTCCCTTATCAGCCACACTCCCTGAAGCGCTATATTCTGCATTATGTAGTGTGTTTTTATTCTGCCCAAGCTTTCATTGTGAATCATAAGAATCACATCACTGTTGATGCATTTCATGAGAGACAATTTCACCATATAGTCCAGCTCAAATAGAAAACAGGCCTTTAGGACACTCATAAAAGAGCATTGTCGTATCAGAAATCTGGCTAATGATGCCCTTGTTTAGGATTAACTTGCTGGTAGAAATCCTAAATTGAATTTAACTTTGGAACTTCCATCCTTTAAATGTATTTTTATTCTAAAACATGGTTATATTTTGGGACAGTCAAGTTGTTGATGTGGCTAAACTTTCTTTGCAATAGAGTCAGTTGGAAATGATCAGAATATAAAATAAAAATTTTGTGTTTGTTAGTTATTCCTTTGGATCTAATACTGAGCAGCAGGAGTGAACAACTCCAACATTAGGGCCTTTTTTTTTTGTCTCTTTGCTCTGATCATTAATTAATACTGCGAACACTAAATTTCATCTTTAATTTTTATCACTCAGCCATTCAACAACATGCTTTTATTTTGCATGACCTGAATACACTCTGTGCTGGGTTGGCCCTGGGTAGAAACCAAACCCCTACGCAGTCACTCATTTACTCTGCCCCACTTACTGGGGAGGGGATGGTAAGGAGGGGAGAAAACAGTAAAAAAATAACCCAGAAGCAAGACAAAGACCAGTTAACATAATGGGATAAAGACCTGATTTGGGGAAAGTTAATTGCCAATTGATATAAGTATTTATTACTAATTTGAGCAGTGAGAGAAAAAAAAAAAGACAGAACCAATATCGCTTCACCTTTCCCAAGCTCAATTCCACTCCTTCACTCCAGACCCCTCTCCTCTCTGTCACTGCAGGTCACATTCAGCCCTTTCAGTGAGCTGAGGAGCAGCACTGGTTGGTGGTCAGTCATTACATGGCTGTTCCTCTCTGATGCTCCTCCCTCCTTACACTTTCCTTCTGCTACAGAATGAGCTCTCCAAGGGCTGCAGGGAGTGCCTGCACCACCATGCAAGGCATACCCTTCATGTATTGTAAGGGTCACTCACACTTGGGTTTAGCTGGAAGTGAGCTCTTTTGTAGCAGTACAGTACTACCTCTCATGCATTCTGCACCAGAAAATTGTGTTGGCTCAACTGACAAAATTTAGTATAATTTTAAAAAAGAGTATCAATTTTTATAAAAATTAAACCATTGGACTGTCTTGTGAATTTAAACTTAGCAGTATCTGTAGATATATAAGTACATTTGTAACATATTTTTTACAAGAAAATGTCCTTTAGGATCCTCAGGGGGTATTGAGACCGACACTGTTTAGTGACTTTGCTGGTGACATGGACAGTGGGACTGAGTGCCCCCTCAGCAAGACTGCCTGTGACAGCAAACTGTGTGGTGTGGTTGTCAGGCTGGAGGGAAGGGATGGCAGCCTTGAAAGGAGGGTCTGTGAGAGCCTCAGGACATTCAACAGGGCCAAGTGCCAGGTCCTGCACCCGGGTTAAGGCAATCCCAAGCACAAATGTGTGGAGAATGGATGTGGCTCTGCCTAGAAAGACATGGGGGTGGTGAATTGACAAGAAGCTCAACACATTTCAGCAATGCACAGTCACGGCATAGAAAGCAAACTGGGAGGCATCAAAAGAAGTGTGGGCAAAGGAGGTGATCTTCTCTGCTCTTGTGAGACCTCACCCAGAGCACAGCATCCAGCTCTGGGGCCTGCAATATAGGGAAGATGTGGACATGTTGGAATGAGCCCAGAGAGGGGCTGCCAAGATGTTCAAAGGATTGAAACATCTCTCCAATATGGACAGGCAGAGGGAGTTGGGGCTGTTCAGCCTGGAGAAGAGAAAGCTTCAAGGAGACCTTAGAGCAGCCTTCCAGTACGTGAAAGGAGCCTTCAGGAAGTCTGGAAAGGGACTTTTTGCAAGGACATGTAGCGATAGGACAAGGAGAAATGGCCTTAAGATTAAGTAGGGTAGGATTAGATTAGCTATTAGGAAGAAATTCTTACCTGTGAGGGTGGTGAGACACTGGTTGCTCAGAGAAGCTGTGGATGCCCCATCTGTGGGGGTGCTCAAGGCCAGGCTGGATGGGACTTTGAACAATGTGGTCTAGTGGAAGTTGTCCCTGCCCACAGAGAGCCTGATCTTTAAAGACCTGATCTTTAAGGCCTCTTTCAACCCAAACCATTCTATGATTCTATGATTCTGTGACCCTTCATGCATGCTACCTTTGAATACAGTGCTGCAGCTCTGTCTAAAATTCTACAGGGTGATTCTTGTCTCTGTACTTTTGAACGTGCTTCACAAATGCTATGAAGCCAGGAGGAATATCTCTTTCACCATCAACAGGTCCTCGTTAGTGGCCCACGGCTGAGTCTTGTTAATGCTGCGGAAAGTAGTTAATACAACAGGAAAAATATGTGCAAAAAATCTCATAGAGAAGAAAGGATACTTAGGGACAGAGGAAAAAATAGCATTGAAGACTGGGAGGCCTGGATGGTCTGAGTCACAGAGCACAGAAAAAAATTAGAACTAGAATGAATCATGAAAAAGAAGAATGAAATAATTTCATTAAAAAAGAGAAATTCTTTGTCCTTATCTGAGGAGATTCAAACCTGGAACAGAGCATGAAACGAAATTTTTGTTTTTCAGATGACATTATTTTAGAAAACTGAGCCTTCTCTCCTTCAAGGCTTGATACAGGCCCTGACTACAAAAATGGTGTGCCAGAGCAAGTGATGTTACATGCTGCCTTAAAAAATGGATGTTAAACTTTATTGTTATCTTATTTTCTTAATATTTGAATTGCTTCTACAATTATAAAATTGGCTTGAATGGAGACAAAACTGTGCACTTAGTTACTTTTGTCCTCAAGGGGGAGAGAGACTTTGAAACTACTCTTGATACCAGAACAAGGGCCAATGAATGCTAATGCTCCATGCTCTTTGCTTCTTGCAGAATACATATTTCCATAACATTTCCACCAAATTATATCCACATATTTCTGTATATGGAGTCTGGAAATCAATTCTAATTTGATTTAAGCAAATTAGTCATGGGTTGTCCTGTGGCTGTATTTAATCTGCTGCTCTCTTTGGGCTTATTTGCCACCTCAAAAATAAAACTGGAAAGGTTTTATTTTCACCTTGACTTTGTTTTATTCTTCCAGATACATTTTGCTCTTGCCTCTGTTACAGCCCAAATAAGAAATAAGCACATGAGTTAGCTCATTTTGCAGAACTGTGAACTTTTTTTTCTTTGCTGTTTTGCATTTGTTTATACAATTTGTAAGACTCAGCTCTGATCAAGGAAATGTTCTGAACTCTGAGCAGACAATCAAATCTGTAACTTTAATTTTACAGTCTCAATTAGAACTCAGTATTACCAATCAATTAAAGAATAAATAGAGATGTGCTGACTCATTTGGAAAATTAATGGTGTTGGCAGTGAAGGGGAGTGGACAGAGCAGGTGTTTGATGTCTGCCCTTGAGTAACTAAAATACTTAATCTGGGACTCGATTCAAGACCAGGTATAATGTTTGAAACAAAAACATTTTCTGGTACACTGGCTTACATCAGTCATATTCCATCACTCACTTGGTTTTAAGCCACAGTACCATAACAATATTTTTCCGGATGGGGAATGCCTGAGCCGATTATTTTGGAAAACAACTTGCCTGGGGATATTTTCTCATTGCTTGCATGCAAGGAAAAACATTACATATGATTTATGTAATAAAAAATATGTTTGCCCAGACATAAATAGATATTAAAAAGGGAACAGTTCTCCTCAGCAATATTTTTCTCTTTTTCAAATATCACAATAGTGATTTATTTCTGACAAAAGGCTAAATTCTCAGGCCAGGCTTTGATTAATCCTTCTGGAAGTCATCTCAATAAGATTTGACAAGACACACGCAGGAAATGACTGTTTCATAAAACATAAGAAACCGAAATAACAAAATTCCCCAACAAAACAAACAACAAACATGCACCCCCCCGCAACAGTCCTGAATTGGGATGAGGTTATTTCTCCAAAAGAAGGAGGAACCAGAAATATTTCACAGTGCTCCCAAAGAGCCTGAAGGTGAGTACAGTCTAGGAGATCTGAACTAGAGGTCCAGATCCAGCAGTTGTTTTAGTTGTTTATAAAAAGTAAAATGCCTGTAAGATTATATAATTGTTGCAGGCCAGAGATAAGGATATTTGCCTCTCATGTCCTCAAAGTGTCCACAGCAACTCCCTCTCTCTGGCCCAGCAGCTCAGACATGGGGGGTGTGAAAGATCCCCTCTGTGCAGCCAAAGTGCTGCTGGATGGAGGGAGGCTCAAGTCCAGTCACTAATTCAGGCAAGCAGGCAGTGACCACGTGCTCCCCACATCTTGGAGGTGCCTGGCCTCTAGGATTCAATGTGGTGCTTAGGTGCATGATTTAGCAGTGGTCCTGGTAGTATCAGGTTAATGACTGGGCTCTGATTTTAAGGAGCTTTTCCAATCAATATGATTCTATTATTCTGTTTTGGGGTGCCCCCTATGTCAGTATATTGTGGAGGAGAACCACCTGTCTTAAAAGAAGGGTTGTGAAAACTGATGCCACAAAAAGATCATTTTTTTAAAGATCACATTCCCTGATGAAATTCCACATGGTCAGAATATTCACAGATGTTGCTGCCCTTGGAGTACAGAACTCAAAAACCCAGTAGAATTAATGTAATTTAAATGTTTTTATATCTTAAGTCCATTCCTAATGCAGTACAAAATTTTAGAATTGGAAACATTTGTCAAGGTTTTTGGTGGGGATATTTGCTGAGACACATCTTCAGGTACTACTATAGTGGTAAGTAGCAAGGACTCATTACACAGATACACTGGGTAGCAGCGTCCTATAGAAACACTGAGTGGGTGATGTTCTCCCTCCAAAAAAACACTGGTGCTCCTGGGTAGTGACACTAAATTCCTCCTTGCTGAATGTTTCCCTTTAGGAAGTAAGGAGAAAGAAATCCTCATCTATGCTGTGCTGAAACACCACTGCTATTCTGCTTTACTTGGAGTGTTGAAGTGAGGACAAGATTTGCCTTTTAGCAGCACATCCTGGTGGTTTGCACACAGGGCAATTAGAGAGACAGAAGAAGCAAGAGGAGCATATAAGGTTCAAGGATGCACTTTAAAGAACTTAGGATTTGTTCACCACGCTGTGAAACAATGATGGTTACCATGGAAGGAAAACACATCTGCAAGATGATAACAACCTAAGAAATGAAAAGATAGAGTACAGGTGTACATGCTCAGTGCAACACTGATATTCCAGGCGCTCTTCAAATAACTCTTATAACCCCACCCACTCATGGTTTTTAATAAAAGGATGTCTATATCTTTTAGCAGCTAATAATAGAGATGTTGAGGAACACTAGTACCTTGATTTTATTTTAATTTGTTAGGTTTGTGAAGCAAATGGTACTGGCACCTATCAGCAAATCTCTCAAGAGGGACTGCATACTTACCCCTATGCATCCTCACTACGAGATGGTTTATAATGCCCCTAGATCTGATATGTGTGGCACAGGCATCCAGATAGAAAGGATCCATTTCCCAGAGGAAAAAGACATATTTTTGCAAAAAACCTACTGTTTAAAACTAGAACTATACTTTAGGACATAGCACTTCATGATTCTTTCTCACAGCTTTCCCTCAGTTATACAGTGGGCTCCATCCTTGGTGAGCCATCAAAATACTTCATCAGAGCTCCAGTTACAAAGTCTTATGAGAAGAGTACTCTGACTGAGAGGTCTGATGAACACAAAGGAAGAGGAAATGTGAGTGTCTAAGAAGCATTTGTGATTAAATACTACATCAACGTTCTCCAAATTTTGATAGCATGGATAATTTTTCTAGCCACTGAGAAACATATTTTCTTCAGCAAATACACATTTTCCTGTCAAATTCTAGTTACAAACAAATAAATTTTGTCAGCTGTAACTGCAGAACAGTTTGGCAGAACACCTTGCTTTTTGCCTGACACTTTGCATATCTGTGTTACTTCCATTCCATAGAACTAAATGTTTCACTTGGGCAAAGACTTCCAACTAAAAAGGTTCATCAAATATGGGGAACAGATTGCAGGAAAACAGAATAGATGCATCAGCCACACAGGATTAAATTCTGTTTTAAAATCTGCTAGGACTACTGAAAGCAGTGTCCCCATCCTTATTCAGTGTAATTTAGCACACATTGGCTATGGTTACTTCAGTGATACAGATGCTTGTACAAAGACCTCATTAAATTTAGGATGTTTAAGGAAACTTTTTGCTGTATGGAAACATGTCCCATAATGGGTTCCAAAGGGATGCTGAGTTTATTGTATTTTGAAAAAAGACACCTCAGAAGTGGAGGTTATGAACACATCATCTGAAAATGATGGGACTTCCTTGCTCTTAAAAAAAAAAAAACAACCTAATTTTTACATACTGAGTTTGAAACAAGACATCATTCTACAGTGCCTTGAGTCTAGTTTGCAAATAAAAGAAGATTATTTCCCTTGGTGTATATATTTAATAAACCAAACTGTATAAACAGAATTGCTAATGGAGATCCCCAAGCCTGAAGAATTCACAAACAATGAGCCGAACAGAGAACAGTGTTTGAAAGTGACTTTATTTTTCCTTGAAAAAGGTTAGCTGAAGAACACTAACATCACTCTCCATTAATCAGTAGTTCTAAACACCATGGGGAAATGACAATTGCCTTCCAAGCTCCTGTCTTTACAGCTTTCCTGGCATCCTGTGGACTCCTGCTGCAATCATCACCCACAAAGCTTTGCTCAGGTCGTACAACTTCAGTGGTTTATTCTAGTTTATCATATCCACTTTTGTCCACTGTTAACATTGTAGAAATGAACTAGGTGGTCCCTCAGGAGACTGTGCATGCCGGGTTACAAAAAACCTGTAATATAGTTATACATTAATGCTCCAAATAATGTTTTGTTTTTGTTTTGTTTTGTTTTGGTTTTTTTTTTAATTATATTTTGTTTTATTTTTACTTTATTTTGTTTTATTTTCAAGAGCAATTTTACTGTGCAACCCACTGTGTGATATCCTGGGGTAAGATCATATATTTTAACTCTCCAGCATCTCTTTTTTTCATAACAAAGGCAGTCCTTCTGAATCAGGTAGGTTAGTTTATTTTCTTAGCCAAAGGAAAACATCATCTAACTTTTCAGGCAAAATCTACTGCAACTTTTGGACTGCAGAAGGTCATTTAATCAGACTTACCTCACAAAGAACACAGATGCCAACTGATAGGGAAACAAGCCATGGAGCTTCTGGCACCCTCTCCTTCACATAAGAACCTAAAGACTCATTTTTTTTTAACTATGGTGTCTGCATTTACCCTGTCACATAAAACCAGAGGCAAGAGACACACTCTTTTTTGGGGTTTTTGGTTGTGGTTTTGTTTATCTCTTGGGCTGTTAATAATTTATTAGTATTGTTGATTTTGGAATATGTCTTTAGTCGGCCTTTACATATGGAAGGATGTGAGAAGTGACAAACATGATTGCCTGTCCTCGGTAAGGTCAGGAAATTACTGGGTTTTCACATGTCCAGGGCCATTTGGTAATAGAAAGAGTCCTCTGCCTGCTTATGAAATTATGTTGCCTGATATTTTGGTCTTAACAGTAACACATCACAGAAGGCTGATCCTTCTTTTCCTGTCTGAAGGACACTAGGGATCTATTCCCAAGCCCATAGAGCCAGGGAGACAGTTATTTTAAGGATGTAATGTGTTGATAGGAATTGTACCTGGCTCTAAAGGATAGCAGACAGCCTTTGCTAGCTCAGCACTGTGAGCCATATGCCAAAACTGTAGAATTAGACTTTTTTACAGATGTCCAACCCTTGCTCTGTGAGCAAAAAGAGGTCCAATGTTTATGATACAAGGACATCAAGGTTAAAACACAAATCCCTAAAGGGATTTGAAAAGAACAATCTTAAAGACTGAATACAAATTTATAATTACTTCTGCCTTTACTTGCATTACAAAGTATTTTAAAGAGAGGCTGAGGCATCATTCTCTTAATATGTGACTGACAATAGTGGCCCATTCTTTGTCCTTTTTCTTACCTCGGCTCAAATTTCCTAGGAGAAAGGGCTGAAGATATTGCATGTGTTAAATTAAACTAAAGCAAGGGTTTTAAAACAGAAAGTCTACTATGCCTTTGGAGCAGTTTTTGTCAGCATCTTCTATTTTAATCTGAAAGCAATTAAGGCTGCAGCTCAGAAGAGATACAAACTTTTCAAGATGCAAGAGGACATTCTTAATACTGCTATATGGGTTTCTGCAATTTTCATGAGATTCTGTCATATCTGCCTCTTTCAATATCAAATTCAACCAGAACCAGACGGAGCACAGCAATGAATGGAATAAAATACAGCACTTTTTAAAGGAGCTAAAGAAGTTAAGATATTCCTGAGGATTTTAAGCAGATTCCCCATTGTCTTTTTGCATTTTATGGGACTTTGAATTCTATGGATACGTTATCTTAGGGGTGTCTTTTACTTTACTTATGAAAGCAGGTAACAGTCTGTCACTTTGTATAGTATTTAAAAGGTATATAATTGACCCCAATGGAAGTATAACTTTTAAGTCCTACTGTTTTCATCATATCTGTCACTTTTCTTAAACTGATCATAAACCAAAATCCTGGACTTAAGCAATAAAATCAGAAGGGAAAACAGTCCATTATAAATAGCTTAGAATTAAGAAATTCTAATGTTGTACACGAATTAGAAAAATAAGAATATTACAGAGAGGGGAGGAGACTCACTAAGTTTTTCAAAACAAGCATATGTTGGAAATTTCCATGACAAAGTATGGCTGCAGGCAGTTCAGAAGGTTCTGAGTGTGGTTGATTGAGACAAATTTTTCATAAATATAATTTTGAGGAGAATTATGTTTCATTTTCTTGGAAGAAAAGAGAAGCATCCATTTATTACTGTTATTTTCCAATTAATTTCTGATAAAAATGTGCCCTGGCTACTTACATGTCTCATTTGATTATCTTGATATTAACATGTTGTTGAACTCTTATGTCACTTTTTCCTGATTATGAGGTAGAAGACATCTTTTTCAAAAGAAGCATTTTTTCCTATTCAGCTGTAGAGAGATTTTAAAACATTACTTTCTTCTAAGTTTGAGCTGCTGTTAAAGAGGTCTATCAATAAAGCAATTTTCTAGTGATTCCTACTGGCTTACTGTTGCACATGGTTTGTGCTCTCGCAATATTTTCAGTCTGGTTTCGTCTACTCAAACCTTATGAAATGCCAAAATGAAACTCTTAGAGCCCAGCTTTTCTATTCCTTAAAATTTGAATGTGCTATTGATTCTTTTACAGTTGAGTATCTATTACAATTATCCTAATAATGTAGCATACTCAAAAAAAATATTGGTCAATCATTTTTTCACCAATCATCTCCACCTACTGAAATTCTGAGGAGAAAGAGAAAAAGAAGAAATAAATCTCACGGAATCTGCATGTAAAGACAAGAAGGAAAAAAACCAAACAAACCCTGTCATACTTTAACCAACAAACTCCAACCCAAATATCATCATATTCCATGTTTTTTTGATGAAAATAATATTATCTACTAAACAGAGCTGTTTTAAAAGTTAATTAGAAGATAGATTTTAATCTAATAATCCAGAATATTTTCCATCAAGATGTAGCAGGCACTTAGTTCTGAATAGATTATTAACCTATAAGAGAGAATGAATGCTAAGGAAGGGAAAAAGTGAAGTCTGTATATTGTCACCTGCCTGGAAAATATGAATCCATATATTATGGATTATCTGCAAAAATATTTCCCACTTACTTCTGCATTGTGTGTAGGTCATACACAGCCTCTGTAGGAATCCATACAGAGCAAAGCAGGAGGGACTTTGGCATCTTTTGAAGTTTAAATTCTTTGGACTGAGAGTTTTGGCCACTTGGACAGAGCCTCCATTTCTAAGCCTGCTGTGAATGAAGAAAATACCCAAAGCAGGATGTTCTTCAGAGACTGCAGGCAGACAGTTCTGCTCCTGTACCTTTCATCCTCTATTTCAGCCTTTCTGTTTTTCCTGCAGTTTTACTTACTCACAGAAAAAAAAAATACACTCATTTCCTGGAGATTTTTGAGGATTCTCTTTGAAATAAAAATATTTTAAAAACTACAGTTCCAACCTGAAAAAAATGTATTTTGTTATAGACACTTTAAATGTATGTAATAAAAAAATGCTGACACTAATTTACTTGACTTCTGTTAACTGGCAGAGAAGAATGTTACATGGTGCCAGTTATCAGTACTTTTAAAACCAGTGTCATAGAATGCTTTGGGTTGGAAAGGATCTTAGAGATGATCTAGTTCCAGCCCTCTGTGCATTGGATAGGGGCATCTTCCACTAGACCAGGGTGCTCAGAGCTCCATCCAACCTGGCCTTAAACATTTCAGGGATAGGGCATCCACAACTTCCCTAAGCAGCCTGTTCCCATTACCTTCAGCTGTATGGAGTCCAGCCAGTTTCACTTGTACCTTATCTGCATATTTTTCTGGCCATCCAAACGAGGCATTTTGGCATGCTTTGAAGTATTGGTGAAGGAAAGTTAGTGTTCCTCAGCTGCTCTTTGTTTTTGTTTTTGTTTTTAACAAAGAAACAAACAAACAACCAGGAATAGTTTACAACATCTACATCGAGAAGTATTTATCAGAGAAAAATTACTTAAAAACCTAGGGCATATGGTTTGAAACTCTGCCTTCCATAGTGTTTTCACTAATGCTTATATTTTCCTAGAAATGGTCTTAATAAAGTTTTCTCCAGTCCCTTGCTACACATACATATCATAAAACCATAGGAATGCCACAGTGCTCTACTTAGGCTATTTCTCAGCTTTTTAGTGATCTCTGGAGAAAGAGAATCCACATGTGCTAGCTGATCAGATGATTGCTATGAGCCATCAATGCACTACAGCTGTGAGATAGGCAAATGTTATCTCTCGTAACTCACCCCTGGTTGGGGTGGCCCGGAAAGGTGGAAAGGTCTCTCCTCCAACCTGAGTCTCCAAAGAAAGACTCAGTAGTCTTCAGCTGTCCGGTCTCAAGGTAGTTTATTGTATGTTATCTAAAAGATTTCTCCCTGAGCTGCTGCGGTCCGTTCAGCAGTCAGACAAGGGCACACTCCAACACCCAGGGGGCTGGTGCCCTCTTTTATATCTTATATTACATATTAGATGTTTATAGTTTTCCCCTAATGCCCATCACCTATATTGAACAGTGACTTTCTACTCTACACCAATCTGTGAATGCCAACATCACCAAGAACATGGAGGTTAGGAAGAAGAAAGAAAGAGGACAGGGCACACCTAAGTCCCTCCATCTTAGAACTTCTGACCCCCATGTACAAAACTCAGACCCCTCTGTACAAGGCCTAAAACCCCCCTGTACAGGACTAAAAAACTCTTCCTCTCGCTTTGTGACTGCTTCTACTATAATATCTAAACTTTTGTGATTTCTTGTTCTTCCTGCAAGGTTGGTAAATTGCTCCATGGATCAGGTTCTAAGCCACAGGAGTCTGTGGCTGCATTCCAGGGTCTCAAATGCTTTTGACCTGGGCCTGGAACATCCAAGAGTGTCCAAGGGACATTCTGGGTTCCGACAGTTATCCAAGACTACAACAGCTGAGGTATCAGCAGAAATAAGAGAAATATTAAAGTACTCTGTAACAGTGCAAACCTCATTCACGTCAAAAGATTTTGATTGTCTACAGTCAGTAAAGGATAGAGGGAATATTCAACAGCCATAGAAAACTATGAGAAAAGCCTGAAAATAAACAGACCCTCAGTCCATGAAAAACAAAACCAGAAGGGGATTATTCCCTTCAAATACTGGGAGAAATAAATGATGGGTGTTGGGAAATGGTGTGAGTGACTTTTAGAATTTTTTACTTTAGACCAAATGTTTTAAACTGATGTAAAACAAACTAGAAATTCAAAGGTGGATGTAAATGAGCTTTTGGAACAGACCTCCAATAGCAGCAGAGACTGGGGTCCAGTCCCTCAGAATCAGATATTGGCTTGGTCAGAAATTGATTCAGTTCTTTTTAATATGCCTTTGTTCTTTTATGTCTCCCTTATTCTCATGAACTGTCAAGGTCTGCTAACTTTTTCTAAGTGAAATGACATTTTTTGACAGCACCTAAACACTCTTTGGTAAAAAGCTAACAACATTGTTCATGTCATTAAGCAGATTGGTCACAAAACAATTACTGAAGTTCTCCAATGCTAAACTCCTGCCTGACCTATTCCAGCACTGATGCCTGATGTTTTCCTTTTCACCAGTTGCTTCACTCATATTTTCTCAAGGCTGAACAGGCCCAGCTCCCTCAGCCTTTCCTCATAAGAGAGATATTCTTGTCCCTTAATCATCCTTGTTGCTTTCTGTTGGAACTGCTCCATATCTCTTTTGTTCTGAGGAGCCCAGAACAGGACACTGCACTCCTGATATGCAATATCCTGATACTCCCCTCACCAGGGCTGAGTAGAGGGGCAGGATCACCTCCCTTGACCTGCTGGCAGTGCAGTTCCTAATGCCCCCCAGGATCTCATTGGCCTTCTTGGCCACAAGGACCCACTGCTGGCCCATGGACAGCTTGCTGTCCACCAGGACCCCCAGGTCCTTCTCCACAGAGCTGCTCCCCAGCAGGTTGGCCCCCAGACCTGCATGACCCTGCACTTGCCCTTGTTAAATTTCAGATGGTTGTTCTCTGCCCATCTCATCATGTTTCAATAATGATTGATCATTTAATCTTTATTGTGGCCTGGTAATCACCCAGTGTTCTGAAGTTCAGTTGGAATACAGTACATTTTGCTTTGCTCAGGAAATGTACTCTTTTAATGGCATTTGGAATAACATAAAGGAGAAGCATAAAAAATAAAAGTGTAAAAAGTTCATAAACTTGCTTGCATGTATTTAATTTGATCTACGCTGAGATCAAAATACAGGCCAACTTAGAAGAAAGATTTACCTGTTTTTCACAGGCAATGGAATAAAGAACAGTTGTGAAAAAAAAGATCCAATTTTAGAATACACTTTATTTATAACATGTTAAATTACCTTTGTTCTTTTTAGGTGACAGTAGGTTAACACTTGACAGTAAAGCTCAGATCTATATCCCTGCTGTATTATGTCCCAGAGCAACATGCTTCAAGGAAGAATACCATGGCTTAAATGACAAAACTAAGTATAGACCAAGGACTATTGGAAGAAAAAATAAAGAAAAAGTATAAGCAGAAACCAAGAAAATATAAGGAAAGAATGAAAAGAATAAATTCCATGGATATAAAAATAATCAAATTAATATTAATAATCCACTACTGTAATTTACTTTCCATGCATTCAAGAAAACAACAAGTGTATCTGTTCACTTTGAAATACAAGATTAGCTCCCATGTCTTGGCTTTTTAATAATTACAATTCTTTCTTCCTGGTAAGATGTTGAAATAATATTCTTTCAAAGCTGAAAAAACACATGCCAATCATGAGCCATCAACCTAACAATCATGATTTTTGTCTGAAATATATTTTTTCTCCTCCATGCCACACCACTCTACATTACCAGTTATGTTATTTCCCTTTGTTCACTTATGCAATCGACATAAGTGAACAATCTAATACCATCAATTTCTCTCTTACATACGTGGTCTTTCAGTCAATATTCTGCCTTGCTTGCTAGAGTTTTTCACAAAGCTTCAGGAGTGAGGAGAATGTCCAAAACTAAGAATTGCCACAGAAGTACATAATAATAAATAATAATACCAGAAAAACAGCAGTAGTATTCAAAAATACAGCCCCTCAAAATATTTAAGAGTAATTTTCTTAAACTGACTGCATTTTAGTTGGGTATCATCCCATTTATTGTGTAGTAAATCTATTTTCAATTTCTTGATTGATTCTGAAATTCTGACTATAAGATCCATCAGCATAAATAAGCAGCTAGATACGAATTTTTTAAAGGTTATCCTACAAGAGAAATGAGGCCTGTAAATTTCTTGCACTTCTTTCTCACAAATCTAAGCTACTATTCTTATTTCAGGCAAAGAGAAGATATGATTTAGAGTGATTTTACACAGTTTGAAAAAGACAGAATAAACAGTGCTGTGTTTGGTGACGCTGAAATGATTGCTAATGCTCTGTAAAAGATATAAGTAAGATTCTTAGATAAATTATCCATACTTAAGTTATGTATTAGTACTTAAATAATATAAATACACTATTTAACAGTCCTTGATTAGCAATATTTACGTAGCAGATATCCCATTTAGCGACCCAAAAAACCCTATTGCTTTCCTCAGTACAATCAATGTTGCACTTTCAGAAATTTTACAGTAAAATGGAAGGGTCATCTTAGAATAATAGAGCTGGGCATTTAGCCTGCCTTATTAAAGGTTTTGATTCTGAATTGTCTCCCACCTGTAAACACATGCCAATGTACAGGAGCAGGGACAGAACACATCATAGAACGTGGTCTGGCTGCTAGCATGTCGTTTCTGCTGTGAACCACTAAGCGAAATCTCAGTATAACATGGGGACATACCACTGTAATGGTGAAGGTACAGTAGCATTAGTTTTCATTTGTGCGAAAGCATGTCTGGGACACAAATTGCATGGACCTCAGAAACACACTCTGGGTGCTGCAGTGAGCTACAGCTAACATTCCTCTATTGTCACTGAATTTAAATGTTTCATTTTTTCTGCTGACACATGCAGCAACCACAGTGTTATCCAGGCATGTAGCTATAACCTAGCTATAACCTAGTCCTGTGTGGTTTAACCCCAGCCAGTGACTAAGCACCATGCAGCCAACTTGCTCACTCCCTCCCTCACTAGTGGTATCAGAGAAAGTTAGAAGAGTAAAAGTGAGAAAACTCTGGGTTGAGTTAAAGATCATTTAGTAAGTAAAGCCATGCACACAAAAGAAAGCAGTACTGGGAGTTCACTCACAGCTTCTCATGGGCAGGCAGGTTGCTTATCAAGCCTGATATCCTTCTGCAACTGGGTGATCTACCTAATTGATCTAGGAACTCCAGTCAATACAATCTTTTTGAATTTTAGCAAAGCTGTTGATGCTGTGTCTCACAGTGTCCTTGTGGGCAGAATGTCCATCCCACAGCTGAACAACCGTGTTAGGCACTGGGTGAGCAACTGGCTCACAGGTCTGGCACAGAGTTACAGTGAATGGGGTGACATCAGCTGGTGTCTGGTCACCAATGGGGTTCCACAGGGCTCCATCCTCAGTCTGGCGCTCCTCGACATATTCATTAACAACTTGTACGTAGGACTGCAAGGAATACTAAGTACGTTTGCTGATGACACTAAATTGGGAAGCCCTGTTGACTCCCTCAAGGGCAGAGAGGCCCTGCAGAGAGACCTGGACAAATCAGAGAGATGGATAATCACCAACCCTGTGAAGTTTAAGAAGGATGAGTGCTGAACTCTGCACCTGTGATGGGGCAACCCTGGTTGTCTGCATAAACTGGGGAATGAGAGGTTGAATATGGGTCAGCATTGCCCTAGCAAGGAGGGGCAACTGTTTCCTGGGGTGCATCAGGCACAACATCACCAGTCAGGTAAGGGAGGGATTGCCCTGTTCTGCTCTGCACTGGTGCAGCCTCATCTTGAAAATTGTGTGCAGTTTAGGGTGTCACTGTAAAAAAGACATTAAGGTATTAGACTGCATCCAAAGAAGGGTCATGATGATGGTGAAGGGTCTGTAGGGGAAGCCATATGACATTTGAGGTCACTTCTGTTCAGCCTCTAGGAGGCTAAGAGCAGATATTGTGGTCTTCAACATCCTCTCAAGGGAAGTGGAGGGGCTGGTACTGGTCTCTTAACTCTTGTGACATGTGACAACTCAAGCAAACAGCATGAAGCTGTGTCAGGGGAGTATAAGGTTAGATAACAGGAAAAGGTTCTTCACCCGTAGAAATGGTTGGGCACTAGAATAGGCTCCCAGGAGTTGAACTTGGCTCCTGATGAGTCCTTTCTAATGATGCACATTCTATGAAAAACAAAAACATGTAATAGTGAGTTGGGAAGACAAATACCATCCCTCCAAATGTTTCCCTCTTCTTCCCCTGTCTTTATATACTGAGATTGACACCATATGGTGTGAAATATACCTTTGGCTGGCTGAGGTCTGCTGTCCTATCTGTGTCTTTTCATATTTTCCATGCACCTCCATGGGTGTCAGTGTGGCAGCATGAGAAGCAGAAGAAACCTTGGCTCGGTGCAAGTGCTGCTCAGCAATAACAACACTGTTTTCAGCACAAATACAAAACATAGCCCCATACTAGACACTGTGAAGAAAGTTAGCTCTACCCCAGCCAAAACCAGCACACCCTAGACAGAGGGCACACTTGAGGAAATAAGGTGTTAAAAGTTTTCAAAGAAACACTTCATCAGGAATGAAACTGATGAAATTGTTACTAAAAAAGGTAATGTTATCCACAGAGTCTTGAAGAGATACATGTCTATTGCATTTCCTATCAGATGTTTGTGATATCTGTAAAAATTAACTCAAGGCAAATCATTGAGAGCTAGTTCACCACACGAAGATTATTCTTCTAACATACCCCTTGTTATGAAAGGTATCAGTTCTTGAAGCTACTCTTTGTTTATTGCCAATGTTACAGTAGCGACTTCAGTGACACCGAATACAGGACATTGCCTCATCACCCAGCACAAGGTAATGCATTCAAGCCCCACTGGCGTTTTAAGAAGACAGGGCTATAGCCATTCATCTCCTTTTCTTCACTGGTGAGTCTGACACAGTGCTCCTTCTCCAGGGAACTCAGGAGTAGCTGAGGTGTGAGCAATGTGGTCCTGTTCCTAAACCTCCAATCCATAGGAATATGGCACCTAAAAATTGTCAGCAATAACTCGATAATAAGCTGCTCCATGTAGAGCATTTTGGAGCAGAATTTCATGCACTCTGACCACTGTCAGGTTTTAGTCTTTTTTTTTTTTTCTTTTATTTCACTATGAAAATTAGCTCAATTTCCATAGCTAATTAAGTATAGCAACCTCTTCAACTTCTAATTTGTCCTGCTAAGAGATCTGCTAAGGAGGTTAGTTCTAAACATATACTGTCTCAATGAAAGCACAGGCTCTAGTCTGTGCTAAAGAGTTAACACTAAAGTAGTATGATGAAATGCCTGTGCTGTTACAGTGCTTTTCAAGGTAAAAGAAAAAATAGGAAAATAATCTACTTCCAGAAAAAAGAGATGGTATTATGACCTGCCCCTGATGGCAGGGTAACTGAGATTCTTGTTAGTAATAGATCCCTTGGGACAGATTAGAGGGAAATGACACTAAATGTGTGGCAGTTATAAATATGTATATGGCAGGTTTATTTCAGAACAATTTGGTTGCAATGGAAAAGAGGTATGAAGCCATTTTGGTTATTATCTGTAGAAATGGAGCCATATAAAAACATAAAATAAGAAAAAAAAAAGGAAAAGAAAAAAAAAAGAAAAAGAAAAAATAGAAAAGAAAGGATAACAATAGAATGGCATCACCATTTGTGGATCCAGCAATGAGACCTATTTGCAGCAATTTCAACATCCATTGGTCAAAGTGATGGTCACAGTCTTGATCTGTCCGGGGTGGAAGAAGCCCATGGAATATAAAGTTCAATGGATTTATATATATTTGGATTCAGCTGGGAATACACAGGTACCTCCACTGAGGGGTGGGGGAGTTTTACAGTGCCTGATGCAACATTGGATCATGCTTAGTCCTTCCAGAAATGAATTTGGGGGCGTTTTGAGGGTCTTTGATGGTTGATGATGTGTTGAAAGACATGACAGCTGCCTTTCACATCAGTGTAGGTGAACCAATTATGCCCAATCATAAGGGATCAATATCTTCAGTACTCTGTCTGAATGTTGTGATTCTTCCTGGGGAGGGGGTGGAGGAGTTTTGTACCTGAGCATAAGACATTTTTGTTTAAGGTTGTGTAAGGGGAGATATTGGCTTATAAAAAGCATTGTCTTACCCAGCAGGATCTGCATCTTATAAGCCTTTTCCTTTGTCTGGCTCAAATTCCAGCTTGTAGCCTCTGGTGGTTGGTGTGCACCCCTCTGCACCTGGGCTGTTACCATGCATTGTCAACAAAGCACCCATTGCTTTTCAAAATAGCCAATTGTTTGAGTCATTAAATTTCAGTCTCACACAGATAGAAAAAAAAAAAAATAAAGACGTAATCCAAGCCATTTGAAATTCTCAAGCCTTCTCAATGCTTTTTTCTTTCATATTAAATGGAAATAAGAAAACAAGGAAGTACTTGGTATTTGTTCCATACCAGATTACTTCTAAAAAAGACAGACCTGACTGAATGAAGGGCAGTTCTCTGGAGAAGTCTTCCAATGTTCACTTTCCAACCCTCTTCCCTCTATTTTTCTAAAGGCAGGCATGACCCCATGAATGGAAGATACCTGGCCAGGTTGCCCAGGGTCAGTGTCACCTCAAACCTATGACAACTCTTGGGGCACTTGCCCTTTTTCTTCTCACCCGGAAAATCTGGTGGTGTTTAACAATCTGCTGTTGAGGAACAGTCTCTGCCTCTTGATTCCCACTGACAACACCAGGTGCTATTTGAAGAAATTGGCAACTGGCATAGAACACAATGTTCGCATCTCTCTGGGGTCTGGAAGATATACATATGTTCTTTTATCGTCCAAGTTAGCACTGCACTTTTGTCAGATTCAGATTTATGCTTTACTTCAGCCCTTTCAAATCCTTGCTGAATGTCTTGATTTATTAGTTCAAACTTCTGCAAGTACAATTCTCCTTGCAGTATCAGCCTAGGAAATTGTTACAATATTATGGAAAAAAATGCAGGAAAAATACTACCAGTCTCATTTGTAGTATGTACTCACTAAATATTTTCTGGAAACTTCAAAATGAAAAGCAAATACTTTGTGCCAACAAAGCAACTATAATAAGGAACTGACATGAATGTTTTGCAACAGTACACCCTGTGCCATCAATAAAGTGTTTTGTTCTTCATTTGAGTGCAAAAATCACCCATACCCAACATAAAATACATAATTTTGTCCCAGACTGACACATGCAGTTCCCATCACTGCACATCTGCTGCACACATTTCTATTGTGCATGAACTGATAGCTCTCAAGTGAACTAAAATACTGCTTGCGTTCTTCATGCAGACCAGTCAAAATTCCTATTTAGAAGGATAAGTCTTTCTTCACATATAAGTTTTCTTTTCCGTAAACACCATGAAAAAGAACTCTAAAATGGTTTATTTTGATGCTAACGAGCAAATTAGAATCCCATGATTCTTGAACTCTTTTACTGTCTTTGATACTGAGTGTACAATACAGCTCTGTTTTGCTGACCTTTTTTTCCCCTGCCCCCTGCCCAAGGTAAGTAATTTTTCATGGTAGTCTGAAAACTATAAAAAACCCCAACAAATAGCAAGTAGTCACCAAGGACACACAAACCTCAACTTAAAAAAAGGCCTATTTTCCCCTCAAACCCACAAAACATAAAATAAATTTTTAAAAAATCACTTTGTAGCCTTGTAAGGCTATTCAGTATTCTGACCACTGTTCTTTTCTATCTCATTGTTTATTATGGACTCCTAATTTTTACCTATGCAGTAGAAGGTAGGAAATGCAAATATAACAAAAGGTCTTTAAAATGCCACTATGCCATTTTGTATCAAGGCACTCAAATTTTCATTAAAAAATTATTGACTCTAAAGCAGCAAATACATGATGCAAAATTCTTTTGTGATAATATAAAATATCTCCAGATTACACTTGACGTGACAATTAGGACCTTGGTTCCAAAATAGATTGCTTTGAGTTTCAAAGTGTAAGAGTTGTATTTTCATACAATATATTTCTCATTCGATTTATTTTCATTGCACCCTTAACTTGAAACACAATATTAAACAATTCTTTAGAGAAAATCCTCCCTCCAGGGAACTTGTAATCATACATTGGAATCTGATATTCTTCTGCAAAGCCAACAAGGCAACTGATTGCTGGAAATGAACACATCATCCATATATCTGGTGCAGAGATTTTTTTCTTTTGACTGGAAGTAAACTATTATCTACCATAATTTTATTGTGCTCCAAATCCTTTCTCTCTTTGTATTTTATTAAGCTCTTGGCCAGAATATCTGTACAAGTGCTAATGAAGGGGATTGACAGCATGCAATGACACATAACCTGTAATTTATGTTGATATTTTCTTCTTTTTTTTTTTTTTATTTCCCTGTAAATCCACAGTTCTTTTATCCAGGACCCACCAGACTGTGAGAATGATGAACTTCATCATGCTCTCAGCTTTCTAGAGTATTCTTTGAGTATTGTTTAAGCTGTCTGAATACTGCAAACAACAGAGATTAGAAAATTATCAACAGCTAAACTGTATTTGTATATATCTGCTCAGTCAACATCTAAATCACATTCTCAGCAAGAGATGGCCAAATGGCTTCTTTATCCAAATATTAAGGTCAGGAAAACATCCCATGGTTCCTCCATCTACTCCAAACAAGCCCATAATCACACACATTGCCTAAATTTCTATTCCAGAAGAAAGGCTAAGATGCACCAACTAACTCAGCAACCTCAGCTAGAGGGTCACAGCCCTTGCTTCTTTTTAAGTCATTTTACAGTCTGCTCTTCCCTCCTGTTGCCAAAATCTTCATGGAGATTCTGTTCTTCCTTGCATCAAAACTCACTTCTGTGTTGTCAACAGTTCATTTTAAGCCTTCCATCTTTTCCCCTATTTGGTGGGCACCTGGAAATTCTGCTGCAGATTGAACATCTTAGCATGGTTAAATGGAAGATTTTCAGTTCTTTTACTGCAGAAGCAGAAATAAGCTTTATTTTTAAACAGAAGCTATGTATAGAGAATGTCATCTGTCCCTGTGCATCCTACAGTTTGTCACCTATTGAACAACTATGCAGCTCATGTTTTTCTAGCTGAGCTGTATAAACTTGTACCTTTTTAGCACGCACTGCATTATTCTAAAGAAAGGCCAATCCACTCCATCGTCACCAAGAGGCAGGTGATGTTATTACACTGTCAGCTTCCATAAAGACTTCAGACAACCTCTTGTGACAGCTTTGAAACAGCATTTACTTCTCTTTTCCTGCATACAGGACTCAGAGATTTCTGGTAACCATGTCCTGAGTCTCCTGCAGACAACCTTGGAAGTTTTGGCAATGCCCTTTTTTTTTTCCCTCTGATAATCCTGAGTAGGTCATTTTAATGAGAGCACATAAATTGTGTGTGATCTGAAATCCTCTATATTTCTGTTCACATAGGACAAGTTTGGAGGCAGGTAGTTCTGCTTTGAATAAATAACCATGGAGAAAATGGCAATTGATACTAGAGTCAACCAGACTAAAAATAAATCAGAAAAAAAATTAAAATATTTATTTGTCACCAGACAGAGCTTCAGAAACAGCACTGGAAGTTTTATTTATGTCCAGCATGTGCTTGTATACATGAGGATTTGATGCAATGATCTGTTCACATACCTCTGGCATAGACCCTTTTATAAATGGTTTGTGGTCAGTTATTCTTACATGATATATAATCTTGAATATTTTTAAATGCTTACTGCAGTGCTAAAAGCCAAGAATGTAAAACTCAAACTTGGTCTTATAATTTTGCTAGAGGACAACTAATGATGTAACACCCATCCATAATGTAGAAGTCAGCTAGGAAAAAAGCAAGAAATTTTTGAAATTATTTAATAAAGCAAAGTATTAATTTTTAATTGAAGATTTTAATCTAGCATTGCAAAAATTATTAGCTTGAATTTTATTTATTGCAGAAAGAGCCTCTGAAATATATCTGCAAACTCTAGACCAACCTGCAGAAAACCAATCCTACACTGAAGGCCATAGACAGATAAAAGTGCCATAATTTATACTGTACTGTAATTCATATCATTCTGCATTATTACCTCTGCAGATTCAGCTAATACTGTCACAATCAGCAAGCCTTTAGCTTTGATTCAGACAAACTTAAAAAAAAAGTACTACTGTATTTCATAAAGCATAACTTATATCACAGAAAATCTGTTGGATAAACTTGGTCTCAGCTAGGAAAAATCAGAAAGCTTAGAATTAGAAACAGCTTATAGAGGTAGGTTATGGTTTACAAGAAAGAAAAAAAATCCTTTTCTGTTGCAAACTATTACAACAAAGAAAACTTCTATCATGTTCATAGACAGAACATCCTGCAGACCTTGTAATCCCTGTGCCTCAGTGATATCATATAGTAATGTCTAGAAGTACAAAATACTCAAAACACTTGAAATTCCCACACTCACTGCCCAAAATTGCTGCTAAATAAACACCCTCTCTCCCCAAAGCCTCTATATTTAACATGGTATAGGTCCTCTGAAGTCACTGTAGCAAGAAAAATTCATGTCTATAGCCAAACTGGCCTTAAACAGACCTTTTTAACTGCCTGTAGTACCAAGCAAACTTTAGAAAGATGGCAAAGAAAGCCAAACTGCTCAGATACTTATGCTAAGTTCAACCACACTTTGCAGAAATATAACAGCAACACATCAGAATATAGCTCTGAAGTAACAACATGTCAGAATATAGCCCTGAAATAACTTCCCAGCATAACTCTTCCTGTGACATTCAGGTTAGCAGTCAGTGGCAATGTCACAACATTCAGGCAAAGAAAAGCCCCCTGAATCAACTCAACAGGATGCTGATTTTTGAGAAGTCAGCCAGCTACCTCTGCTGAGGGCTTTATTGCCTACAGCCCTGTGTGTGGGTCAGTGGGATTTATTAGGAGCAGAAGCAATGATGAAGCACTTGTCAAAGGCATGTGATGAAACAGGTGTACATGTTCTTCCACCTGAATTAATGGCAAAACTCTGCCACATGAGAGCACATCATCCTAAGGAAAAAAGACTTAATAGCCTTAATAATTTGAAATAGTGAGATGTCATTACTACTGGGTCTTGCCTCTTTGGTTTCAGCTTTGCTTTTCAAATTCAAAAGAAAGTGAAAAAACGGAGCATATGGAGTTTGAAAAGAAATAAGAAAATCCTGAGGTACTGGCATCCTAAGGATTCACTTGCCTCATTTCATTACTGAAATATATTTTTAATCAGAAAACTAGGAAATGCTTATGCTGTTTCTGATAGTGTAAAAAAAATTACTCCCTGACTAATGTAAAAATGAAAGTAAGTGCTTGCACTGGAACTCTTTCAGTGGAATCTAGTGTTGTTATTGAACTGTTAGTTTAATTTCTCTTCATATTGCAGGTATGAGAAATATCTTATTTTCTTTCTTTACTGTGAGAATCCTTAAATAGAAATGAACATTTTGTAAGTCAAATTTCTGTAAGACTCATAGGGAAAAAACCCCAAAAAAAAATCAAAAAAACAAAACAAAACAAAAAAAAAACCCAAAAAAACCCACCACCACAGACAAACCCACTCCTAAAAACACATCTCTTCCTATACAAGTGATAATTTATAATAACAAAATTAATATATTTATATATATATATGAGTCCTGAACACACATACACAAATCCTAAAGTTCTTACCTGATACAATTTTGCTCTACTTTAAATGTTTTGCTTACTTATATTGTTAATAGAGTTTTTTTGTGGTAAAATGTTGACATTTCCTCTGGCTGCATGCCTTTGCAAACAAATTGCATATGTAAGTTTTCCTTGTCTTGTCAGTTATTAAAGTGGAAATAGCTCAACTATGGAGACAGAAAATCCTCTCTTGATGGGTTTTTAAGACCACCTGGGAATGCTCTGATCTGAAGCATAGAGCTTCATTGCAATTTCAGTGCAAGCACTCGCCCTGGTCACAATTCATTTATTGATTCAGAGGTTTCTAGGACACTCAAAGCATTTTCTCCCCTTTCCATCTTCTGAATACGCATGGCTTCCAGCTTCAAAGGGAATTTTTCCAGTAGAAGGAAAAATTTAGCTAATTTACAGAACTACTATTGCTCGTGGAATACTCTTTATCATACCTCTATAGTTCCTAAGTGTTCTAAGAGTTGCCAAGTCTTCTTTCTTGGGGTTACATGCTGGAGGCTACTGAGAAATTGTGTGGACAAGTAAAGTAAATACTTGAAGTGCAAAAGAGAAAACCTTTCATTCCTTATGAAAGTTATCCTAAAGAGTGGCAGAAAGGTTTTTGAATCCAGCAAGACTTGGAATAGAAGATAATGAAATACACACTATATTTTTTCATTCATATAGGGCTTTAGTCAAAGTTTGTTGAAATCAAAAGAAAGTTAATTTTTCTGTTTAGAGCTGTTTTAAGGGTGTCCAGAATACTGAATCATCACTTCCTCTCCTCTTCTGATGGATAAGTCATCATAAAAATCTTCAGGTCATTGAAGAGAATAGTTTTCTGTGATGAAAGGCATGGTCTTCCTAAGTTGAAACCCAACAACTTTGAAGCCCTACAGTAACAACGTTGTAATGGAAGGAGAAAGCAGAGAAGATAAAATATTGTGGGAGTGAAATGACTGCAGTTTCTTTAAAAGTGATTGCTTTTGATTCTTGCTCAGTTCAGTAGCAATATAAAGCATAAAAATAAGAATTTCTGTGACTAGTTACTGTGTAATAAAATGCTAAGATGGTGATCAGATGGTTTTCTTATGAAGAGATGAACCCAAAGGCAAAGAACTGTTATACATCATCTTTCCCAAGGGTACTGTATTCTAACCTGCTCTAATAGGAATTAATCCCCCAAAATTCTTTGGCACTTTTAAAAGGCATTATTTCCAGGCATTAAAATTCCAAATGGTCTGAGCATATTGCGATAGAAAATCTTCAGAATGTTGAAGAAAATTAGTACATTGAAGTATTTCCTTCTACCACCAGTTCAGCTCAGGAATTGTATGGGGAAATTATAGCTATATACTACTTTTTTGGTTAATAGCCAAATGTTTAAATGTTATATTTGAAAGTAGACTAGCTCACCTTAGAGTTATATTGGTGAGAAGAACTCTTGTCTCTCTCCATGCTGACTCTAGAGATCTTTCATTAGCAGTCTTCAGCTTCCTTTATGAAATAGTCTTCAGTTTCAGTTCTATTCAAGCCATTAGTATGTCATAAAAATTTACATAAACCTCAATTACTGCCAGACAAAATTAAATTTTATAGAGAGGTTATGGCTATGAAATTTCTAATTAACCAAGAAGAAGAAATAAATAGAGGAAGAAATTTCATGAAGTCACTAATCTGCAGTCACTGAAAATGTTCCCATGGGTCTAGGATTGAGGGGGCAAACACATTTTTCTACCCACTCTCAAGTTACTGACACCATTTTAGAAAGGTGATTTCTTTCATGAACTTAGATTGTCAGGGGAAACTAGAGACTTGTCACTGATGGAAAATGAGTGTCCCCCTCAGTCCAAAGGCAAAGTTCTAAGTCTCTGCTGCACAAACAGCATCATAGACACCCTGCTGTGATCAAAAAGGATAATGACAAGGTCTTAGACCTCTCTGGGACAGGTGGCTCGGGAGCACTAATCTGTCCTAGAAGTGAGATTCTGCCAGTCAGCTCATCAGCCATTTCTCGCTGCTGTGAGAGATGTGGCTGCAGGGCCAGTTTGGTTCAGGTTGCTTCAAGAATATAAACAGAACAGCTTGTTCCCATTCATGCTGGAGAAAATTTGAATGGAGCCCTTTCCTACATTCCCTGGCTAAAGTGATTTGATTCAGTGTGAAACGTGAAGCATCGGGACATGAAGCAGCCTGTGATAACACTTCACTGTTTGTTTTATTGACTTAACAAAGCACAAATGCTGATTCCTGGTTAATGCTCTGAAAATATATGATAATTTAATGAAAGACTTAAGGTATCTGGAAATATTCTGATAAGGAGACATGCATGACATTTTGGAGATATTTAGGCTTGCAAAACAACTCACAACTCCTCCCTTCACAAAAAAGAAGAGCAGCTCTGTTTTCTTATTGTCTCTATGTAAACATTACACAATCATGCTTTTAAAAAAAATTAGCCCTTGTAAAAGTTGATAAACAGCTGCAAAGCAGGCTTCAAGTGCTTCAAGCATTTCAAGCTTTGGGTAACTCTGGCAGTTTTGAAAGATAGGTTACTCTGGGCTGTTCAAAATCATTACTGGTATACATGAAACATTTTTGTAACTGCAATTGTTGGGGATTGTAATGAAGGAGAGTGCAGAAATATTGAAAGTGACTGCAGGGCAGAGAAAGGGTCAAATGATGAAGAAAATGAAGCTTATTTTTTAAAGTGCATACAAGTGAGGCCACGTGGATAAACACTGGTGTGATTTCATATGTTAATCTGTAGGAAGTCATGAAAGATGATAAGTATCTCTGATACAGTATTTACACTAGTTCTCCTTGGTTCTTTGATCTTCCAGGTTATTCCCTATTTTTCTCCCTTCTACTCAAAATTTATACTCTGACTTTCTTCTGTCTTTCAAGGTCAGTTTCCTGTCGTCAAGATATAGAGGCAGATTCTGAAAAAAGATATTTAACAGGATAGTTAAAACTGTTACAGAAGTGAGAAGTCTCAAAAGGAGTAAGATTGCTTCTACTTTGCATTGATCAGAGTAGTATACCCAGGACACTGTAAAGCAGAAAAGAACCCAGCTATTTCCACACTTAATTTAAATGCAGAGATATTTTTTTGCACAAGGGATACTTTAGCTGTAGCAGGATGCAATTGCTATGCAAACTCATATAAGCATTTTTCTAGTCTTCTCAGTTATCATTTCCCCTGTCTGTCATTTACTGATATTTCTTATTAAAATGCACCCATACAGCATGTGCAGCATCCATCCTTCTCTTGCAAAACACATTGTTTTGGATTTTAAATACTGGGGATTCAAGCGTGAAAGTATGGAATAACTGACTCTATTCACAGACTTTTCAAAACCCTTGGATTTTTTTTCACAAAATTTACCTGGATTGATAGAGCTAAAAAGCAACTCCTCAGCCAAACAGAAAAGTGTTAAAGACTTGCTCTTGAGCTTTCATTCCCCATCTACTTTAAGCAACAAGTTTTATTTAGCTGACATGCACAATTCACTGATTTGGCTTGTTTGGAGTTTTTTGTTTGTGCTCTCCTGTGGTAGTAGGGAAAAAAAAGCTGGAACTGCAAATAACTATTGTATAACTTCTGTATATATTTTGTATCTTGGTTGACATAAACAACCATCAAAAATGAGAGTTTCATGTTCACAAGTACAGACAAAGAAAAGTGCTGAGACCTTGAAGTGGGTCAGTTCATCGTTACATGAGAATTGTGCATTCACTTGGTTTGTTGTTTTGCAGGAGAATGAAAACAGCAGCAAGACTACAAAAGTATAATGAGTATGGAATCTCTCAAAAAGGACAGTGAGGAATGGCTTTTTTGGGTAATAAACAAAGCTTAGTGGCCTTTTTCTTTCCACTGGTGAAACCCATGAGCCCATATCTGTTGCTTCATACCATGGGAATGTGAAATTTCCAACTAGAGCAGTTCTTTTGGGCCTGAAGTCCTAATCCTCTTTTTCTCCAACTTCTTTGTAAAATAACCATATCCTGAGTTTGCTTAATGACAGCTAGAGGCACCTGCTCTGAGGCCCTATCTGAACAAGAGAAAACCTCAACTCTTCCTGAGTTTTGCCTCCTGTGGCCAATGACACACATTAGAGCCTCAAGGTTTGATTGTGTCTGTGGAGAGTTTCCTGTCAATAAGCCATCACAGACATTTCATTGCCACTATAATGCTCTCACTATTACCATTCATAAATCAGCAGCAGAGAGAGAAATGGGCATATTTTACTTAGATGAAAAAGAGCTTTAAAGTTTTATGTTGCTTTCTCTCAGTGCATAAAACAGCTACTTTGAAAGCCTTCATGGCAGGAGCTCTTATGGACCCAAAGTATTATTTTCCTTTTTCTGCTTTGCATTGCCCTTCAAGAAAGGGCACATTAGCTGAGGAAAAAGGAACGAAAACTTATTGAGGAAGCATAAAGCATACTTTTAGAGTGTAGTTGTGCAATGAAAATGGTGTTAATTTTAACCAATATCTTTCATCTACAAGAGTGAGTGATGTAAAGGAAACCATTACAGCTCTATGATAAAGTGCCAAGCCAGAGATTGGCACTTCATTTTTCTAGAACATATATATATATGCACACATTCCCCATTATCCACACCACTCATTGTCCCAGGAAAAGAAACTGGCAGCAGTCTTTTAGCCCATCCTCCAAACAGCAAATATATGAAGTTACAGAGGCACCGCCCATAAATAATCTTAGACCCATCAAAAATGTATTTACCACAAGTTAGGGGACATCCAGATTCTATTTCACTTTTTGGCACTCCTACATCTTCCCATTCAGGGTTCTTTAGATATGCATTTTTTATTTGACTGTTGCCATTTACAGATCTGTGAAATAAGACAATGTTTGATCTGTCTACAGTGGAGTTGCTACAGAAAGAAGAAAGACATTAAACTCTTCCTATTTTTTTGTCATTCAGCACTGTAAAATAATTCTAACAAGTTGAATGTGCTAGATCTAATGAATAAAGCATGTGCATTATGCAAGGTCTGTCCTTCTGTGCAGATTTTCAGTTTTTTTCACTGTACTTTTCCAGCCTGCATGTTAAGATTGTAAATTTGCTTTTACTAGCCCTTGGTATAAATGCATGTCAGTGGATTGTGCCATTATGGGCTTAAAGAGAAATTTGTTTAATCAGAAGATGTACAGTCAGGACTCTTTCTCATTCCATATCTTTTTTCCATTCCTACGTCACTTTTACCCCTCAAATCTCTGGATATCAAGAACATTGTAAATAAAAGGTTATTAAAAAATGAGTCTCCTCCTACTACTCAACACTGTGCAAATGACATCCTGATAGTGAGGGCCTTCTAAGCTCCATTTAAACTGGAAACATATTGAAAGTATAAGTAATTAGATAATTAAGTATCCTGTAATGTCAAGAGATAAATTGGTGGTTATTAATGGGTTTATTTTCTCTTTCCTTTTCTTTACAGTATTTGCAATCCCTTAATAAATACTTCCATTATCCTTCATAATTCTTCTCTTCTATTTCTTCATAGAATCTCAGAATGGCCTGAGCTGGAAGGGACCCTAAAGATGATCTAGCTCCAGACCCCCCAGCCATGCACAGGGAGACCTTTCACTAGACCAGATTGCTCAGAGCCCCATCCAGCCTGGCCTTGAACAGTTCCAGGGCTGGGGTATCTTTCCTCTTTTTCCTTTTTATGTGAATGGCATTTACATGTAGCCTAACATGAACCTTCTGTGATAGTCAAGAGGTCATGGATACTTGTACAATAAAAGCTGAACTCACATTGGGAATGAAAACGCATATTCACCTTGCAGGTGAAGGAACAAGTCCTGGAAGGGAACACAGTAGAAGTAAGGTGTTAACCTCCAGACCCTGTAGTGAATAGGTAGGTACCTTCTGCTGATAAAATCATCTCCTACCCCTCAGAAACAAGATCTTTTCCCTGTCTGATGTTCAGCAATACTACTTCTCTCCCGCTCTTCAGTTTCTCCTTTTGCATTGTGGTGTTAAACATAGATTGCAATGAATCCACACAGATTATGGTGAACATCCCTCCATTTCAGTGAGCAGAATGCAGAGCTTTTAAGAAAGTTTCAGCTACCAAATTAATAGGCATAGGAGCAGTAAATGTTTTGGAACTTAAAAAATAATTAACTTGCTGCAAGCCAATAAAATTAACCAAAGTGTTGGTTTGAGTGGGCTCACTCAGTAAGCTCAGATTTAACCATGAAAGCCTTAGCAATATGAGAAAATGCTTAGCATGTTTAGCATTTAAAATTTTTAATAAGTCTTGAGTGTTGCAATCAATGTTTTTGTAAAAATAATATCGATTTTCAGTTATGGACTTGAAGGGACATATTTTGTGCTGTTTCAGTTTCTGCCTACACGCATACACACTGGTCCCTGTAAGAGATTTTTAATTTTTCAGTAAGTTTTATGTGGTCACCTGGGATCAAATTATTCTTACCAAGTGTCAGGGTCTGTCCGAAAATCCCTCATGTTTGCCTCACGACTGCCTCCAAGGACTGAGACCCTAGACCCTGAAAGTAGCTCTAGCCTGGCTGAGGTGGAAAATCTGCCAAGCCTTAAGGACTGGTATGCGATGCCATGGGAACTCAGTGCGAGAACAATGGACTGGTCATGGTGGACTGAGCCCTAATCAGTTCGTCCTGTACCTTCGGTCCTGTACTCTTGGTCCTGCACTGACGTGATGACTACAACTGGTTCCCAAAATGAGTCCACACCCACCATGTAGCCAGGAGAACTGCTGCTTTGGCCAGATGCCACCCGCTTTGAGGAACCCTATAAAAGACTGAAGGAGTTTTGAGGACTTTGTCCGGACCCCACCTGGAGAAGACAGCCTATGAGCATCTCGTCAAGCTCCGAGGGCCTCGTCTCTTCAGACTGGTAGCTATAATCCCCTTCCCCTCTTTCTCTATCTTTCACTCTATCTCTTTATTTCTCTCCCACTATCGCAGTTGTTGGCACTAAATAAAAGTGCATTTTTGTTTAAGCAAAGTGTTGTGTCCCCTGCTGTGTCTTTTGTGCTTTGAGATCTCCAAAAGGAACCTATCAGGGACCCTGCATGTATTTGCGGACCCTGACACCAAGCAATTTTGACAGAATGCAGATAGAAACAATCAGAAGAGATTTCAGAAATAGGGCTGATAGTTCATCTTCTCCAAATTACTCCTCATATGCTACGAGGAGCGTAAACACGAGGGAAAAAATAAAATCTCAGTGAAAGATTAAGATCAATAGGAGATTCAAATAGACTTTAAGACATTTTAAATCATAGATCTGTCTGTAGATTCGTGTCTGGTAATTTACCTTTTGCATTTTATATGACTCATAAATACTTTTTGAGTCTCAGATCTCAGATGAAAATTTACAGCATGATTATGCATTCCAAAAAGACAGTACTAAAAATAATGGAAGAATTTCACAACTTTTCCCCTACTTATCTTTTAGCTGTTTTAGAATTTTTAATTTAGAAACCTCTTTAAATATAAAAAATTTTGCTTGAGCTCTTGTGATAACATGAAAATGGTAAGTGAAAAAGAATATAGAATCACTTAATAAATATTGCTATAACTAAGCTAAGAATGTATTTAAATGTTCTTTTTGTGGAAATGAAATTTTTTCTGTATTTATATTCATGTCAGTAAGAACTTACTAATCAATTGAAATCTTCAGTTTCTGTTTGCATTCTTTAGTTTTCATTTAATAGTTTGCTTTTTAGTTTTGTTTCCCTGTTAAAGTTCCTATTGAAATAAGTGTTGCCCAGGATATGTTTTTACTTTTGGAGAATAATTATGAGAATAATATACTTATTAAACATATCAGCTTGAAGAGAAAAATGAATATTGGAGATATCAGTCCTAAAATTTAAAACAATCAAACATGTAATTGTTTACTATGGCACAGTTGAAAAAAAAATGTGTCAAATTGATATAACATGAAAGTCTCATTGTACTTAATGGAATTTTTCAGGAGAAGAGTTAGGTACCAGTTCATGGCCTTGTTGTGGCTTGCTTTTTTCTGAACTCTTGTATACAATTTTTCACAATGTGTCAACAGTAAAAAAATAAAAGTCAAAGCTGCTTTTAAGGACATAACTGAAGTGAAAACCAGATTTAATTTAATAAATGAAATTTATTAATTTACTATTTCAAGTGAAGGGAATGCATGTGGGGTTCCATCAAGGTTAATCAATTTATCTGTCTGAAGGGACACAACAAAATGGTGTGTACCAGATGATGGTGTTGAAGTTTGTTTCTTATTGGTGAGTCAATAGAACTCAAGGGATTTGTAAATAATTTAATCTCATTTTTGTAATAAAATGACAACATTATTGACATGTGTCAAGACACCCTATCTCCCCAATTTTAGTATTCTAGGAAAATTGTTAAATATAATAATCACAAATAACTGTTTTATGATTAACAATGTAAATTACAGAATTGCAGCACAGCTCATCATTTGCCTGACCCTGTCTTTTATAACATTGTTTTCAGTTGATTGTCCTATTAACAATTTTAAAGATATGCATGCTGGGTGTATCCTCCAGAATGCTTCAGTGGCATTCGTTGAGCTTGCAGCCCTGATGGAAAACTTGCATAAAAATGGTTTCTTCACTTCTGAGGAAGTTACGTTTAACAATGTTACAAATAAAGCTGATCAATTTGGATTTAAAGCATTTGAGCTTCCCATTTGGGGTACATACTTTTACAGTAGGGTAGGCTGGTGGGTAGGCTGGTGCCAGTTTTTCTTCTGTTCTGCAAATAATGGTCCAAATCCAGGCACCGAGGGGCTCCTCCCATGCCAGTAACTTTAACTTGCTAGGAGACATCCTCAAATACTGGAATTCAATCCCTTAAACTCAAAACAAAGCAGTGTCTGCCATGACATTGGCCTGTGTCAAACAGCATGGGTCAGGGACCATGACCAAGGGCATCTTGTTGGCTGCACCCTGCTTTGTGGGCTAACACAATTTAACCGCTTGGACACAAATGCTTCCATTCCAGTCTGGGCTCTGTCCACAATGTTCTCCATTAAGTTTGAAATGTTTTTAGCCTTTATAAATTACACTTTATGAATGCTTGTACAGTTAAGCAGCCAACAAATCAGATCTCACTAGGAAAACTTAAGCTCTTAATGCCTCAAGTAATGAAAAATGTTTATGCATGTGACTGGATTCAAACATCGTTGGGGGTAGATTAGACAAATATTGCAAGCCAAGCATTTGAAAAATAGAGTGCACGTTCAAAACCTTTAGCTACAGTGACTTGCCCAGGAACTATGGTTCCCTTAGGCAGTGTCCTGTCACCCCAATCACAATGTTGTAAGTTTATTTTTCTCTTGTCCTTTCAGAGCTTTTTTTTTCATTCCCCATTTAAAGTCTGAAAGAAAGGAGTCAGACATCAGTGTTTTGCACTGCACATTGACTGCTTTCCAGAGAACAGCTGTCATTCTATGAGGCAGGGGAAAGAATGGCATGACACAGAGATATTTACTGAAAAAACAAAAGTTAAATTTTCCAAAGCTGTGTAACTTTTGCCTACAGGGACAGCATCTTAAAATAATAAAAATATTTTAAAATTATGCATAGCAAAAAAGATCACACCCTAAACAAAAACTTCCCCTCTTGGACCACCTTTAACTCACAGCCTTAGGCTACCCCCCTTGATTAGTTCTTCATTTTATATGTTCCTTAGATTTACAAGATTTAAACACATAGAGATTCTAAATTATAAGTGTTAGCATGAGAAATACATCCAATAATTTCTGTGTCTGTGTATGTTTATTGGCACATCTAGTCAGCTGTAAGAAAGACGTAACATGGATTTTTTGAACTATACCTAGACCTTTATGTTTCTTCCATTGTTTTCCTCCATACACAATGAACTGAGTGACTCAGTTTTTCCTGAGAGTCAATACTTCAATACTAAGAGAATAAGCAAGTGGTTGAACATAATTTAGAAGGGAGAGATGTAACTGCTTAATTGTAGCTTGCTGAACACATATGTGTGCAAAAAAAAAGAGATTATTGTCAGTGATATATAACCTTTTTAGGAAAATAATGTTTTATTACAGAAATTTCAAGCAAAGTCTGTGGTATTTAAGTGTAAATGGTAGTCACTCCACTTTCCCATCTTCTAGTTCCAATATATGCTTGGGTTTTTTAAACTGTCCCAATTCTCCCTCTGCTGCAGAGAGAAAGGGGGTGGAAAATTTAGACTCAAAGTCAGCCAACTGTTTAGTGCTGATTTACATTGACTGAGTTACTCTTTATCTGAGCAAGATGCTTTTAATTAGTCTTTGCACACAGTTAAATTGCTCCTGTTTTGGACTTACTGCAGTGTACCAGATTGATCAGCATCTTTTATTTTTATGTACTGTGAAAAAAAGAAAAAAGATATAGGTAGAGTTCATATGATCTGACTTGAGTTTCTGAGAGTCTGAAACTCAGTGCCAATCCGTAGGACCTGTTTGTATGGAATATTTTGTGTTTACTTTCATTCTGGAAATGTCATGTATTTCCATGTAACAGTATTCCTCCTAACAATAACATAAAACACTGACTGTGCTTGGCATGATAGTAAGTGAGAGAATAAATTAGTTGGCCTTTGGGTATCCTGGGTGTTTTCTGAGTATTGGGATGAAATATAATATTTTATATTGGAGGAAAATAAACATAACTTGTCCAGAGGGTTTTACCCCACAAAATGCGATACTTACATATGTCAACATTATGAAGAAAGCTTGTGCTATTCTGCCTGATGTTAATAATAATAGACATGCATTTCCTTGCAGCAACATACTGAGTCTAAAAACATACTGAATCTTGCAAGAAACTTGGCTATTTGGAGTATGTTAAACATCTTATTTGAATTAAAAATAAAATATATTTGCTTATTTTAACTGAGAGAAGCTGGGTGTTAAATTATTAAATTATAATTAATTTAAAAATATATCAGTTTGCTCAGAAACTGGTGAAAATAAATCATGGCTTCCTGTTTTAGTCTTTTCTTTTGACATGAACAGAAAAAAGGGAAATGAAGTGGAAATAACTCTACTACCACAGAATAATCAAATTCTGTCTGAGATATGAGATGGCCATCTGGTTTTGGATAACAGGGGACAAAGGCAGAAAATTTATGAAGGCAGTAAGAATGACAGCATATTAAAAAAAAGGAAAACATCAGCACAAGACATGTGGACAACATAAAATGACAAGATCACCTGTCTGTATCTGAAACTGCTAAAATTTCAGGAAGATGCTTAAGATTCAAAAAGTACTCTGTCTTTTTATGAAAGAAAATATTTTCCACATAGATCTGGATTTGCCTTGAAAGTTGCTGAAAAGTTAACTTTTCTAGAAGAAAAAATGTTTTCTTTATTCTTCTGTACTCTTACCTAAAAACAGTGTATAAAATAGTTTGAGATAAAGTGTTAATGATTTTCCAATTAAAAAGGCAGAATATGTTTATATGAGCCATTTAGAGCAGCAATTTTAAATTTTATATTTGTTTTGTGTATCTATAAAAACAAGTCAATGTTTCACATTAGATGTTTTGCTAGCAATGGAGAATAGCTATTCTTCAAAATAAATGTTTCTTTCTGCTTTCCCAATTTGGTCTATAAGCTAAAATGTACATGATAGGTGCAGAATTGCTTTTTCCAAAATCCTAAGATTATTCCATATTTATCAAAAGGATTGTGCAAGAAAAGTGGCTGTTGATAGAAAAATAGCCCAGAACACAATAAAAGATTTGAGGGAAACCATCTCCAGCATTTCAGATACTGACTCTAATTGCTGGAGGCTGAGAAAACAGAAAATGTTGAATTTCAAAAAATAAAGACAAAACAGAGATGAATAAAACAAAATATTCTTTTCTCATCTAATTTTTTTCATTTAAGAGCATGTGACAGTCACAATTTATCTTGTGTAAAATAATTGGCAGCTGGTAACAGCCATGCTAACAGATGGAATTTTGGTGTTATGTGTATTCGTTTTTATGCATGAGAATTGGGAAGACTGGATGAAGGATTACCAGAATGTGAAGATATTACCTGACTTGCAGCAGAAAAGGTATTATTCTCACCTCCAGTTCCCTTTCTTTTCTATGTTTGCTTGTGAAAAAGATGGAATTTGAGGTTTGGGAGTCATCAAGGCAAGGCGGCATGCTAAATGTCACAGAGAAGGCTTAAAAGCAGTAGCTCATAGAATTTCCTAGTGCCTTATCTTCACTGTTGTTTTGATTTTTGTTGATAAAACATACAGCTGGCTGAATGTATTTTTTTTCCTGGTGAAAAAACATTTAGCTGACCTATGTTGACACTAACGGCATTTTTTTAAATCTTACATACTTTTCTATACCCCAGAATGTACTGTATATATAGGCAATGCAAAATTTGTTCTTGTCTGTGCATACATATCCTTTCCACTACAGCAATCTATCAATATTGGAGGTAAATTCTATCTCTCCTGAAGAGAATGCACTTCAGAGTGCTGCTGCCATTCTCCCTACTCTGTGTTTCTCCTCTCCTCATGACCTGGGTGTTATTAATAACTTTTATAATATAAGAGGATATTCTGTCTCTTTTGCTTTATGACTCCCTTTCTCACTCTCATTTAGGATGGATGTATCTGTTCCTGCCTCAGTGGATCATAATCTCTTAGGGTCTTCAATCCAGCTGTGGTAGGGCAACAGAGGGGCTTGGATATGGAGCTCAGCTGCCAGATAGGACAGTATGAGCTACCTGTGTTTCATTGAGAAAACCTGGGAGCTGGGACAAGCAGGAAGTAACTCAAGATTTGCAGTCATCTGAGGGAGCATGTTTGTGTTGGGAAGGCCTATCTGAGGTCACCCATGACTGTTAAACACCAGAGAAGAGAGATTTCACTTGCCATTCCCCAGCTGAATCTGTTTTAATATTTATTATCAAAGACATCCATTTTACCTTCCAAAAGCTATAAAAACAAAAGACAGGCAATGAGGGTCATTTTAGACATCTGTAAGCAGAAGTGACTATTGTCTATGCCTTGTGTTATTGTCTGACTTACACAAAGAATCAGGTCTTGGAATTACAGACCTGCATTGTTTTTTAGACTACCTTATAGTAATTTATGCTTTTGTCCCTCAGATTTTTTTTCTCTGTTGTAGATGGATTAAAAATGCATAACCAACTGCTTCTGACATCCCTATACTGACATGTACAACTTTTTTATTACAATTAGTGATGAGAAGCTCCATGCAAATAAGTCCCAATCTTGTCTCAGTGGATTCCTGGTAGAAAAGAAAAGCTATGGTTTGACAGACTAGGGGCTTTAAAAAAGAAATCCATTCCTAGATGATGCTGAGGAGACAGTGCAGCAAATGCAAGAGACAGAAAGCTGAAGCAGTAATGGTCAGCGTGAAGCTCAGTGGAGAAGTAGACCATGAGACTCCTTTTAGACAACACAGGAAGACTGAAGCTGTTGAGTGCTGTCAGGACAAGAAAATTACTTCAGAAAGTACCATTAGCAGGTTAAAAAGCAAAAGCATAGTAATATTTGGAAATGTTATGAAGGAAGTAACCTTCAGGCTTAGTCAGACCTGGTGTTGTGAATTCAGAGGCTGAGTGAGTTTTCTCTGAGTATGAGGCTGTGTGACTAGCTGGTGGTTTCAATGACTGGGATCAGCAGGAATGCAAAATCTGAAGCAGAGTGACTACCAGCCCCCTGGCACACAGTGTACAGATCTCTTTTTTCCATTGAAATAAGCTGATTTTTAAAATTTTTCCTTTACTAGATTAACTTATATATATATTTCCTTCGCTCTGACCAGCAAGTTGGGTAGTGCAAGAGAAACTTCTATGCTCCAAGAAGTGAAGTGTGTAAAATACTAAAATTAAATAAAATCCTGGGAACTAACTTGAAATTCAGCATGGTTATACTTTTAGTTTATGCCTAGCATAGCCACAATCTGAAGAGGCACAGTGCCTGACTGTACATAGGACCAACAACATTCTGCATCAAAATGTGAATGTGCCCAAATGAACCAGAAACTCTGTGGCTTGGAAAGAAAATGCTCTCATTGCTTTTTCATCATATATATATATATATACACACACACACACACACACACACACATATATGTATAAATCAGCTCCTGTTGTCTTTGAAATCATCTCTATTCGAATTCAAATGGGGCAGTTCTTGATTTGTAGTAAGATAACACACCATATGATAATGGTAGAAAAGCTGTCATGGTGAACAGATCAGTAAATGGCTTTTCCAGATGACAAATGATGCTCCACTTGTGATTCATCTAAAAATAGGTGTGCATACTGTGTTAGTCTCAACATTTTAATGCTGTATGTACACACACATCTGGAGAAAGGTTGAACTGTGACATAGATCCCAGATTTTCAGTCTGTTCTGGGCATCCTTTTATTTATTGGCACAATATACTGGGCTTCCGGGTGATCTCCTTCAAGTATTTTCAATAAATGGGAAATGGGAATGGAGGGTGATACCTAGGCGGGAACAAATAAACAGAGAATAACATCTGTCACCTGCTGGTAGAGAAGGTGGAACACAATAGGTCAAGTGAAAGTGACTCCAAAGCTTTCTGAACTGCCTTGTTTGGAACATGAACTTGTGGTTATTGTGAGAAGAGGCTATAAGAGCTCACCGAAGTGTCTGAGTAGAAAGCAAGAGAAACCTTGAAGAATTTGTGCACTTTACCTGACCGGAAGAAGCTTGTTCTTTGTCGGAGTCCAGGACATCCCTCTGGCTGCCCTGGCTGTCTCGTGACCCTGGCAGGGGTCTCAGAGACCCTAGCAGGAAGTCAAAAACATCCGTGGCTTCGATTTTAGCCTGTGGAAAAAGCTGTCAATTTTGTATGAGGAATTACGAGCCAAAAGGGTTTGAGTAGTGCAATAGGTGAATTGACACAGGGTGGAAAAGTAGAATTTTGGGGGTTTTAGAATGTGATTCAGAGGTACAAGATGGAGGAATTTGGGAGTGTCCTAGCCTTCTTCTCCTTCGTCTTGTCCTCCATGTCTTGGTGTGATGGTGACACTTTTCTATTGGTTTAAGGTAGCGAAACATTGTCTGACATAGGTCATAATTATTGGCACATTTTTGTAAAAATGCTACACGTAGTTTTGAGTATATAATGTGAAAGCTGCCCGAGGCTTGAGAGCAGAATGCTATGGTGGACTTGCTAGGCAGAGCTCGGCAGGTCAGAGAAAGAATGTTGTTGATAAAAAGAAATAAACAACCTTGAAAGCGCAATCGGAAGCATTCCAGACTCCTTCTTTGGCTGCAACGGGTTAGAAGGAAAGGACTTTCACACTTTTGGGGTCCCAACAAGCTGACTCCAACAATTCTTTGCTTCAGATTTACCAAGCTCATCCTGGTTTGGTTTTCTTTTTCATTTTTGCTGAAGATACTGCCACCTTTGTGATCTTTTGACTATATATATGTTGATACTGAAATGAAGTGAAAAAAAAGGAGATTTTGGAGATTGGGTAGAGGCAGTATGTCAAAATGTGTGATCTGTATACTTTAATTCTCAGTGTTGTTGTGTATTAGAAACTTAAGGGGAAAAAAAGCCCCAGATATGTGTACTGGGTGAATCAAAGGGTTTGGCTTTTGACTTGTCTTGGCCCATTCAAGATTTATTCAGATTGTATGGAGTCTGATTTAGAATTATGGCAAAATGACATCTTAGAGTGTGAACCCTTTCTCTGGGAGATGCTCTGGAGTCTGCCATGTGTTTACATTTGTGTATGAAATTTTGGCTAAGGAGAACAAAATCAGAATGGCTGTAGGCTTGAGCACAGGATCGGATCCTACTTGGATAATGCATAGTACAGAGGGAACATCAATTGACTGGCTTTAATTCCACAAGAAGACAGTTCTCTGTGGGCTGTCTGTTTTCAAGGACAGTCTAGTTTAATGTTTTAAAAGCATTAAATGAGGTAAAGAAATCTGCTGTAGGTTTCCTTTACTGATTTCTTCCTGACAGTTTTATCCAAGTAGATCTATCAGGTTCAAGGTGAGAATTATTCCATGTGCCAAGTGAAGCTGACAGAAGTTAATATGATTGACTACAGACAGGTACCCCCCAAAAAAATGGATGCTTCTTTTCACAATGACTGTGGACAGTCAGAAGTGCAAACATGTTTCACATTTTTAATATTTCTCTGGCTGTCCATAATATAAAGAATATACTTGTTATTGAGGCATGAAGTTTCAGGCTCCTAAACAAAAGTATTAACAGTCTTGACAACACAATTTTGCTTCTAAGTAAGTTAATTTATGATATAGACCCACATTTTGTTCAAAGGCCTAAAGGACACTAAAAGTGACCAGTGCCTTTGCAGTAACAGCTTTTCACTATAAAATGCAGACAAGTATATCTCCCTATTAAAATTTAATGCTATGCTTTAGATAGATTTTTTCCCCCTTATGTTCTAATTGCGCTCATTCGAAAGTACCTTATAGTGGTGTAATAGAAGTAATGTGAATGTAAGGTCTAATGCCCTCTCTCAACACCATTAGACAGCTTTACGTGCTTTTGTAGGCAGGCGTGAGATCAGTGCTGCCCCTTCAGGGATGCATGATGGAGCTTGTCCAGCTGTGCTGTACTGGGCTGTTGGCAGACTGCACCACCTTGGGCAGCATTAGGGGAAAGGCAGCCTCCCCTTAATGACCTTTCTCTTTCCAGTCACTCCTATTAAATCTACCCCTTTCATTGTCACAGGTTTTTAGTAACTCACAGCAAGTGCATTAACAGTGCTTTTAGGGTTACTGGTGAAGGTTATCCCTGCTTTATAGAGGAAGACAAGAGCTTAAGTGATTCCATGAAGGTCACAGTATGTATGATCAGGAAAAGTGGTGGTTTTGTCTCTGTCTCAGCTTTCTCCCTTGCATTAAGGGTAAAGTTCATGTGAACCTTCTCCTTTCACAGTGCTATGATTGGGGAATAAGTGTGTTACTCAGCGGTGTTGATCTGACATCTTGATAAAGAGCTTGTTGCAGAAAACACCTGTAAGGGTAAAAAACAGACTCGAAAGAGCACTTCAGTAGACAGTTCAGAAGTCAGCTGAACACCTGCAACTCTCCCTTATAATCAATACTTCAAAACATTTAGTTACAGGAGATTATGCCTGTAGTTTCTACATTTGTCTTTCCCTTGCCAGCTGCAGAAAGAGGGACGGCTTTATTTTTGCCACCATATAATCTCTGATCAACAATAACTTGGTTTTCTTTCATCATGCCTCTCTGTACTTGGATACTCTGGAAAGAGATATGACCACTGTTTAACTTTCTGTCAAAATTTGGCATTCTGTTCTCTCTTTTTCTTCAGTGATGCATCTAGTTACAAACTAGGAGAACATGATGAAATTTTTGCTTAACATAAGGTTGATTTTTCATTGTGTATTTCTAAGGAATGTAATTTAGAAATTGTGACTATTTAGTTCTGCTAAATTTTTTTATAACTAAATCAAACAAGTTAAGTAATTGATTTAGAAGAGTTTAATTGTAGAATGCCAAAATACATGCTATTAGGTCTTTGCTATGGTGAAATAAAATTTGACTATAGCCTAAGCAACTACATTTCTTTTTTTTTTTTTAAGTCTGTGTCACATGCCTGAAAATAATTTGCAACTGTTTCTAGCCATTATAAGACAGCTGGTTTATGTGCTTTTAAAGATACTGCTATTGATTACTATTTTTATTAAAAATCTAACAGAAAAGGAGAAAAAAACTAGTTAAAACTTCATTTTTTACCCATAAAAGACCCTCATCATTTACAGAATCCCTAAAATGTCTAGAAGAAAACGAATGAATTAAAGATGATATTTATTTTAATGAAGACTATTTATTTGATTTCAGTCCTATTACTTTAGAAAATTGGCAACAAGACAGTTAATAAATGCTTTTATTGATCAATATACCTCAAGAAGACAGAAAAAGGCAGGAGCTTTATTTACACATATAAAATCAGAGGATTTGGATTTAACAATTTAACAAATAAAATGAAGTATCTGGTCTGGGCTAACCTGAAATGTTATCATGTTTTATAGAAGTCAACACAAAATTTTTGTTCCGCTAGGAACAAATATTTCCTTACAATGTTTGAAAAAGTTCCTGCTTTTGCCCTTAAAACTTGAGTTTTGAAAAATAAATTAAATGCTTGATCATTAAATGAAATGACCAGTTAAGAAAGGAAAAGTCAAAACAACCTGAAAACCAATAAAAGTAGTATGCTTTCACTTTGTCATTTCTCATTTTTATATTTTTGTTAAGTACTTTTTATTATTCTGCATTTTTCCTTTATTCAATAAAACCTGATTTTTAAAACAATTTTAGAAACTCTCTTCTAGGTCACATTTTCCAGCTGCCAAAATTGATATTCTGCACGTAAATCTGGTCTCCCCTCTCCTTTGCTTTCCAGTCACATGTGCTGTTACAGTACTACTTTTTTTCATATGTTTAGAAACCAGTGGACAAAATGAACAAAGGGAAACTAAAAGGAATTGAGTGCTGACAGGGGGAAACTTGCTGTGAGACTCTTGCCATGCATCCCATGGAATGGGACAGATACCTGTGTTTCAAGCTAAGCTACCTCTGAGGGAAAAAGAAATTTAAAAAGTCTGAGGGAACCAACTTTCTTTCAGGAGAAGGCAATTTGATTAAACAAGCATCTGGGACTACAAAATAATAAATCTAGACACTTCAGATCTCAGTAGTGAAGCTGCATTTTTCTTTCAGACATAATACCAGAATACAGTAGCAGTTGAAAGAGCCACTGCAGCTTGAAGAAGGGTTCCAAGAAGTGCTCTCAGCACTGTTCTGGTCTGCAAAAGGCAAATATAATCCTCTTCAGTTGCATGTGTAGTTTACTCAGAACAGCTGCTCCACAGTGCTCTGTGGCTGGTTGGTGACAGCCCTCTTCATAATTTATCTTAAACTGACAATGTTTGCACTGATTTCAGTTAGAGTTTGTCTAGCTTTCATGCTTCTGGATCAAATTATTTTCCAGGAATTCAAAACCCTTTCCATCAAAGTTCATTTCAACAGGATGATTTTCAAGATTCTGGACCCACCCAAGCATACACTCATACCTATCCAGTCACCTTGCTGTGCTAATAGTACATTCGACTCCAAAGCTGAATATTCTACTCCTAATACATTATTCTATGCCAGTTTAATGGTAAAAGTTTTCTGCCTGAATAAGTAAAATAAATCATATAATACATTGCCACTTTGAAATACCAACAAAAGAGATGGAGTACTTAACAACATAATATGTTTTCTTTGATAATTTTCTTCCTCTGAAGAGAAAAGATAAAAAATCCATTTCTGGCCAGGTTCTTGTTCCAATTCTATGAGTTTTACATTGTTTAAAAATGGAGTTATGTTCTGAATTCCATGAGGGATGCAAGCATTGTTTCCGGTCCTAACATGGCACCAGATAAAAATGGTGAATAACTGGGAGGAGAGTACCATAAGGAGAAGAAAGTTTAAATAGCTTGGAGTTTACAACACTTGCAAGTTCCACATTTTTCCTTCTGTAGATATTGTCAGACACCAAACTGACAATTAAAGAAATGGAAGTTTAAAAAAAAAAAAAAACCAAAAAAAATAACCCTACACTAATGTACCACTTCTATTCCTAAGAAACTATTATATGATTATTGCAGTAAGTTAAAATATTGTCATATTAATACCTTTTTTGACTTTTTGGCCAGTAATTGCATATTTTGAGTTTTAGTGTAAAACCCTAAAAATTGACATCAAATTATGACTGCTCTTGGGCTTTTTTTTTCCTCATTTATCCATTAATTTTTCCTCTGTGAATGTGCCTATGTAACTTCCACACACGGCCAGTGATGAAGGGGGTCTCTCCCTTCAGAGAAGCATCTGCTGATGAGCAGGAGTATTGTGTCATTGAGTCTGCGCAGACCAGCTGACCAGATGTCCTCTTCCCAAGAACTGTGTTATCAGCTCTGTGGATTTGTTTTCTGCAGAGAAGCTGTGGCTGAGTGATGTCTCTATGTAGAAACACATCTGGAAGGCTTGTTGTACACTTGTATATAGGGGCCTACACCAGAGACATCTCAAGAAATCTTCATCATGTGGGTTTTACAACTCCTACGGCAAATGAACTTTTTACTGTTTGGTAAGTAGGAGAAGATGATCTTTAATTGAGGGAATCTAGTTGAATGTTATGCAAAGCTAATCTTATCTTTTTCCACTTAGTAAGTAGGTTAAAAGCTTGAGTATGTCACTGACTGTATAATAACCCATCAAGATAATTGCTTGAACTGGCCCATGGGAAGAGATACTGCCTCTGGTTACTTAGTCCCATTTCTGTTACTGGGTTTTTTTTCACGTCACCCAACAGCATCTAGCTGCATCTTTTTCGATTAATAGATTAAATGCCATTCAAGTCATACACAGTCATGCGAGATTAGAGAAATAAAAGCTATAAAACCCACAGAATATACTTAATCTCTGATTTGTTTGAGACACCCCTGAAGAAAGGGTCTCAGAAAGAGGTACTGACAATAATACCTACAGATGAGAGGCCTCTGACCTTTCATTGAACAATGGCGTTAATGAATGTATGTGTAGCGCCATTCTGCTATGTCCACTAACCCTTGTTAGGACATCCAATGACTAGTGATGCACCCCTATCCATACTCTTGCTTGTCTTTTTAGCTATTGTAAAGACTTTAAAGCTTGGCTGGTTTCATCCATTCATCCTAATCCATTTCCCATCTGTGCCATATATGCAGAGAACTTCCCTAATATTATGTGCCTTATCTGCTCTGCAGTCATATATCCAGAGTACTGAACAATTACATTCTCTCTAGACAAAGGTGAATTGATATACACTAAGCAGAAGGTTGCACTCTCTGACTTTATTGAGTTTTTTATTAAGATGTGACACCTAATGAAATGTTAGGGAATTTGGCTTTAGTAGGCTTTTTTTTCTGTTCAATTTATCTTTTTTTAAATTTTGCATAATGAATATTAATCTTCCAACTTAATTGGCTTTATTGACTTTTACATTACTTATTTAAAACACTTGCATGAGTAAATAACAAGTATTTTAAATCCTTTGCGTCTGAATAGGAGTTGTAACGAAGCACACAATGAAAAACAGTGCTTAATAAAAGGAAAATAAGCTCAACAAATTTATGTTTGTGGAAAATTAAAATCTGAGCGCTGGTTGTGTATTTCAGCAAGGTGGGATATGATTAGCAGTCAGCACTTGTTTATAGGCAGTCAAAATGGAATTCTTGTTCTTTGCTAGTCTGATACTTGCTTAGATGTGCTTACTTAATTCCCATCACCATGAATACAAACATTAGTGCTTATTTTTCTTACTGCAGGCTGATTTCTACCCAGCTTCGTCTCCCTTATCACACAGTTCTGAGATCCATGGGAATACACCTCTGGTTTATTTTTTCCTGTGAACTCAGGAGTTATCCCACTGTTAACTCAGCAGTATCCTATCCCACAACAAATCTCTAGAACTACTCAGAAGGAAACACTCCTGAATTACCCCTCCGTAGCGTAAACTTTTTTTTTGAAACTGAGGGAACAACGAGGCTTTGTACAATTCTTTTTTAATAGATGATTTAATATAATTTTCATTCATGGCAGACTACTCAAATTATTTTAATGTCTTTTTATTTTCCATCTAAGCCATTACTTAAAACTTTAAAATGTACTTCTGTTACTAAAATTGCATACTACATTATTCTGCCCTAAAAATGCTGAAGTTCATTATATTGCAATTATATAGTTAGCGTAATTAAATATTTTTAATTTCTTACAGTGCATTCACAGCACATGGTTCAGGAAAACAAGAAATAGTACAGAGACTTCAGATAACGTCTTTCATTAACAGGCAAAACCTTATTGAAAAGGTGCCTTTCTGACTTCCCTGCTGGAATGTTAGCAGAAGGTTATCTTCATAGACAGAAAAAAGCAGGCAGCAGGCTCAGGGCAGACAAAATTGCTGCTCCTCACAGAAGGAGCTGTAAGCTGAGCCCTAAGTAAGCTACACAGGGCTCTGTCAAATGTAGTGGGGATCTGGCCAATTGCAGCCTTTAGAAATGCAAGGAATGAGAAGAGAATGCCACAGGCACAAAATCATAATGACAGAGTTTTCACTGCCCTGAATCATGTCTCCACATAAGTTTGCAGTTTTTATCTTGAGAATCCTCAAAACCCACAAAGATGCGTTTGAGAATAAAATTATTTACATCAAAGTAGCAGAGAAACTTCCAAATATAAAGTCTGTATTATTATTCTTATTAAGCACAAAGAAATGTATTGAAAATCAAATGACAGCATATTTCTTGAGGTGTATGGTCTCACATTTCCTTTAGTAAATACTTGGATGGAAAGTATTAAGGAGTACCTAAGAAATTTTTTCAATGTTTTTATTTTTGTTCTGAAATTAATAATAGGATTGTTTACACAAATTTTTTTTCAACAAAGTTCATCTCAACAAGCAGACATTTCAAAAGGTGTGTAACATTTCCTATTAACAATGCCTGTGTGCACTTCTGTGTGCTGTTTATTGCTGTATGCTACTTCCCTCATCCTTAATGCAGTTCACTTATCTTACCCCCAGCAATTGTCCCTCTATCTCTGACCTTGCAGGCCTCATCTGCACTGCTGCTGCTAATCTGTCAACAGGGAATTTGAAATACACCTGTTAAATTCTGGTGAAGCTCTGGCCATGTGTCCAGCAGCAGAAGTGTCTAGTAAAGTTTTTTGTAAAATTTCAGAATAGTCTTTCAGTTAAGACAAAAGTCACAAATAAAATAATACTCAAAGCAGATCCATGTTGACTTTATTAGGATGCTTTTTGCTAATTTTCATAACTATGGGACACCTCTTTTTGGTATGATCTCTCAGTTCACATTAGAAATCACTTTCCTGAAATAAATTCATTAAGATTGAAACTAAACCACATGAGCTTTTCCTTTAAACAATGCCAAAGTGTTTTTCCCTTATTTCAGTAATGATTTATCCAGAGTTTTTGAACTTAAACCAAATCCTTCACAGCATGGCAGGAATATAGAATATACAAGTGTAATGCTAAGACCATAAATAATTTTAATAATTTCATCAAACCCCATTTGAATAAAAGTTAGGTTTCCTATTTCATTTACAAGCTGGTATGGAACCTCTTGCAAAAAATATTAGAACATTTTCTGTTTCCAAACTGAAAAATTTATAACCAAATATATCTATCTGCTTCAGTCTACAAAATTGCTCTGAACAGAAGCCTAAAAAAGTACCACTGTCATTTTCTATGAATATAAGCTCAAATTCCTTTTTAAAAAAAAACATTTTACCCTGAATATGAATCCATTCTCTTTGAATATATTGAAAGTTTTTCCAGTGATTTTTCGGGAGCATGCACCTAGATATAAGATTTTCATCAACAGTAGAAAACAGATTTAATTTCTTTTCTTTCAAACAGATTTCAATCCACAGAAAGTATAAAATTCATTCCTTTCTGTCAGCTCTACCATGACAGCCAGTTTCCATTCCTGATCAGAGTGATTGAACCGGATCATGTCCAGAGACCCTTTCCAACCTCAACCCTTCTGTGATTTTATATCTAAAAGGCTTCATTTGCTGCTGAGCAAATGAAAATGCTGCTGAGTAATTTCCTATTCAAATCTAAAGCTGAGTGAGTAACGAACCAAAAATTAATTCAGAAGACTGATCTATACTTTCAAAAGTAACACCGAGTCTGGTCTGAAAGCTTAGAGCAGTTTTATTTTGTTCTCTTTTCCTTTCCCTTTTCACTTTGTTTGTATTAACCAATTTATCTGAATTTGCATTGACTAATTCAAAGTTCTCATTAATTCTGTCCAAAGAGGTTTTAGAATATCTGTCCTGGGAATTATTCAGAACTTGACAGGATATGACCCTGAGGAATGTGGTAAAACTTTGAAGTTGAAATTGACTTTGGGAATGCTTTGGCAAGGGAGTTGGACTCATGGGGATTCCTTCCAACTTGAATTCCTTTAACTTTTTTTTTTCCTTTCTGTTTTATACTGAACACTAGTATGACATTAGAAATAATGTGATGTTCTTTGATACATCCCTTTCTCAACCACAATCACTAACAAAAAAGAATCAGATATTTGTCTCCTCAGCAAAACCAATCCTCTCACAATGCTAACAACTTAAAAGAGACACTTATATGTCTAAATTAAGGTATCATACTATTCCTTACTGTTCTACTCTATAATCAGTGTAACTACTGATTGTAACTGATTATTATGGTGGGGCTCAAACTAAATAATTTTTAATGTCCCTTTCAAACCAAACCATCATTTGATTCTGTGATTCTATGATTCTATTCAAAGGTGTAGATATGGACTGTCGTTGAACAATCTCCACTTTTTAGGTATGATCATTTTATTTAAAGTAATTTTTAATTCAAATGTATAGAAAATGTTCTATTTTGTGGTAAGGAAAATCAAGGCCACCTGTGGTGGTCTTGGTCCAAGTTGTTTTCAAAAACTATTTCAAAGAGTAAATGACAGAATAATTAGGAACAGATTACATCTTTCTTTACCTTTACAGGATCACATGTGCCCTGCTGGCTCAAAATGGTATGAAATAGCCCTGGGATTTCCCAGCATCAGTTTAGCTGCATAAATCTTAGATTACCCAGGAGTTCTTGGAGTATGTCTACTTTCTGCTCTGTTCTTGTCTTTCTCTTATGTCCGACTAGTAATAAGGAGGACAGCACAATCCTCAGCTCATACAGCCAGCTGAGAATTCTCCTTCTGCATAGGAAATGGTAGTTGAACAAAGGCAGAAAAAAACCTTCAAACTCTTTGATGGCCCCTTATACATGAGTATGTTGTTTTACGTCATTCAATAAAGTAGAGTTTAATAATGAAATACATACATTTTTGCTATTCAGTCACTGAGGTGTGAAAAAATTTCTAGGCAGTCAGTTTATGTCCAGAAAAAAAGAACATTGCAACAAAATATGCAATATGTACACAGATTCACTTTTATGCTTGGTTCTTCACCATAAAACTGTGAGTAAGGTTTCTGACTGAAACATTAATTAAAATGCTTTTTGAATCACTCTGAAAGAAACCCTGAATAAATTAGGGCATACACTGACTTGAAAAATACAGTAAAAATTAATTTGTGCACTTGTGTGTGCCTGGGAGAGGAAGGGGTCAAACCAATTTGAAATGTGTAGAGCATGAAGCCTAAATTATGTAAGCTTTACAATGCATAAAAGCTATGTAGTCTGACTGCACACACGTGCTGAAAGCAGGTGGGAAAGAGATAAAAATGTTGCTTTACTTTTTTTTCTTGCAGACTTTTCAATGCTTTTAAAATTCTCCAAGTCCTTTAAGCTATTTCAGTGTTAACAAATGTAGTCTAGAAAAATGGTTGAGGAACTCTAATGCCCTGGAGAAGCAAAACGGATCCTTTTCATATAAATCACAGTTTATTGTGTTAGCAGTTACAGTATTTTTTAAAAAGTTTTAATAATTTTCTTATTTTTCTACCAGAAAAATAGTTTTATTGTGAGGAGACTTCTAGCAAATGTTATTTCCTTTATACTTATATTTCAGACACTCTCGCAATTTGCCAATTTGATTTCATGAAATTACCTTTCATGTGTAGTGTGCTGGCAGTTTTTCTGTCCACACTCCCCACACCACGCATGTGTGTTTTCATATGTTTTTATTTACAAACACCCATATTACAAGACTGTCTGGAGAAACAGACTCGGGAGGTCAGGATAAAAATGTCCTTTTATTTCTCAGCCAGGATTCAGAGCCAAAATAAATCTGACTGCTTTACCTGTTTAAAATTAAAACACGTCTGATTTCTAAATCCCTTTCTAAGGACCAAATCAATAATAAATGTTTTAAAAGGCTCATAACCAGGAGAAAGTAGGACTGTGCCTCTTCTTCTTCCCAAAGTCTTGTGAAGTGGGGGAAAAACCATGGGGTGGCTTGTCTTTGTTGCAGCTGTATTTTCCAGTTCTGCAACCTACCTCAAGGTGATATTTCTTTTGGCTTCAATTTGCCTTGATTATGGGATGTGTGAAAGCTTTACAATGATGTCTCCATTACGGATGGGTGCCATCCTACCTGTGGTCCAGACTGGCTGACTGCCACTCATGAAGCCCTGGATGTGTGTTATACAGTGGCCACACTCACCTACCCGGCCACTCTCAGAACACGCTCAGAAATGGCACCTCTTAATGGAGTATGCAGTAAGATCAAAGGACTATAGCCCAAATTGTTGTGCTACAAGAGCTTGCCAACTTAAAAGCAGGTTTTTCTTGTGCTTTTACTGGCTTTTCATCAGGAAGGACTCTGCAACCTCTGAAAACCCTCCACTGCAGGCACCAGGGCGGGTCCTTCCGTAGGCAAGAAACCTGCTCCTGCAGATATGTTCTGAGGTGTTGATTGTTTGGACATGAAATCATACTGGAGAAACAGAAGATGTCATTGCCTAATGATAAATTGGCCACTGACCTCCAGACACTGTGAAGTAAACTTCAGTACGGAGTGATTTTGGTGTGAAGTTGGTGAGATATCAGGAACTGAGCATTTCTTCTTTGATGCAAAAGAAATTTGTGTCTTGCCTGCTAAAGAAATTTGTTAGGATGAATTTCTAATCCATCCTAAAAAAAAAAAAAAATCTCTAAGGATGTTCTAACAGGTGACATAAAGGAATTGAAAAATTTCCATATTTGACCTCTGTAAAATGTGACTCCTGAAAATAACTCACAGATTCTTTTGTAGACAGAACTGTATTTACATTTGAAGGTGTATCAGGCATTATGTGTTTTTTAAACCACTACTTTAATGAAAAAAATTCCCTGAAGGTGAGAGAGGAAGCAACTAACAGAAATTATCATTTACACAGGAGGAACCAAAACTTAGAGGATGTAAAAAACTCCTGTTGCTATTTCACGAATTTCAGGCTTAGGAATTCTGCAGTCTGGTGGATGACATGGTTTTTCAAATATGGAAAACATTGGCCATATACTTATTACAAATGTAATAAATTTGATTATTAAATGATGCATTATTATTTCTTGTTAATATATTTAAGGTATTAATTAGGTTATGTTTTAGTTTTGTTCAAGTATACCTTTTTAGACTATGACCTGACATATCTTCTCTGCAGCACTGTTAAGATTTGAAAACAGGTTTCCTGGTGACATCAAAGATCCCTTTAGGTAAGTCTGGAAGTGATTTTACATCCTGTCTGGCAGTGACCATTTGTATATGCTTAGCAAAAAAAGAACAAGAACAGGAAAATTTATACATTGGCACTTTCCTTCGTGTGTCTTTCCAGCTTTCAGCAATCTACAATCTAGGGACTTCTAAAGCCATCAGTGTAGAGGCTTAATAATCTCTAGTGGATGTTTCTTTCATTAATTTGTTTTAAAAAGTACTTTCTGAGCCTACTTATAGTCTGGCCTCTGAAACATGGTGTGGTGATGAGTTACTTAATTTAATTATAATATGCATGGTAATTTCACTGTGTACCCTCAGTTCTTTCATCATGAGAAACTATAAGAAGTCTCAGAAAATTGTTCTGCTAGCAGTCTTTTTAGTATCTTCTCTTTTCCAAGCTGAAGTGTATTAACTTTGTTTTTCCGGGTACAAAAAAGGCTGTATATCTCTGGTCACCCCTGTAGCCTTTATCTACCCATTTCTTAGTCCTGGGCTATTTTGCAGATGAGATAAGAAAAGCTGGAAGCACTGAGGCTATAAGAAAGCAGTAGTTAATCCATGAGCTAACAGTGGAAGGAATTATTCTCAATTCTTTTCTTAATATATTTTACATTTTATTTCCTTTCTGTATTGCCATTGAGAATTGAGCAGATATTTTCTATTCTCCTGTAAAGACTTCATATTCTGTTACCTACACAGTAATTGTCATTTTAAAATACATCATGGTGTACATGCAGTTCTTTTACTCCAAGTATTTTTCTTTGCACACAAAAATTTCAAGTCTGCCATTTTTGCTGTTTTTCTTTTTTTCTTTTCTCTATTTAGACAGTGCTATGAGAACATTTTGCAACACTTCTCAAAACTTTGTTTTCTCCTTGTCCTAATTATTTTTGTGTTGTCTACAAATATTGTGGCCTCTGTAGTCAGTAACTTTCTCAAAAATTTGATTTGTTAATCATACCACAGGTCCAAACACAAATCTCTACAGGGCACCTCTGGTATTCTCCATTCATTCTTCTCCACTGTGACATGGTCATCATGGTCAGAAGCTGGCTGATGTGATGCAAATCTTATACCTGCTTTTTAAGTTTGTTTTGTTCAGCAGATAAAGAATTAAAAAATAATATATCCTTGCAGAATATATTTTAAATGATAGTATAAAATTCTAAGGAACACATGACCACAATTAATTTTTAATACATCCTGAATTAGTCTGTGTTTTTGCAGATAAACATCAGATTTGATCACTCATAAAGTAAGTCTGAATTCAGTTTTAAAATGTATCTGCTTTGTTTTGAAACGATGCCTGACAAGCATGAAATATATTTTATTGTTCTCTTTAACTAGACAGAAATCATTACTTGAATCTATAGCATGTAATTTTGTGCAGGAAGCTGAGTTATATTTTGAGATTAATGAGGGAGAAAAGAAGCTGACAGTTTTAGGTCCTAATGTCTAGGGTTTATAAGATATTATGACATGCTTAATTTGGAGAATCACTTTTTTATTTATGTGTGTATGCGCACACATTTTATCTCTTTGAAAGGACAAATATGCCTTTCCTATATCCAACAGATGTTTATTATACCTGTTCTTGCAGCTTCAGACAAACAACACTCCATAATATTCCTACAGAGCCTGGTCTGGGACTGATGTATCAGTCCTTTTGAAAATCCTTTTTATGAATCCAACCTAACACTGATTTTGTGCAAGTAAGTCAACCAGCCATCTTATCTCTAGAAGACTTAAGTGTAACTGATAATATTGTCGTTATAAAACCCTTCCCAAAGAGAAATATCTTTTTGTTCCTGTTTCAAGCTTTCCTAATCAAAAAATATCCCTTTTGTTATTCTCCTTACATTGAATTTTCCAATATCCATTTCTTTCTTAAAACAAACACAGTTCAAATCCAGTGGAAGCTTTTCCTTTTTTTTTTTTCTTTAATATTTTCACCAAGATTATTTCACAGGCTTTACTCCTGTTTTGCATTAACACATCTTCATATCAGCAGAATACCATTTTGACCATGAGCATGAATACTGTACTCTGACCAGGGTTATTAAATGCTCTCTTCACTCTGTGCTATCAATTGACATTCTCATGACAAAAATGAAAGGTGGCATAACCCCACATGAAAGTCAAAATACTCATTTATCATTACAAACTGACTGTAGATCAAGAGCTAATAATGGAAGAACTAAAAGAAATACAGCAGCTGTGCTTTAAAAATTCTTCTAAGTCAGTTCTATACAGAGAAGGAAACCACAGAATTTAATTAACCTTTTCTGTACACCACATTAATACTATTTATGTTATGTAAGGCATTTGTTTACTTCCCATAGTTTGAAGAAAGTACAAAGAGAAACATAGTACATTCTTTTTAATCATTCTTGGCAACACCAAACTTCTTTGTGAAACTTGATTTTGGGAGAGGAAACATCCTGATGCTAAAGGATTTAATTCTCTTTTTTTTAAATAAGTTTTTGAATTTGATTTCAGAAAATGATGTTGAATAAAACTAGTTACTGAACATGCTGAATCAGATGATCTCAAATCCTTAATTTTATTTCTCAGTGTATAAATTGCTTTACATTTAAATTCCTTCTGCTTTTCTTACATTGTTTTTAATAAGCTTAATTGTTGATACAAGTTGTTTTCTATTTTTACAGTTTCTTTTAATGGCTTTGTCTGGTAAATATTGTTCATATATTCTAGACTGATAAAAGATATATAGGTACTGATGGGAAACATTCATAACAGTTATTGTAGGTCATGAAAATAAGTTATGGTTGCAAGCAAGACATTTTTATTATCTTAGCTAAACATTTTTGGATTATCATTAGTGCAGGGAGATTTATGACTTCCTGAACTGAAGTTAAGGATGGCTTTTGAAAGTTATTTCCTCTCCTTTTTCCTTCCTTCTTATCTTTTAAGTTTTAAATGTTGGAGATAATGTGCAATATATTAGGTTGTACAAAATGAATTAATTTCCTTACCTCTGTGAGAGAAGCAAATATACACTAACTATAATTACAAAATGTCATTCATTAATTAGCACAATGTTTGTGGATCCCTTATTGGCACTCTGCAATCTGTATTTTTCTGTATTTTATGATGAAATCACACCCACATAGCTCAATCAGTTGGTAATTCCAATTTAGGAGGAAGGGATGTATCAATTACAAATATTCATGGGAGAACTGGAGATGCTTTGAGCAGCGACACAGCCTCTCATTCTAGGAGATAAATGTGTGGCCCAGTGCAGTAAAGAATCTCCCAATGAAGACTGTACCATTGCCATTTTTCTGTTTCACTTTTGTTAGCTGACACTATACTTCATGCATTATCAAAGCTAATAACAAAATAATTATTTCAGAAACAAAACACATGAATATTCTCATTCTATTCTATTACTAGAAAAATTGGTAGAGAAAATATATGCCAGTAGAATAACAGAAATTATTAGGGATACATAATTTTTCAGTTCTATTTCAAATCCTAAGACTGATTACTCTTTTCATTCAGGGCAGAATGACCACTGGAAAAATTAATTTGAAACATTATTATATTGAAAATAAGTTTAAAAACTGTTTTGAAATATTTGAAACAAGCAGAAAGATGTCAATCTATTTCAGTGTTCCATTTTGAAACTAATACGATAAGAATAGCCAAAACACAGAAGTCCCTTTCAAGCATGCATACCAAGTCCACTTGTTCAGTCTGGCCAGGACCAATGTTCTGCAACACCTGGGAACAATCACATACAAAAACAGTCAGTAGACAAAGAATCAATGTCAGTAACAATCTGTAAAATTATCCATTACGTATTACTGTGAAGTGCTGATTTCTAAATTTTGCTTTTTTTGCTATTCATATTTTATCTGTCCACAGGCTCTTGTGTCCGTTTCAAAGTATCCAAAATATCTGTTAATAATCATGTACTCAATTCTATTGCTTCTGAATCTGCTGGAAAAAAAACCAAAATCCTGGACTGATGTATTGGAGAAGAGGACATAGAGCAAAAGTTTTTCTCCAATTCTGTCAAAAAATATCTCTACCATATTCACAGACACCCTGTAAATATACCTACTTGAAGCATGGACGAAAAATCAAAACCCCACAATTCCAATAACGATTTGTAGGGCCGGTATGTTTATGAGTTTATGACAGCGCTGGGTGCATGTGAGAATTGTTTCCCTTCAAAGGACATGTGCGCCCCTGAGAACTCCTGGTCCTTTTTTATTACCCTTGCTAATTTACATATGCATAAAATTTCACAATAGTTTCATGCATATTCATTCTGCTGATTTTGGTTACATCTACAGCTAGTTACACTTGTACTCAGTTTTTGTCAGAAAGTACAGAGAGAACTTCTGGGTCACTCTGTGCTGTCTGTTTCAAGGTCCGAGGAGTCTTTCTTATCTCTTTAGCTTGGAAATTTGCCTTCTTTCTCCTCAGCTGGGGCAGTTTTGCTAGTGCTGCAGTTACCAGACTAAACAGCATATTTTACTTATGTTAGCAAGCTTAAAGCGGCACATTTCACCTAAATCCAAAGGGATTTCTACCCTGTTAAATTTTTACTCTGTCTCACCTCACCTGCCCTTGTCTTAACTGCCTTGCCTCCCAGCAAGCACTGAGGTCTGGCCAAAGAAGTTCAATATGGAAGCCACTCTGTGTCCTCCCATCTAGCTCTTTAAAGCTCATAATTTATAGCAGTTCATCATAATTATGATCTAGACTTGTACCATATATTTTAAAGATTTTCAGTTGTACTGTTTTCCTTACACGGGAAATATTTGGGTTAAAAAGAGTTATAAAAATGTTTTTTTCTTTAGAGAAGGTAATGGTGGTTCTGCATTTATGAAGCATCTATAAGCATAGGTGTCATCATTTTTTTTTTTGTGTGCATGCGCGTGATACAGCTGAATGTGATGTGAATTCTCTCCTATACTGTGAAGGGCTTTTCACTTTTCCTGACTGTATTCATAGACTTCATAGACCTTTGGCAATGTTGAATTGATATTTTATGTGTTCTGGTGTAACTCCTGGTATCACACACAAACATAGTCTATCAATAATCATGCCCCCAAATTTGGCAGCCTGGCCATGAAGTTCATCACAAGAAATCCCACTATCACTTTTCCTTAGCAAGAATGCAGCAGTTCTGCCATTGCTGTGGGCTGTCCAAATGCAGGGAGAAGTCGAATTTACCTGACAGGCTCACTTTTTACATGAGAGTGTAGAGTTCTGAACAGTACAGAACGGTCTTACTGAGGATTTTGCTTCTTGCTGCAATTGTGCCCCAATTCTCGTCCCAGAGTTATCTAGCCATTGCAACAAAAAAAAATTAAAAAAAAAAAAAAAAACACCAAAAAAAAAACAACATTAAGCTGTCTTGTTAGATTCAGCATGAAACTAAATCCATCAAATTATGCAGGTTTTCCCATATATGGACCTCTACAATACCCTTGAATATAACTTGTAAAGGAAAGGTCTGAAACATAAGACACATTCTACACACTCCTCACACTGCCACTGAGACTTCTGGTATGTATGGGAAGTGCCTTTAAAATAAATTACTGTTTGCAACTGCTTGTCTTCCTTGTCACAGCAGGATGTCTCACTTCATGAGCTAAAGAAAGCTGAAAGAAAGGTAAGGCAAAGAGGTATAAAAAGAAGTATTTGTTGCAAAAAAAAAAAAAAAAGTGTACAGCTTATTCCAGCTCTATCAAAAGTTTCTGGAAATCAAAGGAAAGTTTCTGGAAATCAAAGGAAAAATCTATTACCTTGAGCTAAGTATACATCACTGGGTTTTATGGCCTCTGTGTTATTTCCTGCCCAGTTGTGTCTAATTAATGACAAGAGAAAGTGTTTTATGATTATGATGATGCAAAGGTTCTTTGGTTTGCTCAGACTGGTAATAAAGCTGTGTATGCTGAGAATAGAGAAAATGGATCAAATGACAAATGATCTCATTCAACATAACCTGAATTTGAATGATTTTGAATTAAACATTGGCAGTTAATGTATTTTAGAAAAGGAATACCTATTGTGCACAACCTGCAGTATTTACTGGTTTTGGATCTGATCCTGACTACTGCCAGAGTACTAAAAGGTACTCTGAGATGATATTAAATGGGACAGCTCAGAAATTCTGCAGAGTTGGGACCCCATGGAGTAGGTTAGGGAGGGAACATAAACAGAAGATATGGCCAGGGAATGAGAAGTACTGCTAGACTGCACTGACAAGTTCTGCTTCAGACACCTTGGAAGCTGAGGTAATTAGCTTTTGCAGTGTGTAACAGTCAAGAGGGAACTAAAATTTGTGACTGAAACTTAAGATATGTGTCCAAAAACTTTTCTTACAATGTTCCTGGAGGTAACTTTAAAGCACAATCAGCTTCCATAGAGCACCTGCTCCAGGAAACTCAGGACTGGTGCTTTCTTTTTTCTTGCTCAGTTCAGCTTCAGCTGCCTCCAGGGTGCACCATGGCACGGACTGAACAGCATTATCCTCACTGGTTGAGTCAGCACCAGACGTCACTGAGGACCACACAGCAGATCTCACACCGCTGCTCTGGCGCCGCTTCCCAGCACATCTGTGCTACCAGATGAGGTGTGCTCCTTTGTTGATCAAGGACAAAATTACACAGATTGCAGTACAGAAAGTTTTATTCCTGATGACCCTAGACAGAATGGAGGGAACTTTCTTGGAAATCCTGGATCACAGGGATCTGAAGACAGAGTCCTCACTCCAGTCTTCTGAAAGTGAGATGGCTCTGCATGTTTTCCATTTGCCCTAGGTGAAAACTTTGCAATAAGTAATTAAATGAATATGTTTAAACATTTTTTAAAGACTATTTCAGCAAGATACTATCTTATTACTTGCTCTGCTTAAATCAGAAAATTATTTTTTATTCTATAGAAGTCTCACTCAAAAAATATTCCATAGTATACTGAAATTTCCAGTGACTAGAGACTAAGATAATGGCAGTCCTCTTTCAAAATAAATATAAAGAATATCCTTAGTTGTCCATAAGGTGAATCAAGGTATTTGATCACTCATCTTCCCAAGAAATGGCATGAGGATATGACAAATCATAAAACAAGACATGACAGATAGCCTGTGAAGGAATATACCAGAGAAACAGTCTCCACACTGGATTTCAGCTGAGATTGTAATGTTTTAAAGTTAGCAAAAGTAACACAATTTTAGTTATTAGTTCTTCACTTTGGAAGAACAGTTATTAGAGCCTGATGCAAAATTAAAACCTTCATCATCCTCCATTATACAGCCATACATAATTCATAAAAATTTCCGTATCACATAAAATAGCTCAGTGTTTAAGTGTATGGAAAATATGTATTTACAGCATTCCGGGCACTAATGAGGTAGTTTTGCTTCATATGATCGCACTCAGGGAAAAAAAGCAGAAGATCAGAAGTTCATTACCTGAGCCACTTCAGAGACTCATAGTCAGAAGCCTTTGACAGGATTTTAAAATTAACTCAGTGGGAATAGCAGACACAAGGGCTAGAAGGAGATAAATTAAGCTATGAAGAACTGTTTATAATATTCACTAATTAGACCAAGTGTTGGTTCAATGTTCCTCTTTATTAATTATATAAATAAAGATATTTGGAATGTTAGCAATTTTAGATGGCCAGTTGCTGCTTTGAGTGTTCCATACCGAGCGCGTGATATTACTGCTCTGACTTTACATTGTTACAGCAATATTATCAGTGCCAGATCCAGCCATTTCAAAATAAAAGACTAATAACAGCCTTCCTCTCTGGTATTTTTAAATTGAATAAAATGATGCTAGACTATAAAGTAAACACAAGAGTCCATTTTACCTGCCTTACAAACCATATTTGCAAGCTTTGCTCCAAATCTGTGAGCTTTTTCCCCTCCCTGAATATTAATTTATCTAGCAATCTAAAAGCAACAGCTTTTAGCTGAGTAGTTTTTCTAATGATTAGCACCATTAACATGACTGAGAAAGCTGAGCCTCATCTTAAGACATGCCCTGCATTATATTAAGCACAGCTGCCTATCTACTAGTGACTATTTTTTTTTTTTTATGAATGTTATCCAATATGTTGACTTGTTTAAAATGATCTTACAGGAGACATTATTCATGAGATCACTGGTCTCCCAGGGTGGAATTGGACACCCACATTCCTGCAGTCCTTTCTGAACTTCACAGAACAGGGAAATCTGGCATCAGGGACACCTCATCACTCCTAAAATTATCCCATTTAGGGATTTCAATGATTTTCTGTATGAGAGGTGTTATGAGAACAACTGAATTACTGTAACTATGAAATCTTTTTTTTCTGATGAAAAATGGTTTAGAGTCCATTTGCAGGTTAAAAAAATCTAGATTTTAATGAGTCTGAGTATTAACCAACATTGCTAATGCCATGACATAGATGGTGGATTACTGCAAAGTATCTATGATGATGATCTTGCTCCTCATCTTTCTAGACATGAGAAAAGGAAAAATGTTCCTTTCATATTCACATCTGAGAGTGGAAGTCTCATCATTCTTTTTCTCTTTTTGGTCTTTGAAGTTTTACTGGTTGTCTGCCTTGAAGTCTTTCAGATGCTACAGAGGATGCAAAAACATACTTTGTTGGAGAGTCATAAATATCACAGCAACTTCATACAAAGATAATGGCACATTTTAGAAGAAAATGTGAAATATTTTCAAAAGGTGCACCACCTTAAGAATGAAAATGAAGAGTAGAAGGTGGTTGTTTTATCAATAATACAGCTTTGTATGTTACTTTTGTAAAAATAGTGGCATGTAGAAAATACATTCCCATTCCCATCAGGACATTAGGCAATTTTTCTCCTGCAGTGAGTTGGCTTTTGTAGTCTCAAATACTCTCTATGTATGCGCGTACTGATTTTTCATAGTAGTCAAGAATATTCTTGTGTTAGTTGTTTTAATCTTTCTTTTAGTAATGGCAAGATATCATATGAGTATATTCTATTGGTTTAGACCTGGCACATTAACCTTACACTTTGTGCATCTCTAAAGCAAAGACATTATTTCTCTGATCACAGGCAAAAATCTGTGACTGAACTTCAGAACAACTTTCAGCACTAGTAGGAAAGAAATACAGACTATAGCCTTCCTCTCTCCATTCTTGCAGAATCACATCTCCAGTAAGGACAGCCACCATCACCACTCCTGCCCAGGCTGTCCCTTAGGCTCCTTCCAGGGGAGGATAGATGTAACTAAACTGAAATATTCCCAAAGAGCTAGATTTTGACATTTTTTGGTACTTTATTCACTGGAAGTCTTACAGATATCAATAGGGAAATTTAAATACGTGTAGCTTAACATGAACAAAAATAAAGATGCCATGCTCATAAAGAAGATGCTTTAGATATCTCATTATCATCAAAAGGACAGAATCTAAATTATATAAATGGCCTCTTAGATGTTGGGGGCATGGAGGGGGGGTATGGTGGCAAAGTTGCATAGCACCACTCATACATGTGGTCTACTTGTTTGGCAATCATTCCTATGAAACTTATTATGGACTGTCCTTTTGACATTTTGGACATAAAAGTCTGCACAAATGGAAATCAAACAAACAAACAAAAAAAAAAAAAAAAACAAAAAAAAAAAAAAAAAAAAAACAAAAAAAACAAAACCAGAAAAATTCTTCTTTTCCCTTCTGGTACATTTTAAGGAATTAATATCTTCTGCTCACAGAGCATTTGAATACATAAAATGCCTAAGTATTAAATGAGAAAATTGTATGAATTTATATTGACCAGAACAGAACTGAATTTGGTAGACGAATACACTGTTTATTAGAAAATTTGCTACAATACAGTTAAGAAACACTATTGGTCATCTACCAATATTACTATTTTACCTTAGTGTAGAAGTTGCTAATATATAGCACAAGCAGCACATACTTCTCTTCAAAGAAATTGACACTTGTTTCATTCAAAATAGTTTTCAGATTTAAGTGGATTTTTTTTTAAATCTCAATCAGTGTTTTCTTGTGTTTAGCATGTACACTTCAATATATTGGTTTTATTTTATCTGTTAAAAATAGGTTTTCATTAGTTAGGCTTTTTCAATTTTGCTGAAGCTTATGCTATATGATTCTGACTGGAGAGTAACACAATTTTCCTCAGCATCATGCCAAGTGTGATATCTAACAGCCACAAGAGAATATTTAGAGTTTAACAGACATATCTTATTATACAAAGACTATAAAACAAATTGGCCAGGGTTGTTTAAGCCTGTAGTTTCACAGACACACCAATAAACAGCAGGTGATGTTTTGCTGTGTTCCATGCAATTCTAACCACTGAAGACAAGTAGTTAATTAATGAGTCACAAGTTCAGTAAGATTTGACACTGTGGAAAAGGACTAAAAACCATGTCATATGATGAATAAACCAAACACTAAGAAGCAAAGAAAATAACTCCCATGGTAAAATTACACAAGGTAATGTAAAACTAAGCAAGGGAACTCAGTGACAGGCCTTTTATATTTTAATGTAAAGTATTACAAGAATGAAAAATATCTAAGAGTGCTGTTGAAGAGGTCTCTGGAGCTGGACCAAGTCTATTTTACTGCCCTTACTTTTCTAGTAGGGTCTAGGGAAACAGCATGGGGAAAATTATGTCCAACAGTAAAAACAGGGACAGAAAGGCTCCAGGAAACATGACTTCAATTGCTGCAAACAATTTTTAAATTTAAGCCTGTAAGTTCTGATCCTTACCCAAGGACAATTTGCACATATCTGTGATCTTTTTAAAATGGGGAAAATATTTGAATACAGCAAACTAACAACAGGAGGCAGAGGCAATGCACCTGTGCAATTCTTTCCCGAGTAAAGAAAAGGAGAAAGCAAAAGAAGTACATGCGGATAACTGTTCCCAAGAGGAGCCAGAAGACCTGCAGAGACAACTGAAAAGAAAGCATGTGAACCTTACAGTCGCTAGGGGACCAGCACTGCAGAAGCCTCCACATCCCATCTCACAAGGGCAGTAACGCTTGTGGAAGTGTGGAGCTCCCCAGACAGAAAGGAGAGAAAATAATGTGCTTTGTTTGTGCTTCTGCCCAGCTTGCTTCCTTTTGGTATTACTTGAGGCAGGCTTGGTATGTCTCAAGTAGGAAAACACATCTGATTCATCATGGAATGTGCAGTCCCCTGCTGTGCTTGTGAGTCTCTTAAAAACAGCTATATCACAATCATCTTGATAAATAAGGTACATTTGAAAATGTAGAAAAATTGCAAAAACGTGTTTTTTCCAATCCTTGAATGACCTCCCTGTCCCATGGGCAACAAAGAACCTTTGCTGCTTCTTGCTGGAGAAAAAGTTTAAGCTGGATAAAAGGTGAATTGTTGTCTGTATCAGAATCCTTAATACACATGCAATGCAGTTTGTGTCAAGTCCTGGTCTTTGACACCAGTAGGATGCTTTGATGAAAATTACTTGCTATTTATGTTTGATTGTGTTTGCTGAGTTTTAAATAAGTCTCATGGGATGACCTCAATTGGACTTAGACACCATGGAGATTTCATGGGTAATGGATGTGAAAAACTTTATTATCAAAAGTATAAATTAATCTGCTCAATAAATATACATTTATTTAAATGCAAAATAAATTTTAACTATAACACAGCTGCTACACTGCAATGAATTACATTTTCTACATAGAGCATGTTAAGATTAGTTATCCTATAATTGGTATCACATTGGGATTTTGCTTTAAATATTTACCCATGATAAAAAGATTTCTAATAAGGCTAAAGACTTTCATGTTCATTGTTAACCTTGCAGTGACTGGTTTTTTGTGTTTTTTTTTCCCAAGAAATAAAGGACAAAACATCTCTGGTCATTTCTTAACACTGGGGGATTTTTTTTCCCATGCTTCAGTATTATTTTTTTGGGGTAGTTTTCAAGTTTTCTTTTCTTTTTTACATTTGCAAGATATTTGTTCTCAACAGTGAAAGACATACTATAGCCTAATTTTCGGTTGATTATTTTATGTCATTATGCTTGACAGCCTCAAACTGTGTGTGCATTGTGAGGCTTCTGTTCTACAAGCACACAAACCATGAATGGCACAAAGATACTTTTGCAGGGAAGGCATTGAACTGGAAAAGAGAGGCCCTGAAATAAGAATATTCTACCTCTGTAAGTCTGCATGCTTTCCCCCTGTGCTCAGGTGAGAAATGGGCATCTACCTTTTCCAGGTACCTCTAAAACTTTGTTCTGAAACATAACCAGAACTCAAGCCTAAGAATTCAGGTCTTGTTCTAAGAGGGTTTTATTAAACAGTGCTGAAGCTTTCAGTGTACGGGTGAATTACCATTTTTCATCACACTCTCTCTGCCTCTTAAATCTACTAAGCAGAGTTGGTGAAGTCCCTGTCCGATATAATTTGGTTCAGCAGGAAGACTTGCTTTCTAAGGTGCTGGATGAGTGATTCATCATCCCTGTTGCTACAAAGTTGAAATTAATTATATCAAAATAAGTGATGCACCAGTGCAGCCTAATAGTGGTGCACAAGGTATGCCTTGCTCCTTCTCTTTAAAAATATTCTGTTCCATAGCTCTGATGATCTAGTAATCTTCTGCTTCCTTTCTTTCTTTTCCCAGTATATAAAGATAATGCTATATTTAGAGGAGTGGCAGTGCATCTCATTTACTGTGAGATAGGAAAGAAAAGAAATACAAAATATTGCAAGGATGAAAATGAAATTTAGCTTTCATTATCCCCCCCCCCCTTTTTTTTTTTTTCTGTAATTCTGGTTTATAAATCTAAATAGAAATCTTTGTTTATTTTTGGTTTAATCCTCTGTAGATCCTGAAGCTGCTTTTCATTCAGTTCATGCTCACATGTGTCTGACATTTATAGAAATAGTTCCAACAGCTAACAGTAGTCCCTTCAAAGTTGTGCTTGTGTCATTAGATGTTTATTGTTCTCTTTTGTAAAATATAAAGATACCCTCCCCTGTCCTTCATCAAGATAATGAAGCTGACAATTAGGTCATAAGTGTCATGACTATACCATGACATAGTGACTGTTTTTAATGGTACTTTGCAAGCTGGAGAATAAGAATAATGGTATTCCAAACAGCTAAAGACATGCATTATTTCTGAAAAACAGTACATTTTCATTATGCCTAATCTTTTACAAAGCAGTGGGCAATTTAGAATTCAATGTAATTAGGAATACATTCTGTATTAGCTTCACAGCTAATTCTCAAAATTATTTTTTTTCTCTGAAATGAATTCTGAGATATTTATTGATAAAAACCAAAGTCATCTACTATCCCACATTATTTAATTGATAAAATCATTAGGTACATCAAAACTTTTATATTTGATGAAGTCAGCAAGTACTGGTAGGCACCTTGCCCCTTTGTCCTTTTCTTAGCCTCCCATTTGGTATTTTGATATCAACACAGTCTCACATGCCACTGTACAAGAAAGATGACTGACAAGTAGGAAGGGTCACTCCTCTTGTGACTTTAGGAGAACACTCTTCCTTAAATACAACTTTCCCAACCAAATGCCTATGATTGTACCTCGAGGGGCCCTTTCAGTGGCACTACTTGATCTGGCACAAACTCATCACATTATCTGAGGGGTGAAGCATATTTTGTATTTCATTCCTTGATACTGAAATAATTCATAAGGATCCAGTTACTCCTGCAGAGCTGCAGCAGGAGCCATCCACTCTTTCCACTGAGCCATATCAGTCCACTTGGCTTTCTTTTCAGCTCCTCTTCCCTGCTTTCCCAATACAATTCTGAGCTCAACACTAACTGCAATTACAGGTACTCATTCCTCTGTCAGATACCAAGTACTGCTATCACAGAACCTACCCAGTTCTGACCTGCTGTCAGTTCTCACTAGAGTTTATTGAGATTTTTACCCAGCAGAAAATCCACAGGAAAAGAAAAAAATTACATAAAATTGAATTACAAATATCTTTTGAACGGAAAAAAAAAACTTTGTAGTCAGAATAAGAAAGCCCAATCCCTCACTATCAGACAGATTTTTTCCCAATGCCATGAATTGTTTCAACAATGTAAATTGGCTTCTCCCCTAGCTCCAGCTTTTCAACAGCCCCTCATATTTTCAGTCCTTATTTTGTCTCTGCTTCTCTCTGATTTAATCCAAGTTTTGCTTTAGAAAAATGTCACCGATGTATCTATTTCAGAATGTCTCTGAAGGCAAATATGTGACCTCCTTGTGGTACCTGTCTCTGTTCAACATCGAGCTCTGAGCTGCTTCCTTTTCCTCATACTACTCCTAAGTTTTTTACCTACTGTCAGTGATTATTTATTTAATGCCTTAAACATTCCTTACATTCATTTATCTGATAGCAAAATTATTTCCTCAAGTTTTCTATGCTTTAGGGAAACAATGTCAGTTTAATTCTAGACTATATCATGAAGGAAAAGAAAATTCTTACTTTCCCTGATCCAGAGATTTCCAAAACAGGTTTATTCCATACAAGAGTGAGGTCAAGAAATAGTTTAGAGGCTGCACACAATCATTTTTGGGTAGAATATTGTTTACCAATTTTTTTTTAAAGATTATGCATTTCACAACAGTTTTTAGAGATGCTTCATGAAAATCAAATTAACACAATGTCTTGTGTCTAGTACAAAATAAGTGTTCCTTTTTAAAAAGCCTGAGAATTTTAATGTCAAACAACTCTGTAGTATTTCTAAAAAATAACATTTAAGAGCTGCTTAACAGTTATATTTAATAAAGTAAATTTTAATTCTATATGCATTGTCTGCAGTGTGTGTCTAAGTTTCCAACAGTTGACGAACCTAATTTTTTATACTGTATTAGTGAATAAAATATGCAGCTGTATTCCAAAATCAATATTTTCCTCAAGTGTTTCTTTTTTTGCAACAGTTTTTCTTCTGAATATTACTGGTCTTCAGCATTGAGGGAGATCTCATATATTTGTAATTCTTTCCCATTGTTAGTTCTAGTCTCTATTCTTTATATTTTATCAAATATAAACCTGCTCAACTTTCACAATTAAAAAGCCAGGGTTATTATTTTACAAGACATGCAAGATGTTACTCTAAAGGTTGTTTTGATATTTTTAACTGGAGAGAGGAATGTTTTTCCTTCTGCTCTGGGTTACTATGTGAAGAATCATCATCCTGAAATATCACACCTTTGAGGTTAAAAGCATGCCATAAAAAAAAAAAATGCTGTGGAATACTAAGCATCATGACCACCAGCAATACCAAAACCTATAAAAAAATATAAATAAGTAAATTAAATAAGCCCTAAGCCCCCCCCCAAAGGATCTCTTTTAGGTTAAATCTATCAGAAAATCCCACATTTTTATTCAATACTACAAGAGGCTTGGGGAGTGTCTACCTTCTTTATTCTCTCCCTCTGGTTTCCTTTTGATTTTCTTTTACTTGGGGTTCAACTGCAAAATCTCTTTCATTTCTATTACCAAAAAAAGTGGATGCCATTTGCACATCTGCTCTTCTGTTTGTTCAGAATACAGGACTGTAAGCCTATTCTTTGCCTTCTTCCAGCCCTTCTCCACTTGCCCACATCCAGCACTTCACCAGTCCCCCAGGGACTCTTGGTGGCCCCACTGACTACAGCTTTGGGCTTCACTGCACAACAGATCCTTGACTCTGCACCTCACACTGGCTCTTTCATCTCACCTTGCATTTCTTCCGTCTACATTCTACTTTGTTGAAATCAGAAAAGTAGAAAATAATGTAATTTTCTCTTTTGTTCTTTGCATGTGCTTTTTTTTTAAAGCTATGTTTGATGGTTAGAACCTCTTTCTCACCTCACTGGCACTTATCTGATTTTTAATTTCCTATACTGCTTGCTGCCATTTCAATCTTCAGCTCTGAGAAAACTGAGCAACTTTATTATTATTGTCATGCTAAATTTACATGTAACTAAACATGGGACTATAATAATTTATATTACATTTTTAATTTTATTATTATTGTCATGTTACATTTATATGTAACTAAAGATGGGACTATAATTATTTATATTGCATTATGAATTTAAGCCCAGATTAGTGTTTGTATTTGCTTTGTGTCCACGGTATCCATATATAAATCCATTGAAGCTACAGTTTGTAAGTAAATCTCTAAGCGAATGGGATAGAAACTGGACATTGGTCTAGCAAAGACCAATGTGTACCTCATTGAAAGTAGACTGATTTGAGCCATGCAGTTCGTCACTGTGCTGGGAGTCTTTTCAGGGATCTTGTGAAACCCTCACAAAGACCAATGGGATGCTTTCTAAAGAATATTAAAATTACGGGTGATATTTAATTTGTCAGTCCTGAATATGAAGTAAATTTCTGACACCACAAAAACTGCTGAGTTGTTCTGTAGTACTTCTGTAAACAACAGCCAGGAGAGGTGAGAGAATTCCTGCCAGGTTTCATCCAGGAGTGCCTCTACCACTGATCCAGGGGGAAAGCTAAAAGCACATGACCAGGGCACAGTGGTACGCCCACAACATACCGTGCTTTTTGTTTCAGGGACTTTTTGCTTGAGAGGTAATAACTTCATATATAGCAGTCCTCAGTGGACTTTCCTTCCCTGAATGTGCTCTGTTGTTTATGAGCCCATGTACATTTACTGTAGAAAATGTCCCATGGAGGTTTCATGGCTAGCATTACACTGTATGAGGAAATACATCCTTGCTTTGCTTTGAAGCTGCCTCTTGCTGGTTTATTTGATGGCCATTAAGTTGTGTATTGGAAGAGACAGTGAGTGGGTCCCTACTCATCTTCTCAATGCCTGTAATGATTCTGTGAAGCATTGCTGCATTCCCCTCCGGCTGCTCTTTTAAGCCTGAAGTGTTCTGGTCTTAATAAATTCAGTGGCTTCTTACACATAGTCATTCCGTACCTTTAGACATACCTATTTCTTTTTCTGCACTTTCCCAGCTCTGCTATGGAAATAAAACAATATTCAAGATAAAGAGCATCCTGGATTGATACAAAAGTATAACTATTTTTTGTGGTTTTTTGGATTTTTTTGTGGTGTGGGTTTTTTTGGGTTTTGTTTTTTTTTTTTTTTTTGTTGTTGTTTTTTTTTTTTTTTTTAGTTTTCCAATAGTTGCTAAAATTCCATTTTCTTTTTATGGGACTACCAAGGACTGAAATTATGTTTTCACAGTTCTGTCTATTATGTCTCAAGGTCTTATTTCTTATTTCTTTTTCCCTGAGGAATATAACTTCCCTTTTTATGGAATTTCACCTACCATTTTGTCATCTCTTTATTATTTGTACTCATCTTTTCCACTCTAAAAGTGCTGGTATAATTAGAAAACCTTTTCAGCTAACTTTTGAAAACTCTGCAATGTACATATTGAATAAACCCTGGTTTTGATTTTGGATTCAGTCAGAGGAAACATGCCTTTAAAATATGTAACTCCAAAAGCTTGGAAGTAACTAGTAAGTCCACATGTATCATTGTCTTGAAACAGCACTGAATTGTAATGTGAAATAAAATCATGCACAGAGCTTGCCATTTGTGAATTTGATTAAACAAATCAAAGTTCAGTTTTTCTTCTTGATACCGTTCAAGGAAATGTCATGAAAGAAAAAAAAATTATCATCCATCAGTGTCCGTAAGTATTTAAGAGTTCTGTACTAGTGAAAAAGCTCAGTGAATAATGAAAATTTAAAATCTGTTTTTCAGAATAACTTGAGCTCACCAGAAAGAAATAGCAGGAGTACCTTAGGCACTTATCCTTTTGGGATGCAAACGTTTTATGTCATATGCTTTTATAGATTTAGAGCCAGATAATCATTCTTATATGAACTGTCAATGAAGAACACAGAAAGTGACCAAGATCTAAGAGTAAGTGAAATCATTGCCTAGTTATTTTCACACAGCTTTGTGGCTCGTGGTGATGGGGATGACTGGGCTGGTGGCACTCACCAGCAAGTGAAGTCCCTTCTGATTTAGAGCAGACCTTGCATTCTCCAGAACTGAGAGAGACGCTTTTGCAAGCATCAGTGAAATACAGAGCTTGCCGTAGCTTTTACATAACTTTTCTTATTTACCTCCTGTATATAAGGTGTCACTAATGCTGTTCTCAAACATATTTTTAGAATAACTTTTTCAAGTAAAACTCCTAAATATTTTTATCTGCAGTCTATTTGAATATAGCTGCTAAATATGGCTGATAAACAGCAGAAATGTGCCATAATATTACTCTCACTTATTACCTAAGTCACTCAATAATGGTTTTGAACAAATATCTTTCCATTCAAAGTTTAAAGAACTGTTAAGAGTGTTCAGAAACAGGAATGATTTGAACTTGGGAAGTACATTCTTTTTTTGACTGATGATGAGATACTAGAGCAGATGCCAGTCTGTACAGTTTAATGGAGGGCAGAAAAGAATGACTATTTTCTCAAGTCACATTCTGCATGGTACCAGAAGACAGACTATAACTAAATTGTCATTTTCTCTTAAAGACTGCACAAGAGGGTTCAGGTTTCTGTATTTATGAAAGAATTTTAGAATTACAGGTTGTATTTTTTGACATTCTTGAAGTCATTGCAAGACTGAAGCATTTCTCCACAAGATAATTATTCCTGTATTATGTCAATAAAATTATCTGAAATAGTCTCCTTTGCTATTATCGGTTTAATTGATTAGCAAAGTGTATATGACATGCTTGAGTCCTTTAAATTTTATCATTTTAAAAGATTTTAAAATTAGGACCATTTTAACCTATACATACTGATGGTTATGAAAGACATGTACCTTTTATGATAAAGTATAATAAATAATTGATTTAAAAAGTTCTGATCATGTGTCACTCTAAAACCACATCCTACACGAAGGAAAACAATTCTAATATACTTAATTCTGTGAAATGCCCTCATTTTGATGTCAGAAAGGTAGATTACTTTAACCTAATTCACTTATTCTGAAAACTTTAATTCTCTAAGTCTGCTGAGCCTTTTTAATGAACTGATATTTAACAGAAGATGGAGCATAGTCAAATTTTAGGAGAAATATTGTTCTTTAAGATAAGTGGTAGAGTGTTTATTTTTCAGGAATTCTGTACCAAAAAAGTAATACATGTCTTGGCATTCTCATTCTATACCATTTTAATAGACAAAAAAAAACCCCAAGCTTGTGTAGTTTCTTTCTTTATTTGCATTTAAATGCAGCAGTAGAAAAATATTTTCTTGAGTAAATAAGCTTGGAAGAATTTCAGAAACCTGATAAATATTGATCCTGTTAAGGTAAAGTTCCAAATAAATTCCAGTTCTAACTGTAGATTGGTTTATGAATTGGTTTAAGGAAAAAAAGTATCCGATTTATTGGAATCATTATTATAATTGAACTATTTTGATGTTTATGAAAACTGAAAGCAGTAGAAATGTTTAACTGAGAGAAAAACACAATCAACATCAAGAAAAATAACATGCAGTTCTCTAAAATGCTTCTAAAAAAATTATTCCTGGTATTTTTTCAGTCATCTTTACCCCTAAATAAAGAAAAAGAAGGAGAGAAATATTCTATGTCTCTAACAATATGTGTAGTTGAGATCATTCTTTCATTAGTCTCTGGAGAAATCTGTTCAAATTTCTTTGTTTAAATTATTTTCTTTAGAAGCCCTGTTCTTTCCCATCTCCTATGATGTATAGGCTTTTAGTCAGAGCTTTTAGGCTTAATGATATTGATTTCACTACCTTGATGGAGCCTGCCCAAGTGATATGTTCTCTACCCTGTTGCAAACACATAATTTTGGAGGAGGAATCATAGATAAATTTAAATAAAGAATTGCCTGAAACAGAAAGAACTGAGTTTAAATTTGAAGCTTTTTTTCTTATATGTTGAGCTGCCTAAAGCTGCTATCTCCTTTAATTTTTCACCTAAGACTCACAAATAGCTTTTATCTCACACACCTAAGCACACTAGACTATTTCCTCAGATGGATATTATTTCTTCAGTCAAATTGATTTTTTAGTATTTTAACAATAACAATAAGAAAAATTTACTCTGAGATCATGGTGAATGAACTCAGATTTAGTGTGGCCCAACAGAATTTAAAGAAGTAAAAAAAAAATATATATTTTTGTTTCAAAAACTATGTTTTCAGAGAGATACTGAGGCTTGAATGTGTGGTTATGAAGCTGGTGTGTGGGCTTGGAAAACAGGATAAATAGCACATATGAGTATGTTACTGGATCAAATCTTTTTACCTCAGATTTTAATGTATCTTGGCTCCAACAATGGCCAGATGTGAAAATCCAGGACAGGGGGTTAAGAAATATTGCCTGTACAAGCTCATCTCTTCTCTGATACACCCCTGCAGAAGTTTAAGGACTCCCTGTGCTGCTGTACCTGCTGTGTTTTTCTGTTTAATGTTCCCTGATGAATCAATCTTTCAGCAGTTTTCTGAATTTTAACAGAAAACATCCTGAAGCAGAGAATTTCAAAGTTTAGTGTGAACTGCGAGAACAGCTTGTGTCACTTTTCAGTCTGGAGCTGGCTCATTTCACTGGGCACCACCAGGCAGCTGTGTCACAAGGAAGGGATGGTTCATATGCCCATTCTCTGTCCCTTCTGTTGGCCCCTCCCAGGCTGAGGAGCTCTGGAGTATTTAGCTTCATCCTAAAGAGGAAACAGGAAGATGTATCATATATTTTATCACATTTCAGTAGACTTATGCTGCTGCAACTGTACTGATACTAAACTTCAGGGCTGCTTAACTAAAGCTGGCATGACTTCACTGCAAAGTCAAACCAGATAATGCAATGCAAAGCTTCTCCACTAAAACAGCTGCCTATTCTTTATGATCATCAGCTACAATGGAGTTCTTGATATTTCTCTTCAAAGAATATTGAATTTCTAAAAGTAATCATTTATTCATAACAGTTTGAATTTTATTTTTTCTAGCTATATTAAACCGGAAAAATTAGCTCCTACAAAATGAACTTGAAGCAAAATCTATTCTGCTTCCTAGAACCTATTCTATATGTAGAGTCATATGATTAGTTCCTGATTTAAACCTCAATTCCAATCAAAAGCTTGAGGGCAAAATTGCTCCTTCAAGGTAATTGTGCCAGGAATTTTGAACTCTAGTGGAGGCTTGGAATAGTCAGTTTGTATTTCAAGTTGCAGGTATTAATAAAATCTAGTCTTTTTATGTGTTGGCACTGAAGAGGAGACTTCAATCTCTGTAGTAGAAACATTGCACTGAGTCTAAATATTCTTAATTCATATAAACAGACCACTGTTTTTAGTTTCTGTGTACTAATTTTAATTAATAGAAATCTCTATTGGATTTATTTCGAAAGAACATTGTAAATGCAATTTTTAAAAGACTTACTACACCTGACACCAGAATGCAGTTAGACCTGTGAAATTTTACAGTCATAGATTAAATGTATTAATTTCTGTTCTCTTGTGTCTCTGGAAACTATTTTTATTTTTAGTTTTTAAAATATGCTTTTGAACTGACAGTGAATCCGACAAGAGAGAAAAATGTTCCCCAAGTTAAACTGAACAGAATATTGTGAGGGGCATGCTGGGCAAACAGTCAGCTGAATGCTCTTCATAGAGATTCAAAATCCCTCCTTGATTACTTGGGTAATGTTTTGTATTTGGGTATTGGGTAATGTTTTGCAGATGCAGCAAGCTACCTCCAGAAGAGAGGCTCTCTCCTGTGTTGCAGGAGCTCCAAGGAAAACAGGGGCTTGGTGACCTTCTGAAAGACACTGTAAGCCATAAACCTAACTGCTTAAAACCGTGGAATGTCTGAAGGAGTAAAAAGTTGTATGAAACAGATCATAACTTTCTGAAGAACAAAATCCTGTTCAGCAACTGAAAAGTATTTGAAGCTTGACCGGAGAAGACGAATTAACTGCTGCTCAAGGGTACATCTTATGAGTTACTGACTATCACAGCCCCTTAACCCACACTTTACTACTCCTCTGTTAAGCGCTTGTAAGCTGAACTTAGCTCAAGACTAACTTGGATAAAACACATTTCCAAGGAAGTTGTTCCAGTCAGACACCGAATCTTTTTTTGTCCCACTGGTTAGACACTGAGCTTGCAGCAGTGATGGGCGCTAGCACAGAGGAGGGAGTGACTTCCAAGTCTTGTGAAGTAAATACACTCTTTCCACTCACTAATAATTGCTGCTTTTCAGGGTCTAAGATAAACAGACCGCAGATGCTATCAGGTAAATGGGAAAATAATTCCTGATCTGTAATATGCTTCTTGTTTAGATTTAAGAAATGTTTCACCCATTAACTTGTCAGAACAAAATAAATTTTAAAAATGTGTCTGGAAATGCCTGCCTTTGTTCCCAGACATTGAGGATTCACTGTTCATAAGTGCACTGAGCACATCTGAGTAGCACCGCATGAGTAGTGCTCCATTAGGTTGTTAACAGAAATGAGGCTGCTTGCACGAGGCCAGCCCCAGAGAAAACTATTTTTTATAAATAACAGTGTTCTGAGGCAAAACTTTCATATTCTTTGTCATCTATTATCTATCCTGCCCAGGATGGTGAGACAAGTAGCATTTTTTGTCATTTAATGATACATTTATAAAGCACACTCAGTTTGCAAAGTTAGAATTTGGAAATTATGACATTTATTGTAGGTGCTATAGTAGCAATTTTACTTGCTTTTTAGGAGATAGATTTTCTTTACTTTCAGCTTTCTGAAAAATTGATTGCTGGGAGCAAAATTGTCTCTGTTTAGTATCTTGTCATGCTTCCAAGGAAGTTAAGATTGTGATTGTTCAATAGCAGCAGGACCAGTGATGATTTTACATTTAAAGTGCCAAAAACTACTTATATGAAAGATTGAAGGGAAATATTTTCCATTTGTTAAAAAGAGTACTTTAAATACCTCCAAAATATCAAGACACAGGAAAATACACAAGGAGAAACTTTTTGGAAATTGCAAATGCTCAGTTTTCCCTATATCTCCACTTGTATTATGTTTATAAGATTTTGAAGTAATATGAGAACTTATTTACCCCTGTTTTTTGGTTTATAGGAGTCCAGCAGTTCTTTCAGTGTATTTAAAAACAAAGCCCTTAAAAAAAAGAGCATAATAATGAGTAGAAAAGGAAAAATCAAACATAAACCACTGCTGGATTTGCAAGATGTAAAATACACAATACACTAAATATGCATCTTCTTAAAAACTCTTGGTACCTTAGCAATGTCAATATGAGTATTCATTTTATATGGTAAGATTAACAAAGCAATCATGGTGTATCCAATATTGAACACAGAGAAAAAGTCGATACTACAATTTCAGAGAAATCATCTCAAAAAAGGACAGTTGTGTGATATTTGGAATAAAAAAAGCAGCATTTAAACCTCTGGAAAATGTTCAAAATGCACGGAACTAAAAAAAAAAAAAAAAGGATGTATAAAGGAGCGCCATCCTCAGAAAGGCAACAGCTGTAGCCTGCCTTTGGTAACAGCTAACAGCACCACTAAGGTGCAGAGGAAGGCTGAAGGGGATTTGACACTTATTAGGATATGAATAGGACATGTTTCCTTTGTATAACACATAGAACTTTTGACCTGGAGCTCAATTAAAATGAATACTTTCTCTACAAGAGGCAGAGTAATTCAGCAGAGGATTTGTATATTTGAAGAAATCTCTTTACCACAAGGAGTGGTACTGAAAGATAAATAGCATGTTTCTCCATTTCCTTTTGTTTTGTTTTTTTATTTTTCCTTCTAGATGATGATGATCTTAAGATCTCTTTTGTAGCGAACTCTGGAATTTTAGTAACTATGTTTTTCAACTACTTTTAAGGAAATAAAAATATACATGATGTGTATCCCAAGCCCAAGGGTTTTAAATTATGCTCTGGATAAGATGTTGTGAACAGACTGACAAAAACAGGGTTTTATCTCTGAGGTAAATGGGCTGAAACAGATGAATGGCAATTCTTTCACATTTGTATCAGACAAAAAGCAAATGTATGGAAATGTATGTTTCTTGAGTCAACGTACTTGTAATTTTTCAAATCTTTATAATACATTATGGAAACACGAACAAAACATATTCCTCTTTTACATTTTTTGGTCTTCCTAATTTGAATATTCTGATACAAAAGTATAGCAATTATAGCAATTTGTTGTGGAAATTTTTTATGCATGCATTAAAATGAAATTTTTTAATGTCTGAATAATATTGTAGTAACAAATATTTAAAAGCCAGGCTACAGTAAGGTCTTGGTACATTTACTGTAAGTCATAACGATAACCCAAAGTATGTATTAATTCACCACTCTTTGAAACCTGGGATTAACTGAGGAGTAATCAGGGAAAACTTTATGTACCTGGGGTTTTTGAGACCAAGTGCATTGTGGTTTTTATCTCAGACAGATATTCAGCTCAAAAACGTGTTAGGAAAAGTAAAGGTCCATGAAAGGGATGACAAATGGGAATGTTTCCTGATTTCATAGTGCTTTCAAATTTCACTGAGCATGGGCACTGCATGTTTTCACTAATAGAACTTAGGCAGTGTAATAATTATGAAACAGCTGTTCATTATGCTAATTAGGAGAGTAACCATGACATCTTTTTAAAAAACAAAGTTTTATTCTCTTGATAAAAAAACACTGGTAAGGAGCAGTGAAAAGACCTGACTTGACTTATTCCTAGCAAACTGACCATGGGTTCAAGACTGAGGAAGCACCTTCAAACTGTTAGAATGCTATGGCAGTTTTGTTTTTACAGGATTTTCTTTAATATGAGGAACTATGTCCATTTATTTATACTTTCTATTAATCATTAGAAAAGTTCTCAGACATCCTTTCAGCCAAACTTCTTTTGTAAACTGTGGGATGAATGGAGAAGGGAAACAAAATTGTATTCCCTGGGATGATTAGGACCAAATGAATCCATGTTTAGCTTCCTTGTCTTATCAGAAAGAGAAATTGCATCTCATGTGCTATCTGCTCAGGTTTCCTTGCCTGTGCAAAGTAGGAGGCATGGAAATGCTGACCATAGAGTAGGTATGAGCTTTCCATTACCTTCCTCCATTACTGCTTTTCAATCCCATGCTGGAGACTGGGGAAGATTCAGGGTATTTTAAGAATTTTATCCATTTATGAAAAATGTGGAAAGGCAGACCAGTGATTTCAGATAATTTTCAGACATATAATGGTCTATTTGTATAAGAAATAGTTATCGAATAGCAAAACTATTTTAAGCAGCTCTCAGGACATTATGAATAATTTTAAATGAAACTAGACTGCTGCATTTACTGCTGCATTTCTGGTACTGAAGTTCTCATGGTGCACCTGAGACCTGCAAGCACTCTACCTTACATTTTGGTTTTGTTCTTGAGAGAGAAAAGAAAAAAAAGTATCTATCTAGACATATATTGCAGGCTGTCAGTCAGTGTCATTTAGAAATTTAAACTGCTAGAACATAATATGAGCATATGTCAGCTTGTCCTTGCTCAACAGAAGATTATGCACTGTTCACAAACAGTGAAATGATTTTGCTTGTACACAAGACACATGGTACAACTTACGTGCTCCACCCTACAAAGTCCTCAATGCAGATTACTAACAATTATTTACATCCTGGCCCCCAATACACTGGAATATTATTTTTGAAGATACAGTGAATAAAATACAATACTATATTGAAGCATTCAAAATCACAATATTCATAAATCACATAACATGAAATGGCACCTTTTCTTCATTCACTTTCTCTTCTTATTTGTGCTAAACAGCAAATGGATGGCTTTTTCCACTAGATTGCAACCAGGACACAGAAAAAGTAAAGCGGTGAGCAGGGTTTTTTTTGTTGTGATAGTTAATTATTTTTTGAAATCTGTTTCCAAGGATCACTGCTTTCTAAGAGCTGTAACTCAAACAAATTTGCTGATAGCATTAATATATTATTTGGAACCATAGAACCAGGAAATTCTAATTGTTTCACATTAATGAAGAGACAGCAAAATTCCAGACAATCTTCCTATAAATAAAAGAACAACCCCTATTTTTTTTCATGGTTCCTTTTATTCTACATGCAGAATCCTTTATTTATCTAGTTAATAGCACATTTTTTTCTTTTAGAATTAGATACTCAGCTCATATTCTGGCTCTTAGAAATTATCAATAAATCTGTGGTGAGTTTGCATAAGTAGTTTTCTCAAATGAATCAAGTCCTTGACTGAGATATTTTAATTGCTATAATTTGAATAACTAATTCCAAGTTCAGAAAATTAGGTGAAGGTAGTATGTGATTAACTGCTGGTAATGAAGCCATTACCTGATCAAGTAGCATTTCATTCTTGGAACTGATTAACTCTAAATGCAAATGAAATTGATCTGAACTGTCAATTTTTTGCTGGATTTATAGTACATCTTTTAAATATTCTGCAACTAATGTTATGCAGCATACTTTGCCATTTTTATTCTTCTGGAAGTTCTGTAAGTTTATATGTCTAACACGAAATCAGAAAAATTCTGCTCCAAACAAGAAAAGTGTCCATGCACATGCAAAATTTTCTTTGCTCAAAACATTAAGCCAATATGAAATTTAAACTAACTTTTAGTGAAATGAGAATTAGTAATTATGCTAACAATTACTTACTTCACACAGACTATATCAGAATGCAACAAATTATCTAGTGGCAGGATATAAAATTATTGATGAAGAAAGTTTATGATGCTGTGGTATTCATTTGTTTAATTTAAACAACTGCTGGTCTATTTTCATCACTTCTAGACTTTTATTTAGCTCTCATGTAAAGAATGTTAAGAAATAAAAGTGATGGAGCTGTGCACATAACACTGAAAATGTTGGGACTAGAGGGATCTTTACCCAATAAAATATAAAAAATTGTGAACGTTGATTTTATACATTTTATTATGTATACTGCAATATCTCTCACCCAGGTCATCCTGCTGTCACAATAACCTTTCCACAATCATTTTTATTGACATACAGATCTGCCTCAAAAAATTCTTAAATTAAATGGATAAGACAAAAAAAGATTTGGAAAAAGAAATGAAAAATGTGTTGGCAGTAGGAGGGGTGGGAAGAGCTGCCTGTTGTCACACAATGCTTAAGGATGTTAAGCAACAGCTATCATAGAAAGAATCTTAAAGCCACTCAATGACTGAAATCTACATTTTCCTCCATTTTCTGCCTCTTCGTCTCATCTTCAAATTTAACTTTGCCTTTCATTTAATTCCCAAGAGTTTTCTGCTCCATACCGTTGATGTCACCACTGGCTTGACTCCTTCCTGCTGTTACTCTGCTCCTGGGAAGGGAAAGAGGGGTTTCAGAGGTCAGTCACCATCCCAGAACACATCTGTTACCTGGTGGGTCCAGATAAGGCTTGTTTCCTAACCACAGTAAGGAAGATCTCATATGCACATTTTTTTCCAGTTATGTTTCCTCCCTGCACTGAGAACCAGCAGATGCAAGGGAAGCCTCTGTAATACAGTGTGGTCCCCTTCCCTTCCCTTCCCTTCCCTTCCCTTCCCTTCCCTTCCCTTCCCTTCCCTTCCCTTCCCTTCCCTTCCCTTCCCTTCCCTTCCCTTCCCTTCCCTTCCCTTCCCTTCCCTTCCCTTCCCTTCCCTTCCCTTCCCTTCCCTTCCCTTCCCTTCCCTTCCGTAGCAGTTATCATCTGATACATTTAGGTTACTCTAGTTTAAAAAACAATTTTCCTTACACTAATATCTGCTAATAACTTTTGCCTTTAAACATTCATTTAAAGACAATGAACTCTGATTTTAAGTGTATCACCTGGTTTAAGGGTAAAAAAAATTTAAAAATAATGCTGCTAATTCAAAAGTAGACAAGCTGTATTTGAAATCTAAACAACCAGAATGGTAAAACATACACATTAGAGTAATTCTAGAAAGTAAAAAAAAAAAAAAAAAAAAAAAAAAAAAAAAAAAAAAAAAAACTTTACATTTGTTCTTTTGTGGAGATCCATATCACATATGTGATCCATATCCATATGTGTGATCCGCTCTCTTTGTAAAACTCCTTCATACCCACAGCCAGCCATCCACCCCTATTTGTAGTCACCACACCTGCATGCTCACTCACACTCAAATCTACATTCAGTCTATTACCTATGAACATATCTGCTTTCTTTTAGAGTGGGAAATAATATTTTCAGCAATTCAATGTATATATCCAGATTTCCCCACCAGACGGGGTCATTGTTGAGTCATCCAAAATGTCAAACATCACTGAGCATGTTGGGGAAGCCTGCACAACTTAAGATAAAACATCTCAACATCTAAAGTCTGCTCTTGCATTTAGGATTAATTCTGTCTTTAGAAAGCCATAGTTGCATACATATCTAATAATTTGGTATTTATCACTGAATTCCAACACAAGCAAGAAATCAAAATCCTTAGAATAAAAACAGCAGTTAGAGTTACTTCTTGTACAGTTTGGCACAGAACTTTCCAAATAATGCTCAGTGCTGGTGAATCCAGGCAACTCACAAGAATGTTAAAAAAATATATAAAGCACTTTACTTCTTGTATTTGTTTTATTCAGTCCACTTCTAAAAGTTAAGAATGTGTTTGAAGATAAAATTGGGGGTACTAAACATGTCACATATTGAGAAAGGTGGAAGAATAGAAAAAATGCACTCTAAAAAGTGATGTTAAGAGAACAGAGTAATTTTATACTAAAAAACTCTTAAACAAAAAAATATGCAAGCATTGCAAAAAGTGTTCTACATACTGGAAGGGAGGTTTTACTGATCTTACTAGTTTTTAAATATTGATAAATAGTGATATTCCTAACTGAGAATTGTTCATTGGCAATACTGAAATTGATGCAACAGGAATCTTGGGCAAGTAATACTGAAAATATCCTTCATTGTTCGGTTGGATTTAACCTATATACAGAAAAAACAACCAAAAAGACGCCTCAAATTCTATTTATTAGAAACATTGGAGAGATTGTATGTTTGTCCACATGAAATGTGTTATTTTTCATAACAAGTCCAAAATTATTCAAAACAGATGTCCTTCCTGAGATAGCTGGGGATGTCTGGCAATAATTTCCTATAATATCATGATTGACCTACCTACAATGATGATTTGCTTAATTTTTGTTTTATAGCTGTGTTTTTATCCATATGCACCAAAAATAAAAATAGAGAGAAGGAAGCCTAGTTTTGAAAAGGAGACTAAATATTTGTGAACACTTGGAACTAAAAACCATCCACAGTAGCAAAATTCATTCTAAGAATATTAATGACAGAAAAAAGTATAAAGTTTCTATCTTCATTATGCAAATAGAATAACAGTTCTAGAACTATTGAAACAATATATCACATGAGGATATTTTCATGAGAGGAGAAGAAAATCATCATGGCATTATGTGGGATTTGCAAATGATCAACCTGCAGAGATTCTGTGACAATAATAGCAAACAGGGACATGGCTAACTGTTCTACATCAATCTGACAGTAATCATGAAAGATTGCTGCATGAACACAGATAATTATACAGGAGAGACCTGTGCTGTCTGTAAATAAGGTGGGTAAGCCTATCTCAGGTTCTGAGCTGTACAGATATTCTGTTACATACCAAATATGAATTTTAAGAAATGGAATAGAAATCAGAAAATATATCCTGATCATTGTATTTATAAAAAGGACATAATTTCTTCTCCAAAAATAATTTCTAATTATGTAGCTAGACTGTATAAGCATCTACTTCATGCTTCTCTAAATAAGCTATAAATATGCAAGAAATTAATCAATTACCTTTTATTTTATATACTTGTCATCTCACATTCAATCTAGAGTAGGGTTATCATTAGGATGATAAAGATTTTTGCCAAACTGAAGGAAAAATAATTTATTCTTCTAATAATTTACAGCAGACAGTAATGCTGTATGGTCTACAAATTATGCAAATATCTTAGATGAACATGCTGGGTACAAGATACATGCCGTTTTCTTGGGCAATGGTTTTACCACTTACCATTGCCATAAAATGGCAAAATGATTAGGTCATGGCTCAGTATGCTAAATATCCATCAAGTAAACAGTACAGAATAAGTGATGGTAAATGTGGTTTGGTATCACATCAGCATTTCCTTGACAAATCCATATCCCTAGGCTCTTGCTTGCTGTAGAGTCAGACATCCCAGAAATGCAAGATTTCCCTAATACAGGGTCTCCTTCTGCCACTTATATTACTATGTTCTGGTTATAAGGGATCTATTTCAAATTTAAGTTTTATGCAGTAAGAATAAAGCTGGAAGAGCCTAGGCAATGCCTCCAAATTAATTCTGAAAATTACTGAGCTTCTTCCAACATTAGTAAATTCTAAGAAAATATGTCTTTCGTGGATAATAAGAAATCCCCAGGCTCGCTAAGATTAGCCAGCAGCACTCTACACTTATTTTCAAAGGAGGAAATGCACTAGAGACCTTCACAAAGACCACATTGAAAAGAAACAATATTAACTGCTCTGTAAGTCTGTGCTAAACAGGTGTTGATATTTTCTAATTATCTAATGATGCATGTGATAACAGTTATAGTATAGTTTCTGGAATTGCAAGCTGCTTTCTTCTTGCAAGGCTTCAATGTGAGCTAATCCTTCTCATATTGATCAAGTAGTCAGTATGACACATGAATAGCTAATAAGTGCAAGAGTAGGACAAGATAAATGTGTTTGCTGAAATTAGCTCTATATCAATCACTAATTCTTGACAAGGTTTGAAATAGTTAATACCTTTCCAAAGCAGATTTTAAGTGCAAAAAACAGCATGGCTCTCTAAACCTAGAATTCTCTGGGAACATATCTGGTTCAGCACTAAAAATACATAAAAAATAGAGAACCCAGCTACAGAAATTGAGGTATTTAAGAGCTGAATCGCTGGAATGTGTGTGTATGATGTTGGTTTCTCCAGGTGTGCACAGTCACATCTTTTGATGCAAAAACAGAGATGATTGGAAAATGACAGATATTGTACCCATTTGCCTCATCTGTCCTCTTGGGTCAGCACTGAATTTCTCATTTAGAGTCATTCTAGAAAACCCATCATTTTATAACAGCACTGTTCACATGGTGGTTACCCTGCAATTGAAGTGTTATAAATACATAAATGCTTTCACAACATAAACCTTTATAGCACTGCACACCGGGTCTTTAAATATCCTTCACTGTCAATGCAAGTATTCTTTAGAGTCTCACATGCCCAGCTATGGAATTATACAACACTATTACAATGCAGAAAGAAGTTCAAATTATTCACTAGAGTTTTCAGGAAGTTTTCATAAAATATCCACATTTTCTCTAACTTTATTTTCTCCTTTTCCTAGGCCCCATCCTTTTTGGAACACCGAGTCTTGAAATAGTCCTCCATGTTATTCCATTTTTCAGATAGTTGCCAAGTAGGGATGTTAACAGTTGCAGTGACTCAAAACAAAAAAGCTTCAGCAGTGTTAAACATGAAATTGTATTTTGGAACCTATGTGCTCTCTGGGTCATGAATCTCAACTAAATTTGCTCCCTTCAGCCTCTGACTTTGGAAATCCAGTGAGAAGTGCTGTGGCTTAATAGCTGCAGTATCAAATGTAAGTCATTCCCAGTTCTGCCTTATAGTAAGTTCTGTGACCTAGGGTAACTATTTAAACTCTGAGAGTGGGTTTTTTCCTTTCCTCCATTTTTTTTTTCTGTAAGGGCTATTAAAAAATTATATCTATATATACACACACCTGTGAATTTATTTGAGCTCCTAAACTAGCAAATCTTATGGTTCTTTTCTTAGAGGAAAGCCGATAGGGTGATGTAATAGTTTTTATCAACTTTCACATCTATGAATATATGAATAATTTTGAACTTTACTGAGATAACAAGGTTAAGTTCATTAACATAAGTGGGTCCAAATGAGAACACAAGTATAGAGAGGGAACAGGAAATACAATCCAGGATCTCACTCAGTGCAAACTGGTGTTGACTAATTCAGGACATAGGTGTCAGGAACACTGGTGCCAGGTAACACAGAAATTAGCACAGCCTGGGTATATTTGTGAAATATTTGTATATAATCAATGAAGTAACTCAAGACTTATAGCAGGAGAAGTGAGAGGAAAGTATGCTCTTTTCTATAAGAAGGAATACAGTGAATAATTTATAACAAATATTTTATTTGTTTATTATATTTGATCTATTTTCTGTGCAATACTTGTCTGTATACAGGCCTTTATTTTCTCCAATGTATTCATTGTTCACTGTATAATTTCTCGGAGAAATTTTTACTCTGAAGATTGTCTGTTAGAAGTTTATTGCAAGCATTCATTATTCAAAATTTGTGCTGTTCATCATCAAAATATATCATCTAGTATATTTTTGCTTCTTTGCTTGATGATTGGTTAAGCATATCTCAGATTTCCAGCTTGAATCATTAATTGGAAACTTGCTTTCCAAGTTTATTATTAAATATAATTTATTTGTTGCTGTGTCAATAAATTTTAAAAATACTGTAAGACCCATGAAGATCTCAAACAAATGGGTGTAGCACTTTATGTGATGTGATTTATCACTGAAGTTACATATCTGTGAAGACATTCTATTTGCACTATGGCGAGCTCTGTGTTTATCAAATTTACTTATAGAGATGTTTGCCCAATTCTAGTGCTACTTGGTTGGCATTCTTTGGAAGATTGCCAGTAATAAAGGAAATTATATGCATTGGTCATTTATACCTCTGCTGCTGACCAAAATAGGTCACCTTCTCAAGGTGAAGGCCTGCATTAGCAGCACATGACAAACAATCCTTTAAACTCTATCCCATCCTGTTCCCTAATACATATTGTTTAGTTCCAAAGCCTAATTTTCCTTACTTATATAAAATTTAAACTGAAATTCTGACCAAAAATTCTGAAGGAAATTCTGAAATGTTTAACAGCTGGGAGAGAAATAAACTGTAAGTCTTCATGGAAGAAAAGTAAGTAAAAAAGAAGCATCACAGCTATCTATGCTGGTAGACTTAATAATCACCAGAATTAAATATTCTGCTTTAATTTTGTCTCATGATATTCTTCTAAAATGCTTCTTGTGCTTAATGGCATACGCAAATTAGCATTAAAAGTCTTTGTCTGTCATGGCATATTCTATTACCATGCTTATCATCCTCAGCAGCAAAGCAAAATGAGGAAAAAATCCTGGTTTGGTGAAAAATCAATCATCATTTCCCTGGGGCTTGATTTTTTAAGATACTCTTTATGAGTTTGAGAGAATCTGGTTTTATTCAAAGTCACTGAAGTTCCTTATCATATATACTTATCAGTGCAACCCTGAGTAACCTTGTTGCAAGCAGTTGCATAAATTATGTACATAGAAGTTTTCCTAGGTTGATCTAACTGTAGTTATATTATAACAGGAAGAAATCAGTCACACAGTAACACTAACACTCATCCTGGAGCAATGCACCAACTTCAGAAAGTCAGCTCAGCATAATCATTGTTTCTCTGAGTCATCTCTGTTGTGAACAAGCTGTCAGAAGAAGTGGAAAGAAGTGAAAATTTTTCCGTCATCTAAAAAATACATTACACATCGAATAAAAGATTTTTATTCTACATCCTTTAAATTCTGTATGAAACCTGTGCATTCAATGTAAGTATATTATAGAAGCATGCTAATTCTAATTAGCCTTGTCACATATAATTAATTAAGATTAAAAACCTTGTAATTATAAGTGTTTTTCAGACTACCCAGGAATCCACTTACTGCAAGCACTGATGTACCTATCTAAAAAAACTTGAAAAATTGAAGAAATTTGACACACAGAGAACACTGAGAAGGAAAAACACTGGGCTTCTTTTGCTGAGATTGGAAGAAAAACCAAGAGCTGAAAAACTAGAGAGCAGGTTTTGTTTCTTCACATCCTCTTTTTTTCATCTCTACAAGCTTTCTACCTCCTTGGGACACCATAATCCTCATCTGTACTGCCCCTCTGATCTTAGGTTTTTTCTTCATTCTGGTGGCCGAGGGCTTGGTCGAGGGGCTGCTGAAATCCCTGTGACCTGCAGCCAGTCCTCCCTGCCTGCTGCTGCTGTGGGGAGCACCCATGGGGTCAACACTGCTGGAATCCCCAGGCTTCCAGAGAGACTGCTGGTGTTGTGCTGGGCAAAACAAGTGTGTCTCACTGAATTAAGCTTGGTGCTTGATGCTTACTACAGAAAGGGGGTCTTCTGTCCTTTCTGTTGATTCTATTTGGAGTTAGGATTACTCTACAGCATTGAAAATAGCTCTTCATGCTCTGTATTGTACAATTCTTTTGTGCATTCTTTTGACCAAGGATCAAAGAAAGCACCTTTAACTGTGTGTTACAGGTCTAAAAGCATTATTACTGTTTTCGTGAGCGTCAGTACAAGCTTCCAATGGAACAGATCTAACTTATGAGTAATACATATACAAAATTACTCTAACAGCCCAAGTTTTTTAAACAGCTGGTCTGAGCTGCCATAGGATTTTAACAGACAGCAACCTCTTTGATAACCCTGTGTATCCAGATCCTTTTTTCCTCTTTTCTTCTCAGTTTCAAACACTGCAGCTCTTTAGTCTCCTGCTAAGTCTCCCACATTTCATTTTCAATGATTCCTCACATCACTTATGCAGTTTCTGCCTTTACCATCCCTCTATTGTTGTGCTGCAGTCATTGGGTCTTCCTTTCTTTCTGGTCATCTCTGTGAAGTCTTTGCCTTTCAACTGTCACTTTTGGAATTCTTCTCCACTTGAAGATAGGGGTTTTTTTTTTTCACTCCAGTGTCTGTTCTGCTCTCAAGGAAGACAGTTCTTTCATCTCTGTCATCTGGTCAGCTCCCCACTAGAAAGAGCAGTCTCAGTTCTCACTCCCACAAAGTCTTTTGAAGGAACAAGTTCAAACAATGACCTTCCATGCCCTGCTGTTGGGCCAGTCTCTTTCCCAGACACCTGGATGCTTTTCTTCTCCCTGTACACTGATTTTATCCACAGAATATTTTTCTCTCTTCTTCCACTGACTGATTCAACTGATGCCTACCTCCCAACACCCTGACTGTTCAACCTGCCCGTCTCAAGGGCACATAGCCACAGTTTCACTGAGATAAATTGGTTAAATTTTTATTAAAAAGTCATAGTAACTATTACTTAATGACCCCTGTAGCTTGCTAAACAACAGAAGATAGTTTATGCCAGATTTTTCAATAATAGAAAATAATACAGATCAACATGTAAAATCATGTTGCGATCACACCAGAAAACAGGTGCTTATTTCAAGACCTGTATCTGAGGCAGAGGTATTTTTTGCTTCTAACTAACTCAGTGTGAAAAAAACATTTTATGTATCTCTGAGGAATTCATAGAGTATGTTCCCTTAAACTTTTATGAAACACCTAAAATCTAGAATAAAACTGGTGATGATCCTTAATCAGAAATAGTCTGAGAAGTTTTGCTGTAGGAATGTTATAACTTTAGCAAGTTTTTTCAGCTCTGCTTCACAAAAAGAATATTTTGGGGGTGTTACATATTTACAGTATGTCTGTTGAATACGTACAATATTTAATGTATTTCTCTATAACTTCAATATCTCTGTCACTCATAACTAAAAACCAACAGATTTAAAATTTATTAATTTTATATTATCACATATTTTTCAACAATGAACAAAGACTTGTGAAAGAAAATGTAAAATACTACGTAATCATAATCACACTTCAAAGCAATCTAAATATTTCAAAAATGGTCCAAATTACAGAATCACAGAATCACAGAATCATTAGAGTTGAAGGATACCTCCAGAGATGATCTAAACCCCCTGCCCAGACTGGGTCACCTGGAGCAGGTGGCACAGGAATGTGTCCAGGTGGGTTTAGAATGTCACCAGAAAGGGAGAACCCATGACTTCCCTGGAGAGCCTGTTCCTGTGCTCTGCCACCCTCAAAGTAAAGAAGTTCTTCCTCACATTAAAGTGAAATTTCTTGTGTTTTAGTTTATGGCCATTACACCTTGTCTTGTTGCTGGGCACCACTGAAGAGTTTCTGTCACCATCCTCTTGGCACCCACCTGTGAGATATTTGTATGCAGTAATGAGATACCCTCTCAACCTCTCCAATAACCAAATCAGTTAACTTGATCTGGAAATTCTGTTAGTAATCTCACAGCCAAAGATCTTTCTCCTATTCTTTCACTGAATAAGACTGAAAATATGAGACTCTTAACTATGAAAAATTATAGGTGGACATCTGGGGTGTATTTACCTTCTTTCACATTTAAAAACCCTAAAAAAAACATTTGCACTGGGATTACCGTTGTTAAGAGTAAGAAAGTTCTGTTGCATATATAAATGAGAGACTTTGACTTCTGGGCTGAGTTGAATTGCAAATGAGAAATGTGAAACACTTCAGTAAGAAAGGATCTTTTAAACTAATGGTGAGAAAAGTTTTGTTTCGACAGTATTAAATTGTCTAATTCTTTCACCTTTTTCTTTTACACATTCAGACAAAAACATTTGAATTTGTGAGAGATCTTTTTTTCAAATGTGAAAATGCAGTATCCTGCTTATTTCAGAAATTTATTCTTGTTTACAAGCAAATTTTAGCAAAATGTACATGTTTGCACAGCACTTCAAAGGAAAACTCCTTCTAAATGTGAATGTGTTATGTTTTTCCTTATTTCAATGAGAAAATTCCTCCAGATTTGAAAATGTACTTAGATAGTCCTTCAGACTACTCAGAAAAGGTAATTTAACATTAAAACCAGTAGGGACAGTCTAACTTCAATTTACTCCATGCTAAATTCAAACTAATGCAATCCAGGATTCTGGATATAATGAAGTGTATGGCAGGGCTAAACCCTAAAAATTAACCCATGATAGGTGTTGTTCTTGGACAAAAATACGAGTATTTTCAAGATGCGCTTACAAACAAATGACTTTATATTTTATATTCAGAGGTGTATGTGCACAGAATTATAATACTGTCATGAGTAGGGAGTCCACAAGCATCATAATGAGGGGAAAAAAAAGTAAATTAATACAAAAAATCTAAAAAATTTTAAAAGTGCAAGTAAGTCTGCAGATTTTGTTTTCTCCAGAAGTACAATTTGTTTTTTCATTTACTCAAAGGCTGTTCATGCTAAACTTTCTTCCTCCTGTAAATTCTACCACCATTCAGAACATGTATAGAATATTTATCCACATTCAGAACTTGTTCTGCTATGTAAAATCAGTTTTTCATTAGATTATAAACAGAACTGAAAGTACAGAACAATCTCTTTTCAAATTAAAAACAACTTAAATTCTCAAAACATATTATGACGTTGTATATTTGATAGAAAATAAATGTCAGTTAGTTTTAGTGTATTGTTTGTGAGATTTCTTTCCATTAAATCTGAATATGTGACTAGGTTGTGAGTCAATTTTTTAGCACAAATCATAAGTAGATGAATGAAGTCAAATAAAATTTTTTGGAGACATTGTTGGTGTTTTTAAATAAACTTGTTAAAAGAATTAAAAATGTATCCTACTTTTTAATAATGAACATAGTTTTAGGACATACACTAGTGCCTTTGAATCATTTCCTTTGCAGACCCCGACATTTCCAATTTTATAAAATTAAAGGGTTCCATCTTTTTGTATTCATGTTGGCAGACAACTAGGGTGAGGGGGGACATGGGGGGGGATTAATTTCATATTTTTACATTGACTTATTATTATTAAAAATAATAATTATATTATATTATTATTTTTAAAATATTGATGTGAAAATTATACAGAAGTGATTAGGCCATGGGGTTTTACCTTCTGTAAGGTTCTGTCATTAATTTTATCTACCATTTCCTGATGCAATATTCAAGGAAATACTTGGCTAATGGAATGGAGACTGGGGATGGTTATACCATACATTGTACCCATACACTGTTTTATGAAGTCTTGAGGAGAAGTCAGAAAAGTCTTTGGCAGAGATGGGAAGAATTTCTTGGCGCATAATATGCATATCCAATGACATTGCTGAAGTAAGATTTTACCTGCTGTGTGACAATTTAAAAGAGGTGCCTGGAGCCTGAAACCAGGCTGTGTGTGAGAGTCTGGGCAGAGAGCACTGGAGAGGAGTGGAGCAGGGGCTGAGCAAGGGCTTTGAGTGGGGACATGAGAGAGTACACTGTCCTGAGAAGAAGGATCTGGGACAAGGAGAAGAGCAGGAGAAGGTGCAAGGGAAAGGAAGAATTAACAGTAGAAGAAGTGGAACAAAGACCAAAGTATCCTTCACTGCAGATGTTAGGAATATGTCCTGGTCCCTCACTTAGATGAGTTGTGCCAAGGAGCTGATGGAACTGCAAAGGGAGAAGCAAGAAAACCTCTTCTCTTGACTGTAGTCCCCTACGTCCCATCAGTTTCTCCCTCATCACTCACTTTCACTTGAAGGTCACTTTTCTTTAGTCCACTTTCCCACAATGTCAGAGGTGTTTTCTGGGCTCTGGTCAAGTCCATCAGGTAATGATTGGAAGGGAAGAAGCTTTGTCACATGCACCTGCTCATGACATTAACACTGTCCTTTCTGTGTAGCACTTACTACTTAAAAAACCCCTCAGTCAAGCAGATTTATTTTCCCCTACAAGTGGTCAATGCAAGACAAACATAGAAGCCAGCTTGATATTGCTGCTCAGACCCTATATTCACTTCACGAAATGACACCAATTTATTGCTGAAAGGTGTGGTTCAATGTCCTTGTCCCTTTGCTAGGGTACAGCCTTGCAACACAACTTTATATCTGCATCACACCACAAAGATAGCGTGACAGTACACAATGGATTTCTATACCAGTACAGAAATGGCAACTGAACTGCCAATACCTTACAATAAAGCTATCAATTCATGATCATTGGGCTGGATTTTCTTTTCTTTCCATCTACTTCATAGACTCTCAGTAGTGTCTGAATCCTGTGAGTGTCTTAAGAACACCAAGCAACAGCAAGCAACCCAGGGAAGGCATCAAGTGAGGATTGATTCTGAGGTCATCAAGAATAACCCCTCTTATTCCAAACACTAAAAGAAATTACCTGTGGAGATGGAAAGAGACCAGGTCTTATTTTTTCAGTCTGAGATGAATGCCTAACTTCATTGGATGATTTCAGGAACAGCAGAAAGGAATGAGTAGAGTACTTGTAAGTGCTGTAAGGCGCCATACCTCTTATTGAACAACTGTATTAGAAATGATGAGAAAATCATTGGCTCTCTGATTTCCACAGAGAAGGGAGGGAGTGCAAGTTCTATATATTCTGTAACAAAGATTTCTGAGGTAGACATGACCTTGCCTCAAAAAATGAAGTGCGTTATTAGAGATAACTAATAGGGGAAGGGGGAAGGATAGTTCATATAAACATTCCAAGCCTTTGATCAGAGCCACATATTTCAATGTGCTAGTTATCCATACAGTATATTCTGGCTGTGTTGGAGGAGAGGCTGCCCCAAATATTCACAATTTTCATCTCAGTCACAAATGGTGGTTGTAGTCTCACATGAATGTGCAGTTGGTAGGTGTTTATTAAAACACCTGTCTTGGAGTAGCATGCTTGCAGCTAACAAGTCTGAGTCTAATTTTGCATGTCTCTGAAAAATGTTAAACAGCAATAAAAGCTTGCTCAGATGTAGGAACGCAGCAATGAGTTACCCTCACAAAAAATGCTATGAACAATATGAAAGAAAATAATAACAATATAAATACAGACATAATTTGTTTTGGTTTTTTTTTTTTTTTCAGGAGGCTGGCACAGAACCTTACCCAGAGTGAAAGCTTTCTATCATCAATAAAATTGGTCATTTCTGTGCCATGAAAGTACCTTTGCATTACTTGTGCATTTGAAACAGTCTTTAGTGTATTTGGATTTATTTGCAGTTTTTTCTTTCTCTGTTGCATCCCAGGTTTGGATTCACATTATGGGCTTTTTCTTTGTTAGTTTTCCAGTTCTCTGTACCCTCGTGCATCCCCCGAGTTTTCCCCTACTCCCGTGGTTTCCGTGTCCGTCTCCCCGTTCTCGCGGTCCCACTCACCCCAAAGTCTCGTGTCCGCCCCTGCCGTGTTCCCATTGGTCGCTGTAGTACACGTCATCACCGCGATGTCTGTACCCATTGGGCAGGAGGGCTCCCCGTCCACCCTGTCCCTTCCCTATTTGATCCCACTCCTCGGCATGCTCGAGGCCATTTGCGTCTGTGCGAAGCTGGGAGCGGCTGCAGCCTTTCCATCGCAGCTCTCGCAGCCAATAAAGCATCCAGCCGCCACGCGGACGGATTTGGACGAATTCCCTGCCTCTTTGTTTCTTCCCTCGCGCCGACGGCAAAGCGCGGCCAACAGCCCACCCCGGAGCGCGACAGCAAAAGCGCCCGGAAACTGCGGCGAGCCCTGGCCCCGACGAAAAGCTGAGACGCCCAAGCCGGGCATTCGGGAGCTGATCGGGGCAGACAAAAGTAAAGAGCGGCCGCGTTTCTCTGTCATGATAGTTACTTGAACACAATAGTAAGAACTTTTGTAAAGATTTTAGCTCACTTATTTTGTGGTTCCATCTATTCACGGTTTCTTTGTCCCCTCTGCCCTAAATTTTCTATTAGAGTGAATAACTTTTGTTTGTTCTACCATGTAAGTAGGTTGTAAAAAGGCTCTGAATTTACATAACTAGTGTATTCTCTATATAGAATCTATATCTATTTAATGTACACAAATAGGTGTGTATTTTATACACATGTATTTGTACACATTAAGTCTTTATTCATTCAATATCTGTTATGTCACTGTGAGTGTTATGTTCTGAAGCATGCAATAACTCACCAAAGTTATTTTAGATGGGTTTTATAATAACTGTTCTGTACATCTGATAACACCACTAATTGTAGAAGCAACTTTGAACATATCATCATTGCAGATTTCCCTATTATAATACTTTTAAATTGAGTAATTTCGTGTTACTTAGTGTCATCCTATTTCTTTCAGAAGAATAAGCTTTCAAAGGTTTTTTCATCTCTGCAAAAAGCAGGGTGCAGGGAAAAATGATGATTTCTGCACAGCACATGATTCAATATAATGTGATACAGCCTTCAAGGAAAGAGTTAATCCCAGACACCAAGTAAAGAAAGAGCTGAAAATGTGCCTGACTTTTTCAGAACAGAACAAAAATCAAGGTATTCTTTTCACACAGATGGAAGTGGAAAACACCCTATTGTTTTTTTTTTTTCCACAGGACAAGAAAATAAACTCTGACAAAGCAGTTATTTGATGGGCTAGGGGTTTGGTGGCAAAGGCTGATTAGAGATGAAATCTTTGTGTAGATGAAAGGAGCCCATGTTCTTGTCTTCATCCACTTGGCTATCTGCATTGGTACTGAGGAAATAAATCAGATTATGCACAAGGGAACTCCTGAAGTAAAAATCTCTTCCAAAGCAGAGGTCAGGGGTCTTGATGTGTGACAGAATTACTGTAGTAATGGGGAAGGTGGCATCCACTGTCAAAGTAAGTGGCAACTTTTTAGCTTAACTAAGAACAAATTAAGTGTGGCTATTCTATTTTTTGTGGGAAAGGCAGTACTTAGAAAAAGGAGTCAGATCCTGGACCAGTATTCTTGCAGTGATGATGTCAGAAGATAGACTTTCATAATAAAGAATTGTAATCCAATCCTTTCAGGTATTAGTGTCAAAACTGAATGTTTCAACTGTGAGGTAGGATTTGAGGATGCACTCATAGTTACCAAATAGTCTTCTACTATTTATCTCTTTGGGCAGCTCTCAGCTCATCATGATATACATGAAGCGATGTCAGAACTAAGATCCATATAAATCCCTTGAAAACATTAATAACATTTCAATACATAAAATTTCACTTACAGGGTTAACACCACATTTTTTATGTTGCGTTTGAGAGATATCACCATGAAATTAAAACATGTCTTTCCAGAGCAAAATAAGTAAGTCAAAGCTGCTGGGATCCTGTGATATGTGAATATGTATTTCTATGTGTAGTGTTCCACAGACTATAGAATTTGCTCATTTGCATAAAAATATTTAAAGTGATTTCTAGTTAGGTCAAAAGTCTTCAGTTTTTAGTTAAGCCTTTAGCTTTTCTGTGTGTTACAATAACCATAACTTTGAAACCTTATTCATAACTGTAGTTTAATTAAAACTGGACAGCTCTGATTGTCCATTTTATTTGCTGAAGATTGTTGCTTCCCCAGCAGAATTGTCTGTGCTGCACTAAATGAGCTGCCTGTCTGCTTCTGTCTCCTTCCATTGCAACAATATGAACAACTGATGTTACCAACTCTGAAAAAAATGGAGTTCTTAGTGTTCTCCTATTGCATATGGCATCACCTTGTCTCAAACCTTCAAATCATTGAAGTAGATGTGCACTATGCATAAAAAGCTTTTTAATAAAATGTTTAGGAATTTTAGAATAAATCAGAATATAAAAGAATAGATGATTTTTAACATACAGTGTTGTCATGGTTTGACACTGGCGCAATGCCAGCGCCCCCATGAAAATGCACCTACCTAAATAATTGCTGTGAGATGTGATCAGGAACAGAGCAGAGCAGGCCCAAGCTTGATAACTTTACAGAGGAAAAGTTTATTAAACTACTACTACTATAAAAACCAGACACTAAATCCTGGATGAAGACCTTCCAAAACACCCCTCCTCCTGCCACCTAATTTCCAAACAAACCCAACAATGAGACCCCACCCAGGATCCTGATTAAGTTGCCACCCTTCAGGTAATCAATACTCAGTCCATCAAGGGAGACAAGAATCTCTCCTGTGCCACAGACCCCCCAGGAAACACAATTGCCACCCTTGTGTTTCCATGTCACACATGGCAACCTCCCGGACAATTTCTGCCATGGTGACACTCTCCTTTCCATGTCACAGTGCTCTCACCACCGTGCATGGACAGACTGCTCATAGGGTTTCTTTAAGGATGCTTTGCCAAGGACCAAAAGAAACAACAGTTCAGCATCTCATCTCGGGACTACAGTCCCCCCCATTTCCCCCTGGGGCCGAGGGTCCAAGAACAGAGATCTTCTTCTTCTCTTCTTTTCTGAAGACAGAGGGCCTCTCCACACCCTCTTCAACTTTCCTCTGTTCTCTCCATTCCTCTGTTGGTAGTCACTGAAACAGGTCTCTTGGCCTACCAACGCATCCCCCTAAGTGCAGCCTCTGTCAGGAGAATTTGGTTCAGTCTATGGCCAACAAGAAAAATCCAGCCACAAGCCACTCCATCATCTCCTTCCAACTCAAAAATTTCCTCTTCCATCATCTCAGATCCCAGACTGTCTCTCTTCTACTTCAAATCGAAGAGGAGTAATATTTTACAAAGCCTTCATTTCCCAGGAAAGGGTTAAAAGTTCAGACTCCCTGGACGGCTGAAATCTCTGCCCAGCAGCCGATTCCCAAGGCCAAGGCTGGGCACCTTCCCCCCCCGCCCCTTCTCCTCCGCTGGCAAAGTTACAGGTGCCGTCCGGACTCTCTCTCTTCCCTCGGTGGGGGGGAATGACAAAGACATCTCCGCTTCTCTCCACCCTTCCGTCCACAGGAGCTGGCTTGGTTCGAGTCCTTCTACCCCTCGGCTCACCTCGACCAGGCCTCATGGCTTCCCCTCCCCTACCCAGCCCCATGGCTGGGCAGGGGAGGTCTGCACAACACCCTGACCGGAACCAAAGAGAGCGAGCTCTTGGGAGTCCTTGCTTTTAACCCCCTGTGTTCTCAGAGGCCTATCCATACCTTCAGTGGTCACTTCAGGTGCCAATATCCAAACTTGACCACTGATTGGTTTGACTCAACTTCCTGAAAAAAATCACTTCCATGTCAAACCACGACAAATGTGCTGTCTTGTGCACAAAACAAACTGAAGAATAACCTATTGCCACTTTAATATATCTTAATTGGATTTCTCTTACTCTTTATAGGTTAGAAGAGGTACATCCTTATACATGTATAACTTTTCCACTGACTGTTGTAGCTGTTGGCAAACCCAGTGGGAAGAATGATGATGTCTGAATTAGTTCAGAAGGCTGAATGATTTCTTTATTATAATTATGCTATGATACATTAATATACTATATAAAAGAGGATACTAAAAACTACGTGCTACTCTCTCTAACTATCATATCTAACTACTAACAACTCGTGACCCTGTTCTCCAGAGTCCAGACACAGGTGGATCTGAGTGGCCATCAGGCTCAAACAATCCTCTATGATCCAACCAAGCACTCACTCTAGGTAAACAATTCTCCAAACACATTCCACAAGAGAAAAACAAGGAGCAGAAATAGAAATTGTTTTCTCTTTCATTTATCTCTGTGCACCTTTATAAAAATCCTGAGAGAGAGAGAAATGTGCTTGCCACACTGACTGTATTCTTTAGACTGACTATATCTTTCAGACTGACTGTAAAATAGAGTCGTTTTATGGTGTATTTAAGGGATTACTCAGTTTTGCTGAAAATTGGGGTCACTTTCAGAAGGCCCTGGTTGCTAAGTCTCATTCTGTATTTTGATAGTGCATTTTGATTACTCATTCACAGAATATATTAATTTAAATTGATCAATCTGTCCTTAATTATCCCACAGCCTCTTCTTTCTGAAGTTCAACACAGGACTGCCTATGCAATTGCAATTCTTACCTCATTAAAGAAAATAAAGAGACCTCACTTCCTGCCATCTGCCTTAAGCAGAGCTGCCTTCAGCTGTACCATGTCTGATTTGGGAACTAGCAAATCTGTCACTTTTCTCCACATCCAGACTAGTGCCAGGAACGTGCTCCACAAGAAAATATTTATTTGTGTGTGTGCTTGTGCATTTTCTGGCGACCATGTCCTTTACTTGATGAAGGAAGATAAAGAGTTACTTGTGTTTCCAGCAATGAACTGAGACTATCAGCAGAAAGATTTATGTCTTTCTCTATGACACAAGAGCTTGAAAGGGGCACAAGGCTCCTCTGGGAAGCATCTGGGTTTGTACTTAACACAGAACAATGTATATTTTTCATTAGGTCAGTTTCCTGACAGACAATAGCACAAATCATGTTCTCCCACTTTGCTGTGGCTTTGGAGGCTTCTCTCACTTTACTGTGGTTGGCTGATGTCTAACTTAAAATTTTGATATGTCTTAGGCATTTTAAATTATATTGCAAATTTTAATGCATTTAATGATGCTTTGAAAATGATATTTCTACTTTACCTGAGAAGCAAATAAGTCTCCTAAAGGCATCTTAGTTACTGCCAAACTCCCGCTGTGGAGCTTGAGAATGCTGAGAGTGATAATGTGATATAGTATTCATTCCAGTCTCTCCTAAAAGCTAATTGTTTCCTGATAAAAACATTGCCTTACAAGAGTCCTACTCTTCTGAAAAGCTCACCCATACTATGCATTCAAATAAAGCGGGAGTTTTGAATAGGAAGCATTTTTAAATTATATTCATGCCCTAGCTACTTGGTTTTGATGTATTTCTTGAGGCTCAGATCTAGGGAAGGGAATTTGCAATGTCTTGCCTAAATGCTTCCTGGGAGCCTCACCAGCCTTACTATACTGCACACTAAAAGCAGTCTGAAATTTGGAATTCAAAACACTTTTAACACAAATAGTTTTTAGAAAATTGTTGAGGATAATTTTTTACACTTCCCTGCTTCTTTAAGCAGATTAATGGGGGTTTTGTATATCAAAATACACTACTGTTATCCAAAGGAAGGGTTTTTTTTTTAGGTGAAACTCTCAGCTGTGATTACCATTTAAAACCTTGTTAGCCTCACAAATCCAATAAATTCATCTTTATATATACAGTGGGATACATAGCTTTATTTGAACAAATTTTAAAATTAATTTGTACAAAACCACAAAATGATATCATGCATTTTATGCAATTAATATTTCAGGCTAAACACATAAATTGTCCAAGAAGCAGGGAGCAGAAATTAATACCTCCTTTCCAGTAAGTGCCCTCACTGAGGGGTCACCAGACCTCATTCTTTCAAGCACTTCTTGATCACATAAATCCTAAACTATTTCCAGCAGTGCCTGAATTTCAACAGGAACTTGTAGGTCAGGGTATTGCCCCAGCTACTGGAAATACAGATCTGTCACTGTGAAGGAATTGAGCACAGGTAAGTGCTATAAATAAGGATGAGAAGAAGCATTGCCATGCTCTCTATGATTTAGAAGAAATTCATAATTGCCTGAGGGCATTTTGTCATTATGTTTTAATGACAATAGTCAGGGCTGCAATTCTGAAGCAAATTTTCAAAACTCCAAAGGATGCTGAAAATCATGATTGACACCAAACTCAGGGTTCAAGTGTACAGCTAACTGGGGTCAGTTGCAATTCTTATCTTCCCAGGGCAAGTGCCTTATTGTTTTATCTAACTCAAAGCATTTTGTGTCTAAACTAAATCACTGATTGCAGTGAACATTCAATCATTGTTCAGTAGGTTGTACCTCTAAAAATCACTCTAAAGGATCTTGGTTAAATATATAATTATTGCATTCTCAAAATCACAGTGGATTATACCACACTGCCTCTGGAGCGCATTATCTATTTGTTTTAACACAGTGACTTCCACAAAAATTTGTCTGTGTTATAACCACAGCAATACTTATTCCCAATGAGAATATGGCTATTGCTTGACTGGCTGCTATTATCAGGCTCAGGTTCTGTGGAGTATGTTATTACCTGACAGTTTTATATCAGGACTTCCTACAACCATTTGTTCCTGCATTAGGATCCTCATCATTAGACATTATTTTCTACACTTTTGTCTTATTTCTGTCTTCCTAGGCTCCAGCTAAAAAGCTCACTGTCCTGAAAACTGGATTACAGTACCCCACCTGTAACTCTCCAGAAAAAATTTGGAACTGAATCCATGAAAAGCAATGACTTCCACTTTTCATGGCTGCTAAACAGCAGCTTCACCCATATCAATTTAAAAAAGAAATGAGGAAAAAAAAAAAAAAAGACTGGCCAGAGAATATTTCCCCCCTCTTATTCTCTCTTTCCTCACAGTTCTGTTAAAAAAAAACAGATTTACCATGTAAACTTTGTCATTTGGGAAGTTCTTTTAAATTTTGAATACAGGGGCTTAGTCCTTGGAAAGTATATCTGGATCATATTTTGGTGTCTATTAGATCTTTTCTCCTTATTTCCTTTGTGTTGAACATCTAGCCTTATTTTAAAGAAAAGATTGGTCATTGTTCAAATGAAGATTGGTGGACATATGAATTATTATTTTTCATAAATATATGAGAAGCAAGAGAATGTGGCCATGCTTCTTTTCATGCCTTTTTATAGCACTCACCCATGTCAAATTTCCTCTCAGTGACAGATCTGTACTACAAAGCAAATTGTGTCCTGAAACCTACCTTTTTTCTTTTCTTGTATCTTTCTGTTTGTATCCTGTTCTATTCTCTTTCACTATCTCATTTTTACTTCAACTAAGCAGTTTAAAGGTGTAAGAAAAAGCTGCCTAGAGGCTACTTTCTCCCATTCTTCCATGCCAACAGACTAAGCACCAACTTCTAGTGTTGATGTCTTCACATCTTACAGTCTAGATTGCTTCATTTTATGCCATACTGCAGGAAAGAAAAATTGTTCTGCAGCTGTATTTCTGCTAAAGATTTTAATCTTTACTAGCTAGCCCAAGAGTGCTGCTCATCTCTAAAAACAGTTTTGCAGAACTTTCTCATTAAGCAACTGTTGCACTGCACTGTCAGTACTACTTCTCAGTAGTCCCTGACAATTCTCTCTTCAGGGAAAATGGGATAAGGTTTCTTTATTTTCTGGAAAATGTTCTACATCTCAGAATATTTGGATCCCTTTTTAGACCTGCTCTCAAAATGAATGTCAGTAAGAGCTTGGCTCTTGCTTCAAGCTTGCCACACTAAAGCTGTGGTAAATGACTATTGTCTGAGGAGATATCTCAGATTCTTGGTATCTGAAAAAAATTCTGTAGTAACTGGGAAGTGTCTCACACACAGGGAAGTCTACCACAAAACCCAGTAGAGTGTTCCCTGAAAGAGGGAAGATATTCTTGAATTTCACTTGTTCTGCATAGGTTCTTCTTGCAATGGTGCAACAGACTAGCAAATAATTTTTCAATACCTATATGTACAAAATTCACGCTATCCCGTTCAGTGGCTTATCACTATAATCAATGAAGAATTATAGGGACAGAACTGCAGGAGGATATATCAGGCCTTGCTAGTAGCCTAGTACCTCCCTGCAATACATTTGTCAGGCTTTCATTAATCACTTCCGTGCAAATCATAAAAAGTAACATTTTTTGGTAGATTTTATCTTATCTTTCTCAATTTTATTTTAATATTAATATGGATCTGGACTGTTTCTATAGCAAGTAGTGTTAGAGATGCTAATCATGGCTATTCATCCAGAGGTTATGGTAGATAATCAGAAAAATGCTGATGAAGCATCTTCTGATATTACTTGAACTTTTATTCAGTAGATTTTATTACTCCTGTTCACAGCAGTTACTGCATAAATTACATTCATGGTTTTAAGAGTGCACAGATCCTCGATGTTAATTCATGCTTATTGTAGAAACTTGTAAAATATCTTCTTGATAAAGTGACCAAAGACAAGGAGTGAATAGTTTTTGAGTTTGGTGAAGTGTTGATCAAACAAAGCATTGATTCTTTTTACAGCAGTTTTTTGTGAAATACAAATTAACAGTGTGAAAAGTTCAGAACATATATCTTTGGGAATAATTAATCATAGGTATTCTACATTACTGTTAATGATCTGATGAGAAAAATAAGTCTTTGTAACAGTCATATTTGGGAACTATAATTCAAAAGGACAGAAGCTTGGGGAAGGAAAATTAATCATAGGTATGTGTAAACATTTTTAATAGGACATTTTTGCTTGTCTTCTAAAATAAAAAGCTGAAATCAGTTTTGTAAACATCTAATTATTTGTAAGAATCCTAAGGTGTTAAGAAGAGCAGCTGTAATGCCATTTTCTCTGCAGCTCCCAGGATCTGGGATGAGAACTTAAGTTAATGTATCTTTATATCAGCATACATTATTATTCTTTTCTGGTTCTGAATTTATATTTCCACCCCCTCCCCTCCCCCCAAAGACACTTCTATACTTCTATTGTTTAGGTATCTTTAGGTACCTTTTACTTCAAGCTCATACGAGCCTCAAACTCTATCGCCTATGATGTACTCAATCTTTCTTGTAGGAAGGAAGGCTCCTAAAAGAATGGAGAGCAAAATGGATGTAAATAGAATTCTTATTTCTAAAATATTTTTGGATTCGGTATTACAATTGATAGAAGAAGAAAACCCTCTTCTTTTTATATCTTTCAAGGAAAAACTCAGGAAAAAAAAGTTTGGAAATGTTTGCCTATTTATTGCAATTCAGAAAGCTGTTATTCATCAAGAACAAGCAAAGCCTTTTCCAAAAACTTGTTCTGCTGTTGGCTCACTACTGTCTGCCTACAGTTAAAACAACAGTAAACTGAAAATAAGGAAGTTCCTTCTTGGTTGCAGAAAGATATATTTACACTTGTTTGGCTAGTGCTTTCTTCCCGAATGAATTCAGTACTTCCATTACTGCAAGCCTTGATGTAGTTATGGTAAAGTAATGATGAGAATATCAGACTCCTTCTACCTCCTTTTACCTCATGCTGCAGACTCAGGGAAATGCCATGCATGCTAAAAATTGGAAAGCTTCTTTTTGTTCTACTTTGGGTTACTATATAATAAAAATGAAGAATTTTAATGAAAATTTCAGCTTTAAATCATATCTCCTTCCAGTGATAGGCATGGTTAAGTTCTTCACTCTTAGTGAAGCAAATTTAAGCCACCAAGTACTTTGGAAAATTGCTTTATAAATCAGCTAAACATATTATTGTATTGACCCATTTAATACTCTGACAATATAGTAGCAATAGCTCAGATCTGAATTTTTCCATACAATTTGAAAAAAAATATTTTTAAAGATCTATTAATGTATTGAAATCTTAATGCAATTTAACAACTCTTAAATTTTGAAAAGTGTTCCAAACCTGTTTCTCAGTGCTGTTTCCTGACAAGGAGCAAATAATCTTTTTTTTTTTTTTTCTGATTTATTGACTGTCAGAATAAATAGATGGACAGAAAATTTCAGTAGTATGTACTTTCATGCTTGTAAATATTGCAGAAAACCTACTATGGAAAATCACTGAACAAAAAGTTTGAAATTAAGAATAAAAATACTCTGGTGCAGCTCTAACAACTTCTGTGTCTCACATGGCCTTGTGTTCAGCTAACCTGTGCTCAGAGCCAGGTATTTTTCAGACTATCTGAGTGGCTTTGCCCTCGGGTCTTAACATGATCGGCAAACACCACATATCTGTCTTTCTGTAAGTTGTTCTTGCTTCTCAAAATCAGGTTTGTATCATAGAACCACAGAATCACAGAATGGGTCAGGTCAGAAGGGATCACAGTGGGTCATCTGATCCAACCTGTCTACCGAAGCAGGGTCATCCCAGAGCACATGGCACAGGATTGTGTCCAGATGATTCTCAAATATCTCCAGTGAGGGAGAATTCACAGCCTCTCTGGGCAACCTGTTCCAGTGTTTGGACACCTGCACCATAAAGTTCTTCATTATACTCAAGTGAAACTTTCTGTGCTTCAGTTTCTGCCCATTGCCTCTTGTCCTATTGCTTGGCACAGCTGAAAAGAGCCTGGCTCCATCCTTTTGTCACCCTCCTTTCCAGATGCTTATAGACATATCACTTTTCTGCTTGAGGCTGAACAGCTCACTCAGCCTTTGCTTTTAAAAATGTTCCTGTCCCTAGACCATCTCTATTGCTCTCTGCTCAGCCTGCTCCAGGAGCTCCATATCTTTCTTGTCCTGAGGAGCCCAGAATTGGACAACACTCCAGATGTGCCTCACCAGGGCTGAGGAGAGGGGCAGGATCATCTCCCTCGACCTGCTGGCAGAGCCCTTCCTAATGCATTCCAGATCTGCAGTGTACCAAATTAGTACTGTAATTACAAATATGTGTATTAATACAGGAAGAAAATAAGATTTCCGTGTTGACAATTGTATTCCCTATGGTAGTTTAAATTCCTTAGTAAGGACTGCAATATTTTCCTGCTGGTATCATAATAGCTTATGATATTATTCTTATTTACAGCAGATGTTTTTTTAAAATCTCACTAGCCTGATCCTTTGTAAACATGATTCAAAATTATTAAATTGGTTAAAAAAAAGATGCTGATTTCAAGTCAATTTTCAAAAACTGTAAAAACATCTAGCAAAAAAAAATGCAAGTAGAAAAAAATTTATTCTGTCTAAGAACTCATTCAAGTCCTTTCACTCAGTTTCATCTGCAAGTTCTTTAAAAATCTGCAGTGTTGTCATGAAAAGTTGGCTATTTAAAGACTAAAGAATAAATACTCTGGTAACTAGAAATGGAAAAAAGAAATAAAAAGTATACTTAAAAATTGTTTTAAAACGAACAAAAACTTTTTCTTCAGCATGTCCTGCCAGTATTTTTATACTTTTCGACTTAATCTATTTGTATCTCTGAAAATCTGTCAAAATAGCAGTCTGTAAGGAAATAACTCCCTTTCCTTACTAATTAGTGTGACGTATTATGGGTGGTGATACTCACAGATACTCACAGATATTCACAGAGCCACACGTAAAATTTTATAAAGACATCCCAATTCTCTGCTCAGACATTTTTCTAGCTTTAGGCTGGTTTGAACCCGTGTGCTGAACACATGGAGATCCTACCTTTAATGGATCACATAACAGCTGGAGGTTTATAGAAGACATGCATAATGTGAATTGAGTAACTCAAACTACTGATATAATTATAACTGTCTTATGATGTATAATTATCTGCACAAAGAGCCCATATAATACAATAACTCTGTCCAAGGGGCTCCAGCTTGTCTTTAATGTGACAATAATGTTACGTACTTTACTTTTATGCAGCTCTTTCTAAACAATAACTAATTAATCCTTACAACACTCTTGTGAAGTGCATTTATGAAGAGTCTTGAGCTTAAATTGTGAGCAATTAGGGTTAGGGTTAGGGTTAAGGTTAGATTTAGTGTTTATAGTTAGGGTAAGGGTTACATTTTTTGTAATATTATCTCACATTTCACGGTGTGTTCTTGAAGGCTTTAATTTAAAGTAACTGAATTAAAAATATATTTTTATATTATGAAAAAGCAATTTAAAGCAGTATTTTTGCCATCTTTGTACTGAAGAAGGAAATTCTGAAATAAAACATTCTTGCCTGAAGTAGCTTGCATTCCCTTGTCCGGTTGGAACACTGTGTGAAGAGCTCAACTGGTCTTTAGCGGAATACAAAATATATTCATGTAAAAATGTGATGATAATAGTCTAAATCTTCTGGGCAAAGAATTGGATCATAAACCTACAGGGATTGGCTAACCTGTGGGAGAGAAATTGCCCCAAGATTTTTAATGGTTTAATGGTTTTAAGCTTCAGTAGCAGAAAAGCTTCTAAAGAAAGGGAAGAGAAGAGGGTGCCCTGCAACTCTGGCTTGCTTTTCATTAAAGGAGGATAAGGGCATATTCTTATTAGCAGAAGAAATAATTAAAGGAATTCTATATTCTCAGAGGTCACAAGATCAGACTTTGATATGATCCCAAATGCAATCACTGAGCAAAACCATCAGACATCTTATTCAAGGAAAATACATGAATGCTATAGCTGGTGATGCAATCATATGGATTACACTCTTAATTCTCTTCATTGTCTTCCTTGAAATGTTGTGGATTTTATACATTTTCTTACAAAAAGGGGGGAAAAAGAACTTAGTATAATCAAGAGCTAATTTCATGTCCCTTTTGAAGACCTTGGCAGCTTTCTAAAGACTTACTATGACTCACAGTGAAGGGAAAAAATCAATTTGCATGCGGGGGGGGGGGGGGGGTATGGGGGGGGTATTTTAATTTAATTTTATTTTAAATTGACCCTTTCAATTTATAGATTTTAGTGCTTTCACCATGAAATAAATTTTATTTAATCTAAGCATAAGGACTCTTAATTATATTGGAAGAGTTCTTAATTATGCCATTTCCAATAATGATGGAACTTCTTTTTATGTGAGACTAATCAAAGATAAAAGAAGTCATAGTGTACTTTGGAATGAAATTGGAATGCTTTTGTGCTCTGGTGATTTCACACCAAGCAAATAGTCCTCAAAGAACTCTTGATGGTCTTCCTCGATACAATTTTAAGGTCTGAAAATTTCTTTTATACCAGGTGAATGTTTATTATGTCTACTTATTAATCTCTAATCAAACCTACTGTGTTCCTGTACAAACTCAGAAAGGATGAGGAGACAGAGATATTAACCGTGATCAACCACTTGAATTGCCCAGTGCTTCCTCTAAAAACCAGCTACCAAAAATAAATGTTTCTTCAGATAGTTTACACCTTAACCTTGTTTTTGTCAGGTTTTTTTATGTCCTGAGATGGAGACTGTGCTGGTTTGGGATGGGGTAGGATTAATTTTCTTCATAATCACTAGTATGGGTCTGTTTTTCAGATTTATGCTCAACCAGTGGTAAAAATACAGGGGTAAAAATACAGGGATATTTTCATTACTGCTGAATGGGGCTTGCATGGCATCAAGGCCATTTCTGCTCCTCACCAGCAAGAAGTCTGGGTATGCACAAGAATTTGGGAGGGGACACAACCAGGACAGGTGACCCCAATTGACCCAAGGGATAATCCAGACCATAAGGAGTGACCATCAGTGTATAATGCTGTGGGATGAAGATGGAATGGGGGGCATTTGCAGTGGTCATGTTTGTCTTCCAGCGTGACACGTGGTGAAGCGCTGCTTTCCTGGACATGACTGAGCACCTGCCTGCCCATGGGAAGTGGTGTAGGCACTTGTAAGGTTTTGTTTGCATGCATGGCTTTTGCTTTCCCTATTAAATTTCTTAAACTAAACCCATGAATTTTCTCACTTTTGCCTTTCTGATTCCCTCCCCCATTCTGATGTGGGGGGAGTGAGTGAGTATCTGAGTGAGGCTCAGTTGCCAGCTGGGGTTAGACCTTGACAAGGTCAATGCATGTGGTTATAGCAGTTGATAAGAGAGATGTAAAAACATTTTCAGAAACAACAAAAAAACCGCAACATCTTATTAAGCAAACATGCAAAAAAATACTTTTCTCTTTACTAGAATTTGGTTTTAAATGTAATGCCAGAAGTCAGACTGTACAATTAGGATGAAATGCTCACCCCATGTAAAACTACCAGCAGAATTGCTCCTAATTTTCTTTGAGGCAAAGATATATAGTAACTAGCTTTCTTAGATAAACATAGGGGATGTTTACACAAAAATTTGAGATTTCAAGTATAAAAGGTGCTTTAAAGAAATTTATTATTTCCTATAATATTCCAATTTTTCTCTTAGGGGCATGCTTATATTGCCTTCCAATGTGCCGTTTCATCTTGTTACATTTTATTATTTAAAAGTGTAAATCAGTTCTTATATGTTTCAATAAATCTTGTTCTTATCTCAATTAATTAATGAATATATGTATATTAAATGAATCTCTGGTTCAAGCATAGCACATATAATATCTCTCAGAGTTCTACAACATCCTGCTTTTTTTAAAATATCATAGAGAAAATATCACAATGTCCTTTGAGATAGGGATGGACATAGTAGATTCACAAAATTTAAAGCTCCTAATAAAACTAAGAACTGAACCAGGGACTACAGAATTCTTGAAGCATCCATAACCTTGTCCAAATCCTTTTCATATCGTTTTCCTTACAAAAGCAAACAAACAAACAAACAAACAAACAAAAAAAAACTGGTATCAGGTCTGTTCTCAGGTTTCTATCCTCCTGTAACTATGCGGCTGTCTGTAAATTCAACGCTTTTTCAGGAAAAGGTGGATGGATTAGGCTAAATTAATATATTTTTCTTTCTGAATGAAAATGTAATGATAAATATTTGAGAATTTGTGTATTTCTGGATGCAGTCATACCAGTGTTTTTGTGGTTTTATGTCAAAGTTACATTTCTGGGCAAACACTTCACTGGTGCTTCAAATTACCTTTCAAACAATTCACAACTCAAAAAAATATTAGTTTATACAAAACCAGATTGTGTTATAACTGTAAGACTGTATAAAAAACAATATTTGCACCTTTTTAAACAAACATAAACAGTACTTGGGTCTGGGTAGTTTCTTTTAGCCACCCTACAAGGATTATCTTCTTGCAGAAAGGGAATTGGCTTTGCCACTGAGGAGTCCTAAACCAACAGCGAAATAATTTTTTAGTGTTGGAAAAGAAGAACCTTTCAAGCTGTGACATTTGGGAATAATCTGCAGGTTATAGACATATACAGTCTTCAGGATACAGTGATCATTGAGGGTATATGCCTTACTGTTTCTATGAATTTGGGATGAACAAAATTAAATCTCCTCTATAAAGTGGAAACACTGTTGCACCCATGAGGATATGGGATTTACATATTCTTATCACTCAACCCACAATAATATACCCTAAACTGGCTGGTTAATTAGCTGGAGGAAAAACCAATTTCCTCCTCCTCTTCCTGTAATACTTAGAATCATAGAATTATGATTTAGACAAATTGTCTATAACTGATTTCTGCATGCTGGCTTTTTTTTACCTGAATTAGGAGTGTCAGAAAAAATGCCTCTGGTAACTTTTGTAACTTACAAAGTCTTAGACGTGAAGCCACAGATTAAATTTAGATGTGCAAAGGATCTGAATTCCAAAAAAAAAAATTTCTTGCAGTTTTTACTAAATGATGAGGTTCTTTAAACTAAATTCAACACCAGAAGAAGTTTAATTATTTTTACAGTATTTGATGGTTCCAGGCTTGACTATTTGATATAGCTTTTCCACAGTTAATTCCACATATCCATGAAACACAAGATGCTTATTAAAGCTAGGCTTCAATGACAATCCTGGTCAGTACTGCTGGAACAGGACAAAGATAAAAAAGAAAAAATTGTGTAAAAGGGCTGTAAAATGTTCTTAATATTGAATAATAGCAGTACAACTGGTACAAAAGAAGGTGAAAAAATCCTACAGGAAAAATTGTGTGTCTTGTAGGTGAGAAATATACAAATGGAGTATCACAATTAAAAAGTAATATATTCAATGATTGATACAAATTTCTCCAATAAAGTCATGTCTAGCCAGCAGAAAATGTCAAAGGAACATTAAAAGATGACTGTAACTGATTTATCCGTGAGACTATGACCTATTGCTATGACCAGGCTGAGGAAAAGGTAGATAGGGATATTTCCCCTCATTCTGCTTATGTAGCTGTTCTGAGGCATACCACTAACCTAAAAAGTGGTACAAGGAGCTTATTGAGAAAATCCTATGAAAAGCTGGTCATGACACTTAAAGAAAGTCTGAACTCTTAAGGAACTGATGTTAAAAAGACCTAGAATGGTGCTTGGTGGCATGGAGAGACAAAACTAAAAAGGCCCAGTTGGCTTATCTTGGTAATATTAAGGCTGAGTAAGTGTATGAGCGTTCTCTCTAATGAATATATCAGGAACCAACTTTAGAAAGGTTAAACAAAAAAGTATCGGCAACAGAAAACGTGAACAAAAGAGGATTGCAGGACATAGCCTATGTAAGTTATAATGCTTCCTCCCACTAAGGAACTAAGATTTGTGATTTTTGCTGATATATTCACACAACAAATTCTAACTTGCAGTGCAATGACCAGGTTGTTATATGGTAACGTACAGTTATGAATTAGAAAATTAATGTATCTCACCAGGAATTGACACAACTCTCAAAAGATCAAAGATAAGCAATTTTATTCTGTTACCTATTTCCTCTATGTTTCAAATCAAAGATAGCAGATGACCCAGCTAAATATGGAAAATTTAAATACCGAGTAACCATCCTAATAAATTGCCTGCCAGCAGCCATTTAAAAAATTATTGCACTTGGAAACACTGAAATCACCTATGTTGTCAAGAAAGCAAAATTCATTTATAAATGAATTATCACATCTTAATCTATCCCATCTATTATAGATATTAAATAATTTTTCTGGGTTTTACATATTCATATATTATACACACTTTTAGCTGATGGAATTCCATAATTTCAAAAAGATGGAAATTACTAAAAATCCACATTAGAGTAGTACTAATGTAGAAAAAAAATAGGACTTTTTAAGACCAGCAGAAAAGGCATTCCTAAAGGAGCCAATGGGCAGAAAGCCTAGGATTTCACATTTCTGTGGTAAACACTGTAATGAGGTCCCAGTTCAGGACAAATATTTATAGAACTGCCTTACACACTTGCTAATCCCTTCCCCCATAGTAGTCACAGCACAGCTCTTCATGTATAATGGATGGCTTTGCAAATGTAGATGAAATTCTTATGTCTGTGTGTGAGAGACAATAGCTTTCAGAAGACTGTTAAATGATAGACAAGACCTGAAATCATCATGAATAAAATAAAAATCAGTAATGTATTCATTTGGTTTGAATATTTATTTTGATACTGGTTTATATCAGACAAAAATATTAAAACCCTCTTTCCCAAAAAATATCTTGAGTAGAGAATATACTACTTACTATGCCTTTCTTTACTTACAGAGTTCTCTGTGCAAAATAAGGTGTTTAATAGAAAACAAAAAACCTGTTTTTGTCCAAAAACTTTTTAACTATTCTGGATTGTACCTGAGTGGCTGCTTTTATTTCTTTGCTGTCAATGCATTTTTAATGTTTTTAAATTGCCTTGTTCTTACTGACTTAGGCTGAAATTCTGCTGGCACCATCTGTGAAAGGTTGCCAAATAGTGGTTAATTTGCCACTGCTGATTTCCCAGTGGAAGAGACAGGTTTTCCCAAAGTAACTTTATGCATGTAAAAGCAAGAAGGCAGAAAAATCAGGAAAGTGGGCAATTCAACACAGAGAACTAAATTGAGTAAAGTGAAGAAATAGATATTTTTTATGTAGGTGCAATAATTTTCTGCCAAGAAAGCAGAGACACTTCCATCTCCTCAGTCAATTCCTATCCCATTTTCAAAGGCTGAGAACAATAACTATGAGAGCATATCTGTGGCAATACCTGTTATTTACCATACACAACCACAAAAAAGCTGATTGTAATTGATTCTAAATCTTTATAATTTTTTTTTTCAATTGGAGATAATTCTCCAATCTTCCTCTGGGATTTGACTCTAGAAAATTATTTCTTAGAGCTTAGGGTTGTAATGGGACAGAGATCTAGTTAGATCCCATTGGCCACAAAATATTAAATTTTATCCATATTGCCAGTAGGAAGCCTAAATGTTTTAGACTAAGTTCCTGAAATTGAGCTGTGAATCAGAAACAGGGTATGTGTCTTGAAGGTCTGCTACCAGCAGGGAACTGATTAGGCAAGATGCACACAACTGAACAGGAAAAGAAAATCGTATCCCACACTGAATCAGGATATTTCACGGTAACAAAAATATTGCAATTAATAGGAATCCAAGTATGCAGATAACTTATTTGAGTAGGTAAGGAAACTACTTTCTCCTGCCTTATTTAATAATGACTCATATTCTACATCATCAGAATTTTCTCTGAAACTCCTGATGATGTATAGCTTCTTTCAGCCCCCATTGATTCCTTTAAGTTTTGTGTGCATTTAAGAATTCAAAGAGGGTGTGGTGGGTTGACCCAGCTATCAGCCAGACACCAACACTCACAAAATCACAGACTGGCTGAGGATAGAGAACATCTATGGAGGAAACCTGGTACAAATGCTCTGCTCAAGCAGGGCCACCTACAGCGTGTTTTCCAGGATGGCTATTAAATATGTCTAATATAGCATGTTTATTACATAAATGAATGTGCATTTTTCCTTAATATAAATCTGAATTCTGTGGGATTGAGAATGTTTTGGAATCAGACCTGATTGCAGCATGGAAAAGGACACAAACTTCCACAATGGATCTAGTAGATCCTGAGAAAACTTACAAGAAAAAAATTCTTCCACCAAAGTCTTGCTTTTCATTCTGACCTTCACTTACCTATCAGATCTCAAAGTCAAATTAACTTATTAAAGTGCTTGCCTACACAAGACTATTCTCCTGGTATTTATGCTTGATTAGATATGACTGGGTAAGCCCACAAATAAAAATCTAGGTTCACGTTTACCTATTGCTGCTGGGAGCGTAAAAGTTCCTGAAACAAACACAGCCTCTAAAATTAGACATTTCAGTAGCAATCACCAGGAAATTTTGCAAACTGACCAGCCAGTATTTTCCTTTTCACCCAAATTCTGATGACTAAGGGGAAGCCCATCTAAGTCTCCTCAAGAAACAGATGCAGACTGAATCATCATCCCCATACTGATTCCACTGCATTTCCTTTTGCTTTTTCCCTCTCCATTTTTATTCTTCTAAGGTCCTTTCCTCTAAGCTCAAAGTGTTTCTGAGCATTGTGACATGGCACTCCTAGGAAGTGCACTTGTGATTCTTACCTAAAAAGTGCATTTCTGATTGCACTTTACAATGAATAGCTGGTTTAATATCACAATTTATGTGAGAATGATTCAGCAGCACACATTAAGAAGGGTCTTTAAACTAAACTGAATCAATGTGTGATTCAGAAATTTAGAACCAATTACAGCCTCTCTATACTAAAATCTGGTGCTTGGTCATTAAATGAAATATTTTACAGAGTCTGACAGCATTGATGGAATAATCTGTTATGAGCTGTGTATCATGTTATTTGTGACAGACTTATTTTCCACACCAGAAAAGTCTGGGTTGTAGATTATGGAATTCTTAATTCAGGAAACTTGAATGGAGAAGTGTCAAATATGAATTTCTGTTTTCTGATTAATGAAAGAAAACTAGGCTGAATAAAATTAACTATCAGTTTTAAAGACATAAATATGAGACCATTACAAATATAAAAGCTTGCATTTTGTGAAACAGATTTTAGTTTTATATGTGAAACTGTAAAAAAATTAGTTATCCTATAACTGAAGGCTATACTATCAGTAGAGCAGACAAAGAGGCCAATTTTATTTAAATTCTGGAGTTCTTATATTTTAATAACTGTATTTTCAAAACTCATTTATATGTGTTTTGCATTCATTTATGTTTAAGTGTAAAATATTTTATTTTTCCATACCTTTAATTGTCTATAACAGCACCAACTTCATAGCTACAATAACGATCACTTTGGGAAACTGTCGTACATCCAAAACTACTAAATCGGGGAAACTACAATAACATTATTAAAACACATGTAACTGACATTAGTACATTCCTTTTTTTCTCTCATTTATATATTTTGTAGGTATGTTTAATTTGAAATGTCTTAATCTTTTGAAAACCACATAAATTCAAATAATTTTCCACAGCTTGCTTTTGTTTTTCTGGTTCTTATAAAGAATGAAGTTAAACTTTTATCTCTAAAACTAGCCATGAACTAAAAATATTTCTAACTAGTGGCAAATTGTAAAAGTCAGAACTTCATTAGATGAAAAGTATCAGCACCAAAGAAGCAACAATTGAGCAGTCAGTAATTCATAAGGTTGTTGTCAATTATTTATGAGGTAATGTAAGAGTAACAGTGGAGGGAGACAGAAATTAAAGCAAGATATTAGATTCCTCAAGTGAAGATAAAATTTTTCAGTTTCTGCTCAGTGTAGCACTGTTCTTTCACTAAAAACTGTTAAAGACACTTCCTCACAGGTAATGACTTCCACTGTTAAAAGCTCTCTCTGATGTTGGAGACTTGGGTGAAGTAAATGCTCCTCTGACTCAGTACAAAGACAAAAGACACTTGAATAAAATCTCTCCCTTTAATAATTCAAAGGTGTTCTCTTTTATTCAGAAACAGCTCTTTTTTTTTTTTTTAATCCATTTTACAGGTAATGTTAAGGCTGTTTCTCTAAATATTGCAGCTTTCTATGGAAGGTTATTTAACTCTTTTCCTGTTATTACTGCGAAACAACCATTGCTACATGTAGAATGAAACACTATGTGTTTCCCATATAGATTTACTTATTTTAGAACAATTCAAAAGGGTACTTATTGAGACTATTACAGGTGGATATGATTTATTCTGTTTTGATTGTAGTCTGCATCAATTCCTTCATGTAGGTCCAATAAATACCTCTGTCTGGAAGATCTGACACAGTGTAAGGGAGAATAATGAAACCACATGTGGGAGTATGAAATCATTGCTCATAAAGGGACATTTGCCTGCTTATGGAATGAAAATAAACATGTAAGATTGGGTATCTATCTTTTTGTTTAGATCCATCAAGCACTCAAATAACCAAATTAATATTTAATTGGAAATAATATGGATAAATAGTTGATGATAGTAATTACATACTGTCATAAGTTTACAGTTGCACTCAAGTATATGACATGCAATTGATATTCTATGAGTATATTTTGCCAGCTCTGTGAAAAATTTTAAGGTTAATTGTCAAACACTGGTCTTTACATGCTGGCCTCTGTTTGTGGAGTTGTGATCATTACACAACTGATATTGGTAGACCGGTTTAAGTATCAAAATATCAATCAATAAATTCTGAATGTGGTAGACATTCCTTTTTTCCTCTTTATCTTTTCTGGTTTTCCTTTATTACCTTTCTTTTAAATTTTGTAGTAATAATACAATGTAGAAAGTTTTCCTTTGAGGCTACCAAATTGCAAGCACCTATCTTACAATTCAAAATTGTCCCAGCTGTTCTTGGCACCTTGATATGTGTCCCTCAGGGGTCTGTATTGGGACCAATGATATTTAAAATCTTCATTAAGGACATAGAGGGATGGAGTCCACTCTCCAAAAATTTGCCAATTACACCAAGCTGAATGGTGCAGATGACACTCCTGAAGGACAAGATGCCATCCAAAGGGACCTGGACAAGCTTGAGAAGTGGACCTTCAGGAATTTCATGTGGTTTAACAAAACCAAGTACAGGGTGCTGCACCTGAGCTGGGACAACCCCCAGTATAAACACAGTCTGGGGGATGAACAGATCCAGGGCAGCCCTGCCAAGGAGGACTGGGTGATGCTGTGGGTGAGAGGCTGGACATGACCCAGCCATGGGCACTCAGCCCAGAGAGCCAAACGTGTCCTGGGCTGCATCCAGGGCCCTGTGGGCAGCAGGGGAGGGAGGGGATTCTGTCCCTCTGCTCTGCTCTGGTGAGACCCCACCTGCAGTGCTGCGGCCACCTCTGGGGTCCCAGCACAGGAAGGACACAGACCTGTTGGAGGAGGGCCACCAAGTTGATTGGAGGGATGGAGCACCTCCTATGAGGGAAGGCTGAGAGAACTGGGATTGTTCAGCCTGGAAAAGAAAAGGATTCAGGGTGACCTAATTGTGATTCTTCAGTACCTGAAAGGGGACTTACAGGAAAGATGGGGTGAGACAATTGACAAGGGCATGTAGTGACAGAACAAGAGGAATGGTGTCAGACTGAAAGACAGTAGGTTTAGATTAGATTTTTTCACTGTGAGGGTGGTGAGGCACTGAAACTTGTTGCCTAGAGAAGTTGTGGAAGCCCCATCCCTGGAAGAGTTCAAGGCTAGATTGGATGGGGCTATGAGCAACCTGGTATAGTTGAAAGCGTTCCTGTCCATGGCAAGGGGATTGGAACTAGATGATCTTCACTGTTCCCTTTCAACCCAAACCATTCTATGGTTTTATGATTTGGCAGTCACATGACATTTAAAAAGATGTGTCAATGTGAAATGCAGTTTCTCTTTGTTACTTTTCCCGTTCAAGACTAGTAGTTCATATTACAAAAGCAATAAAGTAAAAAAATATAAACCTGAAAATGCTCAAAAATGGAGGAGAAATATTAAGTTCAATGTCTGTACGGTAGCTGAACTGTAGAGATTTCCTTTTAAATTTTCTTAGTTGTATATATATGAGAAATAAACTCTCTGCATTCATTTGTGGGATATGGAAAGATGAGTCTGAGAATCCAGAGTCAACTATCTACATTGTTGCTCCTCACATGAGGGTTTTTACACGCTTGAGCTCCTGTTTTAATTTGGGTTTAGGAAAAGGCACCAAATTAATTAAGCAGCAGCATAATACATCCCTTGAAGACAGGGAGTAGGTTGAATACTTCCATGGCAGTCATTCCTAGGACAGCAATTGCTGCTAATGAACCTTGAGCTAAAGAAACCTGATAAATACCATGGCAAAGTAATTTCTTTCCATTAGGGAATTATTTATACCTCCTGTCTCCTCTATGACCATCGCAGAAGTAAACAGAAAATACAGATACTGAAATTTCTTACATGTTTTTCTTACAAGTTCTTTTTCTGGAATATAAGCAGCTATCCCAGGATATACCATTACATACCCAGGACTCCTGCCCACTTCTTATAGTAGTTGATAGGAAAAAGTGAGAGATGTATTTATAATTTGCTCAGATCCTTACAAGAACTTTTGTACTTTTAGAACTCAAATATTAGAGACCATCCTCTGCAAAAGGATAAAATTTCAAAATCTACCAGCAGATTATTAATAGCAACAGACTAATTAGAGATATAATGATTAAATATATTTTTAGTAGGCCATATTAACTGTTAGCATTGAGAAGCCACCAGGTGAAACAGTCTTTGACAAAATCTTTTGTTTTTTTCTGAAGTGATTCTTCTATATTTTAAAACTAATCTGAAGGAGATTAAGAAGAGTCAGGTTAAACTTGTAAGTGAACAGTCTCTCTTTCTTTGTAGTAAGGATATCATTGGGTCTTCTACAAAATTACCAGAACTTTTCTGCCCTTAGAATATTCTTAGGTAGCCTATTCTCCAGATTTCAGCTGATTCCAGATATCACATTCAGTTTCATGCTTTCTTGCTAGTATTCACCAAATAAATTTTCACTTTACATATTTAATTTACTTTGAAGCCTGGCTGGGCTAATACAATGTTTGGTATTAATGGTTAGAGGCTCTATCTCCCATTGATCTTATGAATTAATAATTTCAAGCCTTCTGCTCACATAGAAAGGTAAGAATGCTTTCTGAACCACAAATAAGTGCACTGCTGTTTACCTTTTAAATTGGATTGTATTCAGAGCTGGTGTACAGAATATCCCTAGGAACAATGATAAGGTTTTTCCCCTCATTACTCAGAAAATATGTACATGTTCATTTCTGACAGGTTGTACTATATAAACAATACAGTTTCAAATCATCTGACAGGTAATCTAACAACTGCCATAGCAAGACCATGTGCCAGTTCTCAGGAATACCAATATTTAGTGTTCAAAAACCACTCTCAGTGTGTTGAGAATGAGCAGCAGCATAACAGCTTTCAAATGCTGTCCACTGATTTTTCCACTCCATTTTTCTTTCAGAGACAGCAACTTAGCAATAATGAGTGAAGATAATAGATATTATGGCAGGCAAAGCTGATAACTTAGAGCTTTGATTTTTATTTTGGAAATAAAAGTAAATAAAATATTTTTTATATTTTTCTCCCCTTTTTGAATGTCACAGGAAATGATTCATCTGTCCCTGAACCAGCTCCCAAAACCTGTCAGGTCCAGTGCTCCATCTCCTCTGCCAGAAGTTCCCATGGCAACAACTTCAGCTGAACTAAAAGGAATTACAGATAGATATTTATTTTTTTTCCCCTTGGCTCCCCCCTTCCCCTCCTCTCTGTGCCCGTTCAGAAAGAGTGTTGCTCTCTAATCTTTGGGGCACTGAGAATTGCCATCGAGCCACCCACATACATTTGCTCTGTTTCTTGCATTTGAAAAGTCTGTCCTAGTTCCCCTCTGTCTCTTGGGTGTCTGATTTATGACATCAAACCAGAAAAAAAAAGGCAAGAGAGACTTTCAAGAGTGGAAGTTCTTGTTGGGGGGAAGATGCTAGCCCAGAGCAGTCTTCAGTTCTGGTGCTTGGAAAACACAGCATATTCAATTGCTTTTTTCTTCTTTGACTGCAGTTTTCCAAGGAGTGTGGCTATAATCTTTAAAGATAAAACATCACACATGAACAGTGACATCTAGGACCATGACTGCAGAATATTTGCAGATGCTTGGATTTGTGTCAGTGAATTGTGCTCTGATGAGATTGGTGGTTGCTTTGACCACATTTGGTAGATGACAAAGGCTTATAACTACCACAATTATCTGTGAGAAAATAACTTAGACGTAGGTGAATTTTTTTTAAAAAATGCAAAAATATCATCGAACTGTCACTCAAGAATTAATTTTCTTTTTTTTTTTTGCAGCATGCAGGCCAACTGGAAAGAAAAGCACAGTGACAGGCATATAACACCCAACTCTTGCTCAGGCTGTAATTTCAGTGAGAGCATAAATGCTGGGTGCTCTTGTACAAAAATGGAACCGGTTGCTCATGGTGACCTGGCTGCCAGCTGTGGTGAAATCCATGAGTATCCTCTGCAACACACTTGCCTTTGGAGAGCTCACATATCCAGGAAGAACACAAGCATGGCCCAGACCATGGAGAGGACCAAAACTATCTGTGTCCATGGTGTGAGAACAGAAAATTACCCCCTTTCCCTTGGCAAAGGGTGTTTTCAGTCCTGCAGAGGACTTAAGATATCTGCTCTGCCCCTGGGCTGGGGTTTACTTCAAGGTGGTATTTGAAGATGTGAGGACAGATTGCCAAGACTTAGATGTGGAGCTGCTTAAGCCATGATCTGTCCTTCAGAGAGCTGTAATGTGTTCCCAGGTTCCTGCAGTGTGGTCTGGGACAACACCAGGGACTATATTTTGCTGAATCTACTCTGTGCTAAGAATGAGGATGATTCAGGCTTATGTTTCTGAGAAGTTAATTACTTAGATGGAAGGAGAGGTTATACAGGAAGTAGGCTGTAACTCTTACATCAATTCCTGAGACCCAGAGTTTCGTTTTAAAAATTACAAAACAAATAGGAATACAGAGTATCATCGGTACTGTACCATCCTGCTCTGCAATGTTTCTCACTGATGATGATTCAGGTAGATGTTTTCATCGTCCCCTTGGGTGCTCAGATGTAACTCGCACATCCCCCATGGATTGTGGGTAGTATAGGGATGTCAGCAACAACCTCTGCTGACCTCAGCCTCAAACAGACATGAATCCAAGCGCATATATTCAGTTTTAAATTACTGACCTACAAAGCAATTTAGATGACAAAGACTGGAAAAGATAAATGAAGAATTTTGTAATATATATTAGAAACTGCCAAAAAAAGTATATAATCAGAGTGGTAGCATCTACAAGAGAGACTGTATTAATAGTTTTTGTAGAAATTTTAATACTTTCAACTTAAAAGTATACCTGAAACGGGACTGCAGGAACTGTATGAAATAAACTAATTTGTTTGTTTTGTTTTTTTAAGAACTCTTCCTGAAACTTTGGCAAGGTCTGGGATTGCTTTTATCCCTAGAAAAGAGCTTCTGCCATCATTTGTTACCTCAATGGATAGTATGACTCTCCTCTTTACCTCTCTAAAACCAGTGAGAGCATAGCTTGCAAGCAAGCCTACACTAAATACCAGACTCCAGAGCTCTCAGCTGAATCCTGGAACTATGTGAGCAGAATTTCTCTGCTGCTGTTACAAGGAATGAAGAAATTTTTTTTTTTGTAAAATGAATGAAAAGCACTACTGATTTAAATGTTTCAGGAATTCTGAAATAAGTAGGAATATTTGAGATTTTTCTTGCAGCAGAAGCATTCAGTAAATCAAATATGTGAATCCAGTGCATACCACAGCTTAGCTGTTTATGTTCTAACTACATAATTGTGATCACTAATAATTTTAAATTCAAATGTCCCTTTCTTCAAAGGTGTGAAAAAACAACTCTATAGTCCAAGTTTTGTTCTTGGTTAAAAAAAAAAAAGTCAGCGTGTCCCTGCCCTGATCCTGCTTTGAGCATCTTAAAAATCTCCCTTGTTTCTTTCACTCCATTTAGCCGCTGACCAAAGTAATTGTGCCTTCAAAATCCTGTACAGTTTTTTGTGTATTACTCTCCAGGTTTGGTTTTTTAACCTAATTATCAAGTGAAAAATTGGTATAATGTCTCATGGCAAGCAGTTTGCTTTTTAATTAAGAAGAAGCCTGTCACCTACCAAACAGTTTCACAGGTGAAGGGTCTCCTCTGGTCCTCCACTGACTCAACGTTCTGTCTGTTCTCATTCCAGTTAGAGAGAGCTCTTGGAATGATACAGCACATGGAGATTTTCCCCTTCCCTTGACAAATGTTGCGGAACAAAGACCTGCTGTGGTAAGATGAAAAAATAATAATGTGATGATAAAACAGATGCTAGAAGTGCAATAAAGATCTCATGTACTCTAGATCACCAATAATAATGATGTATGTCTGTGTGAAAGGAACATCTCACCATCCTATGTCAAACATTCTGCTTGTCTCATAGTGCATATAATCAAAATTTTGTTTCTCCTATATAGTTCGCTTGAAGTTCTTATATTATTCATGTATGAGCACTAACTGGAATGAATAAAATACTTTCACACAGTAATAAAACAAATGAATCGTGCAGTAAGGTTTAGGTACAAGAGTTTAGGCATGCTAACAAGTTACCATCTATCAGCTGTTTCATGAGAAGTGTGCAAAAATACACAATTAACAGCCTATACGAATTTAACCCTTTTTACAGATTCTCATAGAATATGTTAATTTAACTTTTTCAATAAAAAACTATTTGATAGACTTTTTTTTTTCTTAAAAAACATATTTTCAACTTCTTTTTTGAAGGACCTCTAAAATTAATCTGAAGTCTAAAATTTCTTTGAGTATTACCCTGAATTTCCTTAGGTAACATTTTAATAAGAATTTCTTTTCTTACTAGTGTCAGGAAACACAGCATTTCCAGAACAAGGATATTGCTCTTTCCAGCACCTAGCCCCTACTTCTGTATGTAATGTGCTGCATTCCTACTTCCATTGGTTTATTTTGAAGAATATCGCCTTAAACATTTTCTGTTTTCAGTAAAGGCAATCTTGCATTTTAACTCATATGGTTATTTCAGTTTTTGTTTAAGATCTCTCTGTATATAACCTGCAATGTATTTAGTGGCCTCAAGTATTGAGGTTTAACTTTCTATAGCATGTCACAGGGAATTTAGATGGTTAATGAATCCAATTGCTTATGAACTGAGTATATCCATCCCATTATTAAACAGAAACAGTCCTTTTAAATATAAACTTAAAAAGGCCTTTTATTCCTTAATTGACTTTAATTGTTTTCAATTAATTTTTTAAAATAAAACAAAAGAAAATTTATTAACACAAGGCACTTTATATACCTGCAGAAAATGTGGACATATATTGGGCATAAAAGCAACATTTCACTAACAGATCAAGAAAAATATTTCATAATTGCATTTTTGCTAGTGATGTTTTTATATTTATGTGAAACAACAAATTTTCTAATTTTTCTTTTATTATTTGTAACTTTTTTTCTCTCTAAAAGAAGAATTAAATGAACATTAACCTTTACTGCTATTTTTGATTCCTGGAGAAAATTATAAGTGAGGTGTTTCTTTTCTTCTGTAAAATTTATGTGTAGGGTATCTTCTACTTGTAGATTTACAATGCTTCATGTCTTTTTCAGCCTTACTGGAACAGCTTAATATTTTATACAGCTGAATCTTGTGTACTGCTACTTTTATTCTTCCTCTTTGAAATTATTAAAGGTTTTGTCATTATTACATACCTCTGGGCTTGCTCCAAGGCCTATAGTTACCAACTGAAATATTCTGTCACAAATATATTTTTTCATGCTGTAAATTGATTCTTCAGGCATGAAGAATCATGTGGGTGAAAAAAACTAAGCAGATTTTTGAGTACCTTTAAAACCAAAAATAAAACCTTAATAATCTGTGTCTGGTTTGTGCCATACAAAATAGATCAGAAATTCATTTCACAGCAAGAGTGTTATAAAACTAATATATAAGGAGTAGATAATAAGGCCATGTTACTGTTAGTGCCCAATTCCTTTATTCTACTCATGGATTTTTGACTGGTTTAATCCTCTTCCTGGCACTAGGTTTGGGTTTTGGTTGAGCAAAGGGTGTGTTTCTTCAGCTGCTTCCTGCCTTTACTTTCCCCACACACCTAGAATACACCAAGTGCTTTTTCTTGGCCTCTTATCAAAGGGTGTCATCAGGCTGCTGATGAAACAGTCATATTTTGTTATCCCACTATTTTTCCATAACTTGCAAGTGAGCACTGCTTTTCAGTGTCAGAGAAGCATATTTGCTCTCAGGGGCTTGATTCATGAAGGTGGCTTACATTATAAACATGGCTTTTCCGTGGATACACACGCAGTGTTGAACAGACTTTTCTCAACCTCCCAAAAATGTTAAGCTTCATGTATCTTTTCAAGTAAGTACTAATATGGTATTGCATCAATCTAACATTCTTATTTTTAAAGACAGAAAACTGCAAGTAAGTATGCCTAAACTGGTAATTCTTTAAAGCCAGGGGTGGTCTAGTTTATTTCTTGTATGACGTCTAATAGAATATTGTCTTTGTTGCTTGTATGTGACTGAAGAAGCCAATAGCTTTCACATTAGAAAACACTAATTGTAAATATAGACTTAAATGTGTATTGGCTAGTTATTGCAAGCCTGCAGTCTTACATCAAGGGGTATAAAAAAAAATTGAATCAAGGATTTTTTATTCTCATATTTATCATGAAATATTTATATTCTTTTTTTTTTCTTGTCATTTTATAGTAAAATAAAAGAACTTATAAAAATAACTAAGAAGCATGTTTAAGATGTCCAAGTCTCTTCTTATAAAGGGAATGGTGAAATGTCCTGAAGTGATATTATGAAGTATAATTAGGCATTTTCTTTTTAGTGTGAAATCTGAAAATTATGGCTTTTAGGAAAAAAAAAAAAAAAGAAGACAGCACATACATGATGTGACCCTTGCTCTCCTCATTGATAAGCAAAATAAACTTCATTTTCTAAAGAGTGTCCCTCTGTTACCAATACATGTCTCAGCACATCTCTGGTAACATAGCAGTTTGGAGCACAGGATTACTTGGAAAAGGATATTTTAAAAAGTTGTTAAAAAGACCTATTGAACAGTCGTCTCTGGAATTGGCATGAGTCTAGCATGTGCAGTCCCAAAAAAGTAAGATATGAGAAACAAAAAAAAGTGCTGTGTTATAAAAAGCATTTAAAAGTCATCATTAGTGAAGGTATGTCTTGGGTACTCACAGCACATGGGTAAACAAAGGACTAACATCTACCAGAAAGCTGAAGAGATAGTATCAATATTCTTTCTGGGATCTATTTAATAGGATGTTTTTTATTAAAGACAGATGGGAAAAAATAGCATAGAAAATACAAACCATTTCAACAGCGTCATGAAAGAATATTCAAGTTAGAGTGCTAAAGTTTTAAGGGTCATGTTTCCTTGCCCGTTGCATGCAGGTGCAATTCCCTCAACACTAAATATAATTAATGATATGAGTTAACAGCAGAAAGTCCCTGGAAGAATCATAGATTTTGATAGTGAAATGAAAATTACTTAACTCTTGACTCACAGGAGACAGTGAGTTATCTCAAATGATGTTGATGCATTGTTTCTAATACCAATTAGTAATTTTTTTAGTGGCAAACTTACAAAAGAAATGAAATGAATTGCTTTCTTAACGTAGTAATATCTTTCATTAACAACAAACAGCTGATATTACTGGAAGCAGAAGCAATAATTCGTAACAAATTAAAGTATTCTACATTACTGTGGAATTTTAGCTGTATAATTTAACTTAGGTAAATTATTAATGCTATTAAATTGTTAGAAATAAGCCATGTGAGGATGAGTTACAGATTTCAAAAATGGATTCATTCAGACCTGAATGAAAGTGTTAAATGAAGATCAGTCCTGAACTGTAGGAAAATAAGTTGTGCAGCACTGCACAAGTGCTTATTTTCAGATATTTAGCAGAGTTTAATTTAAAAAGGGATTTGAAAACTTGTTGCTTTCTGATACAAATACTGGAGAGAAATTACTCAGGGTAAGAAGGTCCCATTTCTAATGCTGTCACTAATTGTTCTTAATAAATCTCTTGTCTGAATTCCTTCCTTTCTGTGACATTCATATGTCACTTGTAATGCAATACAATGATATTAAAACCATTCAAAACCAATAATGCTGTCTGTTGCTGGAAACAGATGAGTCCCAGAAAAGATGCCCATCAGCTGGGTGTGATCTGGGTATACTGAAATCTTCCAGATTGTGAAGAGGATGGGACCCCTACTATCTCCAGAAAAAGTCCAAAAGTCCAATTGAATCATAAAAGGTGTAGTATTCATTAAAACTTCATCCACAGCTTTGGTAAAAGATTTTTATATTGGGGCCTGTTTCCAGAACCAGAGGTCTGTATAGGACATTATTTAGTGTAGAAAGCTATATAAAAATATATAAAATACATATTTATATAAAACATATACATATATACAAATGCATGCACAGCCCCACACGTGTGTACATACACATACATGGGCTGTGCATTGGTGGTGACGTCCATTGAAGTAAATGCTACTGAATGCATCTGCAGCCAAGTAATCTTTAGCAAGTCAGCCTTCCAATTTGTCCTGACCATTTTAAAATGTCTTATTTTACTTTTTGCAGCAATTATGAACATTTCCTCACATTTACTCATCATTATTTTCTTTTGCTGACTACTTATTTCAGCTTTAGAGAGTTTCCTAAGACATGGTAGTTGATCTTTCTATCCTCAAGGAGGTAGTATTGGCAATAATTGATATTTCTAAGGGCTTCTCTTTTTCTGCATAAGAGGGTGTCTTCCATATGTGTATAGGCAAAAAATTTGCTTCTAATGTCCCAGAATTCAGCTTAAACCAGTTTGTATTCTACTATTCAGCCAGTTTGTGTTAGTGTGTCTGCAGAAGCATGTCAAATTGTGTGGAGCCCAAAATATTTAAAACTGTGTAAACTGAATGAGCAGTTCAAAGGAAATATTTTTACTCACCTTTTGATATAAATGCAGATTGTACAAGAGTGGTCCCCAACATATAAATTCAATGTTAATTCAGATGTTGTTGTGGTTTCTACATGTCATTTCAAGAAAGACTATATTGAAATTAACCAGGTTGGAGTGACAAAAGCTTGACAAAATTCAATTGAGCACATAGGTAGGGAAAAAGTATCCACAGCTTCTTGAACAAATACAGACAAAGTTGATTTCTTTCATGTATTCCTCTATATGTTTCGGCATGCAAGATTCAAAACGTGGTAATAAGAGTTCTTTTCTGCTGGAAAAACATCACTATGAAAATGAAGTTCTTGCCAGCTTTAGTATCAGTCTTTCAAAAGCCTGAGACACCTGATGGCTGCAAATCCTCCTAAAGACACACAAAGCTAATGAAGATTGTAGATTTTCATTAGTTATTGTAGATTTGGTTATTAATGCATTAATATTTCAGGTGCTTTTATAGTTTGTAAAATTTAGTCCCAACCACTATGCAAAAAATACATGCCAAAGTTTTGGTGCTTATGTCTCCTGTGTATTGCTTAGTTTGTTGGAAAACTATCAGTAAAGTGAAAAAAGTTCACACAACTTTTTCTGCAAGCACAATAACAATTTAAAAAAAGAGCTAATTCTCTAATTTGGAAGTAAGAGCTATTTGAATCAGAAGGTGATGAGAGAAACACAAACTTTCCCAAAAGACAATAACTGTTTCATGAAAAGCCAGCCAATCTAGTCCTGTGAAATTCTACATATTCTAGCTTGGTCTGGCACAAGTTATTTAGCTCCTGCTTTGTCTCTGAGAGGGAGAGATTGTTTTGCAGATTAAAACCATAGCCTCCAGTCTACTGGGACCAATCAGTTAATTTATGTTTAAATTGTTGCAAGAAATTGAATTAAATATCCAGTATCCTAGCAAGCATATTTAATACTGTCAAAGAGCTATTTTTAGCCCTCAAGGCATGTAATTACTAGCTCTGGTCCATAAGGGAATTTCATCCTGAGAGATTTTCATTACATTCCAGAAGGATCCTCTCTGCTAGTGGTAGTGGATACATTCTAAATAACATTCAGCTTCTTGCCAATGGGATACTGAGGTTTCCAGAGAGTGGAAATTCATATCACTGACATGTTGACATGGGACAACCCATTTATACCAGAATACTGTTATATTACTCTTGCAGCTACTTGTTATTTCTGCTTTCCTAATAGTAACAAAAATGAATAACTCATAGAAAGATCTACCATGAATAAGACTCAAGCAATAAAAACTCCTTCCAGCTATGTCAGTCATTCAACTCTTAACAGTATCAGTGTGTCTAGGTTATTAATGAAATAGATTTTTGTTTGAGAATGGCTGCTTTGCCGTAAAGCTATGAAAATATGCTAAAAGCAGCGCTATAGACTCTTTTTCACAGAAAACTATTGCTACTATTTATTTCTTTGACATCAAGGTGAAGAAAGGAGAGGTTTTTTTCACTGTTATTATGAAGTACTTTCCATACTTTAAAAACCTGGTCTGGTTTAAACATAAATAATATTCCTCTATTGATGGTTTTTTTTTTTTCCAATTTGGCAACTCATGGATAGCACAACTCTGCATGTTCAAAATTTACAGCTAACACCTGCTTTAATTTCTTTCCTGCTTCCCTGATCAAAAGTACCATGACAAATAAGGTTGATGAAAATACTTATGAACATTTTTAAATACAAAATTTCACTGTTAAATGAAAGTTATTTAATCTTTTGTGCTTAATTATCTCTGTGACAATGAAGCTAATATTCTGAGCACATTTTTTAAACTGTGATTTATGTAATTAAAAGGAAATATAGAAAGGATATCTTTTCTTCCACCAATAATGATTTTTTTCAACTTTTGTAAAATTAATTTACTTTTCCCCAATACTATCACAATGTATTTTGCCTTCAATGCCTACACACTTAAATTGTTTGCCTCATTTAGCACTTAAAAGACAAGGAAGCTCAGGAAAAAAAAAAAGAGGAAATATGAAGTCCAATATGATACAGCTGAGCACTTAAGATCAAATGATTTCAGGTAATATAGATCCAATCTGGTGTCAATATACAGGAAAATGTAATCCACAGCATAATAAACTTTGCTTATCAACACACTTCTGAATGAACACTCTTATCATGTTACTGATTCTAGGAGTAATAATTTTGCATTAAGAGGAATTGCTTTCCACTATACCTTTAGGCAATATTTGTCCTCAGCTGTATATAAACACAGAGTTTTGGAAAACTGCTTAGGACAGCTATCCTCCTGAGCACCCCCAGTTATCAGGAAGGCAAAATGATCTGGCTTAAGATAAAGCATCATGATAATACTCTTTCACCTGTTTAGTAACAATGCATGCAGAATAATCTTAAATATATTTAAAGTCTAATTCATTTAGTGTCTCCAAAATTCAGGCTCAGAAAGTGTTTTAAAACAGATGCATTACAAGCACCAAGCAGAAGATGACAAAATGCCTGACAGTACTCTGAGAATGCTGTTTGCCATCAGTGGAATTAAGGACCTACAGTCACCAGCTGGTAACATGCACAGCTCTTCTCTTCAGGTGCATCAGATACAAGCAGAGGACATGCCACTGATGTTAACAAAGGAAGATGAAGTATACTTCCATTAAAAAAAAATCTTCCAAGTTAGAGATCATTAAATTACCCTATTCTACCTCCTTGCTTTTTAAAAGTAATGAATGCTAGTCAGTTGCTCTATGTACTTTATGCTATATGTACCTGGGAACGATCTGTTTTTAAGTAGCAGCGACAGCTTCTCTGGGAAGAAAATCTATCCATGCAAATAGATATTATTAGGTTGCTGTTTTTACAGTCATGTTTGCCATTATTTCTTCTTAATTCTGTTCCTTCTAATTTAATGTTGCATTGAGTGCATGCTATTTCCTTGTCTAAAAAAAAAATCACAATTAGTGTATCTAAATGGCAAGATGGCATTTCTTTGCCTGCGAATGATAAATACATTGTTGCTAGGAAACAGTTTCCAAAGACAAATTTTTTGAAGGACAGCAATTATATGCATTTTAAAAATGCCCCAAATATAATTTCAAAGCAATGCAAAAACAGAAAGTTCCCTTATGGGATGGAGAGACTCTGTAGGCAGAAACAGCTAGTTAGTAACCTGTTTTACTAGATAACCCCTTTATTACATATCTTTATTTTACCCTCTTCCTATACCATGTAAAGCATAACTTTCTGAAACTATAATTCAAGCAGTATTCAAGCATGATTGTAGCTCCCACTTTTGTGGCATATAATCTGATCTTCAAAAACATTGTCCATGAGAATAAAAACAGGTTAGCTCAGAAATGGGCATAGTCTTGGGCTCTGATAGCTTCTGGGCCACTGCTGGGGCCCCCCAAGAGTGTCACAGGTGTGTGTGGGGGTAGCTGGGCATTCCTCTGGTCCAGGGGGTTTTCCAGATGCCTTGCTGTCCCATCTGAGGTGCCAGAGCTGATGCCTTGAGCGGCTGACCTGGAACAGAGACTAGACAGAGCTAAAGGAATAAAGTAGGTATTTATTAAAAGGCTTTAATGGATACACCTTGGGCAGTACAAGAGCCTGGCCAGGATGGACCCAAAATGGTCACAAAGTGCACGACTGGTCATGAGGTTTCACACCTGGGTAAGTTTTGGCCCATTTGCATATTGAGGTTAATTGTCCAATTACACCTTCAGATTATGAAGTTCCATCCCTCTTGTTTTCTCTCTTCAGTCCACCATTGTTTATACTTTTTGGGCCTGAAGTTTGTAAGTTTTCCTTGGCTCTCAAGCTGGAATAGGATTGTTTTGTCTATTTACCCTGTGAAGGGAGCTTACTAACACTTAATATGAAGCTCAGAACTACACACCTAAGCAGCACAGAATCTAAAAAATATGAAAGCTAAAACTTAAGGCATCATGACCCTTCCTCAAAAGTACTGATTTGCATATTTGATGTATATGAATGTAAAGACTGGGTAAGTCTATTTAGAAAGTCTCGGTAATGTGCCATCATGGCAGCCTCAGTAAAAACTGGGTGAGGTGACAGCTGCACTGAAATTATTGACACTAGAAATGTTTCTCCATGTCTCCCAACTGCCAAATACGTGAGATTTTTATTTCCCTTTAAGCGTCCTTTTAATTTCCTTTAAAGTGTCTTTTAGATGACACTGATTTGAGAAGACCAAATGCTACCGTGTCTGAACTTGCACCTCTGCAGAATATTCTATGTAGTCTTGCTTCTTGGGCATAACTTTAGAGAATTCATAGTTCTACCCCTGGTCCCAGAGGGCCTCTTGTCCAGTCTGGGATGTCCCCACACTGTGGGCTCCAGGTAAGGTGAAACCACCCCATATTCCCCAGGGAAGCAGTCACACACTCAGCTCACAGTTCCTGTGTTCTTTTCACAGCAATCCCTTGTACATACTTTCCCTGCCAGGCTGTCCTTTGCTCTGGGACATCTTCTGTAATAATACCCAGGCTGCATTTCAGAAGCATCTGTAAGAAAAAACCCAAACCTGCTCCATCTGCTGCCCCTGTTCTGTTTCAGGGACAGTATTTTGCAGCAGCTGTTTTCTGATGAGAGGTTCAGGCATAGCCATGGGAGGCAAATAGACCCTCGGATACCTGCAATGACCATGGGCAGTAGAGGATGTATCCTTCATTAGGCTGATGGGAACTTTCAGGACTCAAGGCAATTTTGGTGCAGAAAAAGATTGCCTGTGAGCTCAGAACATAAAATTACATATATGCATATAATTTGGCAGGAACACCCTAATTATTGATTGATATTCTCCATTACCATAAATAAATACTTAGCAGTCTGGCCAGTATTCAGGTTCCTCTGATTGCTTCATTTGCTAACATCCAGATGAGATTTTCCAGTCTGTCCTGTAAAACTGTCTTTTTGCTTTACCAGAGAAAGTTGTTTCCAGAAGATAACTAATTCACACAGGTAGTGAAAGTCTATCAGGAGGCAAAAAGAATGAGGTAAAGGCTCTGAAGTCAGAGCTCAAGGGATGCTTGGTTGAACAAGAAAAATGCTGCTGAGAGATTCTAGCTGTGCAGGTGCATTAGACAAGATATCTATGTAATGATCATTTCTTTTTCACGGAACAGTAATTCTAACACCCCTTTGGTCCTTACAATTGAAATGAGTTTGGGTTTTTTTTTTTTTTTAACGTGAAGTTTTCATTACTTTCTTTGTGTAAACTTTCAAATTTATTCAAATTTCCGTTATGATTGCAAGAATTTAGAATACACTATAAAATACAAAAAAGTGCAAAATATATATAGGCAGAGAAAACATGTATAGTGTTATCACTAATAAATACAATTTTGCAGATGCATCATTGAATGTAGGACTTCCTTTGCATGAAATGTTTCTCACTTCAGAATTTGTGATCCAAGGTAAAGAAACAATAGCAACATGAAGCTACCCAGACAATGACTATGTAATTTTTCATTGAAATACATTTAAATTGAAGTATTTGTTACCATTTAAGATTAATTTAAATATAGAATCATAGAACCATAGAATCACTGAGGTTAGATAAGACCTCCAAGACGACTGAGTCTAACCTTTGACTGAACATCACCATGCCATGAATCTCATATGCTTTGCCCCAGGCCATTGATCCAGCCTGTCCAGGTTCCTCTGCAGAGCCTTCCCTGCAGTGGAACAACACTCCTACCCAATTTAGTGTCATCTGCAAATCTATGATGGGTGCACTCAATCTCCTCATCCAAATGATCTTTAAAGAGAAAGTCCTATTGCAAGTTGTCCTTGTTATATAGAGGCAGGAATTCCCAAATATACAAATTGAGAAGCATAATTTTCTGATATTAAAGTTTTGTATTTTTACAATAAATAAGGATCACCTGCACTAGAACTGCATTTATGTCTTCAATATGCACTAGCATTAAAACAAAATAGGCAGGGTGACCAAAATGAAATATGCTTAAATATCTCAGAATGTAATAGTGATTCTTAAGTTATTTCTCTGGGCCTCTAAACTAATAGCTAAATAAAAAAAATGCCATAAGTATTCAAGTTGACAAGTACAGTCCCAAAAGGCTTCACTAGCTGTTTAGTTAGGGAGATTATTAAACTAACAAAATCTAAAAGTTTTGGTTTTAGGATCTTGCAGATTTTCAGCCCCAGAAAATGCTGTATCAGGTATTTCAGGTACGTCAGGTATCTCGTAGTCCTCACTTAAACTCTCAGTCTACACAATCCTTAAGGGCTTCTCAGCCCTCTGAGGTTTCCATTCTGTTGGGCATTCAGTGTTGGTATCAGCTTTTTGCAGGAAAATTCACCAATGCACTTCACCAAAACTTGGCACCAAACAAAAGCTGTATAGAACATTAGTGTCAAGCATGCCCTAACAGCCACAAATTGTGTTCTGGATCAAAATATCTTTGAAAGGCAAGATATTCAGGAGGTATTTCATGTATTCAAAATGGTTTCTCTCTGTTTCTTTTTTTTTTTGTCAAGACATGAAAAAAGAATATCTTGACAACTACGGTGGGATTGCCTTATGCCTTTTCTCTAGATAAATTAATTATTTTTGTTTCCTCATTCATCTGTGTGCATATGTATAAGTAAAAGTACTTAAAATGCTTTATGTATTGGAAGAACGTTTTCAGTTTTGGTGTGATCAAGTGTCACTGGAGCACCAAAGTTCCATCTTTCTTGAAATGAAGTATAACAACAGATGTGTCCTTCTAAATTCAGAGGAGCCGGGAAAGAAAACTTTGTTCTTTTACTCCAGCCAGCAACTGAACCCCATGCAGCTGCTCGCTCACTCCTTGCTTGTCTCCCATCTCCTGCATGGGAGACAATCAGCAGGATGAAATTTGTAGGTTGAGATAAGGGCAGTTCAACAGGTAAAGCAAAATCCTTGCACAAAAGCAACAAAACCCAAGCAATTAATTCACCACTTTTTATGGGCTGGCAGGTGTTCAGCTATCCCCAGGAATGCCTGTCTGTCACCGTCTGTCACGTGTAGTGGTGACTTGGGGAGACAAACACCATCACTCTGAAAGTCCTTCCCTTTCTTTTTCATTGGACAGCTCTCCATGCTGAGCATGACACCACATGGGTTGGAATATCCCTCGGTTCAGCTGGGATCAGGTATCCCAGATGTGTGTCCTCCTAATTTTCTTCTCCTCAGTCTCATCAGTGGTGAAGTGGGGTGAGGAGTAAAGAAAGCCTTGGCTCTATGTAATTCCTGCTCAGCAGTGACAAAGCATCCCTGTGTTATCAATACTATTTCCAGCACAAATCCAAAGTATATCCTCCTACTGTCTATGCTGAAGAAAATTAACTCCATCCCAGCCAAAACCAGCACATCTTGTATTATCTCTCAGTTATTTCAAATCCTCTGGAATAGTAATATAATACACAGAAATTACTATCCTCTGATTATTTTCTACTCTGTAATTGATGACATGGTCTTCTTTCTAATTCTCTAATCTTCCTCTTTGATTCAATCAAACAGAAACAGTCCTGTTCTAAGGCTTTATAAGGATGAAATTATTTAGGTTTGACAAGCTTTGGGCAGAGAAGAAAAATATTTTCTAAAGCTGTTATGTAATTACACTACATAATGGCTGCTGCAATTCAACATGGAGACATATAAAGCATTGAATAGGAGAGGGACCAATTTAAAACTTCTCACATATACAAAAAGGTCCTGAGAAGGGAAATTATAATTATTGAACTACAGAAGATCAAGAAAGGAGCATTTGCCTAAAAGAAAAGATTGAAAGCAGCTGGACTAATTAATTTTAAGGGAGTGGGGAGTAGGTTTGCTACAAGACAGTAAAAAAAAAATCTGGTATGGTAAAGATATATATTAAATCAGAAATTATAAAAAGAATGTTAGTCCATGCCCTTCACATAATATAAATACAGAAAAACATTTACAGACAGTAAGATTAATGTATTTGAAATGGTTCAGGGGAATACTTTTTTGTGCAAAGTGAAATTTATCTGCAAAACTCCCTGTGGAAGATACCTTTCTTCCATATTGTTTAGGATATTAACTCCTCACTTCCACTGACATGTAAGAGTAATTGTTCCCAAAGTATCTAGTATTATTGATTACAATTTCCTCTGAAGTATCAGTTACAGTATATTCTCAGAGACACACAGTGTTAAAGGAGCTATGTGGTGTTCAGCTGTTCCAGCAAGATGAACCATCCACATCCATACTTGGCTGAGGATCCCAGAAGGGGAGAACAGTAAATTCCTAATTCTCATTGTTGGTGCAGGAGAAATAAGGTTCAGACAGCTGAGTTTTTCCCAGCAGTCTACTCCAAAAGGAGTATTTTAAAAATCCCATTGTGCAAAGTGTTGCATACTTTGATTCATGTCCATCAGGGTACTTGAACTTCTGCTTAAGTTTGGCATTTAAACTGGTTTGCTTTCTGCACAAGTTTTACCCCTTGGATCTAGAGATAACTACAGAGAAAGAAAAGAAAGAAAATGGATGTATCTGTCTCGATTCACTTCAGAGATAGCAGACCTCAGCACATGCCATTCCCTTGTGACACCTCATGGAAGAAAAACTTTTCTGACTTCCTCCACAAAGTGTATAAGAAAGTAAAAACTCAGCAAGCAAATCTTATTTTACAACATAGTAGGATGATTTTTCCCCCCCAGTGCTTCTCACCTCCTCATGGAGCTTGGTAAAATGATTGGTCCTTGCATTTAAGGCCTCTTTGGATTTTCTTCCTCCATTTCTTCATCCTTTTTCTAATGTTTTTTCTCCTTGATGTAGTATAGGGTTTATATAAACTTACTGACTGTTATAAAGCTATTTTCAGCTGTGTATCTCATAACACTTTCACAGAAATCATCTGATTGATTTTATAGATTTTTTAAATCTCCTATGTCACATTTCAGAAATAAAGTACTAAAAAATATTTCTTATAACAATAAAGTCCACTACAAGCCCAGACATTTTGAATACGTTATGACTTTCATGAATATAGAGTAACTTAGTAAAAAGTCAGGAAGTTAATTGTAGAGGAGGTTTAAAATAACATCTGAAACTCTCTTTTTATAACAGGTTTTAAAATATTTGAGTCTCAGAAGTATCCCTCCCTAAAAGGCAACACATGCATTTTTTAAGTTTAGTTTAAGGTTTTTTTTAGGGATAAAGATTGAAAATTTGACATATAATGCAATGTTATCTTTGATCATAATTCTGGTTTAAGGAATTACTGTCTTTCGTGAGTATTCAAATCACTTACAAAAAGAAAACAAAAAAGTTTATGTAAATAAAAGCAGCAGGGGTGACTTTACAAGCCTAGTTAAGCATGGTAGGACAGTTACACAGCCCACTCTAGTATGGCTGATTGATTTTTATCTGCAAATTGTTATCAACTGTGAAATCTGGCTTCAGGTTGTTAAAATCAAGAGCCCTGTGCATTCTATTTAGAGAACACTGGTTGCATAATAAATCTGCTTTCCTGTGAAAAGCAGGCAATTAGTATTAATGATTTCATCACAAAGAGCAAGAGAACATTTAAAAGTTGCCAGAGATGCTGGGTTGAAAACACTGTTGAGAAAAACATTATGATGTTACACAGGAAGAACTGCATCCCTCAAAGCCTGGAGAAAAAGAGTAAGACCTCAGAGACGTGGTGCCAATAACAGCAAAGTATGCAAAGTGTACATTAAGGACTTTTGGCCAAAGTGGGTCCTCTTTAGACATAAAAATTAAAAAAGGAATACAGTCCACTAATACACAGTGGCCATGTCTTGGGCATACCACATGATACAATGTTAGCCTCATATGTTGATGAAATACAGAATTAAGGAGGGAGTTAAAGATTGATGGGAATTAATCTGGAGGGCTTTCTGTGTGACAGGGGACAGAAAAAAGCTTGATTTTTAGCCTACCAAAAAAAAAAACAACCTCATAAGGATTATAATTATTGTCTATTGCAGCAAAATACATACATATGTAAAGGGCAAACATGAGACAGCATATCCAAAACATTTTTTATCTGAATTATTAAAAATATACACTTTGAATATATTTACCTTTTGTTAGGTCAACTTCTCATGATGTTTCAGCTTTCTAGAAGACAACCATAAGGAAGTTAAATACAAGTTTATAATGAAAGTTAAGGAATGGTAATTAGTCTAGTTTAAGGAACATTTCATGGCAGGAGGGAGTTTTGAAGAGAACAGGAGGAAATAAGTCTCAGATGTAGGCCACGGGCTCTACATGAAAGTTAATTTCTGCAGCAGTGCCAAGCAGGCAGCAGGGATTTTTAGCCATGAGTGATGACAAAGGAGGATGTGTTGTGGTTCATTAGAGTACATTCAGTGTAAATCTACAGAAAAGTCAATGATATGGCATATGAATTAGGATCTAGAGACCTCCCAATAAGGCTTATCTAAATAACTAGCACGTGAACAATTAGTTAGCTCCAAAAGTACCTCATAGATAATCAATAGAGGATGACAACCAGATAAGAATGATAAAATATATGAGAAGGTAATTAAAAGTCTAAAGGAGATGTTGTAGTTCAGATTTTCTGCATCTTAACCACTGGCCAGATGGGCCCGTGGGTGCTTTGGTGACCACAGTGTTGTAGTAATATGAGCTGATATGTATTACACTGCTCTGAATTGATACTACTGGGTGACAAAACAGATGCTGATAAAAGCTTAAAAAGCAGATTGAGCCTAATTTCTGGAAAATCTGGAAGCAGGAAAAATTCTGGAGAAAGCATCTCCGGGCAGTAAGTGAGTTTCTCTGCTCTAAGGCATTAAAAGTACTTGTATGGGACACATGCTGAGAAGAGCATCTGGCTTTTGGGCTGCAGGATTTGGGCTTCTGGAAGAGGAGTTTTGTATGGCAGAAGTCAGTTCTTCGGGACAGAGGTGCAATCCTCTGCTTTATTCTGTATCCAAATTCATCCACTCAAGTGAGAAAAATTATTTTTGGTACCTATTCCTGAAAAGCTCTTGCTGACATTCTGCAAATATTTCTACTACCAATGGTGAGTGGAGTCTGAGCCAAAGGTAAGAGGGAAAGGAGGAGTTCAGCTTATGAAAAAAACATTATTAAAGTCAGCACACTACTGGTAAGAGCCATCTCAGAGTCATAATATGCTGTCATGGGCTATGCCATAACTTTCCCTGACTGACATAATCACTTTCACTGACAAGCAACATGCAACATTCTCATTACCATTGGACACTTCAGAAGATGTGACCGAAAAAGTCCTTGGGTAAAATAAAAAAAAAAAAGACCACAGTATCTACAAGATACTGTGAGATACGTTTAGAAATGAGAACAGTTAGAAAGTTTAACCTTAGTGGAAATTCTCTAAAACAATTAGACAGATTTTGTATTCCAGTGAGGCAGCTTCTTGCTTAAATACCAGGGATCTGACTGAGATACATTTTAAGCCAGGTCATGCTTTCTTTTTTCTGCCAAATATAATTAAAAGTGTATTGAAATGTGCAAGCTGCACTATTCATTAAGCACTTGCAGATGTAACACTATGAGGAGCACTGCTGTTGTTCTGCTTTTGGCACTTGACATTACCATGGCAAAAAACATGCTGAGTTAATAGTGTGTCTGCACATTGTAAACTAAACCACGGCTGGAGTTGAGAAAAGCAATTCCCTAAACTAAAAATTACCCGTAATGCAAGTTCCTGGAATTCTCCTTTAACTAAATAAGTTTGTGGTGAAAATCTAATAAATAAAGACCAGGACTGGCTAAAAATATAACCAGGGATTTTTTTTTTTTTTTTTTGTCTTTCTACAGATTGTGCAAGTTTGGATTCCTGTTCTTGTTTAGAACTAACCCAGAATGATCAAGTTTGAAGTCCTCTACATTTTTTTTCAATTTTTATTTCTGAAATATTTTCAATCATCATCTTAAATTATGAAATTTAATTTTAAACTGCAATATCATCAATAGCAGTATGAATTCGAGACCAGGGAGATTTCTTCCTGAAAGTTGCAAGTCTGACAGGGTTGCAGTTGATAGGGTAAGTACAAGGTGGTACTTAAGCACATTCTTTATACAAGAAAAATGCAAAATCATAGAATCTTTTAGGTTGTGAAAAAAGCTTTAAGACCATTGAGTCCAATCATTAATCTAACATTTCTAAATCAACCACTAAAGAACGTCCCTAAATGCCACATCTACATGTCTTCAAAATACCCCCAGATATGGTGACTCAACTGCTTCCCTGAGCAGCCTGTTCCAATGATTGACAACTCTTTTGGTGAAGAAATTTTTCCTAATATCCAGCCTAAACCTCCCCTGCTGAATCCTGAGGCCATTTCCTCTTGTCTCATTTCTTGTTTCTTGGGAGAAGAGACCAACCCATACCTGTCTAACCTTCCTTCAGGAAGTTGTAGAAGAGTGATAAGTCCTCCTGAGCCTCCTTTTCTCCGCTCTAAACCACCCCAGTTTCCTCAGAGTACTGCCTCAGAGGCTTCCAGCTCCTCCTCTTTGTTGTCCATGCTGTGTGCATTGATCCCACCATGTTACTCTTTTTGTGACTGGAATGAACTTGATCACATTCAGTAAAACCTTGGTTCCCTGCTCTTCTGGCTCAGAAAAATTCCCTATTTTAGCAGCTTATCTTCTAGATTTTTGCTCTGTCTCTGGCCAATGATACAGGGTTTTTTAAGCCAAACCTTAATTTGAATTATTATTATTGGTAGGTTGCCAAGTCTCAGTTTGAATTTTCCTTTGAGAATCTTATAAAATCCATTTAATGGAGTTTCCATCAATGTATTATTTTTTTCAGTGATAAGTAAGCCTTATGTAGTAAGACACTATGTATTAGAGATTTCCCTTGGCAATCAGTGATTCCTGTTTACTGAAAACTCCCTCACTACAGGTTATTTTTAAAAACTGTATAATAATTTTGATGTGTCATAACCCACCAGTAATTTTCAATAGTAGCTTATCTCAGTCCAATGTCATTCTTGGCTGATGGCCTGGCAGCATTATCTAGATCTGGAAAGGTCAAAAACAAATTCAGTGCCAAAGTAATGATAAGCTGCAGGTGGGACTGCAAGCTTTCCAAATCATATGAAATGCCAGGAAATTTTACCAAAAAGGTTTTTTAACATTTATAAAGTAATTGAAATAAAAAATATTAATATGTCTGTGATATGTAAGCAGCAGAAGAAAAACTGTAACTTTTGCTGTCTGTAAATTATTGTATTCATTAGAATTTTTTAAAACATAATATTAGAGTCAATGAAATATTACTAGGTCATGTTTTTTATTACAAGCTCTCTTCAGTGAATGTTGTGGCCCAATATTTTGTTCTTTGTATGTGTATGTGTTATGTGAATATTTGGAAATAATTTTTTTCAATCAGAACAGTGAAAAATACATGTTCTTATGATGTATGGGCTTCTCACTCCTTAAAGTCCCCAATTAATCCAGAACTTTGTGGTTACTTAGGAAGAAAAAGAGACCTGTGAAAAATTCAAAGATGGAGAAAAATCAAAAGCTTAAAGAAGAGACAGACTAATAGGAGCAGGTTATAGAGAGGCAGTAAGCTACATATGCCCAGTTTGGCTTGTAAAATGGCAGTGGAAAATCAAGCAGGCACCCCAGCAAAGCACAGGTCTAATGCAGAATGTTCAGAAGGAGCTGAGCCTGGAGCTTTGCTCTCAGCTGAGCACTGAGTCAGGTGGAGCTCTGCTCTCATGTGGCACTGCCAGTGCCCTTGGCGCTTTATTCAGGTCTGTCTTTTGCACCTGTGCACAATGAGAGATTCATAAAGACATGTCCATGTCACATCATAGAAAAAATCCAAACAGAGGTATTGAAGGACAGATATGTGCCATCTAGAAATGTAAAGATCTTAAGGAAAAAAAAGGCTGGATTGCTCCATTTTTTTTTACCAGGTCAAATGAACATTTTACATAAGTCTGGTTAATTTCTTATTTTTCAAATGGATGAAAACACTTGATTTATTTTGGAGCCTACATCTCTGATATATCAGGTGGTCAGGAGCTTAGACTGTCACTGCAAAGCCCACAGTTATGGCCAGAACTGCAACAGCCTGCTTACCCTGATGTTTCTCTCCCTTCTCTTTCCAAACGCTCTGTGCATACCATTGGTCTATTGAATGAAATTTTTTTCTTTTTACCAAGAAATTTAATTGTCATCTGGAAAGATCTATGATTTCATTTGAACCTGGGAGTGTGGTAAGCAGTGCTTCTGGAATGTTTTTTTTTTTTGTTGATGGCAGTGCTGATATGAGCTGCGGCATGCTTCAAGGTGTTTGTCCAGCAGATGGTGAAAAATATTCTATTATATGGTTGATTGTAACGGTAGGAGTAGTTCCTATGTTCCTGGGCAAGCAGACTTCAAAAAAACCAAAAATTGTCATTATTGGAAGCATGTTTAAGCAGTTCTCAGCTTAAACATATAGCAATACTTACTGTTATCCCTACAAGTTATAGTTTTCATATAGCAATGGCTAGATTTCTTCATCTTTCTGCTCTGACAGTATTGAAGTAAGACGAGGAGCAAAGATTGCAACCAGACTTTTTACTTTATTACTGTTTACAAGCATTAAGTGATGAGAAATAAATGAATAATTATTTTTTCATTTTAGCATTAACAGATAACAAGTATCAGCAACAGAGTCTTGGAAATATCATCTCTGAGGATCCTGTGAAAAACAGGGGATAGCACACTTACAGAGACATTAATCCTTTGTTAATACCTTGAGACTGCTCTGTCTGTATGGCTCATGAGGCTGCTGTGTGGTTACTCAATACCTGTGCATCTCAAAAGAATGTACGTAGCTACTTTCCATGGCATTCAGAATAAATATATTTAATAATGAAACAGCACACAGATTTTCAGTGGAGGTGGATTTCCTATGTATATGTTCACTACCCGCAAATTTTTGCCATAGATTAAATACAGAATATAATTATAATTAATCTTTCATCTTTGTTCTTTGGGCTCCAAAAATCTGGACTTTCTCATTGTATTTTCTTTCAATTGGATCTGGAAACTAGTGAAAACCTAGAAAAATACTAAATATATTTCTAATTTGATACTTATTAAAATCCAATTTGGAAAAAATTTTGTATTCACATTAACCTCAAGGCTGTACTGAAATTTCTTTCAGCTGTCAAAAAAGGTTAAATGCAGAGGAAGCACACATAACTAATGAGGTTGATATTAAAGACTTCATTTTGAGAAGTCTGTTTGAAAGATATATGCTTTCCTAGCTATTATATTTTACAAATAAAATTAATCATCATTAAAATATTTATTAATATATATTTTATGTTAATTGCTTCTGCCAATATTAAGGCTTTAGGAGTCTGTATTGACCTCATTAATGCTATTGAAAAGCTTTTGTATTCTCATAAACATTGAAGGCATCTGAGGTCTATTCTTTTTTGAAATTTTTCTAGCACTAACATTCTTTTCCCTGTCACAAAAAAGTTGGTTTCCTAACTACAGTGCAAGATTTTGTTCTCATATATCTTAAAATACACTGTATGGTACTTGTCTTTGTGTATTCAATTTCAGCACATTTTTCTCCAGTTAATTGAGTTCTTTAGTTTATTAACTGTTAGAAACAAGTCCTGAAGTGCAGCTAAATTGTACAATACTTAGAATTGACTATATTTACTCCTGCTTTACCTGAAAAATAGAATTTTCTCATTGAGATTGCTGCAAAATCTTTCTTACTTAACCACCACAATCATGGTGTTTATTCCATTTTCTATGGAAAATGTCATCAAGTTTAATTAAAACCTGAACTGGAAATTAGTAAGATAGACACTTTAAAAGTGATTTTATGAAAATACTGTCACTATTTTCAAAGCAAACTTTTGTCTGTGAGTGTCTCCATTTACCCCGCTCTCTAGGATACACACAATCCCTGACAGCTAATCTGGGGCACAACTGCTTTAGCAAGTCCCAATGCTTTGCCAGGCCCTTTCTGCTAATTCACCTCTCTCCATGCTGCCCCAGGGCTGTGACTTGCAACAGAATATTCTGGGTTGGGAGAGACCAACAAGGGTCATCGAGTCCAACTCTTAAGTGAATGGTCTGTATGGAGATCAAACCCACAGCTTTGGTGTTATCCCTTGCTCTTGTGGAATACACCAACAAAAACATTCAGTCCTCATGTGTGCAGGTACTAAGCTGCTGCTGAATTATTTTGAGTGAAGTGTATTTGTTGCAGATGGTGTGAGCAACTCTCACCAGGCTCTGCAAGCCATGTACATTGTGACCATTTGACACTTTCCTTTGCCATGGCAAGGACTCCCAACATCTTCAGAAGGGCAATTTGCCACCTCTACCTATCTGGCCTCCCCATTATATATCAGCAGAAATAAAGGTAGGATTTAGGACAAGAAATAAGTTAAGAGTTTTTTCTTTTAATAATTTATTTTTCTACAATCTTGTCATAAGCACCCAAGCACTACTAGCAAGGTACAATTCTGTCCTTTTTTTTGTTGTTTTCGGGGTTTTTGTTTGTTTGTTTGGGCTTTTTGTTTGGTTGGATTTATTTGATTTCATTGGTTTAGTTTGGTTTGGGTTTTTTCTTTTCTTTGGGTGGGCTTTTTTGTTGGTTTTTTGTTGTGTTCTGAGGCATAAAAAATTAAAAAAGATAATTCCTATTCAAATGTCAAAGTACTGAGGTAAACAGATAGTAATAGACTTTCACTCAGACATTACGGTTACTTAAATACATTGCCATGAAAATGCAAACAATCAACAGATTCTTTAAAAGGTTCAGTGCAAATTAGTTTCTGGCAAGGACTGTGCACTGTTCAAGGTTTCATTAAAGCCTTTCATTTATGAATTGTCAGGAAGAAGCAAAGGATGCTTGTGTATGCTATAAAATGAGACAAAAGCTTCAGAAGCCCTCACAGAGCATTGGGCAGTTCATTTTAAGGTGGTTGTGAGTACCATTATCTATCACTGCCTCGGGGTCACATATAGGTGCAGGACTTGGGAAATAAAGGCATCAATCAGGAACAAACATTTATGTGTGTGCCTCTCCAGTGTTTAATTCTAATCTGGAACAGAGTTTTAAATGTGAAATACAAATATTTATTCTCCCAATTTTTCAAAGGGAAAGTGTATTTGAGGACATGCAGCATAGCGCTGACTCCTATCTGTTGTCTCTGACAATAGGTGGCACTGGGAATTGTCACATGCAAATCTGTTGAGCTTAACCTTCAGTTTTTGCCACTGAAGTAGTTTACAGGAAAAGTAAACATTTCCCTGTATAATATGTTTCGGAAATACCACAAGCCATATCCTTCAGTTATTTACATAGTGTCATTCCACTGTTTTGAGATTATATATTAAAGAAATATAATTAATATTCACATTTCTGGTCACAGTATTGACACTGGGAGACATTTTTATTCTTCTGTTTTCTAAGTTGGTTATTTTCCACCATACTTTCATACCTGTATGAGTTAATTTGTCAGAGTTTCTTTATCAGCTCTCTTGGATGTCTGACCAGAACATGACAAATGTTCCAGTTTAGCTATTTTTTTGTATGCTTTCCATAACTTTTGCCTTTCTTGTTCAAAGGAAGAAGGACATGAAAGACACTTGCATTCCATCAGATGAGGTTTCTCCTTAGAGCACAACTGCAGCAGCAGAATGCTTTTGCTAGATTCTCTTCTTGTTGAATAGGGTCTGATGGTTAAATGTTCTTCATGAGGAAGTTGTATCTGTGAACATGCTCTCTGGTTCCTTTCCAAACCTTCTGTGGTAAGACACCAGTGTGACTCAAACAAGCTTTCACTACATCAGTGTGATGCACTAAGATTCCGCTGGCTCAAGTCAGAGATGAGCATCTGAGAGCTTCTGAGAAGTTTCCAGCTCTTGCAGGGAATGGAACTTGTGAGGTTTTCTCTTTTTAATTGACTCTGCTATTAAAAAGTCAATAGATTTATGCAACAAACATTTCAATAACACATAACAGCTCTTCTAATGGCTACTCTTCTGACCTTGCTGACAGTCAACAAAATTTTTACTGAACTGAGGTTACAATTGTTCTTGTGGATTCTGAGCAGAATCTTGCCATGTGCAGTGTTTGAAAAAGTGTACTTTAGTCAAATCTGTGTGGGAGACAAATGGACATGTGAAACTGAAAAAGAAATAGACTGAAACGGGTGAGGGAAATAAAAACAAAGGAAAGAAAAAGATGGGAAGCCTCCTCATAGAAATGTGGGGAGATGTGTAGTCAATGCAGGATGAATAAATATCCTGGTTTGAAAAGACAGGTGTCTGCTAAGGAAGGCAGGAGCCTCCCCTGAAATAGAAAATGTAAACCTGCTCTCTCCAAATTGTTATAATTTTGAAATTAAGGGGCTCTCGGGCAAAGATATGGGAACAGGAATAACAGTTCTTTTTAGGAAAGGAAAAAAAAAACCCAACAAACAAACAAACAAACAAACAAAAAACCTAAAAAACCAATGCAGAAATACAAAATAACACTGACAGAGTTAGAATATGACCTAACGCCCTGTGGATCAGGGTGTTGGCAGCAGTCCAATTGAAATGGTGGCTGCAGTTGTCCTGGAGTGGCAGGTGTGGTTTTGTTGAAGCAGTGTTCCTGTAGAAGGGTGTAGTTTTCCTCTGAAGCTCCAGTGGTGGTGTAATTGGGCCTGGTCTTCCTCTGGGAATCCAGTGGGAAAATGCTGCTATGGTATTCTAAATCTCTGATTATCTCCAGGTGGGAATGTTTTGCTCCTCCCTCTGGGCAGAGCTTCTCTCAATGGGATGATGTCATTTTATCAGTCATGTAGTGAGACTCAATGGCCCATTAACAGAAGATATCTCCTGGAGGGAGGATTGGTTGTGTAAGAGCTAAAGAAAACTGCCAAATTAACAGAAGATTACTGTCCCACCTTTAACAGATAGGAATAGAATACCCCTATTTCCAACCTAAGACAATAAATGAACAGACAATACAAATAAATACTGGGAAGAAAATGGAAGAAAACAATGCCTGTTAAATGATATGCCAATGTTGAAAGAGTTGCCTCTTTGTAAACTGCCTTTCTCCTGCAAGCAATGAAACGAAAGGTAACAGGGACAGATGGGGTGAGCTCTGTCAGACAGATGGGGTGAGCTCTGTCAGACAGGTGCTGCCTGGCCCAGTGCTGGAGTGGTGACAACCTCTGCTAACTCTCTGTTCAGAAAGTCATCACCAGTAGGCTCAACCTGGTTCACACTAAACACTTCCTCAGGACCTCTTAGTTCAGACAGCATGAACACAGTCACAACACCTTGGAAAAAATGCGCACAGTGGGCTGTGCCAAATGTTCCATTTTATTTGAAACCATTGTTTCCTGGAGAAACTATCTCAGACCCCTCAGTGATATTCTGCCTCTGGGGCTCTTAAAGAGGATTACAAGCCAGCAGGCATCATGGATAGGCTTCCACTCCCTGACCAGGCTAGAACAGAGACTAAACCTGAAAATTGAATACCTGCTTCCAAATGGGCAAACAGCAGAGGGAAGGTGCAGGAGAAGCAGCCACTGACTGTGGATATTTCACTGGTAACATTCCTGTCCTCAGTGATACTCTTAAAACACAGTTGGATTTTTCTTTTTTTATTAAAACACCAAAATAATCTTAAATAGAATAAGAAAAAAACCCTCAGATTGGATTTTTCCTGCTGGAAAAAATGCTTGATAGGCCTTGCAGCTGATAGTGAATGCAGACCTTGAAATCCCTGGAGACTGGGGCCATGTGGAGGAGAAGGGGAGGGTTGCTGAGCAGTGCAGAGCCTGCAGCAGCCATCCACCAAGATGCAGCAGCGGTACCAAGTGCCCCCATGCTTTTCAGCATGCGTCTCTAGCAAGAAACAGAAGCCCATATTTCTTGAGACTTCAAGCAGCAAAGAGGAGTGAGAAGTCCTGCAGCTGTGCAGTTGTCACCTCAAGGCTAGTCACACAGCCTGTAACATCTTGTGTCAGGGGAATAGAAGAGGAGGAGAGAAAGTAATTGGAATCCTCCTGGGACCTTCTCTGAGATCTCTTTCTCTTGATCCCAGGTGCTTCCTAAGTTATCTATGCCTCATTTCCTTAGCAAAGAGAGTGTGCATAGTTGTTTTCTGGACACTTAATTTTTTCTTAAGGGATCTCCATCATTAGGCTCATGGCAAAGAGAAATATTTGAGGAGGAGCCCATACTTGTGACCCTCCTTAAAAAGGAAGAAAAACTTTCTACCAGAAGAGAGCATCATTACAAATCTCAGTTTTAGAATAACTTCTGTGCAGCTATATCTAACTAATGGATCATGTACAAGAATGTACATAAAATCAAACACACTATGGCAGAATAGGATAGAAAATGAATACTACATAGCAAGCATCAAACGTATTTAACAAACTAGCTAAATACTCTCAACACTATTATGTTAAGAACAATACAGGAAATTATATAAGCAAAATCAAGAGATGGATAAGTATATAAACTCAATATTTCTTAGCAGAGTTTGATGGAAAAAGTTGTTTTAAAGCTCTCTTGTGGCATTTTGTTGTAATTTACATTGACACCTGACAAATGATTTCTGAAAATGTCACTCAACATATGTTGCAAATTTTTGTAACAGATTTTGTAATGGCTGCGATATTAAATTTGCATCACCAGTCTTTTTTAAAATCAAATAACAACAATTGGAAAGTACTAAAATTATTACCAGGAAGAAATATTAAAAATGCTAATTAATTTTGTATTTACTAAGACCTTTGCTATTTTCTGAAGTCTATTCATCTCAGAATTCTGAGCTTGTGGTATTGTCAAAGCTTTCACTCTTGATTAGTGTATGTCTTCCTGAATATTAATTTGTGTTTTGGAAAGCATATTTTTTAAAAATGGTTTTGTGAAATTTTATGAAATTTTCTTCTGAGATACTTTGATACTAAGAATTTTTATATATTTGACATGGATGTTTTCTTTTGCACTTAATATTTTCAGTCACTTCTTTTTGGGTGCAAACAAAGAGATCTGGCTGTTATGAGAGGCTAACTTTGCTAATATATTTAATTCTTGCTATTGCTGCTTCTTACCTATGACTCAAATGAGTCCACTAGTAAAACCTCTTTCTGAAATCACAGGCACTACAAAGGACCTGGGAATTTTCTATCATTCCTTTCAGTGTTGCTTTCAGCAGCTTGATTATACAGAGCAGGGCTTGGGTCCCTACTGCCTTTGCACATTTTCTAAGCAAGATTTGTCTACAACATCCAATATACTTCTGTTAACAGAAGTTGTGGAGCAAGCAGCTTTTGCTGACCCAGTCCATCTGTTCTTGTCTGTTTTTTGTGGCTGGAGCTCTGTTTCATCCTGGACTTTGACCAGGATTTTATCATCAAAACATACTTTAAAACTGATCCTATTATGAGTATTTGCTTAACTGATTCAGGTTTTTGTCATCATAATGGATTGATTAAAAAGTGTGTCTTACTGCATCATACTAGTAAGTGGAATTGTTAGGTTTTAGTTTCAAACTTATAAACTACATGATCTGTCACTGCCCTGACGACTTTGACCTTGGATTGTGTGACATAAAATGCAGAAATTATACTTTTGCATGAAATGACATCCCTCTTTTCTTTTAAGCCCTGATAATCTTGACAGAAAGTATATTCAGGGTTTTTTTTTACTAGCTTTGAATGCTCATCTCCTGCCTGCTGGCTCAGTTAGCAGAGTAGCAGACTAAGCCTGGGGAATCTCAATACCGTGTACATTTTGTCATAACGCTATCTTTTTCTTAATCTGCAAAATATTCGGTTAAAAAAAAAAAGGAGATTAGAAAGACTGAAATGACTGATCATTTAACATAGTTTTCTCTCATGATTCTTATGTTTTTCTCATCCATGCAGTGACAACAGTGTTGAATACTTTTACAGGCAGACCATTTTTTTGCAGACAAATATTGAGCATCTTTTTTAAGGTTACCAGATCCTGATTTTTTGAATTAATGAAAACCTCATGAGAGATGCTGAAGCCTCTTCCTATCAGACTGAAAGGAAAAAAAAAAAAAAAAAAGCATATGTATAATCAACCTGTGACTCATCTGTAATAAAGTCAATATTCAACAATATTCAAAACATATAATGTATCAATATTATACTGGGAGAGGATAGTTTTGTGGCTATGAAGAGAATTGCTTAATCTTCCTTTATGCTTGTGAATAAACTAGGAGTCCATTAACTAGCTTGATTATTTGTATATGATTTTTAGCACATTGGTTTTAGATTTAGAGCATAATTATTTATGGCTTGTTTCTCCCATTTCACAAAAGAAAATACACATAACAACAAGAATTTGTGAAATAAAATAGAAATGAAATTACCTTCCCTAATCATCAGAGGAACTGTCCTAATTTATTTTTGCCATTGCTTTGTGTCTGTCATAGATGTAGGGAGGTGTCCTGGAGCCCATTGTATGGGTTCCACCAAGGCAAGGAATCCTGCTTTTGGGAATCCTGCATGATATTTCTTTACCTCCGAATGCAGCAACTGCTAATGAAACATCTCAGCTGACATCAGCTTTTCCATTAAAATACAAACAGAGGAGATATTTCAAAGACAGTCTCCTTAACACCACAAAACTTCACTGAAGTTTAAAACACATTAACTGGGAAAACATTTAATTTTGCTTCAGTGGAAATTTCTTGGGTCAACTCAATCACTTGGACAGGTAGCTCGGCTAAGAGTGGAGGACCAATGACAATTATTTCTGTCCAAGAAACTGCCCCATATGTCAGGGCAGTCTCTAATTACAGCATCACAGTTCTGAACCTCAGTGATGAGCATGACCACTGGGATTTTATGCACGACTGTTAGCATGGTCTAATGAATATAATGAAAGGTCTTTGGGCTTGACCTTCAACTCTGGGGCATAACACTGGCCATTGGGCTGCCTTTTTGCGCAAAGTGAAGCCACCTGGACTTAATTATTTCATCTGAACAAAACGTCTTCTTCCAGGTGTTTCTGAAAACTGTAGAGATTTCTCATTAGACAGTGTTTCAGGACTCTTTTTCCAAACTGAGAGTATCCAATGTAAGCCTAGATGCAGCAGATACTGTGCAGGACCAATGCTAAGTGCATATTAAATCATGGCTAGCATATATACTGAGAGCTCCAGGAGTGCCTGACAGCTCCCAGATCTGGTTGTACATGCTGGCTGCAAACTTGTTCCATGCCATGCATGGAAGGACATAGCCTGTATGTAACATGTTCCGCTCCTTCAGCCCTGGTTTCATTCCAGGGAGGAGGTCATTCTGTGCGAACTGAATGACACTTAATCTAACAGGTCCTGGAATCACCCTGAAATGTGGGATGTGCTGCTAATGTACCTGTTTCCCAGCCAGGGTTAGAGGGAGAAGTTAAAGCATTTTCAGACATGCAGTAGGAAAAAAACAAGGAAAGGTAAATTTCATTTTCCTAGACCTTTCATCAAAAATTTTGGTAAAGACAGGAGAGTTTCCTTTGGACAGTTCAGACATTTTTATGCAACATATATGCTACGTAGATCATGATCCTTGGCTGGTAAGTATTTCATGTTATTATTCTGTTAAATAAAATCTGCAGTTTTCTTCACAAGGTTTGACTTGGGGCATAGGTCTGTGTTTTTACTCTTCTTGTAGTCTACAGGTTTTATTTGTAAACATAACCATGTAAAATAAATTATCTTGCCTAATTAATAATTTATTGTTTTTTCTTCTGTTTCAAATTTAACTGCTTCCAATTTTCTACTTTCTGCAGGGTGCCCTGATCCATAATTAGTCTGGTGAAAGGATTTGTTGGTACCAGATCTGTTTTCAGGCATTCCAACTACCTCATGTATTATAAGAAATCTATTTAATAAATGCTTGTTTGTACTGCAGAATTATCAGAATCTCAGCAAAAGCCAAATATAACAAAAAATTATTTTTTCTTTCTTTTACAAAATATTTTTAATTTGAAAATCAATTGCTTTAAAAAAAATTGTGCTCTTGCATACATATTCTGTCCAGCAGAGATTTGGACTTCTGGGCTCAGGACTCACTAGTTAAGAAATACAACACAATCCATAGGAGGTAAGGACTCTGTCAATTAGGAGATTCATGGTGGGTGTGATTATACACATTCCTTGAGCTTCCCAGGGAGATTTTCATAATTATTTAAACAGCTTTTAAGTAATTAGCACTTTTGAATGTTATTTTCTTGTATCCTTAATTAACAATATCCTTAATTAACAGAGAGATTCAGAAAAAAAATTGATCTAATGACACATTGAAAATTTTGAATATATTAGATTTGTAATTGCATTGAAGTTTTATATCTTACACTTCAAACTGATCTCATTATTGCAAAAGAACTAAAATATTTAATAGAATGTGACAAAAAAGTGATTTTACCCATTTAATTAATATGCTGTTGTCTACCTTTTGAAAACAGATGATGGTCCTCCTCTATCTCCACCTTTAGAAAGATTCTAAATTAATATTTCCTTCGATATAGAGAGTTGGTGTTGCTTTGGTCAATGAGTCTAGACTAGTCATTAAATTTTGGCAGCTTTACATAATACGATTACATGAAGAAATTATTTTATATAATGTTTATTTGCTGCACATCGATCTGACTTTATATTCCTAAAGTGAATCTTCCAACAATGAATTGGGAGATTCATTATTTCAGTGTTAATGGAAATAGTTCTGCATTTTGCAAATGTTAATGTTGATGAAGCTGCATATTATGGATGAAATATATATATGGAAAAATTTAATACTGGGTTTTTTTTCCACTTGTCAAACACAGAAAGTCATGTGAGCTTTTGATCCTGGACATCAGCAATAAAGAATGAACAGTATCTTACTTTTCTAATAAATAAATTAAATGTTAGGTTTACATTTTACAGATTACTTTCAGTAACAATCTGAAAGGTGAAAAGGTGTGAAAGGTTAAGATATCCTCCGGAACAAGAACAGGGGTTCTTCCATCCTAATTTCTGGCATGCTAAGGATGTTATGGTAAGGCATACTTCAGAATTTTAACCTTCCTATATCTTCCTATTTATGCTGCCTCCCTTTCCTTCTAGTGTTTCATCTTCTATGCTGATAAACAACCTTTTTAAAGAAAAATGGAAGATTCATAATTAAAAAATAAGCTGAAGATGAAAGTACTATTTTTATCTCATATGAATGCTCTATGAACATAATTTATTATTTTGTTTCTAAATCAACTCTGCACAATAATTTAATGCATTTGGTGATTCTTCAGATCCTCAGTAGTACTCAGGCCTTCTACATAATTTAGTCTAAAATGTCGAAGGCTAAGAACCAGTGGAAGTAAGCTATGGAAAATGGCGTAATGGCTCTTATTCTCTGATCTCAAAGGATGGAAATACCTGCCTGTTTGTAACATTCCTTCCTTTTTGGTTGTATGGGTTTGGGTTTTTTTTGTTTTGGTTTGGTTTTTTGTGCATTTTTTTGAGACTGACAAAGACGGTAAGAAGTGGAAGCTGGACTTTTGCCAAGGAATTGAATCATCCTTCCAAGACATTGAATAATCATTCTGGAAAGGGTACATATCAGGTACTATTTACTATTGGTAACAACCTACACTTACTCTGTTTTCCTATTAAGTTAGAACATGTTTTTATCTTGTTTTTATCCCATTTACACCTGTAACTGGGATATTGTGTTTTTAAAAGAAGAGGAAGAGAGGTGGGGGGGAGAGAAGAGCAAAATCATCCTTAAGGAGAAGAAAAACAAGCAAATACAAAAAATCAAACCATGTGGAAACAGCCTGAGGGGTTGTTTTTTTTTGGTTATGTTGTTGCTGTTGTTGCTTTGCTGTGTTTTGGTGTTTTGTGTTGTTTTTGTTTTTGTTTTTTAATGTAGGTTGCAGGTAGTGCCCCTGTTAAATTCATTAATCTTCTATGTGTAAAGTGTACTAGAGCCATCAAAAAATCTTCTTCTTGCACATGGTAGGAGACATACACCAGTAAGGTAGACTGGAGATGGGTCTAGCAAATAAGATCTCTGTTCTGCAGCTGGGAGCCATACCATCTTTCTTTGGAGTGATGAAAAAAGGAAAAGAGTGAAAAGTGCCACAGTGCTGCACTCAAGAGAGCCAAAAAGGCAAAACCAGAAAGCCCAGAAAGACACTGCAAATCCATAATAAACTCAATAGTGGAGTGCTTTAGCTGCATAATCCTAAAAGTTTATTTAGCAGCTGACCATGGTTGTTACTTTTAGTGATGTCAACAAACATTCACAAGAAGTAACAAATCTTTCGACCTGGTACTCTTGGAAAACTGCCTGTCTCATACATATATTAAAACAAGTATGAGCAAAGCTGAAGAAGGCAGATGCTTTCTTTCCCTGTCAGAAAAAATCTTAGAATAAAGTGGGATGAGTACATGAATCTTTCTTACTTTGGAATGAAGTTTTCCTTTTATCTCTTGAAATAATACACTTAGACTGTGAATAGTCATTTTGCAGAAGCCTGCATTCTATAAATTGTTGTAACTACATTTTTCTTAGATAATAATCCATATTATTATACCAATGGTTTTAGATAAAAATAATGCAAGAATCAAAGGAAGATCAAGAAAATAGGCAGAATACCCCTTGCTAAAAATTTCTTTAGCGATTCACTAAGTTATGGATTTTGTTTCTGTCATTTAAATTACACTATCTACATCTCATTTTCCTTCCCACTATGAAGGTTATAGTTCCTTTCTAAAATAATTTGGTGTCTATGGATAGTTTCATTTTGCTAGGTCCAGTCAGTGAGGCTAATTTGACATACCAAATCATGTTATTTAAGTCAAGAAGGAATGCTTAGATTATTTAGTTTCATCTCCTGTATCCTTTGGGTTATATATTTTTTCACAAGTGTTAAACTTACTGATTGTGTATGACTTAATTGTTCCATTTAAAAAGACATTAAATAGTGAATCCATTTTTTCCCAGTGTACTGTACACTGCTTAGTCACATTTACAGTCACAAATAAGGAAAAAACTGTCAATTTTTAACCATAGATTTTTGTTTAAGAAGACCCTTAGGATCTTGTATTCCTTGGTTTTTGGTTTGATTTTTTCTTACTTTAGACTATTGCTCAGGAACTGGTGTGTGTATGTGTGTGTTGTAATAAACTTTCATCTTTGTACATATTTTTAAAATACAGCATTAGAACTTGCATGTTTTCCATACCATACTTACAAATTGCCTTCCTCAATTTATTTACTGCTCTCTATTTGTACAGTGAAATTTTCTTATGCTGTTTTTGTCCATTCCTCATCTTGGAAGTTGATATTCTCTTCTTTGGTCCATGAGATTTGTAAATCTATTTTAGACTCTCTCCTTCCCTTCACTATCTCCTCCAGTATGGCTGTCATGTCTTTACAGAAGTGAAAGTTTGAAACTGGCTACATAAACATACATTTTGCTCAACAAATTATCAAAAGCTCCAATTTATCTGAAAGGCTGTTCTGAACTCATGGTAAGTTATTAGACTTCCAGCGTGTTCTTTTCATTTTATAACTAAAAATAAGTATTATTTCATATTTACTCTGTATAAAGAGTAGAAATTGTTAAAGTTTTTTGAGCCCTTGCCCTTATACCCTTGCCATTCCATCTGAGATCAGAACTTGAAATCTGAAATACAGCCCTATTTTAATATCAGAACATAGGGTGCTTGTATGTCAGATGCCTTGTGCCATTACCTCTAATAATCAAACCTTCAATTTTCTCAGATAATTAAACAGAATCATTTGACAAGACACATATTCTAGGAAAGCATGTCAATTGCTTGCATTATATTTTTACTCTTTGTCTTATATTAATTATAGTCCTTTATATTCATTATTTTTTGAATTCTGTATGATCTCTCTCATTATTTCTTTTATTTTTCCCAAGGCTGATGTCTAGCTAGCCTGCCCATAGTCATGTGGGTCAGCCAGCACCACTCTGGCAAATTGGCTTCAATGGCACACTTTATTAATTTGTATTTTCTCTGGCATGCAGAGACCTAATTAAAATTGCTACTAAGGGGTCAGAGATGTCCTCTATCTACAATTACAGTAAAATGGGGTGGTAATTTTAAAATGTTTTCTCCTAGCAGAATCTCCTGTATTAGAGCTGAAAAAGCTTTGAGATTATAAATTTAAATATAATCAAAAATATTATGCAATATTATGAAGAATGTAATAATCAGGTAGTGAACTAAGGGGAGCTATAATCCCTGTTTTTAAAAAGAGAAATAAGGAAGATCTGGGTAACTACAGGCTGATCTCTCCTTTATGCACAGCAAGATCATAGAGCAAAAACTCCTGGAAACTATGCTATGGCATGTGGAAAACAAGGAGGTGACTGGTGGCAGCCAATATGGCTCCACAAAGGACAAATCACAACTGACAAATCTGGTGGCATTCTAAAATGGAGTTACAGTGCTGGTGGATCAGGGAAAAACAACGGACGTCGGTTACCTGGACTTGTGTCTCTGTTGGTGACATCCACAAAATCGAAAGATGCATAAGGATTTATCTGTACTTGAAGCTTCTTCCTTTCCTCTCTCCAGTTGTGAAATGCAGAGGCACACTGAATTTTACCTGATTCAATTTAGGCAGACTGGTCAGATGGGCACAGAAATGCAGTCTAAGGTGTCCTGTGGCATTTTGAAATCCAGTGCAACACACTTCTCAGTACACCACACTCCAGGAGCTTCTGGAACTGAAGAAGTGAAGCTGGGTGAAAGCAATACTAATTTATAAGCTTAGCAGAAATACTTCCATCTCAAGGGTTATGTCAGAAATCTCAGAGGGCAAATGAAAGAGGGGAAAAAAAAAAAGTAAAAAATGTGAATCACAACTTCAGATCTAGGAACAAAACTAGTCTCTTAAAATGTTGTGGTTTTACTCAGGTCTGATACTAGCATACTGAGCTGGTACAGAAAATGTTGGATTATTTGAAAACCAAACAATGAGGTATTAGCCAAACCTTATCTTCACAGCATGGTAATTTGTGTGATGGCTCATAATCAGATTTTATAGTCCTGACATTGCTTTTCTTCTAAATAACAAGCTGAGTAATCCTTAAAAAGTGGTAGACAATGACTAGATTTGACCTAATTCCCATGTTCTATTGCAACAGTTACACAGGTTTTAATTATTTCTAATATCATGCATTCATCCAGTAAAGCAGACACTACTGATCTTATTTACTCCTAATTTTAGCTAAATCATACACAAATCTGTCTATCCCTTCCTTAATGACTTCCCCACCACCATCCCCACCACTAGACACGTGTCTCCAGCAGGAGCTGTTATTTGCTGTTGCTCAGTGGCTGCCTTTCACTGTGGAGCTTGAGGCACCACACACCGCCAGGGCACACCTGGTGTGCTGCCATGGGGCTCTTCACAGATTGCAGCACACAGGGGAAAATGGGTGGCTACAACTCTTGGTAGAATAGGCGAATAATTATAAAAACCTTGGGTTCAGTTTTGGACCTGTTGGAGCTATGTGGAAAGGAGAGAATCTGAAGAAGGAAGGAAAGATAAAAAAAGAGAACACGGAGTGATAGTGCTGCTGTTGACTCCCAAATCTTGAATACATTCTCTACATCTGTTCAAAACAGAATGAAGCAGACACATAGTTTGGACCAAAACCATGACTGAAGTTATGGGTTCTTTTCTCTTGCTGCTTCTTTGTTCTTCAGATTGTTTTCACTCTTTCTCCACTGCTGTCATAAATTTTGAGTCTTCCATAGACAGCTGACTTCTAAAGAAGTCTGAATGCGTGTGATATGACAAAGCTGGAAAATAGCTGTTTAAAGAATGTCTAATATTATTTTTTTCCGGTTGCTGCAAGTGTAACTCTCAACTACTTTGTCCTGCTTATTTTAAAGTACGCTTGTATATCTATGTTTATTCATATATATGCATAAGTTTTGCTCTGTTTTAGACTTGCTGGATTCATAATTGCTGCATATCTGAATCCCAGTACTGACTACAATGTGATTAAAATTTAATACTTTACTATTAGTCAGCTATTCACTGTGTCCATTTTCAAAGTGATGAAAATTTGTGAAATGAACAGACTTTTCCCCTTGGGAAATACTCCTATCCCTTTTAATGGCTATTTATATCAGACTTCTACACCTTTCACCCTTTCCCTGTGGCCCTAAGTGCATTTCTTGGGAACTAGGTGCAACTCATATCCTTAAAAAAATACTTCACCTAGGATTGACTGTGCTTGGAAACTGAGCATAAAGTATATAATTTCTGGGGTCACTTCCCTCAAGAAATGAAAAAATCTTCCTTTTTCCAGCTCTTTGGTTTTCAGACTGCCATTCTCATTCAGCGAGGTCATAGGATGAAAACTCCCTTGCTGAAAGCCTGGGCATCGATCATAGTTATGTCTCTGCAGATGCACCAGTTTATTGCCTTGCTCTGACATTTCCCTCTGCTTGCTGAGCTGCGCCCTGTTGGTTTATTGGGTTAGGTATTGCCTTCAATGACAGTGATAGTCTAGCCATGACACAGGAAACAATCCATCGGTTTATGCAATGGTCATGCAAACATCACACTTAAGTAAAATCTACATAAACTGGTGCAGATGAATCATGAATGTCTCTGGTCAGGTTATGGTATGATGAAATATATTCTGTGAAGTGCAAGTGCCATTGCACAAGGGCATTATTAATGCTAGTGGATGAAAATGGATATTTCTGAGGATGAGAAATGTTCTATAGCTCTCTAAGGCAATTCTTGCACTTACTACCCAGCAGCCACTACAACAATATGTTGCTGAGGAAAAAAAGAGAATTGTGTTTATTTTCATCTCAGTAGTTTTTTCCCAATTTCCTAAACCCTTAAACTAAATAAAGCTTAGATGTCATTCTGTGGCTAAAATGATTTGACCCAATGCTTTCTTGTTTTAAAAGGTGTTGATTTTTGTAGATTTCCTAAAAAAAAAAAATATATTAAATTCAAACAGATTTTGATGAATGGAGACAGGCCAAAAATAACTGAAAAAAAATCAGCCTCCACATGTAGCTGTGGAAGAGTTTGCACAAGCAGATTTATTATTTCTAGGTCACTACAGGTCAATAAAAGCCAATTCTGGTCAAGCAGTATCAGTTCTCTGTGTTGCAATAGTATTGCTAGGTAAATTATTGCTCATTTGTTTCTCTAAGGAGTCTACCCTAGGACTCACTTATATGGAGGATTAGGCACATGCAAGGAACTGAGGGAAAATAACAACTTCTAAAAATAATAATTTCCCCCCAAAAAATAAATTCCAGTAGAGTAATCTTGTGAAACAACAAATCTTGAATAAGTTCAAGTGAACATACTGCTCACTGCTCACAGCTCTGAGATAGTGGCTGATCTGAATCTTCAGATCATCTTGTGGTGAGATGAGAGGTAGATGCTGTTTTTTCTAATGCTGGTCTACTGCTATTTGATGTTACTTTTTTGACGTACAGGAAAATGAGAGGAAAAGGTAAAATAACCATAGTTTATCTTCTGCACAAAAGAAATTGTGAAGAGTGCTGAAAAAGGGATTTGTGGTAAGCCAAAGAAAGCACACAGTCATTTTAGGAATCTGTCATATCCTAAATATTAAAACAATTTAGAAGCAACAGTACAAACTGAAAATTGAAGGATTCATCCACAACTTTCTGTCTCTGCAGCTTTCTATAAAACCTTTTAATGAAAGAAAGCAAAACAAAAAATAAGAAATTACATAAAGTCTTTTAAGACACTGTTTTTTCAAGACTGTCCTCTGTAAAATTTTACGATATATTTTTGATTTCTGAGAATATGCATCTGTGTTAACTGCTCACGGAGAAGTGTTTTAGTCTCTTAGTGCTTCCAGCCACATGAACAAGCAGATGAGGCAACTGAGAATATGAAGGATCCATACTCTGACCTACTATGGTCTTTTTAAGGGGCACCTTGGGAAGTGCTGGGATGTTTTGTTTTCTGTCTGAGAAACTTGTGTGTTAGGAAAAGAAGCATTTTCCCTGCGTGCCTGAAAACCTCAAAGGTGCAGACTTGATATGCCAGCACTCCAGCTGAGCTGCTGGGAGAAACAGGCTAAACCAGATCCTTGGAATAGGTGGCTTTGTGGGGACTCAGGAGGAGTCTGTCCATGTGGTCATTCAGGATGGATTAAAGCCCATGCAGATGTTTCTCTCACCTTGGATTTAAACCAAGCACCATGCTCGGGAAGGGGAAGAGCTCAAGCTCTTGATTCTAGACTTGCCTTTTAGCTGTCTCACTGTGGGCTGTGAGCCAGTACTGGTGGGGCAGATTGCTCTCCCTGGGCTCACCAGCTTATATCCTGTACACAGCCCCAAGCCCAGGTGGACATTTCAAATCAGAGCTACAAGAGGCTGGCTACATGAAATGAGAATTCGCTGGCATAAGAGCTTAGCAGGTTTGATCCTTCTCTGAAGTTACCCTTCGGTCATTCTATGAGGCAGACTCAACTTCAGGGTTAGAGAGGATCAACAAAAAAAAGCTGAGGATGTCTTGAGTATATGGGTACATCAATTCAAATATTGCCCCTTACAGAAGACACAGAGAACTGAGCCTTACAGAAATTGTGCCTTGAAAAACACCAACACGGTGTACAACAAAAACCCTACAGGCTTCATGAGGGGCAACCTTTTTACTGTTTCCTCAGCCTGGCTGTTTTTACTCTGTACTGCTTTTTGGACCACTATACTGGAACTCATATTTCATTAGTATTGCAGATATTTGCAAATCTCTCTTCAGTTATTTAGAAACGGAAAAACCCTCTTAATTTTTTGACTTAAGAATCTGAAAACCATGTAAAGGAATAAAACCAGAGCTGCATCTCACAAAATATTACTATGTTTCTGTAATTTTTAAACTGAGCATCCCAAAGGGAGTCTCTATAATAACCTTCATATAACAAGAAAAGAAAATAGCAACCATAAACCCCCTTACCTGTTAATGTATCTTCTATTGATCTTGCAAATAAGTTCATCAGAGAAATACAAAGTGTTTAAAGTGATTTCTGGGTAAAGCACTGCACACCCTATTGCAGCAAAAATGGTCCCTAAATAGGCATCTTTGAGAAGCAGCACAGAAAAATAACTCATTAGGAAAACTATTTTAAAATAGTTTGTTTCTTCATTGAGGGAATGGGGTATTATTGCCCTAGAATGATTTAATTCACCCTAATTATATTCTGTTTGATATCTGCAGCTGTCTTGGAGGCAGGCTTCTGCTATGTAAATCCAAGAAATGTTTCTCATCTTATTTGAAACCCCAAAGTACTCTAATTTTCAAAGGAATTTTAAGCTGATCTCTACTTATGTTCATTGAATTTTTCAGAGGAATAGCAAAAGAATAACTCAAATTTCTGAATCCTGTCACTTATATAGACTATTCATCCTCAGTGTACCTCATAAATGTATATACATGGAATACAATATGTATTTGTACTACAGTGTTAGAAAGTTGTGTAGAGAAATGATTGTATGTAACCAAGAACATCTTTGTTTTGAAATGCTCATAGAACATATCAGTATAAATTGTGGGGTTTTTTCTTTTTTCTTTGAATTTCAGTTTACTTTAGAACAGATGTGAAGCTGTCTCTTCAGCAACTTTTTAACATAGTCATTAAACAGCACCATTTTGGTTGACATGGAAAAACCAAAAGAGGAAAAATTTCTGAAAAAAATAAATGTTTTATATGCATCCTTCATAGTCTATGGCAGTAGCTGTCCTTTTTACAGTGCCACACTGTATAATACACATAATGATGATGTGCAGGAATTTTAATTAAATATTTATTCATGGATGGTCACCAGAAATGGCAATCAGCAAACAATGGTATTTATTCTGGAATATTGCCATCAGTTTCAGGCAAGATAGGAAAGTGAACGAGGTGGAGTGAAAAACCACAAGGACCTGTAAAATGCATGAACATTCAGTAAGTGATGGCTTCTTCCTCCTTTCTACAAATTACTCCTAATCAACACCTACAAATCATACACCTAATCAACAAAACAGAGCAGTTTGCTTTCTTCTACTCTGAAGGAAAATGTTCCCTTTATTAAACTTGGGAAGGTTTACATATAGTTTGGAAAGAAGACAAGGGAGGTCAAATGATTTATTTCAAATAAAAATACCTTATAAAGACAGAATTCTAATCAGGGGTTAGAAATTTTAAAATAAAATCAGTTTTATGCTTTGGATGTAGAACATGAGCAGAATTTAGGTAGTAATTCAAAAGAAAAATTCAGAAATTTCCATCCATAAGGGTGGACCTTCCATCCACTAAGGGTGTTTTTCATGTAAACTCCTTAGGAAACTATAGCTCTGTTTTGGTGCCACACTATCTTAATATGACTAGTTAAATTGAACATAAGGAGTCTTGAAAGGGACACCTTCTACATTAATTCCACCATGGAAGCCAGTTCATTAAACAGTTTTAGAATATCCAGTGCTTCCCAAGTTCCTACTTATCTATTCCCAAATCTCCCACACACTCTCTGTTATAACCCATATTCTCAAAGGGAAAGCACCACCAAAAATAGAAGGACTCATCTTGTTCCTCTTTGAAAGAAATTAAGGACAAGGTTTGGTCAATGAATCCCAATTTGACATGGATGTTCAAATCTCTCATCCTCAGTTCTTAAAATCAATTCTTCCTTTACTCATTTTACCTATTTTATCTGCTCCATCCTGACATGCTAGTTGCAATGGTTCCCTTTACAAGTTTCCCAAGGCTCTTCATGCACTAAGCAGTGAATAAATGTTACTAGCCCTCAAGTTAAAAATTTGGTTTAAATGAAGGTTCATGAAATTAAAAGTTCTTTTCTGGATGTAGTATTAGATATGAAAACCAAAGAAAAGCTGCAATGATGTTAAGATGGTCACCTGAGTATCCTGAAATTATCTTTTGGGGACTGAAAAATTCAATTCCTGAAGGAAGATATCAGAAATTATTAAAAGTTGCTCATAATCTAAAAATAAATGCTACATTGGGAAAACAGATTAAAGCTGGAGTATCTTAACTTTTAAACAATGTTAATAAAAGAATCCTCATACATTTTAAACACATGCACGATTATTCTTCAGGGACTGTTTCAAAACTACTTTTAGGGAATGATCTGGAAAGAACTATAACTCAGAACAGATTCAGAATTAAAATAGTTTTCTGTCAAATTCTCAATCATTTCCCTCTCTCTTAAAAAAATGGGCAGATCATCAGTAAATGAAAAACACCTTTAAAGATACCTTGAAATACAAAAACACCTTTTTTTTTTCAATTGCAGGCAAAACTGATAAAAGAATGTGGGAAAATACGAGGACTTAAAATCTGTGGAAAGAAATGGCATTCAACATATGCCATTTATTATTTTCCTAGATTATTCCACTTTGTGGAATGTGAATAGCAAATGCAGGAACTACAGAGATGTATGTGACCTTAGAAACCTTGTGTCAACATATGACATGTTTTGATACAATACCAGTATAATAAGGCTTTCAGGTGAGAGTTTGAGCACCAGCAGCTAAGGATGTTCACCTTATGTCTAAATCAATGTTAGAATAATAAAAAAATTATAAAGATTTTACTTGCTAAAAACCAATTTCTACAGTAAATTATAAGCATATCAGAGAAAAAGTTAAAAGTTTCAATGGAAGCCTTTCACTTTTAAGTCTCAATTTTGATTGTGTATGGTGATGACTTTCTCCAGCTTTCAGAGATCTCCTTCTCAGTGATTCTTCATCACTTTTCCAAAATGATAGAAACTGGCCTTGAAAGGATGCCATCTATCTCTTTCAGCACCTTAGTCGTCTTCCATGGGGTGCCACAGAGTACTGTATGTGAATTTTTTTCAAAGTAGAACCAAATAGATCCTTATTTACAGCTAGTGGTTCTTCTCCTGGATTCCTTTTTCCCTAAGCATGGGGCCTAGGTGTAGACTGAAACAAAGAAGAAAGTGCCATCTCAGCCTTATACAGCATCTGAGGATGCATCAGGAAGAGGCTGAGTACTGGGACTGTTTACCCTGGAGAAGAAAAACTCCCAGGGATCTAAGGGATCTTACCACTACGTGTCAGTAGCTGGTGGGGGTGGAAGGAAGAAATAAGACAATTTTCTCCTTCATGCTGTCCAGAGGTGGGACAAGAGATAATGGGCACAAACCAAAACCCAAAAAAATTCATTTAAGCTCTTTTACTGTGGGGATGGTTGAACCTTGGAACAGATTGCCTGAAGATCATGTTTCATTGGATATGCTCAAAATCTGACTGGATGTGGCCCCCCTGCTCTTGCTGATCCTGCCTGTAACTCCATGTGTTGTACCAGATGATTTATGAGGGCCCCTTCAAACCTCAACCAGTCTGAAATTGTGTGGTTCTGTGACAGATACTGCTTAGTAAATTCACATTCCCAGACATAATTGCTAGAGTTTGTAATAAAACAATGTTCATGCATTTTTTACTCTCATTTTTAATTGTTATAGATTTATAGTATGCAAAAATAGATGCATTTATTTATCTATAGCTATAAGGGAATAAGTAGACTGGAATGGCCATGTGCTTAAGCTTATGTAACAAAAAGGTGGGTGATAGCATATGGACCCTACAAGCATCTCCTTTAGTGAAAAAAGATTAAACAAGAAGTTTTTCTGCGTAAAACTTCATTTAAAACATTTCTTACTCTGCTGCTCTCCAAGACCCTTCATCTGTGCACTTGTTCATGACAGCAGCATCCCAACACCTGATGTAAGGCAGGCGGGGATTTTTATTCAGCAGATATGTAAATTTTATCTTGATTAAGATTTTTACAGTGTATGTCTGGAGATGTCTGGCTTGTACTTTTCAAATTCCCATTGCAGACAGAGTCTTGCTCAGCAGCGTAGTCTGCTTTAATCTTGGGCTCAGCAATTTGCCAAGGATTACATGATTTAGACTGCATTCATAAGTAAATCTGGACTTGATGAGACCCTTTCACTTTATGTTACTTAGAAGAAGGAGGTAGAAGAGATCTAATTTCATATAAAGCTAAATCCATATATTTGGAAAGCTACAGGCAAAATTTTTTACTGTCTTTTGAAAAATATCCTGTGACAGTGGTAGAGAGAGTAAACAAGGTCTGCAGAACACAGAGGTATGAGAAGAAAGCAGGTGAGGAAGATGCAGAAATGTCTGAAACAAATTTTTATTAAGATGTTTGTTGAGACAGCAGGAAATAAAGATGAAAATGTAAAAAAGAAAATTACTATCCAGTTTCAATAGGATTAAAAAAATTAATTACATGGCATTCTTTGAAATGATTCAGAAAGATAAGCATCAGTAGGCTTACTGCTCCACAAAGCTCCAAAAACTCCACAAAGCAAACCAATTTGAAACAAATGTGTCACAACAGGGGCAAACTGGTGCTGGAAAAATTAACTTTTATTTGAAAAACTAAATCATACAAACAGGTACACACAATCTGTAGTATTAAAGTCACTGTACCATCTCTCTGCAGGAAATTACTTCATGATTGATCAACCTTTCATACATATATATACAAGTGATATATAGTACAATTGTTGGAAAAGATGGTAAGAAAATTTGTCAGAAATTAACAACTTCAAGTTGTGTGAGATATATGAGATTTAAAGAACAGACTTACTGACAGAATTCAAGCTTTGCAGAGTAGTGGGCAGCTGAGAAGTTTTACCCTATATGTGTAAATGGGCATTAGCAACCAAAGACACTTGGCTGTGTTGTTTGCTGACTTTCTTGGCATCCTATAATGCCAGGATAGTCAAGCAAACTGCTTCTGGCAAGTGGTTTTTTTGAGCAGTACCTTGGATATTTATATATGACAAACTTTATTGTTCAGCAACTTGCGAGGGCAGCTGAAGTACTGTGGGAATATTATGTGCTGAAGAATAAATTATTCTGTACATGTCTACATTTATTTTCAGTCAATAGCAGGGTTGATCTGCAGCACAAACTGATCTGTTCTGGAAATATAAGATAATATATATTTGGTAGTAAATGTGACAGTAAGATACCAGTTCCAGACCAACTCTGTGTACTCAGCTCTTCTCTAGGATTGTTGTATCTTCCTACACCTAAAAAGCAGTTTTGACCACTAGGAATTCTATGTGTTCCTGAAATATTTGGGTTTTCTTTCAGCCAGCTTTTGTCTTCTTTCTCAAACTATTACAGAATCACAGAATCACAAGGTTGGAAGAGACCTGCAGGGTCATCGAGTCCAGCCCATGCCCTGACACCTCAACTAAACCATGGCACCGAGTGCCACATCCAGTCTTTTTTTAAACACATCCAAGGATGGTGACTCCACCACCTCCCCAGGCAGGCCATTCCAGTAAAAACCCTCTTGTCTGAGTGCAATTTAGATGACTTGCTGGAATCAGTAGTTTCTCTATGCAGTGCTTTAATAGCATATAAGCTAGCGATAAACCTAACACAATTGGAAATGTTTATCTGAAATATACCATATGAGACTGTTACATCTGTCTACACAGCTGATCCTATCTTTGGTGTTCCTTAATAGTCTTGCTTTGTACCTCACTTTTGAAATGTCAATTTTCATTTCTAGATATTTCTCCCAAGGTGCTTAGGATTCTATACCACCTTAACTCTCATTGGCCAGGTATCTAAAAGTAGATATTCTATAAACCCTACAGGCCATACAGAAAATGATGATTTGCTGGCTCTCATTTCAAAATGATTTGTTTTCTCTCTGGGTTTAAGGGAGGATCAGGAGAAACAGAAGCTTTACAGTTCCACTGAGTCTTTTCTGGAGGCATTCAAGGCCAGGTTGGATCGGGCTCTGGGTAACCTGGTCCAGTGGTAAATGGAACAAGATAATATTTATGGTCCCTTCCAACACTTACCATTGTACATTCCTATGATTTTCTAAACTATTTTCTCTGAGAGGTAAGTAGCTACAACAGTATTTCCTGTCTTCCAATTTTTATTTCATCAGTCTAATGGGACTTAGGATCTGAGGTACCATTTTGAATTAAGACAACACAAGTGTGATTATTAAGTACTTCAAATATAATTTTTAAAGCACCTTTTAGTCATACAAACTTTCTTGTATATAGATAAAAATGGTGCTTTTGCCAACAATTATATTAGGAAGATATCTGTTCCCAATATACAGATGTTCTTTGATACACTGCAGTTTTCCAAGAAGAAAAAATTTTAAGAAATTTGTGACTTGTAAGAGTATGAGGGAAGAGACACAATTTGCAGTACACACTGTATGGTTAAAAAGGCAAACAAATGTTCACTGCCGAAAGAAAACAGAAAATTAAAATGTAGATAACACTGAAAAATGGTGTTAACAGAGGCAACTTTCATAACTGGTGTTGAAACAACAACAAAAATTATTCAATTACGAGTTAACAGAAACAAAAGTTGCAGTTTAAGGTATACTATGATGTTGAATGATACACAATGTGTCAGAATCTAAGCATATTTGGGTTTAATAATACTGTAATAAATGTTGGGTTGGGTTATTTCTATAATGTGAACTCACCTAGGTAACATTTCCATGCACATTTGCTCACATGCATGTTTACCAATAAAAAGACTGAAGACAAAAGAAGTATAAAAAGAAAAAAAACCATAATTTTTTTCAAAATTCACCCCTCATGTAGAACAAAAGTCTCAGCAGCTACAGCTATATTTAAAACAAACTAAGCAAAGACTGAATAATTTTTTCCTTCTTCCAGAAATATATTTTTCTTTCTGCTTTTTCTTTCAGATTTCCATTTAAAGAAATGTCATTTTAATTGGCATAATCTTTTGAAGCAGAACATTTGACACTTTTTAAACAATAACCAGAGTACAGACATAGCATGTGTAAATGTGTACCACTTATTTTTCCTCACCTAGCACCTAGTTTATTATATAGAGTGTAGAAGCAAAAGCAATTATGCAAAGGACAAAACAGATTTTGTTGAAGGTACATATATTGCACTAATTTGCACCTGAGTGTAGTTCATTAATTCCACTGCACTTTTTATAATTTCCTGCTTAATTTATCTTGGTTTTTTCCTTTTTTTTTTTTTTTTTTTCCTCTCTTGGTAATGTAAATTCATTCTCTAGCCAGAGCTAAGAAGCTAAAAAGATTTAGGTCATGATTAAATGCTCCCAATGACTATCAGTACCAATGACTATCAGTAGACAAAAACCTATGAAAAGATTCAGTTTCTCAGTTAATGGTGAAGATATCTGACTCCACAGCATTTTTTCATTCATTTTCAAGGCATTCAGTCAAAATAGCACCATTCCATAGTTTTTATATCTAGGAAGTGTAAATGGACACAGATGCTTCTATCTTAAATTGGCAGTAGGCAGAGCATACTAGCCACTTTGAAGAAAATTAACTCTACCCCACCCCAAACCAGCACAATTGGATGTCAAATGCCTTACAGGAAATGTATTTCCTTTAAGTAATCAAGAATGAGGTGTTTGTCTATAAGGGGTTTGTCAGTAAGTTGAAACAAGCTGAATTAAACAGAATGCTCACAATTTAATAATGGACTGATAAAATGTCTACATCTTAACCTCTGTCACTGATGACTAAGCAAAATGACATTTATTCAGTTGTTATTACTGAATACAATTTCCTCAGTGAATTAAAATGGGCTTAGTAAAAAAATATAAATATATATATATAAAAAAGTATAATTCTTTAGAGTGGCATACACTAGGTAGGAATCAGAAGCAGACATGATAAACAATAAAACTGGCAAATCATGTATTTAAACAAAAGAAATTTCTAGGTACATAAACAATCCTTTTGTATCGGCCAATATATGCACAGTAGATTGCATCTTAATACTAGGTTACTTTTAAATTCTAGCATTATAAAAGAAAATTTCAAGAAAGAGGTGCTTAAACCATGGCCATATATGGCGGACTCTAAAAGTAGAAGAAGCAGATATGGCAGCTACCAATTGCTAGAAAGCATAGAGGTATACACATTATCCACCCTAATAACCCCTCTTCAGTCTGAAGGGAATGGTTTTCTTCAAATTTCACTTCCTCCAGATTCCCCACATGGCTGAATCTGGGCCAGAGGATTCATGATGAAAGAAAGAGGTACGTAAAAAGATGACTCCCATGCTTCATGTGTAGGGTGATGACAACTCTGTTCAAATTCTCAATCTATTTCTACATTTTTCTAGATACAGATGCTGTATTAAAAATATAATGCTATTGTAAACCTGTAGTCCTCACGTTCTGGTTTCAACAGGAAACACCTTAATTAATAGTCTGGTTTCTCTTCAGATTGTATAAATCTTTTGCCTTTTACTGAAGAAGCCTGCCTGCAGTGTGAACAGGTGAATGATCGCCTTTCACTTTTGGCCAAGCAGTGGACAGTGCCCAGGCAGAAAGGGACCTGGGGGTACTCGTTGACAGCCAGCTGAACATGAGCCAGCAGTGTGCCCTGGTGGCCAAGAAAGCCAATGGCATCCTGGCCTGTATCAGGAGTAGTGTGTCCAGCAGGACCAGGGAGGTCATTCTTCCCCTATACTCGACACTGGTGAGGCCACACCTTGAGTGCTGTGTCCAGTTCTGGGCCCTTCAGTTTGGGAAGGACCTTGAAATGCTTGAACGCATCCAGAGGAGGTAACGAGGCTGGTGAGGGGCTTGGAACACAAGCCCTGTGAGGAATGACTGAGGGAGCTGGGGTTGTTTAGCCTGAAGGAGACTCAGAGGTGACCTTCTCACTCTCTACAACTCCCTGAAAGGTGGTTGTAGTCAGGTGGAGGTTGGTCTCTTTCTCCAGGCAGCAGTTGACGGAACCAGAGAACACAGTCTCAAGCTGCATCAAGGGAAATGTAGGTTGGATATTAGAAAAAAGATTTTACAGAAAGAGTGATCAAGTACTGGAATGGTCTGCCTGGGGAGGTGGTGGAGTCACCATCCCTGGATGTGTTTAAACAAAGACTGGATGTGGCACTCGGTGCCATGGTTTAGTTGAGGTGTCAGGGCATGGGCTGGACTCGATGATCTTGAAGGTCTCTTTCAGCCTAGTGGTTCTGTAATTACGTGAAAGATATTCTGTAGTATTACCAAAGATATGAAATCTGCATGGACTGTTCAGCTGCTGCAGTCCTGAATCAAACCAAAGATTAGTTGGAGTAGGGTGCATGGTGATTTCACAAATTAAAATATATTAATAGTTCTTCACATATAACATGAAATGACTTCAAAACACCTTGCACTTTTGTTTCTTTAATAGCAACTGTCACTGGATTTCTGCCATGAAAATGTTTTCCTAGAAAAAAACTTCCATGAGGACAGTTTTGAGATACTGTGAGAAATGTGGATGAGAAGCAGATTCCTTGCTTGACCTAGGAAATGTCCAGATATATTTTATGGGGATTAGTTAGCCACATCTCAGCCTTGAGGATTTATGAATGTTGCCTAGGAACAATTCTGTTTATTTATTTCAGTGCATACTCAGTCATTAAAACAAGTCACTGGCAGCTAGAAAGAAAAAGTGTTCTCAAATTACTAGTGATGCATTCTCAAGAGAGATGGAGTGGTTCCCTAGTCATAGTCTTTACTGCTGTGCATTGTTCAAATCCTTCCACTTGTAGGGTATGAAAATATTTCCTTTGAAATGTAACGGTTTTGTGTCTGTGAGTCTGCATGGAATTTTTCTACAGTTTTTTATTCTTTTTTATGTCTCAGAGGATGCCATCTGTATTCTGCCAAAAAGGCAGAATACACCTTTTTATTTGATTGACCATCCCAAACCCTTTGCTTGGTTTCCTCTTTCCCCATGCTCTCAGCTGTCCTGTTTAGATACTCTTGCATTCTTTACCTGCAATGATTTATCAGCAATTCTAACACCTTTAAGATATAGAGAGTACATAGAAAACATACTAATGGGAGGAAAAAGAGGAGCAGGGCATAACAGAAACAGAGCATGGAAAATATTCAAAAGTAAAACTAGGCAGAAAAAAAAGTAAATTTCCTAGAGGAAAATAACATATCTGGGAGAAAAATATACAGAAAGGAACATAGATAGACCCTGGCAAAGAGAACTGCCTCTGATACATCTGTCTGACCTTGTTTCTTGCAATCTTTTATGTTGCTGGTTCAAGAGAAGCACAGTGTTAATGAGCTCAAGCAGGAGAGGAGGGTTATCTAAGTCCTTGAGAGTGAAAGAAGTCTATCTATCTAAATATCTTTATTTATAGTGTGTTTAGGTACCTAAATGTATTCATAACCTCTCAATAATAATATTTCAGCTGTGAACATGCAGTCTACAAATTGAATGCAAGACTGGAAGAGTTTCTGGGTGCGGACATACTTGTTAGGGTATCTGGCCAAAGAGCACTTGGGCAAAGTGCCTGAGTCTGATAAAAATCTTTTGAGATTGAGACAAAATATGGACTTACTGCCACAAATGCTGCTCAGGGAAAAAGCCTGCAAACAGATACCAATGCTGTCAGTACAAGTCTGCTGCAGCAGCTTCTTCTCAGTCTCAACTAGCAATATGGCATGGCCTGCCTGGGTCCTGCAGGTCACAGGTATTTCCTGATGGGTAAAAGTATCTGCTAAACACTTAAGAAATCTAGGATAAAGCGAGTGATTCCTGTCATTTTTGAGTGAATGGTGGATTTGAGAAAGGTGGCCTGTGGATGCCAGTCAAGCAGGTCCAGTAACTGGGAGTCACAGCCACCTTCTGGAGGGTAGCTCGTGAGAAAAAAAGCAGCTTCAGGAAAAAGGGAAGGGTCTGTGTGGGGGGCTTCTACAGTGGCAGATGGGAGCAATGGAACACCAGAGGATCAAGCAATCTATAGCTGGACTATCAATATTCATATTACACTTGCCAAGAAAGAGGGTGTTAGGAGACTGCTAGGTTCAGAGAAAGGCAGCACTACTAATTGCTTCTTGCCATGGGTGGTCAGCCAGAAGGTGAGTATAAAAGATCCCTGGTAGTTGCAAAGTAAGCACTAACAGCTAAAATGCTTTTGAAATTCTTGTTTTCCCAGCAAAATTTCAGTTTTGCTTATGACCTCTCTTCCTGCTGGCATCCTTCAACCTTACTCCTTACACTAGCAGCATGTCCTGCTCTACCAGGCTGCATCTTTAGGGTATCCCCTTTCTCTTCTCAGCCAGTCCTATCTTTTCTGGTTAAACTGCATTTACAGCCAGAATCAATAATATAGGTAAGACATGAATAATTTATATCCACCAGGATCAGTTTTGGTCTCCCACAGGAGCCTATGAGAGGGAGCCATTTTGTAAACTCATCTCTCAGGTTTGTGTACTCACTCTGCCACTTCACAACAGCCAGAGTCATGAGACAACCTATACTTCTTGAAACGTGTATCACAGCTGTCTTTGCTTTGTCAATAAAAAATTGATTCTGCAGATGGGTCTTCTTGATATTGTAGGAAGTTTAGCCACATTATTTTTCTTCTCACTTTCCTGCTTGAATTCAGTTCTAAAATACCTATGTAATATCTCCTGCTATATGAAACAAAATATATATTTGGCCTGATTCCAGCTATATTTCTTTTGGATTTATAGTTGCTAACTGTCTTCTGTTAAATAAGTGCTGATTTACATTACCTTGAGTCCAACTTCACCAGCCATTATCCCAGGCTTCAAAAATATCCTCTAAAATCTCTCTCAGGTATTGCAAAGTTAACCCACAGCAGCAGACAGGTTAGACAACCTGACTCATGTTAACAACCAATTTTTTTTCCCCCATCTATTTAATAGCTCATGAAGTTTAAAAGCCAGGTTCCTCAATTACTTTTTGCATTTCAACCAATTTATTCTGGTAACGTGTCCCTGTAAAAATGAGATAACATGCTGTAAAGATAAAAGTGTACCAATGTGCACTTTACTGAATGTCTGCATTATGGGGGTTCTGCATGTCAGAGCTGCTGTGCTAGTTGAAGTTGACTTGAAATAAGCCCTTTAATTGATCTGCACATCAAATGCTTTGAAAAATGTAAAAGAGGGGCTTAGACTGTCAGTAGTTTGGTTAGCTCACAGTGTATTGTCTCCAGTCTAATTTCTTTTAGTATGTATGGTGATAACAATGGCTAAAATTCATCTGCTGTCATGTGTCAATACATTTCAACAACCATTAACAACTGGTTTTTGGAAAATTTTCTTGTATTTCTTTCTTGAATATAGAATCACTAAAGTAGTGTCAAAGTGTTTTAGCATAATATCTCCTGGGTCAGTTGTAGCGCTCATTTTTGTATGAAACATGCCTTTTCACCATCTCTGGCTGTCACAGAAGTTCACGGTGTTTATAGAAAGGCAAAACGTTGGGAAATCATTCCAGTGTGCTGCAGGCTTTCTGAGAACAGATGTCAGCTAGACATAGAAAAAAAAAACCCTTGGCTCAACTGAGTTTACCTTATAGACATCCTTGGGCTATTAAAAAAACAACCTTGACTTCTGTTCCCCATCACATAGAATTAGTTTGCCGTTGACTTTATGGTTGATATAACACCACTGAATTTAGTAGTCTTATGCCAAGGATGAATTCGACCCTTGGTCTTTAAAGCAATATTTCCCCTTGTGTGTAACAAAAACACCATATGGTGAGTCCTTGGCTTGGTATCCATAGCTCAGCTTGCTATCACTCCTTTGTGATGCTGTTGCTGGAAAAGGTTAGGGTCAGCAGATCTTGTTCAGTCAATTCAAAATCTGCAACAACCGAGGGTGAAAAAGGAGTTAACAGAGAGCTTCATCCATACAAGTCCTCCTGCTTATACTCTGGGGGCTTTACAGGCCCTCATACAGGTTGAATTTTTTACTGTTTATGAAGTCACAGACTTGAGATGCACATAGAATCAGAAAACAGTCCTCTTCCTAAAACATCAATTATTCCTGTAGTTCAGTCAGTGAGACATTACTCCTCCTAAGTACTTAGAAAAGTAACAGTGCCTGGATAAGCTCCCCTTCACACCATCTCAAACGAAGACCTTTGCCATAGAATATGTTCACCAGTAGTACAGCAAGGAGTTAGGGAGCCCAGAGAAGCAGCTTTATCATAGTGCACAATGTATTCACAAACAATCCGAGGATCTTCACTCAAAAATTCTCCTCCCCATGTTGAAACTGTAAGCCAGGAAATTACAGTTACATCAACATATCTGCTGAATTTAATTGTCCAAACTGCTTTCCCCCTATACTGTTAAAAAACTGTGCTTACATGTTGCAAACTAGGTGGATCATGTGAATTTCTTCAAAGCCTTTCCAGTGGTTTCCTCCCTAAAGCCATATCATGGTATTCCTGTGCCATGAACTACAGGGCTGCACCTCTGCCTTTTGCCATCTGTCTTGTAGCAGGATTAGCTCCTGTTTGGTCTGGTTTTTCCCAGCCTTTGACTTGCTTTCTTCTCTTTCATGTTTGTCTCAAGCATGTCTCCAGTTTCTCTGCTGAGCTGCATATGGAAAATAGCTTGCAGATAAAAAATGTCACTTTGGTGCTTTCAACTCTCTCCCCCTGAAGCTGTCCTAACACATTCAAGACTTCTGCTGCTGGATATCAAAATACTAAATTAAGATTTTTTTCTTATTTCTAGATGGATATGTGTGTAAAGAAGAATTCAAACACCTTATATATAAAGAATGATATTGTTTTATCCAAAGTTTTAGGAAGTGTATGGTTTCTTTTGCAAATAAATTAATTAGTCTTTCACTTGAAAATCAATCCTTTAGGGACCTTTCATGCTGTTTCCAATCACACACTTGTCTCAGCTAAGCTTAGAAACAGAGAGACAGCTCTTCAAACTTCCTGTATCATTAAAATTCACAGAGCATTTATGGAAGAAGAACCATTGAAAGATTTATTTCAGTGTTACTGGTGGGGTTGTTTTCTCTTGTTTTTAATAATTTATGGTTCCTTTTCCTGCAGAATGAGTTTGTACACTTGCAGGATGGCACAGAGGAAAATTCACAAAGCATAGATGAGCTCGAGAGATGCTACCTCTTCTGAGTCCCTCATCATTTGAGGGGGAGAGGCAAAATTTTCTGAAGAGCAATTCTAGAATAAAAGTCCATTTTAAGGCATATAAATCTTCTCCCAAAGGAGCTCTCTCTGTCAGCTGATGGCAGACCTGGAGGCTAAAATCTCCAGTACTAAAGTTAGCCTTTGTGGACACCCTTTCCCATTGCAGGGCTTTTTACTGAACAATCATCTACTTTCTATTTCACAGATTTCTGCCTCATTGGGTGCACTGAAGGGAAGAACAGGCTGTGTCAGTACTTAATTTATTTTTCCTGCCAGCCTCTCTGTCAACCTGTGGTCTTTTGCTTTATTTACTGCCAACTGTTCAGACTTGACTCCGAGTGCAGAAAACATATCATTTTCCAATCCAACTGTGAGATAAGAGGGTAGGATTGTTCTCCTTTTACTAATCAGGACATAAAGGGCAATTAAATTACAGACATAAAAGAAAACTAGAAATGTCTTCAGACGCATGAGCAGGGTTTGAATGTTCAGAGTAGAGCTCCTGTAGCTGGGGCAGTATTTGATAAACATTATGGAATCTTCATTCTCTGTATGAACCAGTACCAGTGGAGGATGAGATCCACAACTTAGCAGAGGATTTTCCAGCTTTGATGGCTGCTGTGTCTCCGGCATGCATGGGTCCATTTCGGCACTTGGAGAGATGCTTCGCCCTCCCCTAGGCCTGCATCTCCCTGTCCCTTTAGCTTCTTCCTACCCAATCCTTTTATGAACTTCTTAAGAGGCTCTCTCTCTGCAACCCTGAATGCCACACCCTCGTCTGCATATCTTTATTCAACTCTTTGCATCCTTTATTCATGTCTTTGCATGTGTTCACTATTTTCAGCCTTGCTGTCCTAGTTTCACTGTGTATTTCCCTCTCCCAGCACACTTCTTGCTCATCTAGGTCTTTTGCCTTGTGAGGCTGCATTTCCCCATTTCAGGGGCTGCTGTTCTTTCTCCTGTGCTCCAGCAACAGCCATGCTTAGAGCAGTGGAACAGACATTCTCATGGACCCATTGCTCATAGCAGTCCTAAGTAATAATTTCAATAAGTATAAATTTCTGTTTCAGAGTCACTTTGCATACTCTTCAGAAGGAGGAACACTGGAAGTGTGAAAAACAGTAAGGATTTTTTTGCCAGCTAGTAAGTTGACCATGCTTTTGTAGGCATTCTTTGAAACAACCGCTTTACCGAGTCAAAGCAGGAATATATTGGAAGGCAGTATTCCACAGAGTCTTGGTCTCAATGGAACACAAAACAATTACTAGTCCTTGCTGCTATTGTTGGAAACTTTTTTAAAGAAACTTTCTAAAAGAAATTCTGTCTGAAGTGCTTTTGCTGACATGGAAAGTTTTTGCAGCAACAGCTGAAATTTGACAAACTGGTAGATAATTGAATGCAGGATCTTACACAGAAAGTGTTAGATGGCAGCCGTTTTTATGCTCATATTCTTACTCAGCTCCATTTATAATGTGCCACTTTTTAATTGCTACAGTAATGGATGAGAAAATATTATTCAACTTTTCATCATTTTCTTTCAATTATAAATGGAATAATTACATTATTAAGTGTATCAGACTTTTCATGTAAAACGTGTTGGTGGTTTTAGAGATATTCTTATTTAGCTTTTAATGACAAAATGCATAACACTATTTTGAACTTAAATCAATAGAATAGTCATAATTTTTTAAAATTATTATGAATACGTGTTATTTTTGGTACTCAAGTTCTATGCTTTTTCTATTTTTTATATTGTTTGATTTTACACATATTAATGTGTAAACTCTGTTGCAGAAAAATTGTGTTAGCAGGAAAAAACAGGTTATTCTTTTTAAGGTAATTGTTTTCTTGAATCAATATAAACTGCTTGCTCTTTCTCTAGACTGCTGCAACTCATAGGAATATTATGAGTCACTAAGCAGCAGACCTCTGTAAATGGAATAGGAAATTAGATTTGTAAGTGCTTTTCCATTTAGGCATGGAAGCTGTTCTAAAACCAGAAGCATTGTTTGAGTCTTTGTGAAACTGTTGTAATGTAATTACAGTTATTAAAGAAAGTTCAAAGGGCTATTTGGGTAAAGCAGATAAAATAGTTAAATATAAACCCCACGTTTAGCAGAGGAAGTAACTGTTTAGCTGGAAGTGCTTGTATCCCTATTTCATTTATTTTCCGTGACACAAGAAGACAATGTTCAGCCTTAACCAATACAGAAGAGACAATCTTGAAGAAGCTCTGAGGTATTTTGTTTCAATACCCTTACTTTAACAAATGCGAACTGGCACTCTCCAGTAACTGTGTATGCAAAAACACAGGCTGGGGCTTTTCCTCTGACTGCAGAAACTATGGAGTAATCAACCGAATACTCCACAGAGCTCCTACCCATCTGCCATATGACACAATTTAATAAACTGCATTTTTTGTAATCCCCAGACAAAATTTGCACATCTGTTAGCTGCATTAGCCACCTGGGCTTGTAATAATATTTCTGAAGTATTTTAAAATAAATGTGTTTCAAAAAAGTTAGTGCATTTCTTTGAAATTGTCTATCAGACAAATGCACTCTCAAAGTCCAAGTTTGCAGTGATTACAATTCAGTTTTCTCACCTTCAGCTGCTCTCAAGCAATAGGATAACTCCTGGGAATTATGAGCATAGATATTTTTAAGCTACAGGAAATGGGTCTAGACAGTACCTGTTTCTCTCCTACAGTAATATCTCTAACTTTCCAACTACATAGGCCAAAAATAATAAAAAAAAAGAATGCTTACTTGCATCATATTTGTCAGCCCTTGAAATGAACTTCAAGTTCAGCAGTGCTTACAGTTGCAGGGTAGTGCTAACTCGTGATGGGAGCACAAGGCAGTTTGTCTTGCACAAGCTACTGAATTTAAATTTCTTTATTTTGTGGCAGGGGCTCGGAACACTACAGCTGTATTTGCTTTCTGTGAAGCAGGACTCTAAGTCTGTCCTTATCAATGGTTAAAAATAGCTGAGAAGACAGATGTTTCTTTAATGGGAAAGCAGAAAATAGAGCTGGGGCTATAACTTGTCCTACTCACATTATCAGAAAATTACCTACATTTCCTGAACTCATGTGTGTATTCTGCCTTTGGAATGCTCAGTAACACTGATGGAAAGACACGTGACGTAGTTTTTATGCACAGCAATACAGAAAACATATGTATGTTACAGCAGATCATCCAATGGCTTTTGTATTTCTGATGCAGAAATTAGTACATACAAGTTTTATTGAGAAATAGTAGTTTATTTCTGAGACATCAGCAGAGTGGAGGGCCACTTTATTCTTTTTTTTCAATTCACTGAGTGTGAAGAAACAATTAGGAGTTTTAACTCAATATCATTGAAATATCATTTTCTTAGGTAGTGTTCTTGGGAAGTTAAATTTTATCTTTATTGTATACTTTACACAGTTTCCACAAGGGGTGGATGATTATTAATAGCAGATCTTGCACATTTAATAAGCACCTGCTATGCAGTGTGGGTCGGAGGTTTTGATGAAACATTACAAAACATTTACTATAATTAGTACAGTTAGGCCTTTCAAAAAACTGCCCTGTTTGTAGAAAATCAGATTCTGAAACTTACTTTGTGGTGGTTATACTACCTGCTGATTTAAACAAGTTTCTGGCTGTTTGGGCAACATTTATTAAATTGACAACTTTTCTGAAGAAGTGCTTAGCAATAGTGGTTATAAACATGCAGAAATGTCCGTATTTGATTAGGCCAATTGCCCATTTATACATGTCTCCTATCTTTGACAATGGCTTGTATGAAATTATTCAAGGGGAAATGCAAGAGACTGCCTGCTATACAAGTAGAAAAACCTCATCCTTAATTGAAAGTTTCTTTTTAGTAGTCCTCCAGTACATTCCCTGCAAGCATGTGTATGACACCTAAAATGGGTGGTTCTTGTCTAATTTAGCTCTCTATTTGCTTTTTCCTTGTGAAAAATCTTTGTTCAGATACGTATTGTATGGAGCAGCACTGCTATGCTGATGCCATGCTGCTAAGTTTGGACATGGCCTGCACATGACCTATTCACTGTCTCCTTCCTGCTCCATCTTCCATCTGCCTCATTTATTTACTCTATCAGTTCTGCATGCAGAACAGCCAAAAAGTCCTCCCTTATACAGAAACCCCACATCTCTACATCTGTACATAGCAAAAATAATTAACAAGAAGAAGATCCTTTTTAAGTTTCATAGTAAATTGGGTTATTAAGATCATAACATTTATTTATTTATTTCTGAGGGGTTTTTTTTAGCAATATTGGTTCCTTTCATGCAAAAGCTTTGATTTTGTCTAAGGCTTTTCTTTAAAACAAATTAACTTATACCAAATGTTGCTGCTAAGAAGGCAATGTTATCCCAATCTGAAATTATTTGCTTTACTTCTGAAATATTAAAATGTTTTTTGAAATGCTCAAACAGTTCTAATAAGAATTTTTAAACAGTTAATTCTGCAAAAAATGTTCATGTTACTTTTGAAATACTCTTCAGTAATGAGTTCTGAGAACTGACCTTATGTGTTTACTTGTTGAACTGAAAAAAGAGTTAATATAATTTGTTTTAGTCAAATAACATCCTTGGAATGTAACTGTGAAACCATTAAAATCACAAAATAATTTTTTCACTGAAAACTGGTTAATTCGCTTATGAAGCAGATTAAATTACCTTTAATTTCAATTTAAGCCCTTCCAAAAACTTATGAAATAACTGTAAATTATCTTATAGAAGAAAATATGTTGCCATTCATTAAATTTAATCTTGGGGAGATATTTTAACAGAATTTACTGCAACCACATTGTCTTCTAGTTTCATGACCTGCTATTCTTCCAAATACTATAGCGAGTAGTGTTTTAGAAGCCCATATTCTTGTAAATAACTAACTGTTCTGTTGCTGAAAGAAATGTATTGCATCTTTTGGTTTACATTGTAGTAAGACTCTCATTTTCAAACCCCAGTTTTACTCATTTTTGCTTGAAGGACAAAAACAGAGAAACTGTTTAACACAGAGTATGATACATAAAGCTGTGAGAGTGCTGTGGGCAATTTGATCATTAACTTTGAAATTCAGTTTGACTAACTTTTCCATGCACATTATGCAAAGTTATATTCAGATTCGGCAAATATTTCCAGCATGAGAAAATATTGGTGTAAAATAAACACATGGAAAGTTATCCACTCAAACATTGAAAATATGTTTGCAACTACAAGTGAAGTTCTGCCTTATGCTTGTAGAAAATTCACTTTGCTTCCAAAATATAAACACTTAAAAAGAAGATATTTTTAAGATAGTATTAGTATATACCAGTTTCTGCAGTTTATTCTTCAGTCTTCTCTGTTCACAGTTTGACTAAGTAGTTGCCAAATCTGAACTAAGCATATTTGTGATGTTGGTATCTTATGATTATAGTGTGATGCATTTTGTGTATGCCTGTATCATCTACACGATGTTAAGAAACATTTTTCCTTTCACATATTTTGGCTCAGGGAAAGCACTCCTTTTAGGAGGGTCAAAAAGCACTGCAGGCAGGATGCCAGCTCAGGCTGAATCATTATATTTACAGTCTGGAAAAACAAGTTCAGTTTCCAATTTAAAAAAAAAAATTAAATATTATGCTAATGTGCCTAAAGACTCTAGCATTAGTTTCTTATATATCTATTGGGCTCAAAGTACAGCAAATGAAATAAATCTACGCTCTCTCCATTTCACAAATCCCTATCATTGGTTCCTAACAATTATTTGCAAAATGATAGGCAAAATATTTCATATATTGCTGATATGGCTTAGAAAAAAACTAATAAAAAAGGAGGGCTTTGATCAAAGACTGCTGTTGAAGAGAAGATGCAGTTTAATTGGAGGTTAATAATCTTGGAGTGCTTCAATACTTTAGATCTGCTGCAATGAAGTTGTCAAAATATTTTTAATTTCAGAAGTGTTGACTTCAGAGAAGAAACTCTTACTGTCACAATGATCCATGACCTAGTTACAAACACAGACAGGGTAAAGCAGTACAAGTTCTGTACATTGTTTTGTACAGCTGTGTTCTGTCAAGTAATCTGCAATGAAAGCAGAATAAGCTTTTTCCCTCAGTTCCTTTTCCTTTGCTGGCCTTAATCTAGTTCAGGAATTGCCCTAAGAACATGCATGTAACACATCAAAATAGGGTGGATAAACCAAATTTAATGTCTCTGAAAGCCAAATAGCTTCACACACAAAATCCCAAAGCAGGAGAGAAAGTTGTTCCATGTTTTAAGGACCCAAAAAAATGCTTTTTCTTTCAAATGAGTGGTTCAGGCATAGATTACTTTTCAAGGATCAGAAAAAGCACCAGAGATTGCTTTTATATACTATTTTCAAGTCACACCTGCTCACCTTGAGGCAAGATGTCAGAAAATAATAAAGCAACATTATACATATTGAAGTTGCAAGATGGGAAACGGGAATCAGATCAAAGGTCTCTGAGAAGTGAAACTAAGAAACAAATGAATTTCTGACACTGAAGAGTGAAGAGACTATCTTTGAAATTCTTCAGTCATTGGAGCATGCTAATAGGTTTTCTATTTCTTTTTTTTCCTTCATCTTCTTTTTTTAAACATCTCAAATGACAGAATTAAGTATTACAAACAACCAAATTCAGTACAGCTGCTGATGTAAATTTTCCACAAAGCAAAAAAAATATTATACTGGTATCTTACATACAGATGTATATACTTAATGCATTTTACTGACCTCAGTATGTGTTCTGGATAAAACTACAGAAAGATTGCCATTTCACATATTAGTCTCTGGGAATTTACACTGTAGTGGTGGGTTTCTGCTGTATGTTCCCAGATTTGTTGCCATTTGGGAAGTACAGCTCTCTGCAATTTTCGCATTTGGACCCCTATACAGAATTCAAACATGATGATGCAAACTAGTGTGAGCACTTGCAAAGGAGATTAGTCCAGACTTCTAGGGAGTCAATCAAAATTATCCAGAATATTCTCATGCTGGGCTGCTGTAGCCCACGTGGTAGGTGCTGTCACCATCAGAAGCAGGGAGTTCATTTCTCTGAGAACCTCTCCTTTCTCATTTTCTGAAGTGAGACCCTCTAATTGGCACCGCAGCTGCCACTGCGCTGACAGGCTGACACCTACAGTGCAGGTGATCAAACTCCAGGGCCTGAGCAGGCAGTGGAGCCGGGGGAAACAGCCCCACTGTGACCTGTGGGACCCCAGGGCACAGGGAATATTTCTCTCTCTGCTCTGAGGGGTCCTGACTCCCAGAGAAGCACTGACTTTGACCCTCACTTTTGGAGAAAACTTCCAAGACTTAAAGATAGATTAGGGTCCACAAAAGTGTGAAATAGATTATAGAGAGTAGTAGTATAGTATGTCACTTGGGTGCGAAATTTAGGTTTTTGGGATATTTAATATGCTGTAGATAGGAACAAGATGGAGGGCATAGGGTGTTGTCCCGAGCTCCTTCTTCTTGCTTCTTCTTCCTTGTTCTTCATAGGTTTGGGCGATGCCTTGTAATTGGGCAGAAAAGTCCGCATTGCGGGCTTTGAGGGATCAGTTATTGGGTTAAAAGGGAAAATAATCTAGGTGTCACTTCTTAATTGGGTAGTTTAGTCTTAAAAGACCTTGTAACAAGAGATTGCTAGCCATTTTTGAGGGGCTTTTCCAGCATGCAGAATCTGGTATAGACAGCATGCAAAACTTTAGATAAGATAAAAATAAGAAGCTGAAGACCAAAAACATCCTGTGCATCTCCTTTTTCTGTCACAGAACTGCTCCAGGAGGGTTTTCCCCAACAGGGGGAAGCCCCAGGGAGGGGCCCAGTTTGAGGCCCAGAAACTGATATGATCCAGATGCCTGAGCTTGCTGGAAACACGCCATTGACTTCAGGTGAGGGCTGGGGCCAAGCAACGAGTTCTCACCTTTTGAACACTGTTGGACTTCCATGTCACCCCAGCACAGAGCATGCTCCCTTCATTTTCAGCAGGGTGCTTTCAGTTACTCTCTTTAGATCCTGTAAATGCTGCCCTGCACTGAAAATAATCCTCTCTTCAGTTATTTTTGTTTGTAAATGTCACAACATCATAGATGAAGCCTTGGAAAGGTATGTCTTTTTACCCTGTATTAATTCATTGATATTCTAATCATATTTAATGCAAGAGGCAAAATATTTCCCCTGAATCTCTGGTCAATTAACTTTTCAATGTTCTTAAATAATCCTTTGCCAGAAACATTAATGCTTATAGTAATGGAAATTGCTTCCCAAATCCACAGGGTGTTGAAAGTCTTTGGAAAATAAGATATAACAAAGAATATAATAAAAGAAAATATAGAGATGAGCTTATTTCTTTACCAAAAAGTCAGGCCTGCAAGTCAAAGTGAATTTAAATAATTGTTTTTCAATTTTTAACAGACTAGCAAGAAAGACTATTGTTTCCTTTGACATAGTAAAACAATTTTGAGAACAGGCAATCATTTGAAATGACTGTGTAGGTGTCATGCTTAGCTAATCATGAAATGTCATTTTCAAAAACATTAATGTATTCCTCTTAGAATGGGAGTCAAAGTAATGCACTTTGTAAATGAGATCAGCATTCATTAAATCTCGAGAAATATTATTCACTGGCTGCACCATAATGCTGGTTCCTGTCTTCTAGTAATAAAAGCTGCCATGCTTCCTCCTATGAAGTGCTTGACAGCTGAGCACTGATAAGACGAACAAACAATAAAACCCACACATAACCCCTACAAACAAACAACACTCCTGCAAAGAGAGAGCAAAGCTGTAGTAGCAGATTATAGAAATTCAAATACAACAATGGAACTAAACTTCCAAGATGGGTTTCACATTCTAAAAAATTGTTATTGTATTCACATCCTACCCAGGTGTCGTGGTTTGACATGGAAGTGATTTTTTTTTTCAGGAAGTTGGGTCAATCCAATCAGTGGTCAAGTTTGGATATTGGCACCTGAAGTGACCACTGAAGATAGGGATATGCCTCTGAGAACACAGGGGGTTAAAAGCAAGAACTCCCAAGAGCTCGCTCTCTTTGGTTCTGGTTAAGGTGCTGTGCAGATCTCCCCTGCCCAGCCATGGGTGGAAAGAAGCAGAGATGTCTTTGTCACCACCCCCCCCCCAGAGGGAAGAGATAGAGAGTCCGGACGGCACCTGTAACTTTGCCAGCGGAGGAGAAGGGGCAGGGGGGGAAAGTGCCCAGCCTTGGCCTTGGGAATCGGCTGCTGGGCAGAGATATCAGCCGTCCAGGGAGTCTGAGCTTTTAACCCTTTCCTGAGAAATGAAGGCTTTGTAAAATATTACTCCTCCTTGATTTGAAGTAGAAGAGAGACAGTCTGGGATCCGAGATGATGGAAGAAGAAATTCTCGAGTCAGAAGGAGATGATGGAGTGGCTTGTGGCTGGACTTCTCTTGTTAGCCATAGACTGAACCAAATTCTCCTAACAGAAGCTGCAATTAGGGTGGTGCGTTGGTGTGCCAGGAGACCTGTTTCAGTGATTACCAGCAGAAGAGTAGAGAGAAGGTGTGGAGAAGCCCTCTATCTTCAAGGAAGAAGAAGAAGAGAAGAGGACCTCTGTTCTTGGACCCTCAGCCCCAGGGGAAAATGGGGGGGACTGTAGTCCCAAAATGAGAAACTGAACTGTTGTCTCTTTTGGTCCACGGCAAAGCATCCTTAAAGAAACCCTATGAGCAGTCTGTCCATGCACGGTGGTGAGAGCACTGTGACATGGAAAGGAGAGTGTCACCATGGCAGAAATTGTCCGGGAGGTTGCCATGTGTGACATGGAAACACAAGGGTGGCAATTGTGTTTCCTGGGGGGGGTCTGTGGCACAGGAGAGACTCCTGTCTCCCTTGAAAGATTGAGTATTTGATTATCTGAAGGGTGGCAACTTGATCAAGATCCTGGGTGGTGTCTCACTGTTGAGTTTGTTTAGAAATTAGGTGGGAAGAGGAGGGGTGTTTTAGAAAGTCTTCATCTAAGATTTAGTGTTTGTAGTTTTCTAGTAGTAGTAGTTTAATAAAGTTCTTTCCTTTTTAACTAAGATGGGCCTGCTCTGCTCTGTTCCTGATCACATCTCACAGCAATTATTTAAAAAAGTATATTTTCATAGGGGCGCTGGCATCGCGCCAGTGTCAAACCATGACACCAGGTCAATGGGATAGGGGGATTTGTAGTACTCCTCGAGGAAAAGCCAAGCCTGGAAGGTCACATTGTGATGGTTTTTAACCAGTTCCTAGAATAAACAATATGTATTCTGAACCAGTTGTGTAAATCTATTTAAACAGTACAGCTCTTTCTATTGCATGATGAAGCTTATTCTAAAGTAGTTAAGGAGTTACTGTCAGATCAAAACAAAAATATGTCCCTCGCAACTGGGATGTACAGCTCCAGACAATAAGAACACTTTTATTTATTATTTATTTTATTTATTTTTTATTTAAGCAATTCTGCCTTTTTTCCTACTTTTTGTAAAGTCCTCTCCATAAGCCTAACATGCAAATTTTCACCATCATTTAAGGATTAGTGAAAGTGAAATCCTGGAACACAAAAGCTAAATCTCTTAGACTTCACTTAGTTTACTTTCTGAAGCACTTATTTATGTGACAATGTCGATTTCTCAATAATTCATGCATGAACTTGTAAAAGAAACCCTATTTCCACTTTACAGTAGTACAGTAAGTTTTTTTATGTACCTATTTGTGATAGACTGAATAAATAAACTATTTGGAAAAATTTTAGAGGGTTGAAATATAAGGAAATTTTTCCAGACCAGTAAACTGCTTCATGTAGCCTTCTCATAAACCAAGAGCTGCCAAAGCACACATTAAAGCGCACATTTTCTTCTGTTAGTACGTTTGTACCATAAATCACAATGTCAAAGCCTGCTATATTTTATTGCTTTTAACTTTTAGGCTGAGATAATAGAACAAATATATTTTCTTGGAATGATAGGCACATGATATTTTCTGAGGAAACACAACAAGCAGCTATGGAGTAACTAACTATAAAGATAGGGCAAAATTTATTCTTCTTGCTGTCTGTAAGTGTTATTTATAATGACGGGCTTTGTGCTAATGTCCAGCAGGCAAAGTGTACTCACTGAGTTGAAAACATAGGAGTATGCATTTAAAACTTTCCCAATGTACAACCCTCTTTGTTAACATTTTAGAATTTTGCCTAAAATACCTTCTTGATGCATGAAATGGGCATTTTATTCAACATTCTAACTCCTGATTATTTTCCAGTTACTTAAAGAAACTGGGCAAAGTAACTTGATTATAGTGGAATAAAGACAGATTTTCAATCAATGACTCTAATAGTAATGCATAAAATTCTAGAGAAACTGAGAAATGCAGTTTTAATCAGTGGTGGTTTGGGACTAATATTGCCCTTTATTATATAAGCCTGCACAGCTTTTTCAAAATGAGTCCCAGTCTGTTCTCAATTTTTACTCTTTCATTGCTTTAACACTTCAGTGTTTATAATCATAATGGTGGAAACAGCAAACAGTTCAGTGTGACTCAACTGACCTATCAGTTTTCTAATTCTAAGATTTTCCTGTTGTTCCCTGCAGCCTGGATCTTCTTCTCAGGTCCTCAATTTTAGAATAATCATACTTTTTTTTTTTTAGACATGGCATTTTATTTTGATGTTAGCTATGAAAAGAAAGTCAATTCCCATTTGCACAGAAGTATGACGATCTCTTATAAAGTCCTTTTCATGTGTTAGTAAGTATGAAAAAGGGTGAGTATTCAGACACTGAATTCACAGGCCCTAGTTCTATTGACACAGAACTCTACTAATGTGACTGAAAGTTAACATGGGTTTTGTTTGTTCATATGCCTTTTCCTTTAGGACGATGTTAGTGTCTATCTTATATTTCCTCGTCAAGTGGGAACCATAGGATTTCTGGTCAGAAATGCGATTAAAGGACTTTATCTACCTCTGCTATGCAGATTTCTTGGTAAAGCATTGTTCTTTCAATTAATTGTTTGAATATTAAATCAACTTTGGTTACTATGGCTCTGAATTGTTGGATAAATTTGGTTCAAAGCTGTTTGTCATGTTTTGGGTCATACCTGAATTATTCAGTGATCTCACAGGTATCTTCACCCATATAAGATAGAGTTAGTCCAAGGGAAAACAAAACTCTTCATTGACAATCACTAGCATTTGAGGAAACTGTCATGGATGGACAGAAATGGATCTCATTGTCCCACTCTGATATTTTTCTAACAAGAATTGAGTGAACAGTCAAAAAGACAATCATTGCATGTGAGCAACTATGAGACATTGGCAGGATCAATACATATTCAACATATGAGTGAATATGTTCTCTCTCAGACACTCTCACTCTCACAGTCTCAGAGTGTCTGCATCTGCAACTTGCCATTTTTCATTTAATCTTTTTTTTTTTTTGTACAGAATACAGAAATTTTGACAATTTAATAAAGGTGTATTGGAGATGTTTCAAATTCACCCTTTTACCTTTTCTTTCTGAATTTTTATTTTGTTTCTGGTAAATTAACTTGGGTATCTATGCAGAGCTATTCTTCTATATATATATATACTGTATATGCTTCTGAACCAACAGTATTCAAGGCAAGTCTCTCTTAATTTTAGCAGCTATTTATGCTTGTTAGCCTAAAAATCTTCTCTTGCCCACTGTTTATATTTGTTCTCTTGCTTCCTTTTCAAAGATGCTTGTACTGAGAGAGATGCACCTAGGGTGAGAAGCCATGCTGCTATTCATTTTCTCCCCTGCTTTCATTTCTATAAGAAGCTGGCACTAACGGTGTATGTGTTGAGTCATTTATCTCAGTATTGGAGGATGTAGCAAGTGGACTTGTTCCTGTCTCTTGAAGGAGAATAGTTGCACTTGAAACAGTCTTCTCATCAATCCCAAAGGTGAGCTGAGAAAATTCGAATGGATAAGTATAGCTATCACTGGTGCTATTCTATGCAATCATTAATGAAGAGATATGCTAAAGGCTGCTTCATTTAAAGCCATCCTGAAAACATTTCTGTAAGAATCTTGTCCAACAGGTCCCTTACTTTTTTATATAAAACATATAAAAAATTGCAATAAACATGTATATGTTTCTAGGTACTTGGAATGAGACTAAAGACAGAGAGGTAAGGAACAACCTCTCTGCTGCATTTGCATGACTTCTACCAAAGAGTTCAAACAAAACCAGTTTCCAAAAGGATAAATGCAACACAAATTTTAACACTAATTTTCTCTTGCTGTGCTACAAAGTTTTTGAAAACTTGCAAATGGTCCCATCTGATTTATCCTTTTATTGTATATGCATTAAGGGATGTCCCTGCCATCAATTCAAAAAAAGCATTATTTTCCTGTTTCCAGTAGTGGAATACACAAACCTAAACTTAGCCAGCAAAACTTTTGCAGCAAAGACTTTTTCTTGTGGGGCAACATAATGCCCCTTAAAAACAAGAAAAATGCATGAGCACAGCTGAATCTACATAAATTTTACATTAAAATAAGTCCTTGTGAAAATGTTGTTATGCTAATTGCCTGACTCAGTATGATATCATGTCAAAATTTAATCATCCAAATTCATCTCTAGATCCAAATGTGTCACCAGCTGCATATATCAGCAGTTGACTTATATGAGCCATTCATTTGGCCCAGTATGCAATTTACCTAGTTATTTGTGTGATCTATATAAAACTAATTTCTTCCCAGGTCAGGACACTGCTGCAAAGTTGATTAATGCTTTTGTCATTTCACATATTGATTATTGTAATTCACTACTCATTGGTTCCCTCATTGCATGTTGCACAGGCTTCAGCTCATGTAAAATGCTGCTGCACATATTGCAGTCAAATTATAAAAGTTCAGTAACATCACTCTGGTTTTAATGAAACCTTGCTGCCTCACTGCTCATCCCTGGAATAAGTACAGTGTCCACAACTGTCAGTGTAATGTGTAATCTTTCTGAACATTTGCTGATGTTGTGGGGAATGACCTTCCTCTTTTGTCACATATTAGTTTCTTGCTTGATACCTCATGGGGAGCTTGCTGACAGCACTCAGGCAATAGACAAAACCATGACTAGCTTCTTTCTGAAACTCTAATGCCTGAGTTGGAAGGGACCCACAGTGATCATCAAGTCCAGCTCTTAAGTGAATGGCCCATGGTGGGGATTGAACCCACCACCTTGGTGTTGTTAGCACCCTGCTTTGACCAAGAGCTCATCTCAGGGTCACTCATCTATTTTCCTTTCTTGTTGCTTGGTTTTGTCATTCACTTTAACCATGCCCTCTGAAATACTCTTTTACCAGGGAAAAGGAGAACTATAAAGAAGATTGATCATATTCTTTGTGAGTTGTTTGTTAAATTTAAGTGGTCCCGCTTAACTTTTTGGAATCATAATCTGCTCCAAATACGTTTCCCCTGTTTAATGATGTATTTGAGTCTCTGAGAGGTGTGCTAGATCTCCTATATTTTCCCTAAAATCTGCAAACAGAGCTAAATAACACATTTTAAAGGAATTTGGGAAATAAATCTATTTAAATACTCAAAGTTTTCCAAAACTAGATTTTATTTTAAGGTTCACATTATCTTTGAGAAAGAAATGACCAGCTTATCTTTTCTATTTGGTGCAACTGAAGGAGTGTGTAAACAGATAAATAGAAAATGAACCAAAAAAAAAGTGCTATTTGTTTCAAGATTTCTTGAAAGAGCAGTGCTTTCCTTGTCTAAAGAGAGTTGCCTTTCAATACAGGTAGGATATATTTATTTTCAATAATGGGGACAGTTTAGAAAAGGCAGGAGTTTAATAAAAAGTCTACTGTGAAGTCTAAACTCTGTATATTTATGTTATGTGACATTATATGGAACTGTAAACATAAGGAAAAATAGAGTGGCAAACATACAGCATATCTTACTGTTCTACATAGCTCACACAAGGGGTTACAGAAAAAAAAGATTCCTGGGCATAAGTAATTATTTAGACAGTGATACAATGATTGAATGTCATTTTATGCCATTAGCATATTTTTGATTTAACTGACTAATAATGATCAAGTGAGGGAAATTTCTGATGATTAGCAATTAAAAAAAACCAAGATGGCCTCAAGTTCACCTGCTGCTAATTCTTAAATTATGTCTGAACCAAATCCCATTTCATTATTTTAAGCTGAAGTCCATTTCTTTCCCATATTTTAGTGTGATTGACAAGAGTGAAGATTAAAACATCATTTTTGTTTGTTTGTTTTCTTTTTTGTTGTTTGTTTGTTTGGTTGTTTGGTTGGTTGGTTTTGTTTTTGGTTTTTTTTTTTTTTTGTTTTTTTTTTTTGGTTTTTTTTTTTTTTGTTTTTGTTTTTGTCCAGAGACTTATTTTTCAGATGGCCACACAACAGTGTGACTCAAGACCTGAAGCAGGCTGGTACAAACATTTGAGAAGTAGCCCAGGAGATGATGTTCTGCAGTTAACATGGAACCAGATTTGAAGCATGGGCTTGTAGTGTCTTTTATGGGACAGACATCAGTTGCCTTACTCCTGCTGTGCAGAAAGAGAGTGTTGCTGTGGATTTAAAACCAGCCCTGATATCAAGAACATTCCTCTGAGGGCAACTATAAACAGGATTTTACTTCAGGATGGAAAACCTGGTTAGATCATGATCTCAGCTGAAAGAAACTGAGGCTGAATTTTACTTGAACATTCACTTCTCAGGTTTTGTTAAACTGCTTCTATCAATATTCATTTTGAAGACATTTACAATAATCAGTGCAAATATACAGGAGGCACTAAGCTGAATTCTAGACTGAAATGGTAGGCAATTCCTCACTGCAGTGCAACAGAGGAAAAGGAACTGACAAAAAGAACAAGAAACTTTTCTTTCAACATAGTTCTTGTTTAGGCTGTAAAAAAATGTGAAATTCTGGTTTTAAGCAAAACTAGATGCTTAAATCATAGGAAATTTAAATGGAAATTCTGACCTACCTCTATTTAAACTAATGTTCTTCTTAGGATGAAAGCTGATGAAATGTATGCTTTGCAGAAATCTTAAAGGTCTGTCCTTAAAAGCATGTAAACCAAAATATGTTTTGACAGGATTAGTAGCTATCCACATTCACTTGAAACAGTAAATTAAATTCTAGTTAGCTCTAATCCCATTCTGATATTACTTAGGGGGAAAAAAGGCAGAATGTGAAACATAAAGGCTAAAATCTGTATGAGAAAATAAAAGCTCTGCCTATTTTTTGTCTCAGTGTCTTCTGATGGTTTGTTTTTTTGTGGAGTTTCTTTGTTTCACTTTTTTTTTTAGTAATCTTCAATGCAGGGAAAACATTTCTCTTGAAAAATATGCAAATGTATAGCACATGTTCAGGAAACTCAAATACAGTCTAAACAATCAAAAGACCATAAAGAATATACTTTGATTTTGCAGAAAATTACAACTCTTAGAAGTGATGATCTGAATCATTGTAAATCTTAGAAGTCGAAGCCATATGACTGTAACTTGGCTGTGTTCAGATAATTCAGTTAGATGTAAATTCAGATTTACAAACTAGCATATGCTATTTGCTTAAACAGTGTGTGAAAATAGCGTCTGAAAAATCTGTCCATAGTGTAGCTGAGTAATACTTAACTGATCCCAGTAACACTTAACTGATCCCAGTTATTCCCTTAATTGTTCTTAAACATTTTTTGCATAATTTTTCCTGATTTTCAGTGCACTAATAAGAGGTTTCTCCCAAGAAAATATATTCAGCAGTAAAAATGAACCAAGACATAATGTACAGATTTTGATCTAAAGGTGAATTGTCAAAAAAGCAAGTCCATGTTGAAGTTTTTGCCTGTCCATACTAGAAACACTACTGTTGGAAAATTCAGTAATAATTAGATAAAATTTTGTGTTTATAAAAGGAAAATTCTGTTCCATTTTATAAGCACATTCTGCAGTGTGATTTAATGGGTGCAAAGCATGAAATTCATTGCTCAAAATCAGGAGTACCAAAATGCTGAAGCGGAAGATAGATAACAGTTAGTAAGAGGTTGTGCCAGTCACAGCGGCCACCACAAAAGAAACATGATCGTATCAAAGGTCAAATACACACCCTTTAAGCACACCCAAAGGAGTGCATTCCACATGGATACATTGCTGTATCACAATAACCATAAACATCAGTTAGATCACTTAGACTGCCTTGGCTGAAAGAATGATGACTTGTGATAGAAAGCCATTTACCAAAGCGTCACAGATTTGCATACTTTGCTCTCTCCAGGTACCCTGCTGCTACACCCAGGTAATTAAGCCTTGTGGTTTTAACCTCAGTCTATAGATCCTTGCAAGTCACTGCACAGCTTTGAAAAGCATGAAAAGCGTCAAGAAAAGCAAGCACCAGTGCAGGAAATCTTCTCAGAAGCCAACAAACACACAAATCTCAAGAACAGCAAGTAAGAAAATTATGTACAAGATCTACCCATACAAGTGCTGGCTGTAGGCCATAAAGGACACAGCCAAATGGAGATGACTAATGGATGAAAGGTGTGCTACTCTGGAAGGTTGCAAGGAGATTGTGTCTTTAATCTCTGGAGGCAAGTAGCCACGGAAAGAGGAATCAGAAATAAATTTAATTCAGGTTCTACCACTTCTGAAACAGAATTTCACTGTTTTTTCCTGGGAAGTTTTGAGATGGAGGGAAAGTGCAGGCACAGGTACTTCAGCACAGTCAGTATTAGTGTGACATCAGCAGAAATACAGTTGAATTAAGCAGGAGATGGTAACTGTAGTACTGGAGATGTACTTAAAAGCCTTGTTATAGAGCGCATTAAACTAATGTACTACAGATCACAGCTGTTTTGTTTAGACCCTAGAAGTATCATCAAAAAGGGTCATGAGTTTGGAATGACTCATTGCTGCATTTCGTATAGCTCTTCTTATTTAAAAGCAAAAATGTTAAGGGTGAGGCTCTACCAGCAGCGGCAGATTTGACTCAAGGTTCTCCCAGCAAACCAAGGGTATATGAGTGTAAATGGGGTGTGATAGTGCAGCTCATAGCTGTGGTGGCCAAGCTCGGCTGTGTCTTGGTGGAAACACAGCAGCTAAAACAGGACATGCTTTGAGTCTATGACTAGCAGTCACTACATTTGGCACCCTTCATATTTGTCCTGGAAATTTTGAGGTTCCAACTGTTTCATGTTCCTCTCTCTGTAATAGCTTGTTCACACAAAAGGACTAATACTTTTTGATTTTAGGAGCTCTGTAAGTAGCCAAATAGTTGTTTTCTTTCCAGTATCAAAACTCAAAATAAGCTCAAAAGCCAGACTTCATTCTGTTCCCTCTCTCAATATCCCATACTATTGCAGTTACACCTTTTCTCTGGAGGATCCAGCTTGTCAAATTTTAAGTGCAATGAAATATAAGAGGACTGAAAAACCATGCAATTTTGCCCTTTGAATGACTTTTGACAGTCCTTTTATCTCTTAAAACCTCACTTCTGTCTGCAAAATGGGGGTAATGGGTTAATTTTCATCTCAGAAAGAGAGAATGGTGGGATCTAGCAATGAGACAATTTTGTATAAAATTAAGTAAGCATTCTGGTATAGTTCCTAGAAGCTGTCAGTAGCTTTTCATTATTATATTTTCTCTCTAAAGCACAGTTAAGAGTTTTTGTTGCCATTAGTTACACTTTAAATACAGGGTCTGGGCCAAATTAATGGTCTTAGTAACCCCACAGATCAGTCAGTGTGAACCTGTTGAAGTTATTAATGATGTTACACCAGAGCTCAAATGATGGAGGGAAAACGAGATTCATGCCCTTAATGTTAAAGGTGACCTCTTCTATGCATACACACTATGAAAATCTACAGCCCACAGGCAATTTGATTTTCTGCCTGAAAATTACTGTAGAGACTTCAGTATCTGAGGCAACCTCCTCTGCTTTTTCTTTTAAAAATCTGACTAGTATGAAGGGCAGAGTAAAGATATTAAAAATCAGATCAGGACTGAGCTAAGAATCTGGTATTAAGAGTGCTTTAGCTTTAGAAATAAGGCACAGTTCAGAGGTATGAGGGCAGTTTGTGTAAGTTTGGTGGTTTCTGATGGATGGAATCTGCTGTCTGCATTTTCCTTCTCATTAACCTGAGGTTCCCTGGAGGGAGAGAGAGTCTCTGGTGCTCAGGCAGTGTCAGGCACAGCTAGATCTGTCATTTGTTTTCCTTCTCAGAAAGCATAAAATTACTTCCATGTGACTAGTACCTTACTCCTGCACCATCCATGGCACGTCCAACACCAGGGTGGGTGGTTGGACAGATGTACAAGGATCTTCCCCTTTGCAGATCCACATGAAAGAAAAAGAGCTTGGCAGGTGGCAAAATAAGCTAGAAACAACGTCTTTGTGGCCCTGGAACCAAAACAGAATAAATAGAGAAGACAAAGCCTTTATCCTCCCTCACCCATTGTTGACTACAGAATGGGTCACACCATGCAGAGGACCACAGCATTTCCTATGTGGCTGAGTCACAAATAGCTGCACACACAAGACAGGAATACACAAAAAAAAAAAAAGCATGCTCTCATACGCACTTGCTAATGCAAAAGCTGCTTTCAGCGCAGCGTATCAAAGCGGTTTGTTTGGAAATCAGATATTTTCCAGGGACTGCTCAGGAGCAGACAGAAATATTGGCATGGGCTGGTCAGGCCAGCTGGTCTTTCTGGTGGCTGGTAGGTCACATGAATTCATGGGGTGCACTCAAAGAGAAACCAGACAAGTCAGGCAGTCACCATGAGATGTGACTATTCAACACTTCAGAGCAGATTTCTCATGTGAATGTCTACATCAGATTTTAGGAACTGATCTAGGACACCCAGATTCCAAATGAATGTGTTTGCAGGTATCCACTTTTCATGATTACTACATTATGCAAGCTGTTGATTTTTTTTCAAAACTCATCGTAAAGCATCCAGAAAAAAAAGTTTATATACTCTCATTATGCTGTAATTCAAATAATTATTCAAGCTACAGTTGCCAAGCATGGCTCACTGACTCAGATGGTAACACACAACTCCACAAAACCACTCTTGCTTTCCCTTATTTGTAATTGGAGTTCATAACAAAACACAAGTCCCACAAATTGTTCAAATCTGTACCTGAGAGAGAGAGTAAGCTCAGAATAAGTAAAATGCATTCGAAAATAATTAAAATATTTCTAGTGTAAATGAGCCAAGATTTAAGGGCTCAGAAAAGAGGAAAGAAAATGAGAATGTCCTGAATTACAAAATTTTAGATCCCTCCAATGAGAAAAGGAAGGGGCCAGGGAGCAGAAGGTACTGAACTCCAGGCAACAGTTAGAAGCTTGGGATAGAATAAACAGAAGTGACAGGTTCTAACAGGGAGGTTGTATCTCACAAAGAAGCCACAGAGTCTCCAAAATCAGAGAAATGGGAGCTCCATAGATGAAGGGGAGTAATGAGGCTAAGCTGAGAAAAAGGTCCGAAAAGTGGAACAGAAAGCTCACAGTGTAAAGCCTAAGAGGAAAAAAACAAAGCTGAATCAGGTGAGAGGAGAGAAGATAAGACAGTTTTCATAAATTATCAGAACTGTAACAGTTGAAATAGAAAATAAATTATAGAGCTTCTTCATCTTACCGAGGAATAACTGGCGACATTTAACAACATTCTAGCAGTGGGTGGAGAGGGAAAAGGGGGGTCAAGTTTAGCACTCTGCTATTAAGCCTGAATGATTTGGAGCATGGTAGAATTACCTCACAGCGATGAAGAATGGAGAGAGGGGAGAGATAGAAAGGAAATTAAGGAACGTGGTATTTATATCAAGCTATTTTTCAGTATGTGTAAGAATAATTAATAAAACTTGGTGTAAAAGCTTATTTTATCTTCCTGCACTCCATACCTGTCAGATACAGACTACAACAGAGCATACTAACTGCACAGCACTCTCTGCTCTCAATGAGCAAGAGCAAAGATAATTCATTTTCATGTCATGTATCACTCACAGCTGTCTGCTGTGATTGCAAAAGTCAAATTACCCCATCCTACATTCACACTAAGCCAAATCTGTTTGGGAAGAGGGGGACAGAAAGTGGGTGTGTTAATAGCAGATAATTTGCTTCCTGAATATATTTATGAGGTCAAAATGGGAACATTAATAGTACTGTGTGGTATCTAATACTATTGAATATGTAGGGCAAATACTCTTGTACCGCTTCTTCAAAGTATAATACATAAGAGCTTAACTTTATCTTATTATAGCATGCTATAACATCTTGTAATTTTCTGTATGGTTTTCTCTCTTTCTGATAACATAATATTAGTCTAAGCAAGCATCTGAAAGGGCCTTATTCCTAAACGAAATTGAGATGCAAGACACATATATCAAGACTCAAAGAAAAAGGAGTTTTAAAATTAGCTATTCATGTTATTTGGCCAATGCTCTCTGCTGTGCTTTTCTGCATTCTGGAGAACACAGAACACGATTCAAAATCTAGGTAGGGTGCCTTTTGCTGTATACAGAATAAGTCTTTGATTATTACTTTAGTATTGAAGACAATTAATGGATGGTAAAATATATTATTTCTTTTTCAGGTCTGGCTACTAACATAACAATTAAATATGTAAGCTTTCTTTCCTGGTGTAGGCTGTTCAGGTGTTCAATCATATGGGGAAATTATTCAGAACAAAAGCTAAAATTATAAATTTTGTAATGCTGATTTTCAAAAAATTCAATTTCAATAGTAAGTCACAGACAAACTCTGAGCACTTCATTGCTTTGTTTGTCACCTTAAGGTGGGTCACAAAATTCCTCTGTAGAATACTATAGAAAATATAGAAAACTTTCATGTCTTGGTTCCCTTCCAGGATCTCCTAATAAAGACTACTAAACTGCAGTTAGAATGACTTGACTGAATTCACTGTTTTGTTCCTTGAAAGAATAGCTTGAAGTGTGCTGGTGTTGCTGCCTATTTAAAGGATCACTTCCACCATTCAGACTCCTGCCTTCACGGTATAACAATGTCAGTACAAAGCACAGGGTGTATTTTGCTCTACAAACAGAGCTTACTTTAGGTTCTCCCCACTCTGTCCTATGAGGTGAAGCAGTTAGAAAGTGCCCTGCAAAGACACTGCCTGAGATTCATCCCAAGTCCCAGTGACAGGGGTTTACTTTGGGTGTCATGCTAGTTATTTTGACAAATCTTAGGTTCTTTAACAGATGAGAAACTACAGTTTTCTCTGTCTTGTAGGGCGTTATACAAGACGCCTCTCTCACTTCCATGAATCCTGCTGCCATCTAAACACCCTGCCACAAAGTTAGAGGATTCAGAAAGACATTTGCAAAGTGGTTCAAATCTTCTCTTGTGAGGGTACCACTCTTCACATGAAGGGTTCTGAGATTGATGGTTAAAGCAAAACATGATTGTTCACAAGATGTTTTGCTTCCTTGGGGCTATTACTTTGACCCTATTTCCAGGACTTGGATGATTCTTCAGAGCCTTATTTGGTGAAACACCACAGCACATTTCAAACACAGTTCTGTCTTTTAAAGCTTGTCTCTATTTTCCTAAATATGTATTCAAAATTACTCTACTGGAGGACTTACTGCACTGACATGTATAAGCAAGAGGATATTTTTCTACAGCTTACCTTAAATAAGATTTGATTCAAAATACTTGTAAAAGTGTCCAGAATCCAGAATGAGTAAATGAATCAATTTGTCAATTATCAACCTGAAATACACTTTCATTACTACTGAGACTTAGTTATGCTGAAATTTATTGTTATTGTCTATTTATTTTGCTCAATCAAGTTGTACTACACTGCCAGTCAAATATGAAGTATCACAAAAATATCTCTGAAGGATAGGAATGTCTTCAGCTAAATACATGTTTTGAGCTCAGAAAGAAGAAGGTAGTATATAGTGATAGGATGGTTCAATATAAAAAATGGTAATTGAATTCCATTCTGCCAGACATAAATAAATACAAGGGAAAAAAGTTTCTCTTGTGAGTGTTAGGACAGGAAAGCTGAAAAAAAAATATTAAAATTGAAAAGTTTAATAAGATGTCAAGTGTAATAATTGAAATTCCATTTTTCACTGCATACACATGGGTATGAAATAATCCATTGGTGTTGGTTCTGTGATTACATTTAGAGACATTTCATTGCAAACGGTATTTGGAATTCTAAAGCCATTAAAAAAAAGCATCACAAAAAGCATTAAAAAATGCATTCCATTCCTGCTCAAATGGAATAATACATTTCACTCATTTTCCCCTCTAAAAAACACCTTACTCCTTGTTGAGCCCCTGTCTTTGCTTAGCAAGTTTACTTGAAAGGTGTTTGGGGTGCTACTCTTCCCTGAACGGGGTGCACAGGAGATAGACAACAATGTTCACAGGAGGTGAAAAAACAAACTTTACTGACAAACTTAAGAAGGCCACACATTTGGCAAAATTTAAGACAAAACATTCAATCAAAATAAGGCAGCACTTCACCAAACACTGATTTAGCAAACCCTACCCACTCAACCTTATACACCCATATTTTAAGGGCTCCATTGGCGCTCCAGGGACAGCATGTGGGGCATTGCTTCAGGTGTGTCAGTGACTGACAGCTATCCTGGGCTGGACTAGAGGTTCCACAGCTGGAGTGAGACAAAAATGGAAGTATCCCTTACAGACTACACCTTGAGCAGCTCGTATTTTTCTGTATGAGAATGCCCCTGGCTCCAGCTGTTCAATTACACTCAAACAAAATATGTCCTTGAGAAAGGTGTTATCTCAGGTAGCCAGGAATTGAGTCACAGAAAATACTAGATTCAAATCAGAAATTGCACCTGCATCCTTACTGGTCTCTGTACTAGGTTACTGCATGAGCAAAGCGCAGCTTCACATGATGACAAAAACCATCATTTTGACCTTGACTTTAGAGTAGTTTGAACAGTAGCTTCAGCAGGGCCACAATGAAATCTTGAGTTTAGAAGCCATCTAGAAATCTAGATTTTGAATTAGAAACAAGCTGAGGATTGTTGTGCACCAAAAAGTTCTAAAAACGTTACACATTTGTATCATAGGAAGAAAACTGCATTTTTCCAGCAAGTTCTGGATTCTAGTTCCTCCTAATTATGCCACCTTTGTCACTGAGAGTAAACTATTTAATTTAAGTAGGAGTATATGCTCTAACTGGAAGATCACACCACACTCCCTGCTTTTTCATAATACTTAGTTAAATAAGGTACAGAAGAATCAATATTTGTGAAATATTTCAACAGCAGCTGAAGTTTTGTCATCTAAAGGGAACATAAATAGGAAATTAAAACTCAACTATTACCCTTGAAGGACACTGTCCTTGGCTTAATTTGATTTTTTTTCCATTCAGTTTACATTTTTCCTCTATTTGTGCTTTCTTTGCATTCATGAGACATATAATAAATTACACTGGTGAACTACTGTAATCTGACCTCTTCAGTATTCAGTAGTTTGAATGCCTAGAAAGGATAATTTGCAAAAATTAAAGAAGCATATTACTTTCCCCTTCACATAATGGAGGGTGACATGTAGAAGCAAAAGTGAAGCTAACTGTATGCACTGGGATGACCCTAGCTGGATGCCAAGTGCCCTCCTCAGCCATTCTATCATTGCCCTCCTCAGCCATTCTATCACTGCCCTCCTCGGTTGCACAGAGGAGAGAAAAACTCTAACAGAAGGCTGGTGGGTTGAGATATGGGCAGGGAGAGATCATTCACCAATTACTGTCATGGGCAAAACAGATTTGACTTGGGGAAAATTACTTTAATTTATTGCCAGTCATGTCAGAGTAGGGTAATGAGGTATAAAATCAAATCTTAAAAAACACCTTCCCCCGTTCTCTTCCCTTCCTCCTGGGCTCAACTTCAGATTTTCTTTACCTCCTTCGCTGCAGTGATACAGGAGGAGAGGAATGGGGGCTGCATTCACAGAATCACACCTTTTCTCTGCCTCTCCTTCCTCCCCACACACTTCCCCTGCTACAGCATGGGGTGCCTCCCACAGTAGACAGTCCTCCACAAACTTCTCCAATGTGAGTCCTTCCCACGAGCTGTTGTTCTTCACGAGCTCCTTAAGTGTGGGTTCCTCCCACAGTGTGCAATCCTTCAGGCACAGGCTGCTCCAGGGAGGGTTCTCGCCAGGGTCACAAGTCCTGCCAGCAAATCTACTCTGCAGTGGTCTACTGTCTCCATGGAGCCACAGGCTCTGCCAGGAGCCTGCTCCAGTGAAGACTTCCCACAGGGTCACAGCCTCCTTTGGGCATCTGCCTGATCTGGTGTGGGGTCCTCCAAGGGCTTCAGATGGATTTCTGCTCCACCATGGACCTCCATGGTCTTCAGGGGCACGGCTGCCTCACAATGAACTGCAGGGGAATCTCTGCTGTGGCACCTGGAGCACTTTCTCCCCTTCTTCTCTACTGACCTTGGTATCTGCAAAGCTGTTTCCTTCACATATTCTCACTCCTCTATATGGCTTCAGTTGTGCAGCAGCTTTTCCCCCTTTTTATATATGTTACCACTCAGCCTTGGCCAGCAGCGGGTCCCCCTTGGAGCTGGCTGGCATTGGTTCAGCTGGACATAGGGGAAGCTTCTGGTAGCGTCTCACAGAGGCCACACCTGTAGCCGCTCCCACTACCAAAACTTTGACGTGTAAACTCAATGCACTGAAATAAAACAAATTTGTGTTAATATCCAGTTTTCTATGTTTTACTGCTGCAATAAAGTGAGAAATATCAGTTTAATATTTGCTCTCTGTGCAAGATACCGAATTAGTAGAATTGAATAATTTTCAGCAAAAGACATCTAGGATAATTAAAGTTATGAACTGATTTAGGTATGATAAGTGTATTTATAGAGCAGTGAATGCCATGGAAAATAAGCAAATGTGAGGAAAGAGGTAAGACAATTCTGTTAGTCACCAAGTAATTTGAATAGAAATAATAACATACAAGAACAAATAATGAAGAGGGACTCTGATCAGATATTTATGGTATCCTCCAATAAAAGAATAAAAAAGCTTCAACAGAAACTAAAAGGTATTTCATGAAAGTAAGGGATTTATTCTGTGATTTGTAACTAAGCTGTAATTACTCTGCCACAGGATTATAGATTTCTAGTAGATGACAGAGCTGACAAAAATCACTGGAAAAAGACATGGTAGAAGAGTTTGTCTGTGATTATTAAATACCAAGAAAAGACTCTCAAAGGAATCATCTCACCCAAAAATTACTGGAAGCAGGGAACATCTGTGAAAGTTCATCTTCTTGCATCTCCTGTTCTGATTGTCTTCTTTGGGAATTCTGTATGGGTGCCTAAGTAGGTGTTGTTCTGACATGAGAGAACCAATCCTAAGTGGAATTTGGTTCAAAGCAGAATCTGTGATAGAAAACATGCAAGGAAAACTCAAAACACTTGGTTTTCTCAGGTCTTCAGTAGGCTTCAGGTAAAAAGCTTTTCTAGAGGGTACAAAATATAGAAATATTGAGCTTATTTCTAAGCAGTTTTCTATTTTGGCTAAACTACACCATCCATTATCAGCTAAAATAATACAGTAACTGTCATATGGGTCAATGTCATGATCTGGTTATAAAAAATATTTGAGACATGCCTCTGCCCAAATTTAGGTGCAAATGAGATCATATAATAAAGTCAACAGTACAGATTTTTATTAACAGTAAATGTGAGGTAGAGATAAAAAGAAATAGGGAAAAGAAAGAGAAGGAATAAGAGTAGAAAATATATAGTCACCACCAATTGGAGTCCTCCACAAGGCTTGAAATTTTGATGTCTGTTGGTCAAAGTGGCAATTGCAGACTGAATACTCTATCAAGATCTTGGGGAAATCCCATCACTGTGGTGAAGAAAACCCATGAAACAGGCAGTCTGATGTGTTTATATTTGCTAAGGTTCACATGGGAACACCCAGGTACCTCCCCTGTGGCAGGAAGTTTCACACTGAATGGTGTGGATCATGAGGCACCTGATGACACTTCGGGAGCCTTTGATGCCTGCTAAGGAGTTACAGCTGCCTGTTACATCCCCGACAGAGGAGTTATGACATCTGAGCTCACTTGATTGAGGACAGAGACAATACCTGCCTCACAAGGTTTGCCACTTTCCTTATCTCGTTCAACACCAGCTGCAGCCTGCAGGGCTGTGCCCACCCTCTCCACCTGGGCAGGTGCTTTGCACACCAGCAGCTCATCCCCTCGGTGTCTGAGCCACCAGCATTCCACTCTCTCTTCCAGTATCACTTGTGGATATATTCTTCTCCCCAAACATGGAGAGAATTGAACAACAGAACCACCTTTATCTTATCTCAAGTTCTCAGCACTGTCCAAATTCTAGTTAGTAGGCAAATTCAGCGGGGGGTGGGCTTTGGTGGTTGCAGATGAGCAGCTGCTTCTTTGCAACTCACTACAGTGGGCACAAGCCTTCAGGTGATCTTAACGATGTTTAAGCCATTAACCATTTCAATTTCTCACAGACAACCAATATAATTAATTCAGTACAATCTATCACAAGAATCAATAGTTCTGTAGTGACTTCTACTTTCTTTGACCCTTCAAAGAAAGGAAATGTAATGGACGCTGTATATGCTCACAATAGGAGAAATAACTGATTTTTATCATACAAGAGCCACTGTGTTAATTATGCATCAACTGACTAAGGGCATGCTTATGCCATGGAAGAATACATTAAAATTCTCTGTTAAGATTAGAAATAACTGTATGAGAGAGTCGTTAACACATTATGAAAGTGTGTGCAGACTGATAAAAATTATAGTAATGTACTCATGTATTTGTAATATAATGTGAAAAGATTTTTTGTCTTAATAATTTAAATATGAAAAAAAATAGTGAAACCTATTATCCAACTTTTCAACTTGAAATTAAAAGGAGATAAAGAGAAAGTTACTTTTCTTAGTTGTAAATAATTGAATGTAAGACACTTTTCTGAAAGCTAGGCTAGCTGTAAGATCTCTTTTAAAAGATAGAAAATTATAACATCTTAACTGAAAAATATAGTATATTTTCAACACCAAAGCTCTCCAGTTAATAGTTTTCTTTGTCAGATTTTTGTCCTCCAGGCTGCTTGCGCAGGAATGGGTCTTGCAAGGTATCCTGACTGCACAGAGCACCTCAATGAATCAAGTACATAAGAGATATGAACTGCACTAATGACTGCTTCAGAACATGCTACCACTTCAAAGTGCAGGCAACTTTGCTTTCCCTCCCACACCAGATGACATATCATAAAGCAAAACTGAAAAACCTCATTGATGAAAGCACCGTTTTATATCTCTGATGTTTTTTCCCATTAATTTACTTTTATTCCTGGCGGACAGCTGCCTGGATCACAGTCCTGCCTAGGAGCAGTACTGTCATGACTTCAAAAGTAGTCAGGAAGCTTTGAACTTTAGAAACAGTTATTTCCTTCTTCGGATACCATGAACAAAGATTAAAGAAATAATAAATTATTAGAATTTATAGCACTTATTACAGTCCCATAGAAAAATAAGATTTTTTTCAAGTATGGAATACAACAGCAAAACCAATTTGATCTGCATACTGAACAATGGACTTCTAATTACATGTACACAAACACAGGTACAATGTTATGGTTCAATGCTTTCTCCATCTTCTTTCTACTCTGGGTGACAAAGCTCATCAGGAAGGAGAAAATTCACCATCTACCAGGGTACCCTGACATAGTATTTAGTCACTTAAGTCCTTCACTTGTCCTTTTCTGTCTTGAAGACTTGCCAACACATATGAATGTGAGCAAAAGTTAAGGCAAAGTGATGTATTTGTCAAAGCAATGTTATTTCTGCAGATTGCCTTCTCTTCAGGAATGGATATAATTGCCCTCACCAATCGGTTACAATCCAGTTATTAAAATTATTAGAGAGATGCCTCTGCCTGAATTAAGGTGCAAACAAGACCATAGGCTGAAGTCAATACTATGTATTTTATTTAACATTAAATGTGAGGTAGAGACACAAAGATAGAAAGGAAGAGAAAAGGAGGAATGGGAGAGACAGAGAGACAGAGACAGATTAAATAGAAAATATCACCAGTCCATGGATCACAATGGCATCCTGTTGATCCTTTTCTTCTGATCTTTTTGGTGGTGAGAGTCCTGCAAAACACAGCATTCAATGGATTAATATTATGTTTGGGCCAGTTGGGAATGACCAGGTGCTTCCTCTGGCGGGGCAAGTTTGCCATTCTTGCAGCAGGCTCAGGATCTGTTGCATCATGTGCAGTGCTCTGCTGTAAGGCCTCAGGAATGAGTCTGAGGGAGGGTTCTTCAGGAGTTTTTGATGATTTGTGACACCTCCTCAGCCACCTTTCATGTGAATTTTCCATGTGTATGTGGCCTTCTCATAGGGGAAAGGAGGGTTATGACTAACAACTCACACAAATAGGTTTGCATTCTGCAGTGACTTCCTCTTTTTGTTTCCCTTGAGAGTGGGATTCATTAGTCTCATTTTGACTGCCTAAATGGTGGGGATCTATGCTAATCATCTAGATCTGTTGGAAGACAGCAGGAGAAGATGAACTTCTATCAGGAATTGGTTCAGGTGATAAATAAATGATAGCTATGTAAGACCTATCTCTATTGACTGAGAGAATCTACTTAGGTCACTGGTGGCTAACTTGGATTAGACAGTCTTTTTGGTGGCTAAAGGTAAGGCAGATAGATTCCATCCTAAATATAGATTTTGTCCCTTAACGCTACATTAAAGTCTGTGGTTGGAAGTGCAGGAGTTAGAAGCCATTACTTGTGTGACCAGTCACATGGAAGATACTTGACCCCAGTGGCACAAAGAGGAGTTTGTTGCTTGGTCAAACATGAATCTATATTTGCCAGTACCACCATAGCTACTGTTCTCCTTTTTGCTCAAGGACACTTTGACATTAATCTACGACTGACTCTAATGCATACCCCAGACTACCATCCTGTGATAGCAGGGATAAATGGATTCATGGGCCTTGTTTTTCAGCTGTTTTAGAGAAAACTAACTGGGAGATTTTGCAGGTATTTTCCCCATTTATTTTCAATCCAATTTGTACTACTGTACCGAGGATAAACAAAGAATGCAATTATAACTGTAATCTAATCATAGAATAATTTAGGTTAGAAAATAACTTTAAGATCATCAAGTCCAGCGCTTAACCCAACACTGCTAAGCCCACCACAAAATCATACGCCTAAGTTCCACATTGACTCATCTTTTAAAGCTCTCCAAGGATGGTGACTCCATCACTTCCCTGGGCAGCCCAATCCAGTTCTTGATCATGCATTGAACTACACTTGCTTTGACGGTTTTGAACTTGTAAGGCACCCCAATTGTGCAAGCAAAATTTTGTCCACTCTAAAGGAGACAGGAAAATTTGCATAAATACATTTTTAAGATAGGCCAAATCCTGACACTTTTCATTGTGGCTAGTGCTTCCATACTTCATTAACATTGGAGGATTCAGTGAGAGTCCCCAGATACATTCAGCCTTTAAACTGTCATAAATGAAAGAGTTACTGTTCTTCCTTGAGAGCTTAAACATGCCATTCCAACATAGTTTCATCCTTATATGGCTTAATTTAGAGATACTTCACTGACACTAGCCAGACCTTGGGAAAGGTCAAGAAAATCCATAATTAGATACAAGGAAATAGGAAGGGAAGCTGGTGGTCCTACTTAGAGCAACATAGCGGCCACCATTTTTACTTTCAATACATGGTCTCACACAGAGGTTTCAGAGGAAAAAAGAGCAAGATTGTGTGGTACCTTACAAGGCACAGCCTCAGGATATGTCAGCAATGGTTCAGATTGGCTTTCTTTGTAATTTGGGAGAGAAAATAATAGTTTTCAAGGATGTGTGCCTTTTCATTCTCTTCCCCACCCACATCAGTACTTAGTCTTGTGAATCTCAAGGGTGAGCAGCTTTAAGGATTTGATTTACATTTTTGCATTTTGATTGTCATCCACTGAAATAACAGAAGTACCATGTCAAGCTCAAATGTGTGAAATGACTGGACGTAGTAAAAGCAGAGTTCTCTGCCTCTGAAGTATTAACTTGTGGAATTCAGGAGTTGTCTGTCCTTTTTGCTGGCCTGCCAGATGATGCAAAGTTTAATACTTTTGTACTTTGCTCATCTGAGCAATGCTTACATCTTTTGCAATTTTGTTGAGCTCCAATGGAGATAACTCCACTTGAGAGATGTCACCTATAGTTTTAATTTCTTTTGTAAGATTCCACCTTAGCTATATAATCTCAATTTCCTGATCTCATGTTGTTTTTTCACCAACATATAGTATTTGATCCTTCCACAAATTAATACACTGGAGAAAGTATTCTCTATTCTCCTGTAAATTTGCCTTAAATCTGCACTCAAGAGCTCTGCACAATTTACCCCATTCCTGGTGCCCTTGAATCAGTATTGCTTTGGTATCAAATTCAAAGCAGAGCACCAGAACACCAATTAACTTTATGGGGAACCTCTTATAACAAACAAGCTTGATTTCTTTTTTTCCAATTTCCCTTAATATAGGCAGCAGCAACAATTTCTTATGAGTTTCATGAACCTGAAAGAACGTCTTGGACTTCTTCCAGGAGGCAAGGACATATCCAAAGTAAGCATAAAAGTCTATCTGAGTTCACTTTTATCTAGCATGGAGCCAGGTTTCTATTTAATATAAATAAATGGTAAGTTTTTACGATTTTGCCTATATAGCTCAGAATTGAGTCTTAAAACGTTCCTTCCAGCCAAGAGATACGTGAAAGAGTTATTCAAATGTCCACTTTCAAATTTGCTTCACAATGAATTGGTTATTATAGAATCTCTTCTACATGAATAGAAAGGAACCATTCCATACTATTGAAAGTTTTTCCTTTCTATTAGTGTGAAAAATACATTCAGAAATATACATTAATTTCATTGTTTTCTGAAATAATATTTCTTGTTTGGAAAACAATTTTGTGGTCTTCAGTGATTTATTTCACAGAATCACAGAATGAGTCAGATTGGAAGGGTCATCTGGTCCAACCTCCTTGCTCAAGCAGGGTCATCTCAGAGCAGAGGACACAGGATTGTGTCCAGATGGTCCTTGAATATTTCCAATGAGGAAGACTGTACACTCTCTCCGAGCAATCCATTCCAGTGTGTGGTCACCCACATGATAATGTTCTTCCTCATGTTCAGGTGGAATTTCCTGTGCATCAGTTTCTGCCTGGTGTTATGGCTTGATGTCACTTAGAAGTGCCTGGTTCCATCTTCTTAAAACCCTCCCTTCCAATATTTATAGGCATTGATGAGGTCCCACCTCAGCTGTCTCACCTCAATGCTGAACAGGCCCAGCTTACTCAGCCTTTTTTTTGTAATAGAGGTGCTCCAGTCCCTTAACCATCTTTGCAGCCTTTTTCCGGACTCACTCCAGGAGCTCCATGTCTCTTTTTTACTGAGGAGCCCCCAGCTGGACACATTACTCCAGATGCAGCCTCCCATCACCTTAACTCACACTGTTGTCATTAAGATGAAAAAATATACATGCAGAGAGGTTTAAAATTCCCTATTTCTAACAAAACTAATTTTAACTGAGCTGGAAATAATTATGCAAAATGATGTTGTACCAGATCCACTTCTAAAAATACAGCAGATAAAAAAGTCAAAGTGGTATCACACACATTTTTTGGTGTTTAGACAGACAACAGATTTTTCTAAGTCTCCTTAGACAGCATAACCAATATGAATTTTAAAAATATACAGAGTTACCTTTTCTATCTGATTAATAATTTCAACTCCTGGAAAATGAGACAGAGGTTTGTCCTGTATCTAGATTCCCTGTGTCTTGTGTATTAATTTCTAACATAGCTATATTTAAGGATAAATCCTTCAAACTGCTGTCCTATGGCGTGGTGCTCTACTGGCATGTCTCTTATTACTGCAAACCAACCCTATAAATGTTTTATAATCCGTTCTTCTTCAGCAAAAAGCAGGAAGTTAAATTGTGTCTGGGAAAGCCACTGTGTAGGCTGAGCTCTAAAGAATATTAGTCGGAGTGGAGCATCCTCATTGTGGTACCATCAGAGGCAGGATTTCTAACATCAAAAGGAAAACCAGGATGTTTACCTTACTAGAAACAAGTAATCACTTTTAGGGTTTAATATTCAATTATGAAAAAGCGTCAATCAATGACCGGGTCCTCCCTATGCTATACAGAGAATTCTACCTGCAAAACTAAATCTGAAGTTAAAGCTCTTGCCCTGCCCATGTGAATTGTGGATCTAATTGGTGTTGGTTATGAAACTATTGTTCAAAATTCCATGAATAATTCAAAACATATATTTGTTGGCAGCAAGAAGGCCAGAAACAAGAGTTTCCCAATTGTTTTTGCAAGTTTCCATGAAGCACACCTGACTTTGTCAGGAGATAAGGAGATAAATTTTACTGTCCCTGAATTTTCAGTTCCCTTTTATATCTGGAATGAGATTTCTTTGCCCCTTAACCCAGAAGGGTGCTGCTACATGGCTTGAGCTTTAAAACTGGAAATTCTGAATTAGCTTGATTATATAATCTCTGGTTTCAGAAGTGGTATGCTGCTTTATTCTTCTAGGTGAAGCTGTAGTCCCAACCACTGAAGAAGACTCTTCTAGCTTTACTGAGTACAGCCTCAGTTTCAGTCTGACAAGGTATCACCATTGTGCAGACATCTGAATTCTCCAAGAAATCCGAACCAAAGTTCCCCTGATGTAACTCTGTATCCTGCTGTGGGAGGGAGAAACTGCAAAGAATTCTTTTATCACCTTGGGACCACAGCTGGCAGTGATCGCGTGGTCACTTCCTAATCAGCAATGAATAGATCCCCCTACACAAGGTGAGTAAAGAAGTGGAAAGACACACATTAAACACAGTCTGGGAACAAGGTGAATGTCAGAGAAGGCTGCAAAAAGCTAAACTTTGTTTCCCAGTAGTCTTCTGAGAGTATGCATTAAACCTGTGCTACAGGCAGTGTTGAAACTTGCCCAGAAACAATTTACAGCATCTCAGTCAATGGGGAAAGAAGACAGAAGTCTCTGCATTGCATGAAGACAGGCTGACTCTGACTGTATCACACTAACAATATGGGTAAGCTGTACAAAGTTAGACAGTACATGAAAATTAATTTTTTTACCTGTAAAAACTAGAATTGCTTGCTGAACATCAGTGTCATTACAATAGACATTCTCTGTACAGGTGCAGCAAATAACCTGTGATTTCCTGAATCAAGCAAAAAGAATGAAGGCTGGATAGTAAAAATTAGATAGTCTTCAATGAGGTTTTTCATTATGAGGAAGACTTGTTAGTGCAAAAACCTGTTTTCATTATATGAAATGGAAAGAAAAAGTAATTGAGTGGCCATAATAATTTTATTATTGTACAAAAAAATAGGAAACATGAAATCAATGCTTTGTCAATGTTGTCATTATTTGTCATCACATATTTTTTTCAAGGGATGGGAGGCATTCTGTCAGGTCTTTCATTCTGCCACTCTTCTACTGACCTAGATTCACTTTCTTTCAGATTTCACTCTCATATTTGAAGCCTTTTCAATGAAAGGAATGAAATAAGGGACCCTCCTTTGCTTTTCCAAAAATAGTGTCCAGGAGCAAGGGAATGGAAATCTTGAATGTGAGGCATATGTATATATATTTGTGAATCCATTCATTGCTCTGTGAAGCTGAGGTGTATATCCTCAGTAGATATATTTTTCTATAAATTTTGGAATGGAAAGATGTTTGTCCTTTTATTCTTGTTTACTTCTTAGCTTTTAATTAAATATTTATTGAAATGAGGATCTGAGGATCAATTTCACAAATAGATTTTCTTTTAACTTATTTCATGGTCATTTGAATTTTTTGAGCAAAGACTTTGGCTCACTAGAATCTAGTCTGCAAGTTATAATTTCATTTTCAGTAACTCTGATGTACTTCACTTCTTGAAACTGTCTTATGATCTTAATATCTACCCTCTTTATCTTTTATATACTTATCATATAATCAAAAGTAATGGTCCAAATTCAAATTTATTGAAGGCACATTGCTAGTAAGTGTAGCATTACTATAACCTACACTGATTACATTTACCTCATTCTCAAGTATCAGATACAATTTTTAACCAATGATTTCAGAGTTTGCAAGATAAAATGCAAAAGACATGAAGGCAATGAAAGTGATAATGATATTTATATACTGAGGCTGAGTGGGCATGTAAATAATTTTACAAACATGTGGCATACAGAGAAACCTTCCAATCAGAGCCTGAATTTTTCAGGCAGAGTACTGGTGATTTTATTTTTGATCTATTTGGCTTTTTAATTCAGACTAGAGTGCTATTTACCTAGTTTAATGCAATTAGCAGAGGTGCTTATGTTAGGGTTATGACCACCTTTAATAGTTAATGAAAAAAATAAATACCTCTAGACTACCTTTTTAGCTCATCAGACTTCACACTTTTCCTTCAGATATGCCTCTTCCCCTGTCTTCCTAGCAATGGAGGGGATCTGAGGAGACAATAATCCTGTCTCCGCAGTGCAGTGGAATTATCCCAGGCTCTTCCTTGAAGTGGGAGCTTGTCCAAGCTTGATGGAAAGTGTCCAAAAATAACATCAGAGTAAATATCTGAAGTCACAAATTTAATCTCCTTGGAAGAAATAACTTTATTTTGGTCTGTGATTTGCACGTACACCATTCTAAAAACCATTCTTGAGTCAGAAACACCCTAAGTTATGTTGTAATTATTATTTTGGTAATTAATAAAGTTGAAAATCACTATTGCCATATTTCTTCTCTTTATCACATTTCACGGTAGATTTTGCCATTTGATTGCAGAGTAAATAGCCGATAGTGTCAGTCTAATGGTAAGACAATAGATATAAATGCTACAACGTAAATACAGCCAGTGTGAGTAACCTTGTAATAATTCTTGGACCTACTAAGCTTTTTACCAAGTTGCAGGAACCTGCAATTATCTCACCACCTTTTCCATTTCTTCATTTCTGTTTTATCAAGGAAGGAATTAAAAATCACTCTCTCAACTTCTAAATTTTTCATGGTCTCTTTACACTTTTGCTACTTGATCCCACAATGTCTCACTCTGTTGGTGAAAACCCAGTCTATTTTTTCCTCTCCATTTGACTGCACGCATCAGGATGAGACAGTGATTTCTTTAACTTGTCATATTAACATTTACAAATGCAAACATTTGCATTTTCGTTTCTTATTTTTAGGTTACCATCCAAGTGTAAATAAATCACTGCTCAAGTTCATGCTCTGAGAAGACAGAAATCCACTAAGGACGTTTCCCTTTATAATAAGAGGATAAATAGTGTTGTGTAGAGACTTCTGCACTTTGACAACAAAAGACTAGCCCTTTCCTAATGTAAATCCTTCTAGTGTGGGCTTTGAAACCATTTTAATTTTTGTTAGATCTATACCTAGGATTTTCACATCTAACTGCCAAGAAGTAAAACTGTCTCTGTCCTACTTCCTCCTGTGCATACATTTCTCTTTCATCTGTTTGTGCCACATTTTTTTCACTAATATTTTGCCTCATATGTTCTTGTCTTTTCTACACCTTATCTGATAGTTAGGTGTCTGTTGTCTGAGGCAAACTATTCTATAATTTAAAATAAACAAACAAACAAAACTAACAAGAAAACCAAACCAAACCAAGCCACAAAGAAAATAAAAAAACCCACCCAAAACCTAAATGCCCAGAAAACCACTTTCCTCCCCCAAAACAGCTTTGTTATTAGTGGTTATACTCATTTTGTATTTTCCCTACCTGCCCTTTGACGTTCATCCAGAAACCCCCCTGCTCCAGTTTGCGTAAAGTGGTTGTGCAATCTGACTGTTCTTTGAAATAAGTAAAAGTATTGTAAAAATCTACAGAAAATAGGTATAGAAGCTGAGCAGGACAACCCCAATTGATTCATTTTGGGGTCTCTGCGCCCAGTACTAATTCTAACTGGTTCTACAGAACCAGAAAGATTTAGCCCATGGGAAGGGCTTAAGTCCCTTCCAAAACCAGCAAAAATGGAATAATTGAAGAAATATACTTGTCATTTTCTAGGGCTGAGATAAGATTGGTCCCGACGACCGAATTCAAGAAACATCAAATTAACTCTTATTCAATTTTTATTATTTCATTAATTTTCCGTTACAGCAATTTTGGTATCTTTTGGAATGGACAGATTTTGGTCTCCATAAGATTAATTTATTTCTATGATAATACTAATTAAAATATTAATCCATATTGGAGTTCTGTACTTCATCTTAGAGACTCCTTTGCTTTTGATGGCAAGCTGTTTGTGACTACTTGGATATCTGACAGAGTTTGCACTTTCACAAATTTGAAATTCATTCCCTTGATATGAGTCTTATACATATGTTTTTCAACTCAGTTGGTCTTACTCATCTCTTATCTGTCTATGGATAAATTAGCAAAAGATCATGATAGAAGTTGGAAAGACATACCATAAAGAGTAGAAATTTAAATCCCAAAGTTAAAATTCAGGAATAATAAGTAAATTGTGGTCAAAGAATTAGGAAGTAGGAAAAAAAAATTGGCCTCTACACTGCAATTTTTATCCTTCCAGTACTGCTTTTAGCATTGATTTCACAGGTAGTATCTCAGAAGACGGAGATAGATTTTCCTTCTACTTTACCTAAGAATATATTCCTATATTAAAGAAAAACGTGCAAAGGAACATTATGGGCTTCATTAGCTTTACAGTGGAGCAAAACCTTCTAAACCTGCAACAGAAGTTCCCAGCACTAGTTAATGTTAGTCAGGGTGGCCTCCTGGCAAGTAAAATGCCAGATGGACTCCTTTTGCAACTGCACAGCAAACAAATCCTGACCTTTGTTTCACTCACACATGCCAGATAAGCTTTTTCCTTCAAAATGCTATGTGGTTTTTTTCCACTTTTCTTGAGCAATGCTATGGCTTAAAGTATAAAGATATTAAAACAAGCTGCTGATCCTGTTATACAAATATTTAAATGTTGCTATTTGAATCACAGTCTGAAGCTCATCTAGTTGATTTCCACACCTTTGGTCTCAAGAGATATTGTTGTAACAAAACATCTTCACCTTCTTTCTCAGTGGGGGTTGCCGGAAACAGATTTCTTTTTGTAAGAAATCACCTCCTTTGTGCTTCAGCTGAAGAACAATGTTGAACTAGGGCCAGATAGGAAAACAGATAACAAAGAGTAACACACCTGAAGAAGCTAAAAACTATCTCCTCTCTTGCCATGACAGGGAATCACAGTCAGTCAAGAGGGAATGGACACAGTTCCACAGAAGTTTAACTCTCGGTTTAACACAGGGTTGTTTCCGTATGGGAAGTTACCAGCACTTAAGTAACACCTGACTGATATTGGGAAGGTCTGCAGTGTTAGACCTAAGACTCAGAATCCCTGTCCATGGGAGGTCAAGACTGCTTTGTTCTTCACTACTTCATCACATTATGTTTTTAATGGTTCTAAAATCTAGCTCCTATCTGTCCCTTCAGAAAATTATTCCAAAGAATGATATCCACCAGGCAGAAGGGTCTCTGTTATCTCTCTATCATTTTTTTCCTTGCTAACATTTTTCTTTCAGTTTATAGAGGAAGAACAATGGCTGAATTACTTTTCTACTCTATGCATGCACTAATTTGTAGCTCATTTCTACTGCCATGATGAAGCTTTTTGACACTCTTAAGTAGTAGGAAAGAAAATATTTGCAGCCATTAACAAATGCAGCATTTAATGATATTATAAGCCTACCTGATCAGAGCCCTTTACTGGATATTGGATTTCTTGTTGAAAGTCAATTTTACAACAAAATAAACACCGGCATGACATAAATTTCACTAGTTTAGTTTTCAGATGTAGTTATATGCCATATTACTCCTCAGGGGTGAAAAACATTATGTGTGCAAATGAATTTAGATACACAGCAACTGATTTTCCAGTGATGATATAATTAAGGCTATATAAGACAGCCTATATGTAACAGCTACTCTGGGAGCCCCTCACATGCTCATATATACACAACAACTGTATTTTTTTTCCCTTATTTTGCTATAACACTTGTCTTTTTGTAAGACAAGCAAATTACACAGTGTCTAAAAAAATTCTAAAACACTGAGAAACACAATAATGAGACCACTGACTAAAACTTTGCATTAGAGAAAAATAAACATTGCTAAATCAAAATACATCCTATTTGTTTAGTACTTAGATATAAGTACTTGTTTTCAATACAGATGCATGTACATTATGGGAACAAAGTGAGCAGTTTCAGCACTTTAGTTTTCAGTTCTCTTTCAAGATGATCACCTGTTTTCCTAAACAAGTGCCTATTAGAGTCCCTCTGGTTCCTGAACAAAATGTTCATCCACTGTGACTTCACTTGGGATTAAGACAGTAGCAATGCTGCACAATGCATTATTTTCTTTTGTATCAAGGGAGGCTTCACTGCGTTGCTTTTTTTTACTGCACCAGAGGAATTGACTAAGTGTTGCAATTACAGGCACCACTCAACTTTCTGTTCTCCTTGTTCACCTGAGAAAGCAGAAGATAAGTGATGGTGGCTTTATAGCAGCTGGCCAGAGCTTGAGGACTGCTGAGGAGTCATAAGCATGAAAGTGGAAGGGGAGGGGATAAAGATACCCAAGCACCAGGAGCTGAGCTCCATCACTGAAAAGAAAGCTGAGCTATTTTAAAATACATTTTGGAATCCATGAATAAGAATGTTTAAACCAATACTTTAAACAGGCACAGTAGATAAATATTAATAAATTGAGCTTCCCTCTGCAGTCTAAAGTGGAGAACTATTTAAGCAGATATTTGGAGCTGCTTTTTACTCCAGTTTCATGTGTAAAAATTTACAGATTTCTCTGAGAATTCTGATTCTTAAAAAACAAGAACAAAAAGTTCTTGAACAAAATGAGCATAATGAGAACCTGATGCAATGGTGAATAATTATTTTCCAGAAATTAAAACCAGGAACAGGAATGAACAAAAAATCCAGGTTAGACTTAAAGTAAAAAAAAAAATAGGCACAATTCTGAAGATATTTTCTCTCTTTGCTCCATGAGAAAACCAAATAGAAAATTCTTTACACTAAGAAAAAGAAGTTTAGAATGGTAAATATAAGGTTATTACTTACCTAGTGACAAGTGACCCCCCTTGTCTTCATTATTGCTTTCATACACATCTGAAAGTTATTTACTATATAACATAATATAAAATAAAAGCATCATGATGAAGGCTATACCTGCAAAGGCTAGATTCATTTAACTATTCTCCCTAAAGCAAGCAACATACTTGGACCACCAGTTCATTTTCTACCTGAAATTTTTCTGCCAATACATTGTGGTTTGTATTTGGTTTTTTTTTTTTTTTTTTTTTTTTTTTTTTGGTTTTTTTTTTTGTTTTTGTTTTTGTTTTTGTTTTTTTCTGTAAGACAAATTGCTGCTATTCCATGAGGGTTTGGCCTTGACTGCTCACATGGCTCATCACTGACTGATTACTCTGAGTTTAGATGATGCAGCTGTCCACAGAAAAAGTGATCTGCTCAGCTGCCCAGGAAGGCAAAGGCAGTAGCCCTGTTTTTAACTTACAGCAATAGACTGTGTTTATTATATTTTGACAAAAATGAATATTTCAAATACTCTTGGCTAGTCATATTGCCAATCATTGGCTCCTAAATATAATAACACAAGCAATTACTACACAGTTATGTATAGGGTTACTAAGTAATACAACCCATAGTAGAGAGCAAATCAAAGACCTCAAACAATGAGCACATATAATATTAAATAATGACAATGGACGTCAGAAAGTACACTCCATCTATTCAAAGACATCTTCATTGATTCATTATCACAACGGTGTGATCATTCATAGTACCTCAGACTGATCAATACCAGAAGTTACAGATGAAGTTCTAAAGTGCTATTAGTTGCATCTAATACGTTGCATTTACCAGACAGACACCAGATTCCCAGCTGCAGTGAGTTCTTTACTTGCTGTTAACAAGATGCTTTCCTGTCCTGTTATATCCTCCCTACCTCTTTTTAGAATTGTTTCACACTTACTCAGGCAGTGCTCATCAATGTGTGAAATTAAAGTACGAACTGATCAGTACAGGAAAGCGAGGTTCATAGAGTTAATTTATGAATAAATTATGCCAGGGATACTGAATATATTTAAGGAAGGCTGTACCACCTGCTAAAATGAGCTGTTACTACTACACAGATGTCTGAAATCAGAATGGTTGCAAGCAAATACTGGCAGGAATCTACTGAGGTGGGATAAATATCATCAAGGTACTAAATATAGGCAGTTAATTGTGTTTTGCTGGGATGCCAAATATAAAATCATGTCTTAAAAATAATAGACAGAATTGCAAAACCTCAGTTTCTATTCTGCTAGATGTACAACTTAAAGCTAATGTTTCAAGCTATAGATATGGTTTGCAAATAAACTGTATTTTTCTGCTTAAGTTATTGAAATGAAAAGATCTGTGTGTACTTCTGATGTCTGTGAGTTAGGAATGTAAGTGCTTTACCTGCTCAAAAGAAGTTATTTTGGAATACATAAAAAGTGGATATTACCTGTTAAATTAGTGTCATGTTCCAAAATAAACTGGGTCAATTTCTTGCTGTTTGGGCTCAAAGAGATTGTGAACAACACGTAGAATTAGGAGTAAAATCAAATGATGAATAATAATAGTATGGAAGAATACTAAAGAGAAATGCTCTGTCAGACCTGCAATCCGCTGGAAACTCAAAGCATCCAAGAAAGATTTAATCCATATACAGGGCACTTGTAGGAAAGCGAATGGAAGGTGGCCTTATTTCTGATAATGGAAGGTTCTGGTAACATTCAATGCATCCAGACCGATAATTGCGTATGTCAAACCAATTTTGCAGGAGATGGGATATGCAGCATACTAATGTCTGATGTGACTGATAGTATATCTACTCTCCACTTTCAAACAGAGTGGTGGTGGGTTTTGATAGCATATTTTACAGCACTGGCTAGAAAGTATTATGTGTACACGTTGATGAAAAAAATAAGATAAGCTTGGCCTTTTCATCCTCAAAACTCTTCTAAAATATGCTCTTGTTTTCTCTTCTGAGCTGTTCTATGAGTATTTGGCAAGCAGAACATGTTAAGGGGTAAAGTTGTGAGAAAACTGAAAATTTAGATGTAGATATTTTCCTAGTAAATGAAGCTTTAAGTTATGATAAATTTAAAACCATAACAATTTTTAAAATGGTCACAAGTTTGAAACTGTGGTTCTAAGCCTACTTAGAACCTACTTAAACCTACTGTGGTTCTAAGCTCATCTGTATGAAGATGGAGCTATGTGCCTCCATAAAAACTGCCAGGAAGCTGGGGGACACACTCAAGCTCTACCTTCTGAAAATGATGAAAACTAATTCAGAGGTTTAGAGCTATTGAACAGAAACATTACCCTGCAGTTTTGTAGGCCACAACAGTTATGTTACTCCACTAAGTCTCATTTGGGATTAAATCATCTAATAGAAAAATAAAGCAGTTATTCCTCAGGTTAGACTAAGGAAGCTCACTTCACCTCATCACGATTGTCAAACATTTTTCATTCTCAAAATAATTGCAAATTTCCTCCAACATTTGAATAACTCTAAGAATAAACTTATTCAACTAAAAAAATTCTTAGCTTTTTCATATTTTTTTAGGGTAGTGTTTTAAAGACTAAATTAAATTCACTTAAATAGTTTCCACAGCTCCCTTTCAGCAATTTTTTTTCTAAATAATACTACATGGTAGTATTCTGAGTTTTTTGAAGATATGATTTACTTTCGTATTTTCTAAATGAAGCAAAATGTTTGTCCCCAAATACATAAATGATGGAAATGATAATATTGGGTATAAATCCACAGTTTTTTATTTCTCACTATTTTAGTTGATTAGACAATGATTTCATATTTTCTCTTCCGACATTGAATGGAAATTTTTATTAAATATGCGAAGTTACGTGCAAAAAATAAAGTATTTATTTCAACAAAGTAGTAATTTTATATGGTGGAAATTTGTCAAGGTGATAACTAAGTTATTCAAATATTATTGAAGTTATAAATAAACTTAGTAACTAAGTTATTAAATTATTATTTAAACCTCTTCAAAAATGCTGGCATTTTTCAGAGGTGAAAAATATATGGAATATGATTCCAAGAAGTGCAACTAGAAAAGGATGCAATTAAAGAAACCTTGTGAAAAAAAAATAAGGAGAAAGTGCTTTGTAGCACAGCTGCAAATTGTGATTAATGAAGCTTGGTACATTAGTGCACTAAAAAAAGATTTCCACTTTATGTCAGCTTGTCTGATCTGGTAAATTCGGAGACTGATTTTTAGCATGTCTGATAGTTCACTTTCATTTTTCTAATCCAGTGGTTAGCTGTGCTTTGGCTGGAAGCAGGCGTGTCAGTTGAAATGACACAGGCACATTTGCTTCTGCTGAGATTACATTTATAATACCTTGTATCATTGAAAAGCAATTAAATGCTTTAAGTTTATTTAAAAGTAGGTAGGTGTCTATAAATAAAAATGGAAATGTGATCAGCTCTATTTGCATAAGTTGTACATATTTTACATTAAAAAACACTGTAATCCTCTGTGTACTATTGTTGTTCCATGTATAAAAGTACAACCTGGTGCACAATTAAATCCATTAAAAGGTCTAATGTTGCCTTGTATGGCTTGTGAAATAATGAACATTTTCAGCTCACAGTCTCAGCCATTATAATGTTATTACACAGTCATTAAATTGAAGTTGTTATTCCACTGCTAAAACAACTGATCAATATCCATTACCATTCAGTGATGGCTGGAACCAAAATGAGATTATATTGCAAATGAGCCACAGACAAGGTAATGATCCCTCCATTTTGATATATTCAAAGGCATTCCCTAAAGCAGATAATTTCCTTAAGGGAGAGTACAACTCTTCCATCAAGTCACCAATCTAGGATAATAAAAATATTCTTTAATTACAAAAAGCCTTACATATTATGATTTATAATGAAACAATAGTGTTCTCAGCAAAGATAACCACTGTTGGATCAATGAAACTGTTTCTAGTTTCTGCCCATTGTGTTTTACTTAAGTTATAAGTGCAGTTTTGTACAGACCCTGTGCCTTATTAAAGAAACAAATCAAATGATGTTTCTTTGAAGTCAGAACTTATCTCAGTGTAGCATACTTTGAAGCTTGTCCAGAAAAAAATAAAGTTGGGAAATACTTCCTTAGAGGGATTTTAGTGTCTCATTCCCATAAGACTCACAATAGTTTTGCCCTTTCTTATCACTTACAAGGTCTGGCCAAAAATTTTCCAAGTTGTGCATGAGTGGTTCCTCCAAGGCCCTGTCAGTCACTGACATAAGGGATCCATCTTTAGTTATCATCTCTCTTACCTTTGGATCATTAGTATACCTGGGTGTTTATAAGTTATTATTATCTTAATTATTTCTATATATTAATATAGTCTGTATTATGTTAATGTGTAATATTATGTATATGTGAGGTTTTTTTTCTTTTATGTTAACAGTTTATTCTCACAAGACAGATGTCCTTATATCTAGGTATCCGTATCTCCTTTACATTCCACATATCATTATAATATGTGGAACACAGGAGGTTTTCCAGTCTCTCCATCTTGCACCTCTTTTCAGCTGGTCCTGAAGTTGCCCTACTGAAGCAAAAGACTTCTCAAGTTGTTAAACAGATTTGGAAAATTTATTAATATGTGGTATAATATAGTAATAAAATATATCATATTAATTTATATAAAGATATTTTTCCCTTTCCTGCTTTTTTTCTGTATTAGACAGATTTCCTTCATTCTGTTTTTCAAAGTGGATATCCATGGATACATGGACAAAATGCTGTTTGTTTCAGATAGACCTTTTAGAACTAGATCTTCTGTTTCTATTTAATTCAGTCTTCTGTTATTTTGAATATATTTATAGACTATTAAAAGCACTTTAGCCCTCATCAAGGAAGATCAGCTCAAAAATAAAGCTTTACTTTTGATACTATAATGACTACTTGGAAGGAAAAACTATCAGTAACTATGATAGGCTTATGTATTTATTTATATACTAAATATAAACACTTCCTACAGCAGAAAGAATTTTCCCAATATGAAGATAAAAATATTGGAAGTCTAATACTTCCTTTTTACTTGCCTATATTTGATATTCTTGTGAATATTACTGTTCTACAGCATGTCTCTGAGGGTTGTCCAAAGGTTAGTGTCTCTGCAAATGTACAGAATGATAGAGGCAGAGAAGTTTACCTCTTTCATGGATAAAAATTAGTCTATCCTCTTTGTAGTCGTTCATAACCATAAAACAAAGGCTGTGACTTAATTTTCTATAAAACAGACACATTATCCACTTAAAATATACAGTAGAAAATAATTTTTTAGAAATAGGCTGGGTTCCAATGGTAATTTTTGTCATTGCTCTCTTCTTTCTTATGTAAAATTACTGCAGTTTTTGAAAAACTCATATTCCTGGCCCATTTCTTTGGATAGATAATTTGTATCTTCTCACCTCTCTGGATTTTTCTTCTGGTCTTCTCAAAAGCTTTTCGCTCTTACTGACTCAATTCGGTATGTTCATTTAGCGAGTACAATTTGTTTTTCTCGACTTGCAACTCTGCAAGCATAATTACTTCTTTGCAAAATCTCCTCATTTTCCCAAGAAAGCTCAAACGAAAGTGTAGCTAAATAGGCAGCTGGTGACCTGTGACCACTGTGCATGTCATACTGGGCCTCACTGCTTTCTCCTGCCTGCCTATCTCACTTTCACTTTGTCCTGTATCTTCGACGTGGTGCTGTGCAATCCTCAAGCTGCCTGTCTTGGCTCCCATCCCCATAACTATTGTACCACAGACTGCAGTGGGAGCAGGATAAGACCAAAAGGAATAAGATCCTAAGATCCTACAGGGAAGGGACTGAGGCAGCCACAGAGCATGCTATGGTGGTTTCACTGCTCCTGGCACCCATGAGAGAGTGAGAAAAGCTTGCTGCTGTCCCACCTCTGATGGCTCTCCAAACATCCTCTCAGTTGGATTGTTCCTTGTGCTACTGTTCCTTGGCAGAATAATGTGTGTGGCAGAAAGAACAATTAGATCATAGTCCATGGCTACTCTGAGGCATGAAGGCAATAATACCAGCAATAAATAATAAGAAACAGCAATAACTTTGGATCATCTGACAACACAAATGCATACTTAAAGCAAAAATAAATAAATAATGGTTGTGAAGACACCCTTACAGGCCCTTCTATACTACTGTATTCTGCTTCATTTAGTGTAAAGTACATAACCCAGCCTGACAGCCCTGACAGCAGAACTGTCAAAAGATTTAATGGAATTTTATGATTTCCTTTCTCTGATCAAACTGAGAACTGACTTGTTTTGGCAAAATTGTAACGAGGCTTTGAATGTTGACAGAAGAAGGGCATGTTGGGGAGAAGCACATAGGTCATGAAAACTGTCTAATCTAATAAATACTATAATTCTTAATGGGTTTTATCTTGGTGATTTTTATTTTTTCCTTACACTGTTGTTTCTCGCCAGTTTCTTACTCTCAGTTTATGTTTTCTATATGAATACATTAATTGCATCTTAGCTTTCAGAGATCTGAGGGCTGGTGCTGGTAGCAGAACTCGCTGCTCCTATTTATACCAACTGTTTGATCAATAATGTATTTATTGCAGATGCGCAGCCCCCAGTACGTTGTTGCAAACACCCAGATGGAATGCTTTTCTCCTACACACGATCCACAGCAGCTCAAGCTGTGCAGTGCCCAGTACTACTCCACTCAGAGGCCAATTAAAACCTTGCTGCTTAATTTCAAGTCCATTATAACCTTGCCAAAGGTTAAGTTATTGCACTTACTGACATTTAAGTTGTAAATAAACAAAACCTGAAGAGAAGAAAGGAAGTGGGATGCTATTTTATTGCATGAAAAGAATAATTTTGCTGGAGTTATAAGGAAAATTCTGTTGGTTTCTTCAGAACTGCTGAAGAAAATTTTCATTGGCTGTGGCTGAATATAACAAAAACACATTGGAAAAAGTATTTTAAAGACTGAAGTTAAAGACCTTAACTTCCTTTTACTTACACCTGCCTCATCAAGACTTAATTCTCTGAAGGAAAAATGTAGGTGAACTGATCCTGGTGGGTTTATTCTCTTTTATAGCATGAATGCAAACTAAACAGAATGAAATTCTGTCCATATTACCTTATCAAGTTCACTGGGAACAAATGAGAATAATTTCCAGAGTAAAGCAACATAATATAGAATGCAGACATATTTAGACTTGATGTTATAAGAGGAAATGAAAATTACTACATTCTGTTCAACAAATTCAACAATAATGATCATCTCTAATCTTTAAATGTCTCAGCTTATAAGAATAGTTTAACTAGCCCTAAGCTGCATACATATTAATAAGAATTTTTTCTCTTTCATTAAAAAAAAAAGAGAGAAAAATGCCTTTTCCTACCCTAACTAATAAAATTGTTTCAAGGAATAACATGGCTTTATCATTACTTTGAGTTCTTAAATAAGTATTAAGTCTTTCTGTAGATAATAATATGCAATTTCTTGAGCTGTATGCAAGAACTACTTGATAAAATTCTATGGTACTGATTACAAAAAAATATGTGCCCATCTCTTCTAGATTTAATATCTAATAATATTACTTTTCATGACATTACATTAATAAACAGCAGAGTCAACACACCACGTCAAGATAAATAATGTGAAAATAAAAGAGATATGATTTTAATTATTTCAGAACTTAGGTGGAAAACAACATTCTAAAGTGAACTTTTGCTGTTATTTTTAATTTTTAAGTGTTGTTTTCATTCGGTAAAATTTTTTATGTTTATTATTATACACTATCTTACATGATTTCAATTTTCAGCTATTTCTTCAGAACTTCACATAATCTGTATTACTTGACAGGTGGTAACTGAATGGCCAATGGCCATTCTGGTTGCTGAGAATAATTCAGAAAATAATTGCTTTCCAATGATTTTTCAGATATTTTGAAGATGGTTCTTGATTGTTAGATATGTCTTAGGAATTCAGAAAATTAGCTAGCCAAGGCTATTTGCTCTTCTCAAGAAAGTCAATATATTGAGGCATTAGTAATTATATTCCCTTTAGCATGTTTCTTTTAGAACCTTGAGTCACTCCACTTCTATTACTAAAAACCCAAATTATGCAATAAGGTAAATAGAGTTCTTTCTATTTTATACAAGCAAAATTTTATAACTAACATCAATCTATAGAAAGAAGACATAAATTTAATACCTGTCTGTCAATCATAAGTCTATCATACTAAATGTTTTTTCTTGTAAGGCTGGTTTCATACATTTCCCTATGCAATTATGTAAAGTTTTCCTTTGTTGTTTAGTCTTGCTGTTTTCCTTAAAGGTCATTTTATATGCCTGAGTTTAACAGTAGAAATGATAGCTACATAGTGTTTTATAACTCTGCAACATTTTAGTTTATAAAGTGAAAAAATGTGACAATCCAACAATTCATCTGGGTCTTCTTGGTTTCTGAGCACATCACTGATGCGTGTAGTGTTGTCTGTGGGACAACACCAAGTGATTGATGGCACTTTTTTCCTACCTAAATGCTGTGTTATAAGCGTTTAGAATAAAATTAGTTCTACTAATGGAGTTTACTGGAGTATGAACATCATTGGGGAGTTTACTAACGCAGTTTTTCAATGGTCCAATCTTGATCCAATGGAAGTAATTTGAAAACATACATTAATTTTCAGAGGCAAGTTTTGGCCACAAGAAATTCAGAGAGAAAGCCATTTAGCATAAAGATAAATAGTTCAGAATCTGGTATCTTTTATGAAAACTTTTTAAATGTGTAACTGTCAACATCATTGGAGCTGGTCACAATTACATTGATATATAAAAACAGATTGGGCCCAGCAAGATTAGATTAATACTAAGAAGTAAAATAGTCATGTGGAGCATGACCTGCTTCAGAAATTCTCAGTGATCAAAATGAACATTCTAATTTCTGCAGAATTACTTAGATAGACTAATGGACACAAAACTCAATCCAAACCAGTAGGAATCTACAAGGGGTTTTTTTCTGCATCATTGATTTAATTGTAGTGGAAGATCACATTATGGTTTTATGCATCCATACGTACATTTGACATGTCTATGAGAAGTTGGATTTTCATTACTTTGACCTTAAGTAAAATGGAAAATATGCCTCCTTTTCTTTCAGGAACTTGATCCTCTGTAGCATTGGGCACATTATAGAAATGTCAAGGGCTTTGAATTGCCATTAAAGCCAGAAGTTTGAAAGGTTGAGTCATACAGACATTTATTTTATAGCAATTAATAACCTGAGAAATTAAGTCACTAATATACTCTACATATTAATTAGAAGCCACATCTTCAATTCAATTACTTTTGTTAAACCTGTCTTAAATTCAATTACTTTCCTTTGCAGCTTTCTTAACAAAGGTGCAGATTCTATATAAGATTTACAATGGATTCAATTTCTTGTTTGTTTATGTGAAACTTGCTGAGAAGAAGGATGAACACTAAGTGATCTATTTTTACTCTCTAGTTGAGATGCAGAATTGTCACTGATACTGGAAGACTCATTACAGTGAATACACCCCAGTGCTTTTAGGGAAGTATTGAAGCTACCCTTACCTTCTGTGTATTTTGGATGTCTAGCTTGTTTTAGTTTATCCCTTCACACCTTTGCAATAATTTATGTTGTATTTTCTGTTACTGCATGTCCAATTAAAATTATAGACTAAAAAAAGAAAAAAAACCAAAATAAACCAAAAGTGCCCCAAAAACTGGATGGAAAAGGCTTGATATAAATACAGATTTCAAAACAACTAAAACATATGTCTCAGCATTTGAAAAAAAGACCAAAAAAAGCAACCAAACCCCTGTTACTGAAGCACCCCTTCCCCCATGGTAGTCTAATTAATTTACAAAATTAATTTACTTTTCTATGCCTTGCATAGATTTGTTTCCTTTTCCCACTAACTCAGTGCTGCACATCTAACACTCTTAATTTAGCACATTTTCATTCATACCTTATATCACCTAACTAACTGTGCCTTTATCTATCTCCTGGGCAGATTACATAAACTAGTTTGCACACAGACATTTTGAGTACAATACTGTATCACCTGTGCAAATGGCCCACCAGATTATGTGGTCATATTCCTCATTATTCCAAATTTTTGTATTTATTAGAAATGAGACACTGAATCAATCTTTCTCAGACTTTAGACAGAGATCTGTGCACAGACCTCAGTTCTGCTGTCAAAGAATTCCAGCCCCTCTAGTGCATGTGAATTTTGCCCCAGACTCAGTAAGCCTCTTTCCTGCCCTCCTAACTTGCCTACATAAATTCCTTCATCCACTTACTGCTGATAATGTCCTCCAACTGCATGCTGTCTCCAATAGTCAAATCTCTGCTTCACATAGAATCATAGAATGGTTTGGCCTGGAAGGACTTTAAATATACAACCAACCTGTGGTAAGCAGGGACACCTTGCACTAGACCAGGTAGCTCAGAGCTCCTTCCAACCTGGCCTTGAACATTTCCAGGAATGGGGCTTCCACAGCTTCTATGGGCAACCTGTTCTGGTGCCTTACTGCACTCACAGTTAAGAATTTTTTCCTAACACCTAATCAAAATCCATTGTCTTTCAGTTTGAACCCATGACCCCTTGTCCTGTCACTACATGCTCCTGTAAATAGTTCCTGTCCATCTTTCTTGTAGGCAAGGCTACAACAGAGTCATCCTGGATCCTGGTTCTCCAGGCAGAACCATCCCAATTCTCTCAACCTTTCCTAATAGGAGAGGAACTCCATCCACCTAATCATCTTGGTAGCCCTTCTCTGGACTTGCTTCACAGCTTGGCTCTTTTCACACAGCATGGTCTTTCTGGTTTTTTTATGGTCACAGCATGCCCCCTTTTTTTACAGGCAACTTCTTTCTCCCTCTCCTCGTTCCAGATGCCAGTGATTTGGTATTAGGCCCTGAGAGACTCTTGTCTATTGGAACAAAACTATCAAGAGACCCCTCATAATCTCATAAACCTGAAAGGATCTTAGCTACCTCCTAACCTAAGGTGCTTAGATGCCTCTCCCTTCCTGTTATCCTAAGTCTTCAGGGCTGGAGAGAGCAATTGCAACCTTCCCACTTGACAGAAGGCAAAGACATGCATGGAAATCCTGGATGCAAAAGAGGGCTTAACACTTAATTTTTTTTTTTTTTTTTTTTTTTGCATTTTGCAAAAAGGAGCCAAGGTGCCTAAGTCAGGGCCACAGATCCAGCTTCTAGATGACAAATTAACTTATCAGTGTTTGCAAATGTGTTGCTATAGGATGTTGCAGACTATATATATATATATATATATATATATATAAATAAATTGTTTAATGGGCTGTCTTGGGGAATAGATGTATGAGCACCTATTAAACATAATGATCATTCACTTAGGCCAGGGAATCCCACAGCTGCCAAGACTCAGTTGTGGGAGGAGGTGTGAGGATGAGGCTGCTCTGTTTCCTGCTCTGTTTCCTGAGGTACCTATTTCTAACCACCTTGCAGCACAGGGCATCAGACTGGATGGGTTTAGTTGTGATCCTGTTCATCTATTCATACATAATTTAGACTAAGATAAATCTTGATTTAAGATACTCAAGATGCCAGAATATATTAAAATGAAGTTATAATAATATATTTCTGAAAGGAGATTAGTCAGCATTGAGGATATTATATTTATTGTCATAAATACCTATCCTGAAGCAAAGGGCACAATTAATAGAAATGATTTTTTGATAACAAAATTTCTTCAGGCCTTAATATAAACTTTTCCATCTCAGTGAACTGTGCATTAAAAAGCTTAGATTATTGTATCAGAAATCTACAATAATGGTCATTAAAGTTAAACATATGCATGTTCAACATATACATGTGTGTGCATATTTCTGCACATTTTAACTAAAAATATTAAGCCACGTACTGTGGACAGTAAGGATTTGCAAAATTTACCAAAAATACTCTTTAAATGTATTTAAATGTTGATACTAATGACTCTACATTTTTTGATAATATTAGGAATTCTGCAAGTACTCTGAGCCATGTTCATCCCATGAATCTTCCTAGAGCTGCTGGATTTTTGTTTCCTCTGATCTGTTGTGTGGAAAACTGATAAAATAAATCTTCCCTCACAGCCCTCCAAAGACAGTTAGTTTCTTGACATTTTAATGGTTCTGGTTCACACCAGATTACTGTTGTTACAATGTCAGAGCCATTCCAAAAATGTGGGCATTCCCAGTAGCCATGTATCTCATTGCTCACAAATGCTAGGCTGCTGTTTTTCAAATAAATATGTTGTAGCAATAGTGATCAGGGAGTGTTCTTTTGTTTGTTCACCTCCTCAGTCCCAGACTGCTAGATTTGTTCAAGCTAGTAACAGAAATGAGGACAAAAGTCCCCAGATTCACAAAAATATGTTTCACCTTTCAAAACTCTATGTAGTGGTGAGTCTTCCCCAGGAGGAAATTCTCAAAATTTTGAAACTCTAGGCATAATGAATACTAAAAAATGCAAATTTAAAAGAATGTATTTAATGACCTGGATGTGACACCAATCGTAAGAAAAAATAGCATGCATACAGATAAGACTAGCAAATGTGTTTATACATATATTTTTTTAATGTCGGGTGTAACTGACAATTGCTAGCTTTGCACTGACTCATGTTAAACTTTCAATAACTTTCTTCATTATAGCCACTTTGATAGGTAATGTAATAGATGAATTCTGTGGCATGTTCTTAACAGGGTTCTGGAACAGAAATTAAAGCTTGCATTTTCATAATATTCTGGGTTTATTATTTTTCATTTTATTTTATTTTGTTATTATTTATTTACCTTATACTTTTCTACACCCAGAAGTATCAAGTGAACTGACTGCATAAGAAAGACAAGTTTTTTCCACAAACCACAATCTCTATTTTCTTCCAATATTATTGTTGCATATCTCCGTTTCTTTCCTCTTCTTTGGGTAAGAGGTAGGTACTGTATTCGATAGACCAAAGAATTAAAACCAGCAAAATATGCAAATAATGCTTCACAAAAGATATTTCACAAATAAATCCTTTTATGCTAAGATAAAATGTCCATATTATAAAAATTATACTTGAAAAAAACTTATATTCTAGAATTCACCAGCTGTTCAAACTGAGAGCTCTCTACAGGAAAATTAAAGAATAATAATAAAATAATACAATAGAGTGTTATAGACAAGATAATCTAGAATAAGATCAGCCTTTAAGCAAAGAAGTTGAATCTTGTTTTATATACTTTAGTTTTATTGTCTTCATGCTATTTTTCTTTACCTTAACAGCATTACCTAAAATATGCCATTTTGAATTATTTTCTCTGTCTTAAAACTTGATTAAGTGAAAATTTTCTTCCACTGACAGATCATGAAACTGAAATTTTTTGCTGTTGGCTTATGATGAACTTATTTTGCTCACATATCCATGCTGAAAGGTTGACTTCATAAAACCAGGAACATAGGCAGTTTCTAGCTTTGGCTCAAAATCATGCAAGTTTACATCAGAAAAAGTTCAAAGCATTAAGATTTACACATCTGATGTTTTTATTTCTTTTTCCTTTTTTTTTTTTTTTTTTGATAATGATCTCTTAACTCTCAGGTGAAGAAAAGACAGGCTTTTACCTGCAGTACGTTCTTAAGATGAATTTTCCTAATGCACTGTAGGCTCCAGATAAGTAAGTATTTTATTGTTTTATTGTAGTCTTATAAAATGTGACTCCCTAGGAAAAAAACCTAAAAACTCAAAAAAAAAAAAAAATAGAAAGAACACATGGGATTTTCAAGCCTTGCAGAAATACTTGAGTTTTAATTGTTCAGTAATGCAATCTAAGCAACTTCCTGACATCCCAGGCAAATAGTCTATGGAAGGTTGGGGAAGAAATTCTTGTGGCAAAACACACAACACCCAGGTCTGTAATTTTTTTTTTTTTTTTCTACAGAATTCCTGCTTGTTTGAGTTGCATTGTTTAGTCAGTAGAATTTATTTTACTGCATCTTAAAATCATTATATTTTTTACTTTAAGTTTAATTATTTTCCAATATTTTTTTAAGAAGCACTTAATAGCTTTTGCCAGTATTTACCATCAAAAAATTGCTGTTTTGAATCTAAATGTATTTGAGTATCTGATGTAGGAAATAGCTGACGACAGAGCAGATGTTCATCATGTGCAGTAGGACGCTTGAAGTCAAGTTTCTCTTATATCATGGCAGGTGAACAATTTTAGATAAAATTCAGTAGAGCCAGCTGAGGTGAAATGTATATATTCTTGTACATCTCTCTGAAACAGCAGCTTACAATAGGATGCTTCTTATGAAATAACATTAGTCCTAGGACAGGAAAAGAAGGCTTGGACAGAAGAAAAAGTATTTCAAAGAGTTGAGAACAAAGAGACCTCCATTCTAGAAGGTGCCCAGTTTCAGTAACTGACTTTTCAAATCATGAGTAAATGGAGATCAGTAGAGCTAACAGGGCCCTGTTTGCAGTCTTAGCTGTGAAGACCCAGCTAATTTTCCAGCTAATTATAGCTACCAACACCAAGCAGATCCACTGAGTCCTAATCATTAGATTATTTTGATTAATTTTGATTTCAGAGTATTCTGAGTCCTGCAGAAAAATGAGAGCTCAAATGCTGTCATAACAAATCAGGATGCCAGTTTCTATCAGCCTTAGTACAAAGGGATGTAATCGAGAAACTCAGTTAGCTTTGTGTTGCAAGTTTTCAAAGAAGATACATCATTCCCATCTAAAGCTATTGTTGTTCCACCAGTACTTGTTATCTAAGTTGGCAAAGTCTTATTAGAAGGCAAGGATCTGATATAAAACATACTAAGGTTACTGTGCTTGTCCCCACTAATTTCAACAAGCTGCAAAAAAAAAAAAAAAAAAAAAAAAAAAAAAAAAAAAAAAAACCAAAAAAAAAAACCCCCCAAAAAAAACCCAACAAAAAACCTTAGAATGTATTTGGCTAAATTTGTAATCTGAAAGGGACAGATCATTAATCTTGGGATCTCTGAATCACATGATATCTTAAGGTCAAATTTCATTCCTAGAGGTCTTAGTTTGAAATTGAAGTCTACAGCTTTTTTTTGGTAAATTGTCTTTACAAAGAGTTTTTATGTCTCTTGTTCATTTGTTCTATCAGAAGTGACATAGAGTTTGCCTAGGCTCATTACTGAAGCTTGTGCTGTCTTAATAACCTTTCTCACAGTTCTTCCTCAGTCTTTTCCTTAAAGGACAGAAAACAAATTTGCAAAGACAATGCCTCATTAATCAGATTGATTCTATGTTATTAATGACTGTTAACCACAAAGCAAGAAAAGAGAAATATATTCCCTCAAATATTTTGCTTCCTTCCAGAGACCTTTTGAAAGTTATTTCTAACATAAAAGTGTTCAAGCTCATAACAAATATAATTTAATTCTAATTTAATATCATTTTAGATCAAAGTTCCTACAAAACAATAACATGATTTTACTACAGTAAATGGCTTGTGTTTCTGCTACATTCATTTTCCATTTATTTGCTTCTGATTTTAATATGGCACAAGCTACTGATTGTTCAATGAAACACAAAATGCTATTCCAGTCAGAGTTCACTTGCCCTATGTATGAAAAAATTAAAACCTTTTAAATACTTTGTGAAAATGGCATCTTCCTTTCCTCACCAATTCCTGAATGCAATAACAAAAAATCTTTACTTCATAGTCATGTTTTGTATCACATTATTAGAAACCTGTCAAAGAAATTAGGACATGGAATTCTGATAATGTTAAATCTGGCAAGTAAGAGCATCACCAAATTCAGATATTATTGCTAAAGAAGGGGAACACAATAACTTCCACACAAATATATTAGATATCTGTCTATCTGCTAGAGTCCCCATGGTAATTAAAACTCAAGAAGACTCACTGTTAAAGTACTTGATAACCTCAGTGTGTCAGGATGCACTCATAGGAAACTCTTAAACCTCCTTTAAGAAATGAAGAACACAATTTGCATTAGTAGGCTCTTTATACTCCTTCATTCATTTGTCCACAGTCTGACTTTTAGTCAGAGATTAGAGCTTTATCATATGGGTATTATTGGGAATGGTCCCAAATCCTTATCAGAGCTTTTTAGTAGCATACTCTTCAATCCTTCCTCACATAGGAATAAGCAAGAAAAAGCAGAGAACTTCTGCCTGCAGATTACTGGAAAAAAGATTGGAAAATATTAATGGAAAAAATAGTACCGAATTCTATGAAGTATGCAAGGTTTTAATATGATGGATGGCAAAGAAGTGGATTTTTAATGAGAGAGAAGAAGTTTTCTGAAAAGTAAAAAAAAAAAATGCTATAGGGCTTTGCATCAACAAATATGAAAAATCTTGCATGGATTTAAAAAAGAAGTCTGCCTTTTCATTTAAAATCATAGGAAAGAAAGCTGACAGGACACGTGATGTGAGAGTAAAAGCGTTATTGACTGTGAGATGCAGATCACAGAGGGAGAGGGGTAAAAGACAAAATAAATGGAAGTTTTACCCTGATAGATTGGCTAGTTGCCTATATTCTATATATGAATAAATAAATTGTGTGAAAAGAAGTGTTAGTCTGAATTGCATATCCGTGTTAGAGCGATATGTTATCTTTCGGTTTTAAAATATGGCTTACCCTTCAGGATATATTTTTAGGATTATTTAATCAAAGTTTAGTTAAAGCTTGATGGCAACTGCAAATAGAGAAAAAAAGGAACAGAGAATTATAATTAAAACACTTTGGAAAAAAAGGCAACGTTCCAAGTAAATAAAGATAGCCTTAGAGGAGTTGGTTGGGAAATGGAGTGGTGTTTATTTAGCAGAGCATAACTGTTGTGAGGACTGATGTGAGCAGTGGACAGGAGGGAACTCCAGTATTTTGGTGTCAGACAGAGAAGACACTGCAGGCAACAGGAACTGAATTTAATTGCATACAGGTAACTGAGATCACACTGATCAATGCCATATTTTAGGAGAGTGGTAAACAGCTCCATAAAGGATGATACCTGCATATTTTTGTACTCTAAAGGGTGAGTCCTACATTTTTCCATGTATTCACATCCCAGTGTAAAGAGAAGTCAATGTGAAAGTAGAGACCACAAGTGGCATCAACAAAGGTTTATAGAGAAAATTATATATATTTGTGTTAAAACAATCCCCAAGATATATCCTTTCTGGGCAGCATGAAAGAAAACATCTGTTTCAGAGAGCACGAAAGCTCTGTGCTCAGATAATGTTCAATCTTTTATGCGCAATTTGGTATTTTATTCATATTATGGGACATTTTTAGTGGTACCTCACATAAACTGTGCCTCCCTTGTGGAATCTCACATTGGGGTAGGTTATTGGAAGCCAACAGCCATTACAGTGGTAATTTCAGCTGGGACAGAGTAATGGCACAACATTATGAACCAATAACGGGATGCTAATGTTTGTAGTATGTTCTTGCAGTGCATAATAATGAAGGGGAAGTAAAAATTTAGAATCAATCCTTAATTAGGCAGATGACTTTCTGATTCTGACAAACACTGCAACTTGCCCAGAACTTCAGCACAGACTCACAGTGTGGCAGCATTTCTGCCCTAGGATGCCCAGGTCCCTACCAAGCAGTATTGCAGGATCTGTTTGCTTTAGCTTTTACCACCTGAGCCTCTAAGCCACCTGAGCCTCTAAGCAGCTTTTTCAATCCCTTAGATTTTCATACAGTTTTATTCCTGTAGTGGCAGTGATCTTATGCCATTTGGCAGCACTCACTGCTGTGGTGAACACATGTCATGATTTCAGCAGACGAGAATGGCAGTGAAAAAGAAAAATGCTGGCATTTGGGGAGCAGTCAGCTTACTTTCGATCAGTGTGAGGAAAGAGACACTTAATGATGTTTCAGACACTAATGAAAATTATTTCAGCATATCCTCTAAAGTTTCACATAGAAAAGGTTGAGAACCTTCCCAGAATAATTCATAACAGGACACCTTGTGTTTGTGCAGGGGCCGGGGGGGGAGTATGGTGGGGGCATTGTTTAAATCAGCTTCTTGCATTATATCCAGTGTCAATGTCAATGACAAGGATGCTATGAATGCAACTCTTTTTGCCTCCAGTAAAGCATGAATATTGTACTTTAGCCATATGTGGGTGAGGAAATGATAAAATAAACAAACATATGGAATGATTAAGCCTGCCACAGTACTTACAGACTGGCCCAAATCCCCTTCTGCTGCTCCATGGCTTCCATCAGCATTTACAGCAGTAAATGGGGAGTGAAGCTGGGCTCCTCAAAGCAGAGCTGCAGTACTTTTTTTATTTGTTTGTTTGTTTGTAAATATTATTTCTGTTAGTAGTTCTGTTTTAATAAGTTATTTTTGATTTGGAAATTTTTTTTGGTTATAAGAACCTTGCATAAGACTTCTGTGTGTGTTCCCAGGTTCAGCTATACCAGCTTCATAGTCCATTGAACTGAAGGTCCCTGCTTTTAGAGATATGGTGTTAGGTTAGGAAACTCTAAAAAAATATCTAGAAAACATTAAAATCTGAAGATCAGAAACACTCTGCATGGAGCATGTTCATCAGTCCATGTCTTCAAGCACCTGTGACAGTCAACTGACTGCGTGCCAGGCCAGCATGCACAGCACAAAAGAGACAGGATTTAAATGAGGCAGGAAAGCAGAGCAGCCAAAGGAAAGCTGTCCATTTGGCATTTTCTGATTTATATGCTTATATTGGGAACTCCTTCATTTACAATGTTATTTGAAGCTCCCCTACTGAAGCCCCTGGGTCTTCCTAGAAATGAATGGAAATACATTTAAAATGGTAATCTTCATTGGCTAGGAGTTATTAAATAAATTATCTGTATTTTCTATAGATAGGCATATTCTTTCAGAACACACATTGATTATCAATCCTTCCAATTTGGTATTTGCTGCCTGCTCACAGGTCAGGTCAACAAATACAATTTTTTATGTCCCATCATGATTTTAGGTCATCTAATTTAGGGCAAATAGGAAGTTGCCAGAAATTTAAGCAATTCCAGGTCAATTCATTAAGTTTTATAATTCTTCTGAAGTTTAAATTAACACTTTTCTGCTGAATTACAACTCTAATTAATTATCTTCGATGTTACTCATCAAAAGGACTCCTCTTCTCCAATCTTAACCTGCTAATAAATGTCAGTGTTTATGAAGAGAAAGGTGCCAGATTCTCATTTGCACTAAGGCTCTTCACAAGGAATGACAGTAAAAGAGGGAGAATAGGAGTGTAAGATGCTCTGTCTCCAGTTTTAAAAACCTCTCCCTATTGACAAAGAGCTGTTCTCACAGTGTCCAAATGTGCAAAGATATAAGATTTTATGAGTAGAGAAGCAAACAAGCAGTGAATGACAAATGCTGTTTTTAGGATTTAGAACTCATTACATGTATATATACTATATCTTGTTTGCTAAACTGTTCAGTTATTACAATAGGAATAAGTTTTTTTGTCAATAACCTTAGGGACATGCCTAATGCTCTTCCTGTTGATAAGACTTTTTAAGGCCTGTATTTTTTCTTCTACCAGCTCCACTGCTTTTAAAAGTCAGTCTCAGCAGTTACATAAATTGAAGGGGAGAGGGGCAGAGAAGCGGCTTTGGTTTTTTTTCGTTTCTCTGACAAACAGGTATTTCCAGAAGCATGCTGACATTTTATCATCCTCTGGACTATTGTATCCTGGAAGAAGGGCTATATTTTGTGGATGATTGCTTCCAATACACAGAGCTTCATTGCTGTCCTGTATTAGTTGAAGCACATAACCTATTTGTTCCAAACAAAATTATTATGAGCTGTTTCAAATGCAAGGAAGTAGAAATGAGCAGTAAGCAGAATTGTCCAAGGCAGATATTTGCACAGCTTCTGTTCCTCAACCTGAAAAATATAGAAAACTTACAGGAAAGAAGTTACTTTTAATCAACCACAACTGTAATGACAGAGACATCGTTGTTGCTCCTGCATTTTTGTGAATATTCCTTTATATTTTTTTATTACTTTAGTATTCCAGTCTTATTTCTCTTCCTAAGAACATACCTAGTTGAACAGCTGCTATATGCAAATCCACTGTTGGGAACCCTGGTGGCTTCCTGGGGAAGAGCAGTGGGAATGGGCAGCAAGGACTTGTCCCCCATCCCAGCAGAGCAACCAGGGCACAGGGACAGCCCCAGCCCTGTCCAGTGTGCACCTCCCTGGGGATGGAGATGGACAGAGGCCAGGGCATCAGTCCACAGAGGGGGATTTATAAAGAGGCAGACTGGCAGCTTTGCTTACAATCCACATATCCTAAACTTCTATCAAACTGTAACTCACCTGCTGCCCAAACCTTCAGATATCTATCCATCCATCATCACCTACCTACCCAAATGCTGCAACCTGAGTACACACCAAACAGTCACACCCCAGGTCTTGCAGACAGGAACCATCCCCAGCTCATCCAGAAGAACATCTGAACAGTGACATCTGTCACATCCTGGAACTGCTTTGCTGCTCTGGATTTCCCTGAAAGCATACTTTTTTAATTTTTCTTTTTAATAAGGTGAATGAAGCAGCTATTATGCTGCCAGGGGTGGCTCAGTTAGTGAGACTGGAGCTGAACAGCTGTTTTCCATGATGAATCCATGTCCAATTGCAATGCAATTGGTCAAAAGGTAGCTGGTGAAGAAACCACTATGAGCCTCTGGGAAAGGAGGGGAAAGGCGAGGTCTGTGCTGGAAAGCAGTAAACAGTTCTGTGAAAGGGTGGATTAATAAGGGAGAAAGTTTTCTGGACCAGAAAAGCCTGGCAGAACTCAGAAATGCCTCTCTTCCTTTCCCTACTATTCAACTTTATTTCCTTTGGAAGGCATATTTCTATCTTCCACAGCTTTTAAGGGAAGAAATCACTGTTTCCCATTCCACCCTCCTCATTGCCTTACTGAGCAGCCACTGCTTTTTTTCATGGCCTTGACTCCAGTCTAAGCTTCTTTTTGCAGCCTCTCACAAATGGCCAAGAGGTGATCCTGGCCTCCCCACAGTGAATATGACGATGATCCCCACCTCAGCCTAAGAAAATCATGATCACTGAGCACACTGTGCCTGCTTCTGCTCCCTGCAGGATCCTCCTCAGCCTGTCTCACGCAGGCATTGTGGTGGGAGGCGAGAGCCTGGACCCGGCTGGTGCAGGGGCTGTAAGCTCTCTCATCCTGCAGCTCTGTTCCTGTAAGTTCAGGAAAAGCCAAGATCAGTTTATTGCCATCATCACCTGGCCTCTGCTTGGCAAGGGGCCCATATTTGCAGGTTCCTGTGTCTGCTTGGATATTGTTTAAGGCTTCTCCTCTGGGGCACCATTGTATTTTGGGGGTTCATTGCATGGTTGACATAAGTTGCTGTGTGATCTTTTGCTGTTCTCTCCACACTTCCCACTAGCTCTGTCTTATTTTTATTCAAGGAGAGACAAAGTTGGCTTCCAGCCCAGATTTGCAGCTGGTGTCTCTAGAAGAAAGCTTACAGAGGGGAAAAAAACCCCAAAAACCAGTAAACAAATAACCTAAATTCCATGCTGAATCTGCAGATTATGCAGTTGGATTCATCCAGCCTTATAGGATGTAAGAGGTAAAGAGACACTGAGAGGAGGTAAAGGCTATAAGTGCTTTCTCCTATGATGGGAAGAGCAGCAGTAGTCGCTCTCTCTCCTCCAGTGGTGTCCAATAAACTGAGGATCCCAGGTGGGAGCAATGATTTTAGCAATGCTGTGCAGTACAGGAGATACAGCCTGTCAAATGAGAAAGAAAATAGGAATTTGCTGTGATGGCTTAGAGAAAATACACTCTGCCACTGACAGAAAATATCCCTACTGCCAGAAATGGTTCTCTCTTTCAAAAAACTTTCAAAAAAAAGTAGCTCATATTCCCACCTGACTTGCATACAGAACAGCACAGCACAGAAGGTACAGATAGGGTTATTCTTCAAAGAGGAGAATGCACCTTTTGTACCATGCAGCACTGCACTGGGGTAAAATAAATGGACTTGCAATGTTAAATGTTGAAACAATTAATGGCAGTGATGGGTCAGCAAATTGTTTCAGACAAGTGCCTTCTGCGGAGTCTGGGCAGCATCTTTTCAGGTTTTCCTTTGAGAAACTTTGGGTGGAACATCTATTACAAAGAGCAGAAAATTGCACCTCCAGCCACCTATCCCAGTACTTCTGCCTGATGAATGGATTTGGAGAATTCAGCTGTGTGGCACTAAGATGGAGAGACTTTGCCTTGAAGCTCTGGAAATGTCTGGGTCTCCATTCTTACAGGTAAATGAGCTTTTATGTTCCTTTTTAGAATTGTTTAACCAGTCATTCTGAGGAACATGGTGCTCTTCCATCTACTCGTCTTCCATGAGATAAGATTCCCTGGCTACCAGCAGCATCAGAATGTTGCTCTGTGCTGCTAGCACTTGAACAGATGGTAAACTTAAGGGTTCAATTTTAAGGCATTAATCTTGCAGTTGGTTAGCCATGGAAAAGAACCCAATTGATATGAACAGACCTTTGACAAAGCACAGGATCTTACTCAAACATTAGGCTGTAGGGCCAAGGCCTGTGAGGAAACACCCTCAGCCATTCAGGAGCTTTCCCGTCTAGTGGCACAAGATAAAACTTCTCAGGTACCACACACCAACCAGAATCTTCTGCAGGGGAACTGATTATACATGAGAACTTTTTTTTTTTTATTTTGCATGCTCATTATATGATTTCTAAGTTAGTTGATCACGCAGTTGACGAGCAAACAATAGAGCAAAGTAATTTGATAAATCTTACAAATATGAAGGTGTCAAAAAGGAAGATGGGTAATCAGGAAGATTTGGTTCAGAAAAAGCATGCTCCAGACATGACTTGATTTAATTCACAGCGGGTTTCATTGACGTAAAAACAAAAGAATATGAAGAGATTGTGACATACTGTAATAAAATTTAAACAGAAGCATTCTAAGGAATACCAGTAGAATCTCTTTGCATTTATGTTGCATTCATTTCAATGGTCCCAGTTCTTGCTTTGCCATGTTCAATTGTCTTGGGACAGGAGACAAGTCTTATGCTTAACTGTTCAGCATTAAACATGCAGCTCATGCAGAATAAATATAAAAGTAAATCATGACAGGGATTTAATATTCTGGGATATTAAGTAAATCAGAACACACCTACTACATAGTTATTCTTATTGAATTTCTGTGGATGACTGAGGAGCCTGAAGAAAATGACACATCTTCAGACCTGCGAGAAAGCATCAACTGGATAATCCTGTAAGCATGGGACATCTTAAGACCTTGGTGTCTTACCAGTTTAAAAGAATCCTTTGATCATTTAATGGTTACAGTAAATATAAGATATAATTCCGGACACGGGCCCTGAATGATATTGCAGTGTTGCTGAAATTTTCTGCCATCAAGATCATGATGGGATGTAGCACACATCCAAAAAATATGTTTGTGGGAGTAATATGATCCATGAATTTACAGCTATGCTTCCTAAGGTGGAGCATTGATGAGGTTCTGGAGATGAGGCGCTTGATGGCTGCTATGAATTCAAGTAGGATCTCAGCTCCTGAGCACCAGCTGGAAACAACTCATTGATTTGGGAGCCTCAGTTCCCAGAATGGCCATCAGCAGATCATCAAGGTAATCATGTGGGGATGATGAATTTAAAGCACATAAAGATCACATTGATCCCCAGGTACTTGAAGATGGGTGGAAACCACTCAAATCACTTTCAAAGCCATGGAGAAGTTGTTTTTTTTATTAATTCTATTATTGATTTAATTTCCCTCTCTTTCCTCCATGACAGTTTCACTGTGTGTGAAGACATACAGAGGGGCACAGAAGACTTTGGAAAACTTCTGTAGCTTTTCAGAAACACTGATTTACAGCTAATTTATTGAAAGCTTGTATGTGTAAGGGTTCTTCTTGCTTCTGTAGCTGACAGAGCAGCATCATTACTTGCCACCTGCTGAGATGCCTATCACAGATTGACTCAGACAATTGCTGTTTACCACTGTCTGGGATTAAGACAGATTCACAACAAGTATTATAATATAGCTCTTGTCAGACAAACTTGATTCATTATTCCTTTCAAATGCACTAAAGAATTAGTGGAAGAAAGGAATGGGACAGCATAATAATTCCTGATTTCAATGTCAAGAAAGCTTACTTGTAAAATTAATTCAAATTGATTTGGAGTGGAAGTAGGAAGCAGTGGTAAAGATGATGATCAGTCTTATTGAGATGAGGGGAAGGGCATAGGGATCACTGCAGAGATAACATGAGTTTTTCAGAAATAACAGAAAAAAAGAGTTACATGCTCAAGTCCTAGTAAATGCCATAGGGAATTTGAGATTTCTTTGTGCCTTCAAAGATCTCTTTCATATGTTTTGCTTGCCATCTTCTCAAAGCTAAAGTAAATGGAATGTTCATGAAATTCGATTTTAAAAAAAAGGACTCAAAAGTATTTAGAAACATAGAGAAAAGTAAAATATGAATGAACATTTGAATAAAGCAGCCTGGTTAGAAATAATTGAAAATCTGGGCTGCATATTTCCAAGAAAAAGCAATGGGGGGAAAAATGAAAGAAAAAAGGTGACATAATTTGCAATATAAAAGCAATTAATAATTCTATATATGGAAACACCTGACCACATTGCAGGAAAGGAATAATCTTTTTTCCCTACCTCTGTCCTTCCATTACTGACCAAAACTAGAATATGTGCATCCTCTTTCCCAAAATACTCTTGAACAGTTGGAAGAAGCTCAAGAAGAGTCATGAGACATATTTGAAACAACAGTCCTTAAATTGCCACGGAAGCTTCGGGTAACTGTCCACATGAATTTAGTGACTTAAGTGACAAAAACAGAAGTCAAGCCTACCTTTCCATCAGAGAGCAAGAAGGCACTCTTAAATTTTTCCATGAGGACATTCAGGACTGGCATTATAAAACCTGTGAAAGAGCAACTTTTTTCCTGAAGACTGGACTTAGTTCTGCAAGATGGTGAAAGCAATCTTGCCCTTGCCAAAGGATACACAAGGGCCCCTCATCCCTCCCATACAGAGACTGAAGCATCATGTGACATGTCCTGCAGGGGCTGGGTCTTTTAATCCTTTGGGATGCCTCCAAATCCACAGTGGAATGGAGGACTACTCTTACCCCTATTTTCTTTAAGCTCATTTCTTGACTGTGTGACAGGCGTTCAATCATTCAGCAGTCACCTAAACTGCTCGTGTCAGAAGCTTACTAATGTAATTTAAATCAGGGATAGGTATAAATCAGAACAATTCAGGGCCACACTGTCAGTGACTATTTTGTGCTGCATTGAATCAAATGCTACCTTCAACAGAAATGACACCATATGAAACACACAATTCACCTAAATAGGTAGAGAAACAGGGAATAAAGCTTTTAAGGGTCATTGATTGATAGTTTTCACAATTCCTTCTAGGACAAACTAGCGATCCAGTAGGGATGAAAAATATTCTATCAGGTGTTGCCTGCTCTCAAAACTTTACATTTACTATGTACAATATATATTTATGAAGACAACAATCTTTCAGTAATATATAAGGAGAAATCTAAGTTTCTCCATTATCAATTGATTGATGTTAAAATAATGAATTGCATGCATGCTGAGCAGATAAGAGGTAAGTGATAGTATTTCAGAATTAAATGTTGCTTTGGAATCTGGAAAGATTATTTATTGCATATTTATAATTTCCATTCTTTTTATGTAAATTTAATTTACTTCTTGTTACTGGTACTCATCTGTTCTGGGGTAACTGCTTGCTAAAAATTACACTGCACTGTAATTGAAACACCTAACATGCTTGCTGCTAGGACTTCATCTAATATGTCTATGAAGGATTATATGAACTAGGGTCTTAGAACGAATTCCATCAAGCTATTTCTATATTTCCCTTTTATGTATATAAAATAACATAAAGTAACATTAACATGGTGAAGAAACAGACATTTCAATAGACAATGCCACATAGGGCCATGGATATTCCCACTATATCCATCTGGTCAATTACTGTTTTTCGTAATTCCTTTTCCTTATTACCTGAGGCAAAGAGATGGCCCAGTAAGAACAGGAAGAGTCCTTATGGGAGGAGAAAATTCTCAAATACTTTTTTTGTTATATTCATCACTAACTGTATTGATTCCATTTGTGCTTTTCCCCAGTGTGCCTTACACAACCTAATTGCCTGCAGCTGAGGATTGCCAGGGTGCCAGGCTCCAAACAGATGGGAACACAGTCGGAGCTGTTTCTCTTCTGGGCACCATTTGTACTCTCTTTTCTCAGCACCCCACTTCATGCTGTCACAAGACCAATTTCAAAGAAGGAAGACTTTGCTAAAGGAGGAGAGATTGCCATCTTCTGCTATGGTTCTACACATCAGAATACTGGGATTTGGTCCCACTGAATGGCTGTTTTCTGTGCGAACAGTAATAATCCACCAGAATAAAACAAGAATCCCACTTCAGATAGTGATGTAAGGTGTTCTGGTATGAAGGCAAGTACCCACTATAGCAGCCTGCAACAAGCTATATATCCCCATGAATGAGTGGATGGTGTGAGGAAAAGCTCTCCCAGCTTTTACCTGCACCTGCCTTGTGCAGCCCAGCACCACCATCTCTGAACTGGGATGTCCAGTTTAGCTGCAGTACCATCACACAGCAGGTGTAGGTGGCCAAAGAACACTGACAGCAGCAGTGGTTCATTAATCAGTGAAAAATGACTTTGTGGCTTGTTTCAATGGAGGACTGGTCTTTGCTGAAGGAATGTGCCACCTGACAGTCTGAAACAAATCACAAGTTGCAGGGCAATGTGACTGTGCCTTCCAGCTTGTGCTTTATGGCATCGTCTTGGTAGCAGTGCTGAAGTTATTCGAACCAGTAACACTGCCAGTGTGTAGAGCTTCCCTCACCAGTTTCCAGTGTAGTCTAGTCTCTTCTGAATTTGAATATGTGTCTTCAGGCAAGGAATAGATAAGCTCTCAAATAAAAGTGACTGTGAAGTCCATGGTAACAATGAAAAAGAGAGGGGCAGAGTGGAAAACATCAAGCAGGATGAAAACCTCTTCTAGATAACAGATCCTGGAAAATGAGAAACTACTTGCTTGCCTCTAATATATTAGCTGAAGTAATGTGTGAATGTTATTTTTATGATGAGCCACATGAGTGGTGCAATCCTGCAGAAACCTGAAGATTTCTTGATAAATTCTGAGCATCCCAAAGAGCCTGGTTCAGTTCATGAGTCACTTGTAAAAGGAACTCAATATTGCCCTCTTGTTACTAATTTGGGTTTTCCACCTCCAGTAGGAAGTATATTTTTAAATATCATTACTTGAACAAAGACAACATTAGCAAGTCAAACTATATTGTGTAAGAACCATTTTTTTACAGGAGACCATAAAATTATGCATTTTATGCAATTTATCATATTGTATTAATTCAAAGGAAATCAAAGTGAATTCTAAAATTCTATTTTAGAATTCATTTCAATTATTCTAATACTTAAGCATTTTTGTTAATGCAATAATCCTTCAGTAATAGACTAGTCAAGCATGTCATTCTGAGCTTTGTTCACACCTTTTCAAGGGTAATCATCACTGTATGGCAAAACTATCTCTAGTCCCCATCATTCAGTTAGAACAATAACTGGTGTATGTAACATCTATGATGTTACACTTCTTGATTCACTCGCTTATCTAGTGAATAAATATGAACAACAATAACTATTCTAATCATATTCTAATTCATTACTCTCATGAAGTATTAGCTTAAATGGGAGATTACTTATAAAGGAAGATTTTATTTTTATCTGTTTCAAATTTTAATCTAGACTATATCTTTCCGTATTTCTGAACATGTCAAATATTAAGAATTAAGCTCATGGGAAAAACATAATGGGATATATATTCCATGTTGAATTCTCATTAAGACCATAATGTAAGGAATTGTGTTGATTTAGAAAGAAAATCTGCAGAAGCAAGAACTCTATTGCTTTCCTTCCAGAAATGTCCTTGCTGAATTTACATGTTAAATTACTTCTTTGTATGTTTTCCTTATTTAAATTTAAAAATAAATTTTATCAAAGCAATTATCACTTAAACCTACCACTAAATTGTTCACTGAAACCTAGCTAGTCTTTAATTATACTGAACCAAATTCGCACCCATCTTTGAAAAGGATGGAAATGAGGACCCTAAGAACTACTGACCTGTCAGCCTCACCTGTGTATCTGGGAAGATCATGGAACAGATCCTCTTAAAAGCTGTATTATGGCAGACAGCCAGCACAGCTTCACCAAGGAAAAGTCCTGCCTGACAATCCAGTGGTCTTCTATGATGGAGTGACTGCATCAGTGGACAGGGAAGAGCTACAGAATTATCTGTACTTATGTAAGGCCTTTGACACAATCCCCACAACGTCCTCCCCTCTGACCTGGAGAGACACAGATATGATAATTAGAAAATACAAGATTATAAGAAAGATGCAGACAAACATTTAGTAGGGCCTGTTGTGAAAGGAAAAGGCTTAATGGTTTTAAACTAAGAAGATAGATTCTGACTAGTTATGAGTAAGATATTTCTTATGATGAGAGTGGTGAGACTCCGGAAGAGGTTTCCCAGCAACCTGATTTAGTTGAAGATGTCTGTGATCATTGCAGGAGGGTTGGACTAGATGACCTTTGAAAGGTTCCTTCCAACCCAAATTATTATTATAATTGAGGATTTACCAATATCAGTATTTGGATTTTTGTTGGTTATTTTGTTTTGTTTTGTTTTGGTTTTTTGTTTTTTTTTTCAGAAGAACATTATCTTCATAAGCTTCAAACAGAGTGGATATTTAATGTGCTGACTGCATCTGCTAAAACCCAATAAAAGGCACAGATTCCCATGGTAGACTATTCCAGTGTGTAATAAAGTGAATAGCTGAAAAGAAGAGAATAAGAAGACTAAAATAAAAAGAATGAAAAAATCTTATTTCTAAAATGAAACAAGAAAAAGTAGCTATCATGGGAACATAAGAAGAATGTAAGACAATACAAAACAATCCAAGTGCTTCTAATTTACAATTCTCTCGTAACACCTGGGAGCTTCCAACCAACCCTAGCCATCTCAACATCCACAAAATCCCATTCCACTGAATGTCTCAGCTTGTGTTCTCCCTAATTGTCTGAAAACTGTATAATAATAACTATATAGATAGGGTTGGAGCTCTACCTGGGTGAACTGGATGAAAAGTGTGACAGGAATTAGAGAATACAACTGAGGGATTCTCATGGCCTGTGGTTCCTCCCCTCTCTCTGACCACAACACATTAGAATTTTTCACTCTGAATGAAGGACAGTGTACACTGTCTAATTCCAAAATCAAATCACTTTGTCTTAAGATGCTACTGTGGTTACCAAGTAGCAGTAATGTCATTCATCTGCCACATCACTCACATGCCTCATGAACACATGGAAAGTGATTAAGGTTATCAAAAATCTCACAGTACTCATATATGAAAAATACATATCAACATAGTACTCTGTTCTCCTCAAGAATGAATCAATATGTTTTGAGAAATTTTAGGCAGTATAATAAAAGAAAAAAAAAAAGCTCCTAAAAATATTTATATACTGACAAAACCAATAGACAGATCAAAAAATCACCTAAGCATTCCTCAGGCAGTTACTTCCTGGAATACTGAGAATAACTAGGAAGGCAAAACAAGCCTTCAAATTCAACCAGGTTTACTAGGAATGTTCAAGATGCTGTCTGCATCTAAAATGTATAATCCCAGGTGGAAAAAAGATCTCAGTATTAGGGTAATTTTGGAGTAAGTAAAACTAGAACTGTATTCCCTGGAGGATAAGTGATGATTAAACAGTTGGAAGTTTCATCAGGTAAAGAATAGGAAGATTAGAAAAGATAGAAAGTAAATGCTAAAGTTTTCTAAGAAGCATTAAACTTTCAAAGGAAAGAATGAGTCTTTTGGACCAGGAAGAAGCAAGGAAGGAACATAAAGGCAAACCTGAGATGCCAAATGATCTCATACTGTCTGTATCAGTTCTGACTAGACTTATCCCAGGTATGGTCCTTCAAGCTATTGAAATGTAGTCAAAATATGCTGAAGCCAACTAACTATCTGAATAGGAGAAAATCTAGCTCTAGATAGGTTAAGGAAAGAATTGGTGAATGAAATTGCTTCTAAAAAACTCTTAGAAGTTTTTGAAAGTGGCCTTTTAGAGGACTAAAAAGTAATACAGGTATCAGGATTAACCCTGGAAATTAGAATACAAGAAGTCCTCTTTACTTTAGCTAAAACCATTTAAAAACCATAAACCATTTTAGCTAAACCATTTAAAATTACCATAAGATGTAAAACATCTCTTCTGACACAAGTGTGCAGTTAGTGCTATAGAACATGTATGGAGATTAACCCTTCTAAATGTGGATGTGTATATTTGTGTGCTCACAGTAATAATTTGAAATCTGTAAGAACTCAGCAGCTCTTTTGTGAACTCCAGCAGTCCTTACCCATTTCAGCTGTGGCTGTCTGAACCACAGTTGTCTTTTTGTTGTTCCTGTAATGAGAAAGGGATTTATTTTCCTGTATCTGAGCTGAGATAACAGGTTTGCCATACAGAGCTGACTATTCACAGAAACTTTTCATTTGTAAATGTAGAACACACACTCTGCTGTAGTCTTTTAAATTTTCTATTTCTAAGCTGATTTTTGTGAACTTGTCAAACTGGAACTGCTTTCCGCTCTGCTAGTAAAACCACTCAATTTTTTAGTTTATCCTGTGCTGCTTCTTAGCATAACTCTCTTTCTCTAAGGGTCTGTATGGCAGTTCCAATTAAACTGCACTACCGTAAATATTTTTTCCCACTCTTGAAATGTTTTTTTTTTTTTTTTTATTTCCAGCAGACTAGTTACGAAAATATTGAACAAAAAGTAAAAACTTGCTTGATTCTATTTAAAAAGGAGAGGCAAAAACAACAGCCAAGAAAATCTACTAGATGGTTCTTTTAATAAATACATTAAAGTCTCTTTTATTTTCCTCCAATTTTAGCGACTAACATAACAAAAACTTTCAGACCATCAAACCAGTTTTCACAATCTGCCATAAATTTGCATTTCACAGAAATAATCCTGACAAGCACTAATAGATGAACGTTGTTGGTGCAATAATAAAACAACATAAGGCATATATACACCATCCTTACATACAGAACACTGTACACACAAAAAAATCACAGATCCCGAACAAAGTAAATTCAATCCCTTAGACATTTTACGTTTATAGGCTTGGTATCAAACAAGTAATTCTCCAAGCAACAGACAACCTCTTGTTCTTGTGTGATTTATTTGTAATATTGTGCTCATGCAAAATAGGTATTTGATTTATTGCATTAACATTGAGAGAATGTTGGGAATTAGTTCCAAAACCAGTTCAATTGAATTTTAAACCCTGTTTGTCTTCACCCTTAGCAAGTCTGAGTCATTTTTAATGGTGACATAAAATGAGGTGTTAACTGATGATTGAGATTTTTATTTGTTACGTTCCAAAATAATAATGAAGCTCAACTGACTGTGGTTCAAAAACCATCTTTCTTGACCATGCAATTTTTTTTTTGTTATTATGAAATGGTTTAGATGAGACATCTTTTGCATTTTTAAAATTTCTATCTTTATATATATATATTTTTAAAGAAAAACATGTACTATCCAACATCCACTGTTCACAGAAAGAAATAAGCAGCAGGAATAGCTCTGGTGGCAGAGTCGGCCAGGAAGAGGACATCAGTAAGAGGCAATGTAGCAAACATCAAATGCCTCAGAGATACGTCAGGAAAGAGTTGATTACTATAACCCATATTTCTGTAAGAGTTCAGACTGCCAGGGACGTTTGCGCTCTGGAAAGTAATCTGGAATGTGGATTTTTTTAAAATCTTGAATACATCTTCTCATTTCTTCCTCAACACTCAGCTTTTCACACACCTTCTTTTTGGAAAGATTTGTTTCTCTGGACTTGCTAATGAGAGTTTGAAAGAGTTCACTGTTCCTGCGTTTGTCTGGTGCTGGCATCCACTGCACCGGGGCCTTCTTAGATGGACGATCCAATGTCAGGGTATTTGGCTGGTGGGCTGTGGATGGCTGAGTGCTGGTGGCATTTTCTTGAGGGGTGCTCGCTTCTGAGTGGCTGTCACAGCTTGAGGTGGACAACTCATTACAGGAAGTCCCACTTTCACTGCCCTTGTCCAAAACTTTGTCGTGCTTCCTTTCTTCATGGTCTTGTTTGGGGGAAACAGTTCGCTGGGGGGGCCCTAATATAAAGCAGGAGAAAAAAAGTGTTAAGCAAGCACTGCTTTACACATAAAACTGATCTGATACCATAAAGAAAAACACGATTCAGAGTCTCAGCTGGCAAAAGTTGGTGTCATTTCCTTGTAGGCAACAAAACTATACCCAACTGGTACACAAATTGAAGGTCTGCTCCTCAAAATTCTCACTCCTAAAAATGTTTACAGCAAGAATAACTTCACTGCCTGCATCAGAATCCAGGTAACGAAGCATGCACGATGCTCACAAATTAGCTGCACTGGAAATCCTTGCACACAAGTTTAAATGAACTAGTTTCCTATTACACTGCAAGAAGTTTATTGTGATAAATTAGATTTGGTTGTATAAGGGAAATACTACTGTACAATTTGCAAGCCCTTCACTTGAATAAAAATATTCCAAGGATTTTGATTTTAATTTTTTTTGGAAGCTCTTAATTCACCTTCCCTGAACAGTCTAAGTCTGCAGAAGGCCTAGACACAAAAAGGAGTATTAAACCTAGGATAACAGAGAGATCGCTCACTGCTGACAGAGGCTTTAAGATTTTGGGTTTTTTTATCCTATAATGATTTCACTGCACTTCTTACTGTCAGTTGTTACCCAGACTTGGTGCAATCTCAGAATTCAGCTGTACACCTCCTGCTGCACAGGCTGGCAGGGAAAAGGAGGTTATGAAGTTAACGGGTGAACAGGCACTCAGCCATGGCAGGGGGAGTGGCCCACCAGCCTCTTGGCAGGCACTGCTCAGCAATTCACATGCCTGAAAATCAGATCTAGGCTCTTATTCCCTCCATATATCATTTTTGCTTTGAAGTCTTATGCAGAATATGATTGTGAAAATTAAGTGGCAGCCACTAAATCTGTACAAGCATTTTCAGTTTTGAAGACTTATTTCAAAATTCCAGCTGCGAAGTGAAATGATGCTATGCTGACATCATATAAATGTCACAATCTTAATTTAGGACACTACCTAAAGATGACAGAAATATCTACGGAGTTTAAGGAGTGTTGGACGGGACCAAAGAGAAAAATTTCAAAGATGTTTAAGGATCTAAATGAAAACATAGAGTGGGGATTTAGTGGCAGTTGTGTGTTTGCTACAAATCCTAAAAGTGTCCAAACAGGTTGGGTATCTAAATATCTTATGAAAACTAGATTATCCCTACAGTATCCCTACAGACACCACCAGCATCGGTTAACTGCCATTGCCAGTACCAAAACTCAGTTGACAGTTCTACCTTGGGTCACTGGGACAGAGTTGCAAGATTTTTGATTCACTTAGCATTTTGTTGTTCAGAATTACAAATTAGAAATGCAATTACAATTACAAAAAGTGCAGAAGCAATATGACCACCCCAGTGGTCTTTTTGACAATGCAGTTTTGTGACTCAAAGGAACCTAACAAGATTGCAGTATTTTATATGAGATGGGTGTGGGGAAAACAAAACAAAGCAATACACAAAGGAAAAGAAAGATTAGTCTAACAATAGCAGCATTCAACAACCTGCTTTTCTTTTGTTTTAGCCAGCATCCCGATATGCTGTGTCCCATTTCTGTGTCAGAAACCCATGAACAATCAAGAGCCAAAGAGAGACAACAATACTACAGGGTTTGTACTTAGATTACGCAGAGTGAAAAACAGAAGCAATTTTCTACTTCATTATATTTAACCCAAGGCTGCACCAATTTCTCTCCTCTTTCTCTTTCAGAAGTTTGATCACCTTCTTAAATAGATTTACATGCCTTCCTTCTAATGTTGTATCTAGCATTTCATTTCATAACTCAAACGATTATATGAATATGCTAAATTGAGAGTCAGCTGGCATTATGGAACTACTCTGGCTTTGCAGCATGCAATTATCAAACGGAGTCATTAATCAGACAGTGATTTCAGTATTGTTACTCTGATTTTCAGTAACATGATTAACATCAATATCTAATCTAGTTTATAATCTTGGTTTCTTCAAATATAACAACACTTAGAAACTAGAGCTTTTTGTTTGCAGTACTCAGTAGTCTTCAAATCTCTTTCCTGCCCATTTCTTTTACTGCATCTTAATCTATCAAGATGTTATTTCTTGTTGGTTGCTCTGTACTTAGTTCTTTATTGGTACTCCTTGCTTATCATGAACTCAAACCTGCAATGTACTAAGGATCTATTTCAGAAAAGCACATTGAAATACACCTTCAAGAATATAAAAAGATCCATTTCCTGCTATAAGATTATTCAGGAGCATGACAATAGGCAGGTATTTAAATGCTTTTTTGGATCACAGCCCTGAGGTTCAGTATCTTACAGCAGTGAGCTCCATATGCTCCACTGAATCACTGAAATTCGTAAGGACTTGAATTGAAACACAAGTTTCTCCCACACCTCTCCTTTTAAAAATTAACAAATCTTCCCTCACAAAGAAGTCATTATATGCCTATGCACTGCTTTTTCAGTAGTGTGTTATTAACAGAAGCAACAGTTCTGCTACAGGGGAGGTTTTCCTCACAGTATTTTTTGCTAAAACCCAATAGAATTTTAATATATATATAGAAGGATCTACAAAAGATTTGTTGAATTTTCAACATCAGGGATTATTGGATAAATTTAGCTACCTTTCTAATTCAAAAAACATATCGTTACTGCCCTTTCTGCTGCCACACTTTTCACTGTACCTCCTCAGCTATTCCAGGACAACACCAAAGACATTCAAGTAGTTCAGTCTACCTGAAACTACTTATTTTCCAGGAGTGCAGAATAGTTCTTAAAAACTCAGAGAAGGTATATTTGCTCCACTGTGCACATGGGATCATTTAGGCTGGAAAAAACCTTTAAGATCATCAAGTCTTACTCCTAACCTGACACTGCCAAGTCCACATGTAAGACAGTGCAAGGAAGTCAGGCTGGGAGAGTTAGGGTTGTTCAGCCTAGAGAACTGAGGCTTCTGGGGAGACCTTTTGCAGCCTTCCAATGCTAAAGGGTCTACAAGATAGAAGAGGAGATGCTTTTTAGTAGGGCCTGTTGCAATTTGACAAGGAATAATGATTTTAAACTAAAGAGGGTAAATGTAGACTAGATATAACAAAGGAAGTTTTTGCAGTGAGTGTGATGAGGCACTGGAACAGGTTGCCCAGAGAGAAGATGGATGCCCCATCCCAGGAAACATTTAAGGTCAGGCTGGACTCTGAGAAATTCAATGTAGTTGAAGATGTCCAACCTTCATTGCAGGTGGGGTTGGACTAGATGGCCTTTAAAGATCCCTTTCAACCCAAATAATTCTTTAGGATTCTCCTTTCTTCAGTCAAATGCCTGGTTTCCTGTATGCACAGGAATTCAGATGCATGAATTAATTTCCTCACTCAGCTACTTTATTCCTACAGTGTCTGAAAGATAATTTTTTAAATATAATTCAGTTTATTTTTACTGCAAAATGTAAAAAGTTGTGAACATATGTATAGACGGCAGCAGTCAGTTATTTTAGTAACTATTGTGTTGAAATGAATAATGGAAAATCATAGTCTGGAGTACAATGGTTATAACTGGATGCAAGACATGTAGATGAGTTGAAGCTGATATAAAAATGGTCATTTGGGAAAAAAACATAACCAACACTTCATATGCATTCAATATGCACCACCTCAATCAAGAAGTATGAAATCTGCTAGAAACATGCTATCTTTTACTGTTGTTTCAGAAAATATGCATAAAAGAAGTGAACTGATTTGAGTTTTATGGATTCCCTTGCTGGCACAATAAAATAAAACCTGTTTGTTGATTTAAGTAAAAACCTAAACCAATTAAAAAAAAAATCAAACTAACAAACCCAAAATCTTGAGTCTTTCTGTGATATAATTTTAGTAAAAAAAAAAAGTTGAGGGCATTTTATCTTCATACTTTCCTGTTTCTTCAAATATACTTAAAAACCCAAACTCAGCACTACTTGATACAGTCTATTGAAATAATGAAATAATCCAGTTAATTAAATCAGTTCATTTGAAATGATATAGCCATAAACAAAACTAACTCCTGCATAAGCAATAAATGTTTTGTAAATACTTTATATTTATTGAAGACCTTTAAGAACATTTTTTCTTTCAAGAATATCTTCAAAAAATTGCAGCAAAATTGTTATCAAAATTATGATGTAAAATAGTGAAACAGTAAATAAACTTCATTGTTCTAGCAGATTTTTAAAAAATGAAAATAGGACGGCAACAGGGTTTTAAACTTAAACTGGCATTGTATGGGATGGTTCAGGAACATAATAGCAATGAGAACAGAAGTTACTTTTATTTGTATCAGCAGAAGAAATTATATCTAATTCAATGATATTATTTGCAGTTTGATTCATAATTTTTGCATTATGTGACTTGTACATGACTTTGCTTAAAATGCAATATTTTCTCCATTGTTTCACATAGTGAAAAGTCCTTATTTTTAGAGGCTACACAGGACCTTTAGTCTGGAACACAGATATATTAAACCCCTGAATAAATGTCTCCTCCACCTCCTCTCTCAAAATTATGTTATGCACACAGAGAATATAAAATGAAACCTATTGTGTTTTATGATTTAATCTTTAGAATCTAAATAAAATTAACTATAATTAATATACAATTAAAGAAAAGAATACTTGTCTAATCTCACATTGATGACTTACTCATCTAATATATCTGGGTTTTTTATTACCTTTCACCAAGACTGGAAGTATTACACTACACTGAAAGCTTAGAGAGAAGTCACCTGTGAAATCTGATGACAGATTATGGCTACTGTGGGAACACTTTCATTACCATAAGTTTGAGTACTTAATGTCACACTTCAATGGTAAATGATTACCTTTTATGTCTAATTTCACTTTATTTATAAAAAAGATTACTTTTAAGAGCTCTGAAAGGATAACTCTAAACCCCTGACATTTTCAGTGGCATATTAATAGTATTTCCAATTTCAGAAGAAAATCCTGCTCAGCTCAACACATGAATTCACTTCAAGACCTGCACAGGACTCAGCTGGACTCTTACCATTAGACTTGTAGGTTAAAACTGTACCTTTATGGCCAGCAAATTTACAAGGTGCTTTCTGACTACTGCACTCTGTCCTATTTATCAAAAATCAAAGCTAAATCCACTCCTTGGACCTAGCAGTAAGAGTTTATGTGGGTTTAACTCCATACAGTTTGTCAAGAAAACTTCACTACTAAGTTTAGTTATCACAGTTTACATTTAACTTAGTTCTGGAGGATGAGGGACAAGGGAGGAAGGAAGGCCATGTCCCATTGAATGTCTATTTTAAGGCTAATATGCAGGCCTACATATGAATTAAGGGCTGTGCAGTGCTTGGCTGTCCCTCTGACCATGGATGAACTTCATCCATTATGAACATATTAAACAAAACATACTAATAACTGAATATATAGTGTGAGAAATACCTAAGTGCTCTTGACAAGCTCTGCTCTAGACAGCTTGCACTTATGGGAAAAACTGAAGAGCTCAGCATAGAAATTTTCATGGAATAAAATTCTGTGTAGGAGTCCTTATGCTGTGTGGCATCAAATTGCTTCAAGTAAAAAAGCATTCAGTTTCCAAAGTGAGTTTCATCTGGTACAAAATTCCAAACCACTTCTTGAATTAAAGGCTTGATCTGAAGAATGCTTAGTATATAATAGCAAAGCATTTCTGCAAAAGGAGGATTAAAATTCAGCCTTTCCTATTTTCTTCCTCCTTTGAGGAGAGTGACGCATTGCTACGGATAGCCAAATGCTCACACTTTTGTGTTTTTTGACCCAAATGGGTTTGGCAATAGTCAATGCAAAGTAGAATAGCTTCAAAAAGCCTGAAAATCATGTCCCTTTCACTTTCAACTACTTCAGGGTAAAATATTCATTTGGAAGAAGTAAGTTAACTTCCCTCAGGCATAAGGGAGATTAGTATCTATAAGGCTTTGACTTACTACTGTGCTAAGTTCTTGGGTAAAAGGCCAGCACTGCTGACATATCAACTTCAGTACTTTGAGCAGAACCTGTAATTTATGTGATTTAAGAAAGCCAAGCATGTTGGCTGGCAAACGAGACTGCCACAGAGAGGCTTGTGAATCTCAGCAGGGCTTCTCTGTCATGAAGAATAGTACTTAGGTTACTCATACTTTATCAAAACAGTTTTGTAAACATGCCCTATGTTCTGGCAAAAATTCAAATCCCTGTCTACAGGGCATGTAAATTGGTTTGGCTTCACTGATAAGAGGATTCTGACCAATGAGTCCAAAACTGCAAAAATTTTTAAGAAAGTTTGAGACATAACTGTTGGTCCCATTTAACTCAAAGACAACATACTCTGTGCGCTTAAATTAAACAAAATTAATAAAAAAAAAAAAGCCTGTTCATTCTAGTGTGAACGAAAAAAAAAGACCTTATTAGAAAAACAATTTAATGGAGAAAATAAGGTGAAAAAATACTGTCTCTTCTTAAAGAAAAAAACCAAAGAATTATTTGTATAACTTTTCTGTACTTTATTTAGACAGCATATTTTTATTGGCCTCCCGAGACAATTCATCTTTAGATGAAATGAGGAAAAATTACTGCAGATAGAACTTTTGTCCAAACGTTTGAGCAAAAACATATGAATATTATGTTCTAAAGAAAACTTCACCACAGACTTAATTATCAATTTTGATAGAATATAGAACCCATAAAAATAAAGAAATTATGAGCAAATTAAAAAGAAATCATAATGATTATAAGTGATGAAGGCAAAATATACTCCTTGATTACTTGGAACTGATTTACTACATTCAGAATTTAATAGGACATGCAAATTATCCCACAATATTTCCTGTTTTCTACAAGCCCATGATGCATCTCACATGCTTTGATTTCAACACAAAATTTCAGTGTGAACTGTACACCAAAGTCTTCTTGGTAATGTTTTGTTTAAGATTTTTAGGAGTGTTTATTTTCTATTCCATGGATATTTCAATAGGAAGAATATGTCTGTGATTGCACTCTTGATGAAGCTTCTTATTTAAATCTCCTTACCTGCCATGGAAAGATAAAAAGACACTGTGTAATGACAGCATCTGTGCTGGGCATAGCTCCCACAGGGGAAATTACCCTTTAATAGTGTTAAGCTTGAAGGTGTGTGAATGGTTATGTGGTACTTGAAGTGAATGAACCAATTCATCTTTCAGATTAGGGCCACATGCCTCTAAGTGATAAGTGTTTTGTCTCAAAAGAAAAAAAAAAAAACATAAAAATATTTTACTGTCACATTTACTACCACCTGATGTTAAACTAACTTCTAGAAAGGGTGCAGTAGAATGAGTGAAATAAATCAATGAGAAAAATTTCTTTGCTTCTTTCCAGTCAAACTTTATTTTACATATTATCATTATTCATGACATAGACTAATTAATATATAGAGAGGGAACTATTTTTGTTATATGGAATGACAGAATAATGAATAATAAATCCTCTGCGCCCAGCTTGAATTCACTAGATATTTCACCTGAATCTTGTTTTGAACAAATAAGCTACCCACATTCTTCCATTTGTTACTTTTCCAGCTCGGTTTTGTGCTAGGCCAAACAGTACTTAAATAGGAGAGAGACAGGGAAATTCTGACATAGGGAATTTGTTGCATTCCAGTAAAGAGACCACAGTTTTTTATTAAATACATTAATCTGAAAATTCTGAAATCATTCTGCAAAGTGTCTTTTCTAGGCAGATAATAAGATGACAAGAAAGACCACTGGTTTTCATATCCAACTGCAAACAGAGTCCCAACATTGAAGACGATATTTTTATTTGGGAAGTTAGAGATGGCTATGACATTAATGCACTGCTCGACATACAACAAGAAAATGAAAAGTTTGGAATAGGAAAGTTTGGAATAGATAAGACAAGCTGAATCTGTAGCAAAAGATTCCAAGTCAGGAAACCACCAATACTGCCAATATCCACCCACTAAGTATTATGCATGACAGATTTAGCCATTTCTGGATTTTATCACTAGGTCAATATTTTTCAGCCAAAGATGTCAAACCTCCTGTTTACCCTTGAAGAAAGGACTGTTTAGCAAACAGATTGCACAATCTTCTGCAAAATCCTAGAAGCAAAATTAAAAAGTCTATCCCAGTTAAAGGAATATTATGAAGTCACCTGCCAATTTCCTAGCAGGCAACACAGATTTCCAGAGTCAACCAGATGGTTCACATTTTCCATGTTACCTCCTGGGTAAATCATGACATTCTTCAGGAGCGGTCATGTGCTGTACCACTCTCCATTAACAGCAGAGTAATAGCAATAAAATACAAATACTATACTAGCAGCAGTATGACTGAGTGATTTGGCTATTTTAGAATGAAAGTAATTTGATGTAAAAGTATTTGACATGTAGAATGGTTGATTTTTTTTCTCTCTCCACCTATAAAAATATTTTTCCCTTGCCCAAAATCTGAAAATATAGGTACTTAAAATAATTTTGATGCTTGAAGGATAATCTCAGAAATTAATGCATTGGTATAGACGACAAATGAGTACATCCTTTATAAAAAAGCATACTTCTTTCATAGCTTTACTTGTTACAGTGAATAGGCCCAATTGCTTTATTTCAGTAACAACTTGGCAAGTTTTGGCAGATGTGCTTGTCATTCATTTACAATCTAGTCAGTTAATGTTCAGCTCTGATCTTGTATTTTTTGACTCATTATTTTTGACTGGTTTTCAGTAAAGAACTAAAATATTTTGTTCTGACCATGAGTAATGCTTATTAGTTACCTTTTATATACAGTATTATCCCTAAAATAAATAGCTAATTGATATTAAATGCCACCAAATTATAAATTTGGCCTTTGAAAGTCAGTTAGACTTATCTAGTGATATTCTCAATACACCACAAAAAGGAGTTAGGGGAATGATCAAACGCAGGATATTTGATTGTGTTGCTCTTTCCTTAACTAGTGCTGGGAGAAGGTTTAATTCATTAATGCTGATCACTGGAAGAGTTCCAAGACACAGACCCATCTTCCAGCTTCTACTTTAGCCCTTGTACTAAAAGCAGAGGTACCTTCTTTCTCTTTCAACACCTAGGATACTGGACACTACCAGAGAATCTCAGTGTCAAGAATGTTCAGTGTTTTTAAGCTGCTCTTTCTTAACCATTTTCTTCACCTTAGATGCAGGCTTAAGTTACAAAAAGGAAAAAAAAAAAAAAAAAAGATTAAAAGCTGACAGCATACTTGCTAAAGCTCCAAAATGGCAGAAGTGACAAAAAGAAAGACAATCACTCCACATTACAGAAACACATCCCAAATGCATCTCCCCCCTATGACTCACAGGACAAACTATAAATGACTGCTTAACCTCTGGGTTTGGATTCTCAGTTCTATTTCCTATTCTATTTGGTATCCTCAGTTAACAGAGAAAGTATCTGTTGACCTTGGGAGGGATACTGACTTCTATATCCCTGTTTATCCCTGATATAGGCTCCCCATTCCCTGGGGGTCCCTCTGAGGTTGCCCAGTATTATAATTTCCCTTTCTCACCTTCCCCTTTCTTCTAAGAACATATTTATCTGCTGGTCAATCAGGCATTTCAGTCTGTAGTCAACCACATTACTGGCTGCTGCATTCTGCTTTGTAAATATTAATATTGGTTGGGCATCTGCTCAAGTGTGAAATAGTCTTTTAGCCACCAGGTCTGTGTTTGGCAAAGCCCTTATCAGACTTCTAAGCAATGTGAAGCTGAATCTCTTTCCACTCAGATAAGCAACACTCTTCTTTGAGCCACTCACATTTCTTTTTTCCTAAATTCATTTTAAATTCTCAGCTGTCAGATGTGGCTCCCTATGTGGCCATATAAATGCTTGTGCCAGAACAACAGGCACCGGAGGGAGGATGGGAAAGCGTACTGATGGGAAAGGACTGCACCTCTCAGTGATGGCTTATGGCAATTTGAAACATGCATGAAGCAGTGACTTACCTTCTTCAGACACACACACACACACGTTAAATATATTGACTTTATAATGCCCCCAACAAATACAGTTTACTCTCAATAAAAGTATATATGGAATGTAAAAAATGCCAGCTCAAATATGGTCCACCAGTCAGAAACATATTTCAGTGGAACTTCAGGGATTCAGTCATGTCCAAAATCACTGCTTCTCTTAGAAGCTACAGCATGAGTTAAAGCAGAGGGAGAGTGACCAACACAAAGTTTCAGGAGTATTTGCTTTGACAGGTTCTTTGAAGGAAAGTTTATTCATAAGTTATTGGTACAAACTCTCCTCTTTGGGGATTGTCAGTGGCCTCAGATACTTTGTTCTAACAGTATGAGTAAGAGAGAAAAACAATAAAAAAGACATGATCAACCATCATGTTTGTGGCTTGTTTCCTCATTCAATTTCAGATACTACACTAATACCGCAGTACTAGTAGTACTGTTTTTCTGAGTATCATATCACATAACTTTTCTGCATCAATTACACTGTCGATTTAAAAAAATAGGAAATCTTCATTTCTTCCCTCTAGCTCTTTCAATTTTCTTTTTTGTCTTTCCTTCTGGCATGCAAAATAAATTAATGTGACTTCAGAGGATGTGTATAAGACATGGCAGTAGGAAGCTGTCAAAATACCATGCACCGGCTTTGGCCTTAGAAAAGGTCTTATGTTAAAGAAATATTTCAGACATCAGCCACCTTTAGTGGCTGATACAGAGTGGTAACAGGCAAGTGCAAAACAATGGGAAATGCAAACTCAGTAACGTTTCATTACCAAGAACTAGCAGTGAATATATGAACTGGGCAAAAATCCACAGTGAATTACCCTACGGGTTGAAGCATTTAAGACCAAAGCAATTCAGAATATACTCAAGATCATATTTGTCTTGTTTATGCCCTTCCTTGCCAGTCCCTGCAATAACAGAAAGTTATCAACCTGCAACAATTCTGTGAAAAGACCAGAAATGTTTGCTGAAAGCTTTCCTTAAGTAACAGTGTTGGTCATCAGTGAGGTCCTTCTCACTTCAGTGTACGCAGCATGAAGCATATTTGAGATTTACATTTCAACTATAGCAGTGCCATTCACCTATTTTATCATTGAGGTCCAGTACATGAAAAATAAAGTAACACAAAATTATATGTGTGGGGCATTCCATCCTAAACCATGTAAACACATTCCAATGATAACAACTCACTTTTTTTAGATCCAAATTCCTAGATCATCCTAATGGAATAATTCAAAGTATTCATTCAAAGCTACAGAAAATATGAATATACATGCAAAAAACAACAAAATTACTTATAGGGTATATATTTAAGTGAAAAAAAATTACTCAATATGTAAGGGATAATGAATTCATTTTGCACAGAACACCTATTTTTTCCTCTGCAAAAAACAAAATAGTTTGTAAATAATTTGCATGTTAAAGTATTATATATGCATATGAACAAAGTATTATGACTATATAAAATAAGCCCACAAACAGATAAAATACCCTAGAGGCTGAATTCATTACATGAATTTTTCTTGGGAAACAGTGAAACAACACAGCCAACCCAACTGAAATCTGTTTGTGATGACAGCTGAGGTGGTACTTCTTTTCTGTCATCATCCAGAGGTGACAAAAAAGACCAGTGTATGTGCCTTAGGACTGGCAGGGGAGAACAATGTAACTTCAGTGACTCAGATTTCCAAGTGCAATCTGTACAGTGATAAATCAGGGAAAGGCATATCTGAGCCCTACTCATTTTTAGTATTCCTCAGAAAGGAACCCAAGATCAAAATACTCCTCTCTTGCTATATTCACTGGCCTCAGTCTTCCTGTAGTGTAATATTTTTCTTCCTACAGACTTGTTTTTCTTCTATTTTGATTTCCTTGTAAGCTAAAATAATTTAACCAGGCTTTACCAATGATAGTGTATCTTTCCTATTCAGCTGTACATTAAGCTTTCAAATTCAAGGCAGTTACCCTGAACAAATTGGTTTTCTTGCCTGAAAATGTAATTTTCTTTTGCTTTTCAATGCCAATATTAAAGTCAGGATTCTTCTGTCTCACTTCCTGAGTTTCTCAACCTGTAAAATGTAAGTTGTCCCTTATGTAAAAAGCTTCAAGACCTGCAGCTGAAAATACTAAATGACAACTGGATACTAATAATTCATTAAATTAAATTGTGCTGGTTTCTTACAAAATAAATTCCAAATTTATTTTAGGGTTATAGATTAAAGTACAGCTGGACCAAGAGAAATTAAAATCCAAACCATAAACTAGTTAACAGTTTTACCTCATGTGACTGTAGAAGTGGTCCCCTTTATATTTTTACTACTATTTCTGGTCTGCTGATGTGTGTAGTATGTCACAGCATTACTGTGGATTGACAAATTTAGGAGAGCAAAGGAAGTCAAAATCCTTAGTAGAAAAGATGAATGAAAGCCCAGGGATTATGAGTCTGGTTCTCCAGGATGCTTATGATTGACTTTGTCTGATTTTCACTCTACAGTCAAAAGTTTATTAAATTCTCCCTTCCAATTTTTTTTTAATTAGACTTAAAAAGTGTAAACAAATGTTGATAAAAGGAAGAAAGATATGCTGATATAGAGTCCTACATTCTTCTCACAAGATACTGTAACTTGCACATTTCAGGTCTAGCTTTTGTCTCATGCTTAGTGTGCACAAAGGGCAGAGATTTAGAGCTGTGTGTATTCCAGGCAAGGTCACAGATGGGAGATTTGCACTGGCAGGGACTTTTAGTGATGGAAGAGAAACTTTTATACATCCTTTTATTTTCCCACACCCAAGCTTCAGGGATCAACAAGTGGGAGTGGTGCCTGCACTATGGTGCTATTCCATTGCTCTAGCTGGGTGTGGTTTTGCTAATTATACTAACATGAATTAAGAGGTACAATCTTGGCTATGAGTTCTGTTTCTTTAGTGAAATTCTTTAAACTGGATTTTATGAACCAGTCATGAAGTGCTTTCTGACACAAACACCACCAACTGTTCCTTGTATTAGAAGAAAGACCATTCTTCAGAGAAAACTTAATACATTTTTGATTGTAGTTTTCAACTTACTGTCAATGATATCGTTTATATTTTACACTCCTCGGTAGAAGTTCATAATAAGAAAAAAGAAAACACAATTGGGTTTTTTTAGTATTTAATCATAGTTGAGATACTGCATTTTTAAAAATATATTAGGGTCTAAAGGACAAGTGTTTTTTCTCTTTCTCTGGGTGGGTTTTGACTTCTGTCTTTTGTTTTAAATATATGTTTTTTCATTCCAGCAAGTGAAATGCTTGTATGTTTTATAAATAATGTAAAATAAATAGGGAAATCCATGTAAGTTAAAAGAAAAAAAAAATAGAAGTTATTTAATAACTTTAAACACTTTTGGAAATCATCTGTTTTTCTTCTTAAACTACCTTTATTTTTCTAGGAAAGAAATTAATGTAAATCTACGTACTTACAGTACTTCAACTTTTGATGAAACATATTTTTCACTGAAAAAATATTACAGCTTTTTTTTGTGAACACAACTAGTACTTTACATATATTTTCCACATCTTACATCACTTTACAGTAGTCTGTGACACAACTGAAACAATAATTCCACAGATCCCTTTTATGATATTTGTCTGAAGCTCTTTCAATGTCTTTATATGAAAGAATAGAAGGCAGAAAGGGACAAAAAATGGGAGTCATTTTAATGTGTATGATAAGGTAGTTAGAATAAGGGTATCTCTCAATTATGCAGCAGTATCTATGGTTAATACAGATGCAGTACTAGAAGTATAGATACAGAATTACATTTCTACTAATGGCAAAATATTATATTATATATCCATACTTATTTCCTCAGCAGGTAGAGGCAGCCAATATTTCAAAATCATCACCTCCTTTGCTTCCTACTGCTATTGCTGCACTCAATAAGATTTTCAGTTCTGCTATTCAGACCTTTCTTATAGTATGGCTCGGATTCTGAACACAGTTACACTGCTGTGAATCCAGCTTCATGCCAGCAGTGTTGCTAAAGATGCTCTGATCTCCATCATGCTCACACATAAGAAGACAAGTCAGGTTCTGTTGTCTCCTTTATTCTTCTACATTAACCTGAATATGTGCAAGACAGACATGCTCCTATATTCAACAGTGCTACAGCTGGACCTGGAGGTTCTCAGCTCCCTTTTAGCATCTGCTAAAACCTCTTGCTTTACAAAATCTTGGAAATGTTTTCATGGTCATCATAAAAAAACTCTGTTAGTATTACATTCTGTACTGGAAATATTGCAGTTTATTTTTATATAAATTTTTTATATATTTTGCAGTTTCTTTATTTAGATATGTTTTTAAAACATAGTTTTTAGAAAAGGATTCATCATTTTTAGATGATGAATTATTTTCTGCTTTGTGGAACAACCTCAGTAGGCAGTCCAGGCACAGACATATGGACAGCTAAAAGTCTGGAAACAGGGAAACTCCGCTAGAGATTGCAAGTGTTTCCAGAGTGAAGTGATAGCTGAGTTGAGTTTCTCAGGATGACATGCTGCACTTAGCTATCTAAGTTCAACCACATATGCCTAAATCTTCTCTTTTTGATGTGGATTTCAGTTTTACCTTAGCCAGAATACAGCTTAGAGATATTTGCCACTCTCCTGTCATGTAAGCAATGAAAAATTTCAAGGTTTAGCCTCCTCATGTTTCTTTGATAAAGACTTTACTAAGCACATCAAGCATTTCAGTTTAACGATAAAGTACAAGCAAAAGCTTACGGCTGGGAAGTGAATAACTGAAAGAGGTTTGGAAATCGTATATGCAGTAGCTGAGACAAAGCTAACAAAAATAGCACTGGATGAAATCCATAAAAAAATCCTTCTTTAACCAGTACATAAGTGTCCACAAGATTGTGCCATGCTCCTTTTCTGCCCTGCCTGCCTCTGCAGGTTCCTAATGTCACTGGGGGTGCCTGTCCAACCCTGCTTTGATGAACAACCATGTAGGAGAATGGCACCTGCTTCCTGCAAAGAGGTCCACTGCAGTGCTGACCACGAGGGTGGTGGGGCCAGACATCCTGCTTATGTTTGACACATGGCTCAATGTGTCAGAACAGTGTCACCCAAGGCAAGAGCCCTCAGGGAAGGGATGGGAGGTGACACTCTCTAAGGAGAAGCATCCATGCTGACCCTCAAGACATGCTGTAAACTTGCTTCCCACTCTCTTCTGCCCAGGGACACAAGCTAGACAATCATGTCAGTTATTGTTTCTACTTGAGCGTTTCTTCAGAAATAAATGAAACTCTTGCTTGTATCAAGGGACAGCCTGAGAATGGGCTCAGTTTATAGAGAAGCAAGTATTGTCTAATGTGCATGACTTCAAATGCAAGAAACGGTGATAGTCACTGAATGGCAGTCTGCAGCATTAAACTTACCCCCTCTCTGAGCAGCATGTCTTTTCAGGATTAACAATTTATGAAGTTAATGCACATGTAAGTATGCAGCTGTCCTTTTCTATTTTTAATAACCAAAAAGAAAATGTCACCAAGGAAAGGAGAAAAAAAGCTGTTTCTCAGATGGGACTGTACAGAAAATAGTGGCAGAGTTATTCTCTGTGCTGTAAAATGGCACTAACCATTTTTGTCACAGAACTTAAAAATACCAGATAGATGAAAATATTTAAACTCTCATCATTTTGCATTTATGTTATTATTGAAGTGTTCTTTGAAATAACTTATTTTAACTTAGATTGTAAAATGATTCCTACTGTATGTGTAGCTTTGTATAAAAAAAAATAAACAAAACTATTTGAGATATTTCACTATTTATATGCATTTTATTTCTATTTTACACATGACTTAATACAAGTAATGCCTTACTTTTCTGGGCATTTATGTATGAAGAATCAGTAAGTGCTTTGCAAAACTACATACACGAAGGAAAAACTTTCAGTGTTTAAATGCAGCAGTCCTCTGAGGAGGTTGATATGTAAACATGTATTTTTCTGCTTGCCATCAGTTTCTCGGACTTTGGTAATGGATGTGCTATAAATACTTCGATAGGAATAGAATCTGCAGCTGCATGAAAAGATGAATTTTGAGCAATAAATATTTTGCTAGGATATCAGTACAATTTCTCACTCATTTGAAAAGTATTGTAAAATTTGTGCAGTAATCATCTGCAAAAAGCCAGACAAGAGGAGGACTTATACAGGAATACAAAGGTGGCCACAGACTTGACTACATGGGAGGTGAAGATGAAAATTGAATTGCTGAACTAGAGAAAAGTGTTTTTTTTTGTTCAGAATCATATTTGAGATGAGTCTCATTTAATATCTGTAGTAATGACCTTTGCAAAGAAACATGCTGCAGAAATGTGGCGACACAAAGTTGTAAGATATTACAGAGGAAAAATCATGCTGAAGACCTAAATAATAAAAACAGGATGAAAGGTAATGATACAAAAATGCATCTTGGAAATTATCAATAAGAATTTCTTCTTTAAGTATCTGAGTGGAAAGAAAAGGAGAGCAAAGAATTGGTTGTGCTAATTGATCATAGCTCCCCTGAACAAAGTAATGCAGTCATTAAAGAAGAAGTTGTATGCAATTTCATAATATAACAAGTGAGGAATACCCAGAAGGAAAAACTGTACCGCTCTGCAAGGTACAGGTTAGACCTGACCCAGAATACTGTGTTTAATTATGGATTCTCACACTTATAAAAGACAATTAAAATTAAAGAAAGTGTTTCTAGCTTTTTTCCTCTTTTTTTAAATACTTTTTTTATTTGAAAGCCCAAAGGAAGAAAAAACAATGCAAACAGAAATGACAGTGTTTGTACAAACATAAGTTGTTTTTAACCAATTGTAAGTTCAGAAGCTTTCTAACAAGCCAGAACAACAAGGTTTTGCAGTTTGATAAGTTTATACACATGTGGTTGCTTGAGATAGTACAAATTCAGTAAATTTGGAATTGCCTTCCAGCCACATCTATGACGAAATCCCCAAATTAGCTACAGCTTTGGGCTGGATACCATAGATAATTTTCTTATAGGTACTTCTCAAAATCTTTTGATAAGTTAAGGTGAAAGAGAAGAATAAAATCAAAACCAGGTCTTCCTTGTATTGCTTGTGCTGTGGGCTGACAGATTTTCTTTCTGGGAGTTGCACACTTAGCAGCTTTGCAGCCCATGTCCACTCAGTACACCCAGTGAGAGCACCAGGCAGAAGCAATCTTTCCTCCCTTTGCCCAGCCTACATTGCTTACAGTGCAGTGCACCAACTTACCAGAAAATGAATGCAACCTGCTTTCTGTCATGACTCACAATGAAGCTGGTCAGTTATACAAAACCCAAAATCCTACATTCTTCCCAGAAAAACAAACAAACAAAAAAAAAAAAAACCCTACCAAGAAGGTCTACCCAGGAGTGTGCTCTACAGTTGGAAGTAGCACATGCACTGTATACATGCTGCTACAAACATGGTGATAAACAGCCAAACTCTCAGCAGAGCATGTGGAATCCAGACAGTGTTCCATTCTCACAAGACAGGGCTGCAAAATATTTTGGTTGCAGATGAGAATAATAATCCAAACCCAAAAATATTGCACAAACTTTATACTGGGAGGAGACAGATGAGACTATGTTAGAAGATCTGCGAGATTCAAACAAATTTTATCATCTATTTAGAACTATATATGCTGCTCTTATCTTTTGGAAACTGTCTTAACAACTCTGTTTATGTGTAATGATAGCAGGTCCACCTTTCGGTGAAACCCTGTCATCATAACTGGAGAGCATGTACCCAACATGCTGTTGATTTCATAAGACTTCATCACTTCCTCGGCTGTCAGTCTCAGCAATTGCAATGTTATGTTCCTTCCTCCTACACTGTAATTTCTTTAGCACAGGGCAGGCAGTGGAGCATGGTGTTTATGCTGCTATCTCCACTGCTGTTGTTACTTCATCGAATGCATCTGTGATACAAGTTGCTCAACCATTATGAGAATAATAATGTATTATGAAGCAGGCTACTTATTATGCTAGAATTATTCAGTAAAGGTATTTTTAATGAATATTTAATTTCCATCATCACTACAATTTGCATAGAGCTGCCTATAAGTCTCAAACAAAAACAAATAATTGTAATCCAGAGTCATTAGTGCTACAATTATGAAGTCAATTCATACACATATGAAAACCTTTATTGTTTCAGAAAGGTAAGTCTTTTGGGGTTATATTAATAATCTGTTTCCTGAGCTTATCTGCATTAACAATCAATTACCGTGTTTAGAAAAAATAGTATACTGTGATTGCTTTTGGGACAACATGTAACATATTTTTCTCCCTTGAAGGTCTCAGCAGCTACTGAATAGAGTATTCACTGCCACCAGACCCTAAATATCTGCCCACTGAAGAAGAACCTTTATGGTTTCTTCCACATTCCTCTTGAAAAATATACATCTATATTTATACAACTGTGCTATGATTCCAGGAGGGAAACTTAAGACTTAAAATCCTTCTGGAAACCAAAGCAATATACCTTTTTTGTAATATATTTATAAGGCAGATACCTGGCATACACCAATACAAGTGGTCACCAACAGAAGCAGAATTCAAGGGACATACATAAGCAGCAAGGGCAGACATCGTCTGATAGCAAATGATCTAAAGTTTAAACTCTCTGCTGCTCTTTGCACTTCTGGAAGAGGTTATTGCTCCCTGAAACAGTAAAGAAAATAATGTGTAGGCACCTCTGGTGCCTCAATTCACAGCCTGATAACCAAATCTATTAATAAAACAACATTTCAGTGTTGCATTAATAGATATCACTTTTGTTTGGTTCTGACATTGTAGATGAGAGACATTCCTTTTATCACTGAGATACCATGTATTTCTAATGTAAACAACAGTGCAGCCCTTTAATTTATATTTTAGAGGCTGTTTTGCTCAACAATCCTGTAGTTCATAGATAATATTCTTGGTGAGCAGGTTTCCTGATATGTAGCAAATACTCCACCCATAACAGAATATATTTAATATGATGACTTTATATTCTTTATTATGTAGCAAGCACATTTCTTTCTCTCTTATTTCATCATTACACTGAAAATTATGAGAAAATGTAGATAGGTATAGCACCTAATTAATTAGCATCACAGTGTGTGCAGAAAACATGACATAAATGCAACATATATACTATGGAAAGCTATTGTGCAGATTATCTATTATTACTTCTATTGGGACACTAGATATAGTATACAAGATGGTGCCCATGTAAAGTAGTTTGCATTGATTTCACTCATATCAGTGCTGATATAACTGTTGAAAATACTCACTTGGACTTATTTTTCTTTTTCAAAATTTTATGTAGCCCAGTCCCACATTCACTACTCTGCACAGAGTCGATTTTCTTCAGCCTACAACCTAAATTAATGGAATACAGTGAAATCTTTGAATTGTAGCATAAGGCTGAACTGTGCAAGGAAAACCTCTACAGAAAAATGCATATTAATAAATACAGGAAAACTTATGGAAAACTCTACTGGTCAAGGATTGGGCAGACGCTGTACCTTTTGGCACATTGAACAATGATATACAATGCCAACAAGCACTTTTTCAGACAGTGTTTGGGCTTTAAAAGCTTTAAAGAGTGTGGGTCAGGGTCTGTTCTCACAAGGTCAGTGGCACATGACCACAGCGGTTTTGGGTGAAGAGATGTTTAGTGTATAAATGGAGACCTTTTGTCTCAGAAACAGCTTGGGTTTTTTTAAGCTGGTAAAAAGAACACAGTACAGATGGCCAAAATTGACTTAGCACTCACTTCTGCTTAGCTTTCTTCTATTCCTTTGCTGAGAAACCCAAGAAATAGTTCATGAGGGATCAAAATCAGACAATCTAACTGCTGTTGGACAAGCACTTCTGCCTCCATCTGCTTTGCTGCTGTTTTTCACTAATGACCAGCTGCAGAGACAGAGACATAGAGCTAACAGGCATTACATAACCCTACAGTAGCTCTGACACTGAGTTAAGCTTTCCACAACAGCCCCCCATGCCTTCAGTGCTGTAGTGTGCTGCAGAGTCACTCCTCTGAAGTCTAAAGATACTTACTGGTTCAAGACACTGGGGACAAGAAGTGAGGAGACAGTCATTTCTCCAGCGATATCTCCAAATGCAACACATGTGCATTACAGTTTAGCAGGATATTACAGTTAAAATCATTAGAAGTTTCTTGTTGCAAAATGGTTTGGAACAAAGAAAGCAATTCTAGCTTGAAAGCAGATTTGCATATAGGAGCTTAATTTATCAAACTGTGGGATGTATTTTGGAAGAAGGGAGAATACAAATGAAGAAAAGGAGAAGCAAATTTAAGATGATTATGCCTCCCAATTACATACATCTTTATGCCTTGTTCTTATCTTCTGACATGTAGAGCTTCTGTTTTCCAAATAAGACACCTCAATACCTTAATTGAAAACAAATATGTTGAAAAACAGAGGAAGAAGCATTTCCTAATCCTGTAAAGTGATATAAAGCCAGCTAAGAGCACAATAAGATAAGGAATAGGGACTAATTGGTGATAAAATGTCAATATTCAAATAGATGTATACCCACAGTCCATTAGATTTAATTAGGATCTCTCAGCAAGCAATAAATAATGTAAAAGATGAATTGAGAAAGAAGTCAACTGACTGCTGGGAAACACTCATAGGTTGGTGTACCAAGGCTAATCTTTAGAGTAAATTAAGAACTAGCCCAGACACGTTAAACAGAGAATTTGAGAAAAAGAGCAATGTCTAATATTAGTACAGGATTAAAAGATTACACAAAGGCACTGTTGATCTACTCAGGTTTTAATTATTGATATCATAAAAAAGTTTTAAGAAAGACTCCAATGAAAGAAAGCACTAGACCCCATTCTGAAAACTGGCAACAATTTTTGTGCAGCACATGGACACTGCAGCTTCACCCTGTGTTCAGCAGGGCTCCATGGAGCTGCCCCTCTACACTCCATCAGCTGGATTAAAGTCTGCAGTTGACAGGGTGTGCATGGAAAATGAAATGCAAATGAACTGGTGGTCGCATTTGCAGGATCAGGACAGAACAGCAAGTGCAACACACACTGGCTGAGCACACAAAACCAAACAGAAAAAGGGAAGATGACAATGAGAAAATATAAGAAGTAGTTCCTGCAGCACTGAAGAACGAAAATATAATATAATTTGTGAGAATAAAAACTATAATTTTTTGCTGACATCAGTGATGGGATTTTATATTTTCCATGGCTCTTCTCAGTTCTTCATTAAAAAGATGTCTGAAAAAGCATGTGACATTTTAAAAAACTTTAAAAGCATCTGAAATACAGAGCACAAGACGCACAAGAAGGGGAGTTTTTGGGTTAATTTTTGGTGGAGGCCAAGGCACAATAAAAATAGGATGATACAAAGAAACATATTTTCAGATTTGCTCAGAAAGTAACAGCTAATTTTTTAAATTGTTTTATTCTGTTTTTGCAACCTAATCGCAATAGTTGTCAATTCTACTTACTTAAAATTGATTGGATGAAACTTGGATAGAAGTGACACAAACTGCCATTTCCCACAGGACAGACCTTCTCTTGTCATGTGTAAAAAGCAACAAATGGTCTTCTTTTATTCAAAAGTGATGCTATGACAGTTTGCATTATGCCTTGAGGCAGGCATTTAGTCTGCATATTACAATTAGAATGGGACTCACAAGAGCAGAATGTTGAAGACCAAGTTTCTATGATTTCTGGCCTTCAGGAAAAAATTCTTTATTTTTTTTAACTTCTGCTTCTAATCGGCCCTTGTAAGATTTTATAGGGGAAAGGAAGAGAGAGGAAAAGTTCTCCAAATGTTTGTAGATTTAACCATTATTTTGTGTTTGCCATTTTAAACTGTATATTAATACTCTATGAAATTAGCTCAGTGGTAGGTAGGTAGGTAGCCAGGAGAAGGGATTTATTTTCTTAACTTAGGTACAAACTCCTTGCTTGTTCCGTGCTGCTCTTCAGTTTGAGACCATCCAAGTTACTGACAGCTAACACATTACATCAAGAATTATCCATGGCATATTTCCAGAGCTGCATCTGAGCACCAGGGCAGTACTAACACACATCAACTGTATCACTTCTGGCATTGGACAAGCTTCATCAGCACTTGCTGGAGATGTGCTCCACTACCCTGTGTAGACCTGTCCTGTGGGAGGTATAGAGTGTCCAAGATCCACTATGCCTTCAGCAGCAGCTCATTCTTCTTAATTTTGTTTTTTATTAATTTGGAGATGTCCTTTTTATTTTCAATTTTCAGAAATGGTAGCATATCCATTCAACCTCTGCGTGTTTGCTGTACTTAAATGCACTATTACTGTGACAACACATGAGTCCACACAGCAAGGGGAAATTTGCTCAATGATTTCTTTGGTATTGTGCAGGTTTTGCAAGACTAGAGCCTCTCCCTGGCATTTTCTGATAAAAGAAAGCTGCTAAATGTCTATTTTCCAATAAATTTCCTGGTAAAAATTGGCAGGGTTTCCCTTATTGGATAAATATTTGAGAAAAGTTTAAATCTCCATGTAAATTTATTTGTTGGATTTTTTTTTTATTATTACCTTTTAAAACGTAATTTAAGATGTTAGATCACAGCCTTCTGGCAGTACAAAAGCACTTACTGTTCAAATTCTTTAGTGAAAGGACTCTCAAAATCATTTAGTTAGTATCTGCAACCCAGACATGCAGCCACATCCTTAGACTCATGCAGAATTATATAGAGATGGGATATTTTTGGTAACAACTTGAAGATTTGTTTGATTAGCTAATTCCAGTTCAGAAGAGTTGACCTTGCTGTGACAAAGTGCTTGATACTTGCTCAGTTTAAAATTATGTACAGTACCCTAGGTTTGCTGATGTGTTTTTGTGTTTTATTAAACCTACTAAGACTGTCACATTTTGTAAAATAAATAATTTGCCTTATAAATTTTGAGAAAAGGACATCAAACTCTCACCCAAATTGGTCTTTCCTGCAACAACCTTGCACTGAAATTTCTTGATGAACCTACGGAACAAGAATTAAGTATAATTTGATTCTTGCAAACTATCCTGTACATTAATTTAAAAATTAATCATTAAAACTCATATGTCTAGTAGAAATTGGTTATTTAAGGGACCATTTGGCATTTAATTTTTGTTTCAAGCTGTTTGTGTAGAAGAAAAAAAAATTAAAACAAACAGCACCAGACTTGATCAATACAGAATAAAATAACCCAGCTGAGGAAGCACTTTGGTGATGGTTACCCAAAACTGCTCATAACCTTCTGTTGATGCATGCATAGAATTTTTTAATAATCACAGAAAAATAAAGTTTATTTGCTGTTTTCTGATACAGAGTCTGTATTTGGACAATAAACAGCATCTACTTCCCACATCACCTGTGTTGGTACCTTTAAAGTATTGGCTGGTAATGGAAGAAAAGCTGTTTATTCTACAAAAAGCTAAACACTGAATAAAAAGTGTGTCTGTATGACCCAGAGCTGTTTGGCTAAACGTTAGATCTTACCTTCATAACCCCTGGCAAGGCTAAAGTAAACATACAGGATTGCTGAGGTTAGAACGGATCTCTGGGGATCACCCAATCCAAACTCCCACTCAAACCAAGATCAACTACAGCCAGTTGCCTGGGACCATGCCCAGACAAGTTCTGAGTATCTCCCAGGATGGCGACTCTACAGCCTCTCAGGGCAGCCTATTTCAGTGTTCAACCATGCCCACAATAACAGGGGGTTTTGTATTTTTAAACAGAATTCCTTCTATTCCCAATTGTGTTCTTTGCCCTTATCCTGTCACTGGGCACAACTTGGAAGGATCTGGTTCCATCCTCTTTACTTTTTTCCCAAAGATATTTACTCACATTGATAAGTCCCCTCCTGAGTTTTTTTTATTTTCCAGACTAAACAGTCCCAGGTCTCTCTGAGTCTTCCTATGCTCTAAGACTTTAATAATTTTTGTGTCTCCAGTATGTCCATGTCTTTCTAGTCTCACAGGACTATGTGGCTGAGCAGTGCTCAGTATGTATCCTGGGCATTCATGCATGGAAGAAGCCTGCTACTTTCTTTTTTCAAAAGAACACCTTGGAATCTCCTGATATTACAAGGAGACAATAGGTGGTTCATTGAGAACTGTGAAACAATGCTTAACAAGGAAGGAAGTGTGAAGATGCAGACATTAATAGATTTTATTCTAATTCCTGCTCTTTCATTAGTTTTGATTTAATTAATTTCAAACTAAATGACTGAAAGCATTTTACTCATGTTGCCAAAATTCTGTATCACCATGGCAAGAAATTTTAGATTCTCTGAACTAAGCAGCAAAGGTACAGGGGGGGCACTACTTTTCTTACATAGAGTGGGAATCATCTAAAAGTATCATACAAACAACTTCCCAAAATTGACAATAACTTATTTTTACATTTTCTCTATCAAGAGTTTTACACAGGATCCTTGTAGAGACAACCGTGTGAAAAACCAGAAATTGCGCAAGGAAGAGCTGTCAAAGCTCTCCAGGTAACACCTGAACCTCACAATCACAGCTGATGCTTCCCAATTGCCTTCTGGGTTAGAATGTGTCTTACTGAAATTCTTTTCAGAACGAGCTTTGTTGTGAGAGGAGGGTGGGTGCACACTGCCCCTGTGTCTAGCCTGATCTTCTGACTCACACAGTGAGGATTACTGCCTCAGCTGTAGCCTTGCTACAGTGAAAACCAGCAGCATACAGTGGCTTCCAGTCAGCACCAGGACCACCCTTGGCAGACAGCAGGAGCACAGAAACAGAGCCTTTGCATTTCCAGTGCAGAAGATGCACCCAGAGCTGGCATTAGTGTAAGAGCTTGGACAGGGGAGAGAAATGAGAGCTCCACTGACTCCTTTCTGATGGATATTCACAACATAGTTGGCCACCAAAACAGCAGCTTCTTACCATTTTTTAGGCTGCTGAAAAACTCATCAAACTTTACAATTAATGTATGTTACTTTTGGGGAGACCAGGGTGAAACAGGTTATATTATTCTCCATTTCCAGTATACATGAGAAAGGGTAGAAGATATAGGAGTGTTGTAATAGGTTATTGCATTTTTGCACCTCAAGAACTTTACAACTTCATACATAGGGTCAGAGTTACTGTGTCTGTTTCAAAGATTTCTGTACTTCTAATAGTATACTCCCCATCATCTGTGCTTTCCTTACACTTTCCTTCAGATAAAGAAGTAAAATGCATTGATACTTGTAGTAACTAATAGTTATAAAGAAGAAAAACTTTTTTCAAATTGTCATCTCTATCAAAATATTAAATAATTTGTAACAGCCATGCTTGATAAATACAAAGATGAGGAAGATTATGTATTTTCCTACCCCTACCCCTGTATTTCATTAGAAATTTGTTCTTCAGAAAAGCATTCAAAGTATCTCTGATTTAAGTATCTTTTTTTTGCTATCTATCATACCATGTGTCACTGCATCATGGCCTATATGGCATAACTACTGTACTGTGAAGAAAAGTGATTTATTTACTAACAGAGGAACATGGGCAATAAACATCTATTTAGAAAATGGAAAATAAGTGACTCTGAATTCAGTGCCTCTTGGAAATATTTTGCATCTCACACACAGCAGTTCATTTCTTTTATTCAATGACTGTTCTTCCAGATAATATGAGTATGTTCTAATGAAGCTAAATTTAACACCTCTAAGTGTTCAGAAGGAAAGTGCTTTTCCTTTGGGATGCATATTCATTATTTTTTTCTACCTAACTAGTATCAGCATCCAGACAAATTCCATGATGAGAAATTGATACTAACCATGTGTGGCATAAAGTTGGTGATTTGTGACTGAATACTGATTTGAGTTTCGCAGATATGAGACATCAATTTCCCAGTGGTGGTCCTTCTATAAGAAGCTTAAGAATTCTGAAGGTTAGTATTTTCTGAAGCTCAGAAGATTTTAAAGCTTAAAGACTTTATTTTTTTTTAATTGTAGGGTACAGGAAACCTGAAGGAGGTTTCTTAGGCTGGATGACAGGAATCAGGCTGCAGACCATGACTTCAAAATACAAGGTTATCAGTACTTAAAGATCACAGTTGCCTGTCTTAAAACACTGCCAAAGACACAAGAGGAACTTGTCATAAGATAAGCCCTGACAGCAGGAACTTGAGATAAGGACAGATAGGAGAAATTTTCAACAGGAAGGCACTAATTCCACGTCTAGTGGATGTAAGGTCTGGTTAGCATACCCTGGTTAATGCATTGAGGCAAAAAGCTCCCACTGTGGCAAACTGTGGGAAAGAAAGCAACAGTCTTTGCTTAAAAAACTGCTAAGCTGAAGAAAGAAATCTCCGTTCCTCACAGCACAAACCAAGAAAAAATAATATTTAATAACTGCAACAACCAAATCTCCTCTAAGGGGCTGATAAACTGTCTGATAATAGAAACTTATAGAATGAATCCTAGTGAGCTTAAATTACTGAATTTTACAGTGAATACTATCTGTTCAGGCTGACTCCAGCAGCTCTGCCTAACATACAGGTGATGCTCAACACTGCAAGGTCATGGGGAAGCCATCATTAGAGATCAGTATCAAAATCAGTGGTGACTGCACTGAGGTGTAGAAGCAGAGTTTAGCTTAGTTAACTTAAAACTACCAAGATCCTATTCCACAAGACATTTAATTACATGTAGAGCTGAGCCCAGTCTCACACCAAAGTGTTCTTTGAACAATGCTGTGACCCTCACAGCTACAAACACTGTCTTGCAGCCAGGGCAAGCAACAGCAAAGACTGCAAAAGAAATAAATCCTATTCCTGGAAGAAGGCACTGAAGGTGTTAAGTTTACTAGAGCAATGAAGAGAGATATAAATCTTGCAGCATCATCTCAACATCTTCAGTTTGAGAGGCAGGGAAAAAATAAATTTATCCTGAATTTCCTCTTGCTCTTCTTTCTGGTGTGGAAGAGACAACTGTGGACTTCAGAGTGCTGATAAATGAAGGAGTAGTTAGGTTGAAGTCTCTGAAATGACACTTTCTGAAGTAAATTCCAACTTGTATTGCAGTCAGATGCAAAAGAGCTGTCAGAGAGATTTACCTCTCAAGAAGCAGTGTTTGGTAGGATGGTAGATCAAGTTTTATGTTCTTATCAAAACACATGAATTCAAAACTGATTTACACTTTCGGGATGAAAATTTATATACAAAGAATGTTTAAATTATCACAAGTAAATAAAAACCATAAAAGATTAATAATTCACTTTCATTAATGCTTTAGGTTGTCCTTCTCTTGAGAATTCATTCAGGAAGAATAGCTATTTGTCCACTCCAACCCAGTATTACTGAAATTGGTTCTTACTATGCAAGCATTAAGGAAGCATCCTCTCAGATCAGGCAGTACAATCAACTGCCTTAAAAAAAAAAAATTAAATCATTAGTTCCAGTTTGTATGGGCAGGTTTTAAAGAGCAAATGACAAACTGATTACTTTTCTAAATAATATTTTAAATAAGGAAATTGTTATGTATAATTTATAGCCAAAATGATAAAGTACTTGGTAGACAGCTCCAAAACAGTGTTTCCAGGGTCTCTCTCAACTTTGTTTTCCTGATACCCACTGCACCTCAAGCTCAAGCACAGAACAGTCTTTCAGGTAACCAATACATTTTCTCTCCTAAGTCAGGCTCTTCATGAATGCCTACTGTTGCTACCTCCCATTAAGAAATACAGACAATACATATTCAAATTATATTTAAAAAATCTAATTCTAAGCCAATATTCACATAATCAAGCAGTTATGTCATTTTACCAGCTCAATAAATGTATTTTACTAATTTCTATAAATTATTATTGTCACATTATTATTATTATTATTATCTTTTAAGAAGGCATAGAAAAAGTAATTAAGTGGCAAAAAGAATTCAGTAAGTCTCACCATTTTTTATTTATAGTTAAAAGGCTCTGACGGCTACAGGTACTGTAATCATAGAGTCCAATTATTAAAACTCTTTTTACATCTCACCAAATAATATTATGGCAATTTTTTAGCAACTTCATTCTAAGGAGGAAGATTAACAGAGTGCATGATTTTTTTAGAACTGGTGGGTCTGTGAATTCTTTCTAAAAATAATTTTTATTGCAAGTGGAATGAGAAATATTTCACATCCTCTGCTGTAGCATGAGAGGAAAAACATTTTAAAGGAAAAACATATACAGACAAGGAAATAATTTCCTGAAGAGAAAGAAGAAAAAAATCAAACAAAAGTCTCAAAACATTAAAATAAAACAGGCATTAAGTGCAACTAAGACAGGATTATATTCATAACTCTTGAATGGATGATTCTGGAGTTCATTGCCTGTAAAGAAGGCAAAAAAAAACCCCAACTATGGTATCTGCAGGCCTCCAGCAAAGCCAAAGCACTATGAATTTGTTAATAGAGAAATACACCATTAGATATTGATTTTCAATACACTGTATGACTTGCAAAATTTCTCATGTGAAGCCTCCCTGCAAGAGATCAAGAACCACAAATGATAGACTGGGAAATTTCCTATCGATGCACAGTTGTGCACACACAAAACCACACACACACAGAGCACTCGTCACCTGTGTTTTGAGAGAAAACTGTGGCATGGTAAAGAGTAAAGAGGTAGCTCTTTCCCCAGGTAAAGAGCTTTGTGAAAGAGTGTGCACTCCTTTAAAACCAGGCTCAGCACATGTTGCAATGCCCAACTCTGAGCAATCTTTGGATCAGAGCTTGTTCAAAACCTGGGCTGGTTTCATCTGCATCAGCCTGAAATGCACCACCTCTGGCCTCAGAGGGGAAATTACCCTGCTACAGAGACCACCTGCAATAGCGTGTGCAGACTGGAGGTTCTTTAATGCATCTTGCAGGGGCACCAAGCTACTTGAGTACCTGAGTCACCACCAGCTGCCTTTGAACAGCTTCTGAAAATCAACACCTCTACCTGTACAAATTTCAACATCAAAATACACAGTGGTAAAGGTTTTTCTGTCAGAACAGTTATGTATTTCTTTGCAGAAGATTAAGAAGTCCCAACTGAACAGCAGCAAAAGCTAAAAATGGAGACCAAGATGTTAACCATAAAGTCTTCATATTCTTTATTTCACTAAAGTCTTAGTATTTTTATCTTCATTTTATAGGAAGATTTATGCACAACCCTGAAAAAATAGCATCATTTTCAGAAAAATTCTATCTTTATCTACTGCAACCAGAAGACAAATTTTAAAATCCTAATTACAGAAAGAGAGATACTAGTCTAGATGCCAAATCAAACCCAAAAAAGCAATGGGGGCAGATGGCCTGAAATAAGAATTCTTTAATGCAATGGAAAATCTCTTTAATCCTTAAAATGGAAAACCCCCCAGGGTTTCTAGAAGTTTTTGGCCTAAAGAACTATACTTTTAATGTGTTAACTACTTCTGATGTTTTTCTTTATACAGTGTTCAGTGTAGGTTGTAATGCACTTTCAAATATCTGTATGCTAAAGTGAGAGAATATTTAAAACATTTTCTCTGCAATAAGAGGTTTAACACTACTTCATTGTATTAAAAAAGCTCAGTCACTGATAGCCTTTGTTAAAACTGCATTTCCTTTATGGTAAGATTTCCTAAATAACTTCTTTTTAACCTCTTCCACTTGGTGACATCATACTAAAATTGCAAAATATTTCATGAAGACAAGGCAAGATGCATTCTTGAAAATTCAGGATTTTCTCTAAGAAATGTACACAGTAGATGGAGGCAAAACATAAAAGAGGACCACTATTTTCTGTGTCCAGCTTGGAACAAGCTTGGGAGAGGTAATTGATCCTTAATACAATGGAACAGAACTGTGTAATATTTTCTTTAAAAAGCTATACATTGCTTGAAAATCATGGCCTAAAGATTTTCAAGCTTTTCAATCCATACCATATGGCTCTGGATTCCCAAAAAACTTCCAAGGAAGTTTTAGGTGAATTCAAGTTCATATCAGGGTCTGAAGTTTATGACAGCAAAATCCTCATTAATAAACTCCAATTTACAAGTCCTGTTATATTAACTAAATAAAGTGAATAGTAATTAAAACTTCTTGCTTAGCTAGGAACTGCTCTCTTAAGTCCTTGCATCTCTTGAAACAAATGGCTGTGGTGTGCTAAATATGAATCAAATAGGTACATGACTGTTTCAGATAATGAGTGGGTTTAAATGCTTAAAAAACCCCAACTGATCCTATGACCTCAGGTATGTCTTTTCAGGACTGAATCCAGCATGACTAGAAAAGCTGATTCACCTCCTACCACCATCAATTGGCAGGATTAAGTGAAAATGAATGACTGGCAGAGAGGTTTCATTTATTTTATATTATTTCCTTACACATATATACATAAACAAATCACCACATCTCTTTAGAAAAGAGGAAGTTTCAATATTGGACTCAGAAACTGACTTCTTTGACCTTATTTTGTAAGGAACAATCCAGACAGTGTAACCTTGCTGTTGGCAGCATTAGAGATGAAGCTGATCTTAATTCCAGTTAAAGTATTGCTTGCTCTTTGATCACATGAAACAAGGTCAAACTTATTTTACCTGAAGGTGTACCCTGTAAAACTCAGAAAAGTGCTACAAAGAAGCAATAGAATCATTCATAATTTAAATGACAGCATGTTTTATACAAAGGACTGTCAAGGAATATGATAAGGCTATGAAGTAAATTGAATAGAATTCAAGGAATCAGTTGCAGGTGGTAGAGCTAAATGAGAAGGATTGCAACCATAGTTAAAAGAAAGGGCACTGGAAATGAAAGTAGTTAGAGACATGTAAAATTACTGATTGCCTAGCATATTTCTAGTATTTTACAAATAAAAAATAATTGCCTATTAGGAGAAAATAGTTATTAACACATAATAAAAAAGAGAATGAAGAGTAACTTGAAGAAAACAAACACTCAATAAAGAAGATGGGACAGCCTGCAAACACACTTCAGTTATAAGTTGAGGTGCTTTTAGTGATTGAAGTTTTCTTACTAAAGAAAACATTTAGAGCCTCTTACACAGACCGCATCGTCTTGTGTAAATGTCAGCAAAAAGATGCTGCATAAAGATATCATGCAAGTGAAAATGGAGTAGCTAAAATTCTGATTTTCCCACTAATTTCTTCAGGTTTTTTTTGTGCACTACTGATGAATATTGTCTCAGGTGTTTTATTTGACTTTTTAATGGTAAATAAATCAAATTATTTTTCCTGTGTCCAATGCATGCACATACACACAGCAGTCTTATAAAACATTAAAACAGCAGAAGAAATAGTGTGATGTTGCCCAATTGTTTATCTAAATATAAAGCTTTATGATCTAATTACCAGCAAGCTTCGTAAGAGATGAAACTAAAGTAGGGAAAATGAGAAGACCCACTGAAATGAAGGCATGAGACATCCCAGGTTTCTATCAGCATCCACATCCCTGAAATGTTCTTATTGCCTGGCAGTATCTCATTAAGATGAATGGGTCACTTCACGAGTCTTTGGAGACTTTCTGAAAGGGTATAGAGACATGAAAGGGAGAAATAATAGCATTTACTTTCTGCATCATTTAATAGATATTTACTGGCATGGCAATCAGGTGCTTTACATTTAAAAAAATGACACAGAGAACCACTCAAGTTTTTTGAGATTTTTCACTTTTCCTGCAGAAGCTTTCGCACTTGAAACACACACACACTTTTTTTTTTTTTTTTTGTTCTGTTTCTTCTAATTAACTAGCTTAAAGTTTCAAATTCTTGGCAGTTAAAAGCTTCTATTCATATTGGTGCCTCTCAATTATAGCTTCATGCCAGGTAAGTGCTAACATCCCTTCAGTGTGTATAGGTTTCTTTGAAAGCCTGTTAATGCAGCCCTCTTCCTTTTTAGTACAGGTGTACCTAATGTACCTTCTCCAGCTGCTCTGAAAGTTGTTAGTTTGTCTTCAGAGTTCACACTGACTGAAATAAAAGCAACCCTTCAAGCAGCAGGATAAGCCTGCTATTAGACTAGCTTAACAGAAATTTCAGCCTCCTGATCAGAGAAATGAGAGTAGGTAGAAAGACATGGTGCTAACTGAAGCTCTGGTATACGTCTAATTAGGCCAATGTGATTTCCCAGGGAGCTGAGTAAAGGCTAGACAATTTCATGTCAATCTCCTGTTCCAAATTTGCTGAGATGGTACGCTTCATCCACCACATGAATCTAGCCAAGCTCTTTCCCCGTTGAACCAAACTGCCTCTTGATAAGGTAAAGATTTCCTTAGTGCCCAAGAGAAGTGAAGCTTTCCTGATTAAAAAAAAAAGACATTCAACAAAACAGTCACTACTGCATCTGCTCCTCATCCCGTATGGATTTTTTCTCTGCCTTCCTTCAAGGAATTATAAAAGTCAGTCATGGTGCTATGCCTTCACTGCTAGTTAGTGCAGATTAAGAATTTTTGCTGTACCTGCCATCTTGTCCAGCACCTGAGAAGGAGAAGAGATTGGTTAACCCCACAGCTAGTTGATGGGTAGGTATCGATGTGATGGAACAAAACTCTTCCCAATAGAGACAGATCATCTACTAACATTATGTAATCTTGTAGCAACACGTTGGGAGATTCGGGCTGGACATTGGGAGAAACTTTCACACAGCACACGCTGCGCAGAGAAGCTGTGGAACCCTTTCCTTTGCAGTTTTCAGGACTCAGCTAAGCAAAGCTGGCTGACCTGTGAGGTGGGTGACTGTCCTGCTTCAGGCAGCAGGTTGGACTTGATGACATTGAGAGGTTCCTGGCGACAATACTCACAACATCCAGTGAGCACTGTACACTTACACAGCCGGCTGTCTGGCCAAGCTGGATGCCTTGAGGAACAAGGCCTTTTTGTCCTTTTGAGGACAAAACGAACTGAATCTGTGGAAGTGCCAGATGGTACAGAGGTATTTGAACCTGCTCCTTATCTGTGAGACCTCTGGGATGATGAATTTATCTCTAACTAGGTCCTTTAAGCATATCCTGATAGTCTTCAAAGAGTCAAAATGGTCTATTAACTTTGTTAGCATGAAAGCTAACAAAGCTTTAGCTTTAAGGAATCTGTAGCTTCCTTAGTGGCTTTAAGAGCATGAGATCTATATTCCTTTCTCACATCTTTAAAATCATTGCCAATGCCAAAATGTGTTACAATGCTAAAAAGTACCAGAGACATTTCATTATCCTGAATTGGAATTTCTCATATCCATATTTTAACAATTATTTAACATAACACAGTAGCCAAAACCTCAGCTGATAACACAATTTCATGGCATATTTATCACTACATTAATATTGCATAAAGGCAATTATGCAAACTATACAAATACAAACTATACAACAGCTATACAAATAATAATTTATTTGAAAAGGCTAGCTGAAATTTATCTATATTACTGGACATAAAAGCTTTTCAGCATTTTCAGACTTGCTCTGGAGGATCAAGTCTTCAACACCATAAGAGTTTGTGACATACACTGCAAAAAAAAAAAGGAAAATGCAGAAAACTTATTCTATATTTTTCAATTATTTTAGCAAGTATTTAAAAGATTCAGATTTTTCTTGAATAATTTTCAGTTAATTGGTAGTATTAAAATAATCTGAAGTAGCTAATATGTTGTGAAGTTAGATGATTCATAAAATTTCATTTCATAAAGAAAAATAATCCATAAGATCACTTCTCTTATGCTAGTATTTTTCTTCACTAATTTATATTTTGCTTTGGAAATCTACAGTTACTTTTTTTTCTTAAAAGAAAGTGAATTTCAACAATATTTTTTAGTTTGTTCATTTGAGTAAATAATTTTTAAACTGAGCTTCAGTGAAAAGCTGTTCATGCAAACAATTTTCCAACTAAATTTATTGAAAATATCACTTTCTGTTATGAAAAATTGTTGTTCCAAGGCCTACATTCCAAAAATTTTATAAATAAATTCACCTTACATAAATTCAAAAAAGATATTTTAGGAAATACTTTTAAATTATGTTTTACATAGAACTTTTTTATCAAATGGGATTTTTTTCTCATCTCCCAAATCTGATACAATATTTCTAACACCCAAGTGTCATTTTTCTATTAAAATACAGATTACATGAAGATTGCTCATCAGATCTGTTCATTTTTTAATCACCACTTCCAATGTATCACTCTTTTCTGTTAAATAACTGAAATAAAATATAAAAATATGCACATTAAACCAGTCGGGTTTAAGGCACCTTTGCCTGATTAACTGTCAGACTAGAGAAATTACCATGTCTTAAGCAACTGAAAAAACCTTCAATTTTAAGGACATATAGCCATATATCTATGGGCACTAATTCTGTAATTAAAAAAGTGACAATAACATTGTAGAGCCAAGGACACTGTTTACTAAAAGGGTGGCTTTAGTAACTCTCAGATAAAGGAAGCAAAGTTGGCATTATCTTTTCTTCCTGTCTTTCAAAAATTCTAGTGAAAAGAACAGCTCATATGGAGCCATTTAACTTTTCTTTTCCTATGTTGATGTCAGCTTTGCAGTTATACTTGGCATAACAGCTTTGATTAAACATTTTATATAATTGTAAGCTTCCTGAGGGGACTCAGAATGGAACTATCAGGTGCTTGGGTTACATTCCAGATGGCAAGAGATTTGCTCAGCTTCACACTCCTCTTCCCACTGATGATACTAAACCACAGTGGAATTCATTTGCAAGTAATTCCAGGAACCATCAGGATGAATTTCAAAGAATTAAAAAAAAATCAGCAACTCTGCTCTTAAAACAAAGCAGATGATTTGCAGTGTCTGTTTTATAAACAATTCCAAGGCTTCCCCCTGAGTAATTTTTAAACCTGTGTCTGCAAGGGTTAGGTTCCAAAAGTGCTGCTGTTGCACTAAGGCTACACATGAACTGAAATGGCTTTCCAGAGTTAATCCATTCCCACTCCTGATCTGATGTGTAGCTAAATGGATATTTGAGTCAACAACTCTAGAAGCAGACAGGTTTGGTAAGGGCATGTTGCGAAGTCAGCCTACAATCAGATTCATTTGGGCCACCTTCACAAATGGCCACTATCTAGACAAACTTCATTTATCATAGCAAGTTAGCTTCTGCAAGCAGTTAGGAGGGATCCAATCTCACCTGCAGAAATAGCAATACCAAGGCACACCTTCAGGATGTTCAGGAACAAACCTGTGGACACTGCTGCCCTGTATTCTAGAAAGCTTCAGATGTAGAGGGCTTGGAGGACAATCACAATGACCATTCTCAGAAATCCCTAATATGCCTGGACCTACTGTTTGCCATTTCCCTATTTCCAGTGAGCTGTCAGTTGTTCATACTTGTTTCTCACCTGCAAACAGAATGTTTTAAAGTGTGCTTATACATGCACAATGACCGAGCTGGACTGGTTTCAGGAGTTTTTCTATCCCATTAAAGTGGACATCTAGAAAGGACTTGAGCACAGTGGAAGTATTTCCACCCAAAGCTTCATCCCAAAAATTCTCTCTGGCTACTGAATACTCGTATGGTCACTATTCTGAGTTCAGACCCAAGACCAAAGAAAGACTGTTTCTTGTCATGCACAAAACTGGACCAAGCTAAATACCTGTCACAATAACTAAACACTGGACTTTGTTCCATTTAAGCATCCTAGAAGACTTTATCTACTGGATTTTAGGCTCAACACCCAGCAGCAGACTGGCTTTCCACTTCCCATTCTCAGTAACACATAGCTATGACAGCTTGAGGATGCCTGAGGAAGAACAAGCAGCCATGGGGAAATGAGTATTGCTTTTGTTTTTCATCAAAAGACAATTACAACAATGATGTGATTGTCCTGCTAGAATACACTGAAAGAGTGGTTACAGACACAAAGTCAGAGGAGAGGAGTTTGAAAATATACTTTTTTTCTAATCTGGAACCAAGTTTTGTTCTGTGTGTGGAGCACAATTGTAATGCAGAATGAGAACTGAACAAATACAAGGAGTTACTGGCTAAAAATAAAGACTCATCAGAGACTATGTGCAGATTCACACAAAGTTAGTGCAACAAACAGCAGAAGTGGTAACTGCAGTGAAATTAATGCCTGATTTGTTGATCCCAATTCCTTTTACTCACTCTGTACTATCCACTTTTTTCCTGCTAACAAGGAAAGGTAGAAGAGCAAATACAGAAAATTGTATAAGTTGATTCTTGTCAAAAGCTACAGAGGAAATGGAATACCTTGGAATGGGCTTCCCTGTTATGCAGTAAATCATAGTTTTCAAATGAAGATTCATCAAAATACTGTCAGAATTCATCATCCTCTAAAAAACAATCAAGGAATTTAATTTGAAAAATTAACATCAGTAATCTAATGTTTGACTGACTTAGGAATGTAAGGTATGATTAAGTAACTCTTGGATGTCAGGTTATTTCAGGACACAGTTATTTCAAATCCCACTTCATTCTGAATAAGCAGAATATAGAAACATTGCACTGGAGCATCTTAACATAATAACAATATGAACATGAACAAATTAATTTTGTGAAATGACCTCTTTCTTATCAATATAGTTTGCAGCTATTCCTTTGACTGATGTGATGTAAAAGTTAAAGCAGTATTTCACTATAAGGGATTCTTTGAATCAAAGAATTAAAAGTAATGTGAAACAGAATAAAGGTCAGATATATCTGACCTTGAAAGATAAGAATGAACTGCAACTCTTTAAAGCTTCTGAAATTTCAAAAATAAATTTAAAAGGAAGGTCATAAAGGATTTATTCAATTTGCTTATGAATAGCACTTTAATGAAAAGTAAATCTGTTTTATCACATGAGTAAATGTCATGCCTGAACTATATTACAGATCTAGCAACATAAATGAGAATTAAAAAGAACATTCTTTCATCTCATATATATAAGAAAACTATTAAAAGATGTAAACAGTAATATATAGGTTTAAACATTTTTTTCATGAAAATAATGTTTAGGAAATAACATTGTAATAACAGGAAAAGTCATATAAAGTTAATTTAAAAATTGATATATAAGCTAAAGATGTAACTTCAATTACATTTTAATTTTGAACTCTGTTTTGAAATTACCATGACAGGCATTTAGAAGTATTTGTTTACAGTACTGGTATTTTTGATGTAGTTATATTTAAACCTTAGTTCTGCAATTTTGATCAATCAGTTTGTTGGAGGGTTTTTTTAAATATTAAAATACCAGTCCTGAATTTGAATAGAGTGAAATCTTCAGGACATAAGCATCAATTAGAAACCACTGTTCCGACTGTCCTATTGATTTAAAAATAAAAGTGGGAAAAACATTCAAGTCATAACATAGTCTTATAGGACAGGAAGCACCCCAACAGCAGAGCTACAAAAACTACTATTTTATGCCACTTCAGAGATTTGAACTTGTAAAAAATTCAGAATCCATTCAAGGAACAACTACTTGAATTTAAATAAGAAAGGATTATATCTTCTGTAGCTCTTACAGAAATCTTTGTACAAGAGAAGAGTCAAAAATGGACTGTACAACACTAGTCAGGAAGGAAATCTTCAGAAATACAATCCCACATCACCTCTGCAAGGCATGATTTTGCTTACAGTTCATTTGATTTAAATCTACTCATTTCCTTTTCTGTCCTCTACTTATATATGACAAGTACTTTCAAAAGAATCTCTAGAATCATTCTCTTTCCAAAAATAAAACTGCCAATAAATATCTCATACCTGCTAGAAATTGATGTGCAATTACGTATCATCCTAAATTTTGGAAAGTTACATTTCAATGTCATGATGTCTGAGATTACTTGGATGTTCATGGACTTCTAGTCTGTCAATGATAGAATAGAAAAAAGTAGCTATTATTACTCCGTTTACGCAAAATATTATTCTCAATTCTTAATAGGGTGAAGTATTTATAAAGTGGAGACAAAAAATAACTTTAAGCTATAGTAATTCTTCACATAAAGCTATTTTTGGAACCTGTTAGCTACATAGCTATTCATGGTCACATTTTGTCCCTGCTAATACTTGTCACAAAAGTATTCTAGGAAAGCTCACCTCAGAGCAGTCTTCACAATTTTTATTAATTTTTTTTCAGTCCTTTAATGTTTTTTTCAGTCCTTCTAAAATGTTGTAAACTAAAAAAGTTTCTCTATTCTTCTTGGATGGATTAACAAATAGGTATTTGGAGAGGTTTGAGAGCATGTGGAATGCCAGGAAGTTAGGATGACAGGATAAAATTATTTGCAGCTATGGTGATGTTACCATACTGATGTCCACTTAAGAAACATCTTTGTCATGCTGTTTAGAGTACTTATTTAAACAATAAGTACCTGAAACCACAGTAATTTTTAAAACTTTAGCCATCTATTGCATGTATTCTACATTTTTAATCCAGCAAGGTCCCCTCTGTTGAGTTTTACAACCTTCTCTCTACTCCTGAAACAGAAAACATGACTATTACCTATGGAGAGAAAACATGGAAAGTTCCATCAAGAAATTATTTATCATGTGAATAATTTTATAAATAGGCAAAAAAGACTCCTTCTTTTTTAAGAACTGTGAGCAATCTGAGGCCAAGACTGCCTGACTGACATGCTAGTCATTACAAGTAACCAGAAAATTTGTGGGGAAAGATGCATTGATGATGAAACCATTTGAATGCTTCCAGATTTTTCTTTTCTTTTAGTGCAGACTTGTATTGCCTGCTGCTTTTAGATGTTTCAGGAGACACACGTGACTATTTCAAAGAAAAATGTGGCAGCTTAGAAATTTGCATTACATATATGTTTCAAAAAGCAGTTATGGGTCAGATGGTGCCCAGCTGCATAGAGTTGCAGAAGGGAGTAAATCCTCCTAGCTCCTCTTGTGCACCCCTCTGGGAAGAACAGCAGCTCTGACTAACACTTGCCCCATTTTTGCCCCGAGAGAAGTTTCTGGACTGCTTGGGAAGCATACTTGGGAAGGCAGAATGAAGTGAATTTTCTGGTCTCTTTCAGCACATGTTCCTTAAGGTACATATTATCTTCACACTGTGCCTTTCTGAGGTCACTGAAAGGACATGGATTTTTCCAAAAGAATATAAAGGAAAAAGAGAACTAAGCTAGCATGCTTGGTTTGTTAAAATACTGTTCCTTGTAACAGTCAAGTGTAAATATGCCTGACCTTCCACTTTAGCTTGTTCCTCCGTAAAGGAATCAGAAAGAAAAGTAATTTTCCAGGTACACTAAAACAGAGAATTTTGGAAGATGAAGAGGCAATTTCTTGGCTTCTGACTAAATGAAATAAGGGGGAACTCATCACTTCTAAATATTAGCATAGTACTTACCCGCAAGGCAAATGAGACAGCTCAGATCGACAGAAAAACTCCTCCCACGGCAACCAGTAAAAACAGGTTTGGCATTTTTAGGACAGAGGTTCTGGGACTGCCTACACAAAAGATTCACCAAAAATTTACTGAAGCTGGTAATAGGGCAGCTTTTTTCCTCATATGGGACTGGAGTGAAAACCCACAAATATTCAAATCCTTCTAAGAAGAGCAACAACACAGGCTTGTTTCTGAATGGACTCTTGCATCTGTATCATTTTCATATGTCAACAATTATTTGATTATATGAATTTTTACCATGAATAGAAAGAGTCAAAAGACAAGGAGAAAATACAGCGAAGTGTAATACAGCAAGGAAAGGGAGGGCAAGGCACTTTGGGATTCTATTTTAGGGCAATGTTTTAATTAATTAATCTCACAATCACATAGCATCTGTCAGCTATGGAAAAACATTAAGGAAGAATGAATGAAAATTGTACTAGAGAGAAAAAAATAATGCATAATAAGCTGATTACAAAATTATCTCCTGTAGATCCTCTGAAGAATAGTAGACTGACTCATACAAGGAACAAACTAAATGTGTTCATACAACCTGTGCTGGGAATGAACAGAGCCACATCTGGCTGAGACAAGGGAAAAATGCTACCTCGTGCTTTTATTCTCATGGGCAGAGCAGATTGACACTTTGGGTGCCTGAAACCACAGAGCTAAATATTCATTAGAAAAGACATGCATTGCAAATGCAGGTAAGCCTCTTTTGACACAGTGAACCATTTGCAGGTGTATGTTTCCCAAATGTGTTCATTTTTTTTCATGATTCAGACAATTAAGCTGGATATACTTTTATTGGAAAAAAATAAAGAACAGACTGCCTGAACTATTTTTGCTCCTTAGTTTTGGCATTATTCTTGGAATAAATAAAATAAAATAAAGGATAAAAAAACAGAGAATGGTTTTCAAGAGGTACCTACCAAAATACATCCTAAAATTAAGGTTTAAGATGTGCATATTCCCCTGTATAGACCTCCCCAGTATAGTGATTTTGCTATGAATTTTAAACAACAAACATTCTAAAAAATATTCTCAAGTCCCAAGAATTTTCACATGCAAATAGAAATTTTCTGTGTAATCATATATAATGAATATTTTGACAAAAAATCACAACAGTAAAGCTTTAATTTATAGAGGTGTTTTAAATCTTACTTTTATTGCTAACTACATAACTATTCCCTGTGCATCCCAGAGATCTCTATGAATCACCTTTTAATTACTTTTCATTTACTAAGAACTACAAAGAAGGTTAATGTCACTCTTTCATATTCTGGGCACTTCTTTTTCAAGAATAGACAGTGATTTTCATGATTTCCTTTAGCTGAGTCCCTGGTCATATTGCTGTGGTGTGTCTGTATTCACAGTGCAGTGCCAGAAAGATTCCCAGAGTCAGTTATATCACAGGTTGATTCTATACCATTAAAAATATATACCACCATTGTCAACTGAGGAAGATAATGAACTGAAAAGCTCCAATGCATTCTTAAAGGAGCAGTCTGGTAAAGGATCTCTGAATCTCAGTAACTGCTACATGGCTAGGACCAGGAAAACTACTTCCATGGACTAAATCCATGGTGACACGGTGGTGAATGAGACTGCCCAGCTGGCTTCTCTTTTCCTTTCTGCCGGTTAAGAACAGCTGTTTTATTTTTATATTTCTATTCCCTTTATTCTCTAACGTGTTGGAGATCAAAACATGGGGAAAAATGTTTCCTTAACAATACCAAATCAATTATTAAAACTGAAGTTGTTTTATTTATCTGGGCCTCAAATACAAAGCAGATGAATTTCCCTTAATTGCACCTGAGGAATTAGAATTGTGCTGCTAATGTGCAATTCTGCTTTTAACATACTTTATCTAATTATATTTAAATGAAATATTTGGTGTGCACTTTGTCCCTAAAAGTCAGGCTTAATTTTTATTTTCCAAGATAAAGAAATACTAATTTTACATTCCATTAAAAGCAATCATTGTAGCAGACAGTTTTCGGCTGAATATTTCCGTCTCTACTGAGGTGTTTACATGTCCCTTGGTGTATGTCTCCTTTCTTGTAGCACCTCAGTATTTCTCCAATCTATGGTATATGTCACAGCAGGTTATCAAATACTGTGACTTGGAGTTATGAAGGCAAAAAAGTAAAAGATAATGAGGTTCTCATCTGTATTTATATTTCTTCTTATTACATTCTTTCTGTATTTCCTCTTTCCCACCTCACAAAATCATAATAAACTCATCATCCACCCTGGGTTCATAGATGCTGGGAAGCAGAAACAAGCAAACCAAGGAGTCTCAGGAGAGGCCATCTGTGTCTGGCTCGCAGTGGCCATGGGATGGAGGTTGGCCGGCTCGCTGTCCCGCTTGTGGCCGCAGAGCAGACACGCGCGTGGCCACCCCCGAGTCTCTGCCGAGACTGCTGCGGGTGGCAGTGATTGCTGCGTCGTGGGTAGCACAGCAGAGGCACAGAGCACGAGGAAACCAAGGGAAAGGAATAAGGGGGGGACACTTGTCTGAGTCTTCAAATATTTAATCTCGAAGTTGGGACAAAGCAAGTGACAAAACCGAACCTGAACAGACTACTTTGATAGGGTAGAGGGAACACGGGGAGGACACAACCTTTGAGCAATAGGAGGGCATTAGGGGAGGGGTGCAGGGTAAGGGCTCCCCAATAGAAGCCAACATGGGAAAGGAGCAAACCTTACAACCCAATTCTGCTTTGAGGAAGGGATGAGAGACAGGGAACACTCCAGAAGCAAAGGAGTGTGCTATCTTTGACAGACAGGGGTGAGACAAGGGAACAAGGGAGGTATACAGGTGGATTGACATGCAGATTGACATACATTTTGACGGGGGAAACTGTGCTAAACAACTCAAGACTGAACCATTAGGGAAGCCAAATGGGGTACAGAGACTGAACCACTACAAACCTATAACAAGGAATATTAAAACATACTGCAGAAGAACAAACTGTAAAATAACAGACTACCATAGCCATCCCCAGACACACCATCAGCGTGTCGGTCCAACAGGCCAACACTGCTCAGTACAAAATGCTTCGGAGCCACTTCTGCCATAGGAGAACTCGATATTCAAAAAGCCTGCCATGAGCTCTCATGCAGAATTCACTGAGATGTGGAACAAAATATAAACGAGTCTGACTTAAAAATTACTCATGTAAGCAACTTTTGACTGTATACAATGTTCTCCCAGCCAATCAAGCTTTTTCTACAGATCTTTTTTTTGCATATAGATGAAACATCTTCCATTCCTTGCATGATTTGTTTTGAACACCTTATTATATATGATTAAAAGTTTAATGATGTTTTGATACAAAAGAGCTTTTGCATAATTACAAGAGAATGACATGAAGTTAATACTAAATATAAATTTTTGTCTCTCATTCTATACATGAAACTTAGTTAAGCTTTTACAGAGCATCTGCAAAGGTTTCCGTGACTTCTTCCAATGTTTGCTTTGTTGTGAATGGGGTTCATCCCTCTAAATTATGATAGCTGCCAGCAACTTTAAATTACTCACAGCTAATGAGGTAGAGGAAAGCCCTCAGCACTTCTGAGGTTAGAAGGACAGATGTGGTGTTAAACAGGTATTCTGTCAGCTGTGAAGGCATGATGCCTGTACAGCCACTAAAACAGCCTTAAACTGCTGATATGCCACTACAGCACTGAAATGTAATGGCTCTGAAGCCCTGAGTTTAGGCCATAATGTTCAGAGAATCCTCTAAACAGTGAAGTGGATATAGCTCCAGCTACAAAGACAACACTATTCTACTCTAATAAACTAACAGGTTATTATATGCAATCTTTTTAAAAAATGGCCACTTTCTGGCCTCAGTTATACTTCTACCAAGCACCTGTAACTTCCCTGTAATTCATTTATCAGTAGTTTGGGCTTTTTCTACAAGATTCCAGAATAGGTAGGAAATATATCTTTTAAAGTGTGTCATATAACAAGCAAATATCATCATCTTCCCATTAATTCCCATTAATTTCAAATACAACTTTTTGGTTCCCTATCAAAATTGGTTTAGAAAGCATAATCCTTCAAATATTTTGACTGACCTCTCCATTTTTAAATTAGTCATCTCAATCTTCTGGATTTCAGGATGCTGACAAGATATCTAGACATCCATAGCAGAAAAGAAAGTGCTCATTGCTAGACATGAGTTCGTGCTAGACATGAGTACTCTGGTAACAAACACCTTATGTGTCACATCATCTACTGGTGACAGTGTCCAGTCATAGCTTTGGGCTGACGATTTAGTGATCCCAATTCATGTACAAGCTTTGTATTGGAACACAAGACCATGAAGATACTACAATAATTATATGTTCCCTGTGTCCAACCTTCAGTGTCTCATTCATCTACTGTCTCCCAGCATCTGAGCATTCTTGCAGGACTTTTCCCACCTTTCCCCTTCTTCCCTTCCCAGGAAAGAGTATTTTCTACAACAGTTCTTCTCCCCTGAAATTGTGAAATTGTACAGTAAAGGAAAAGTATTCTGAATACAAAACATTAAAAATGCACTACAACCTTAAAAAGAAAAGTGAACTCACTATGTGAAGAAAGATAAAATGATTGTGGACCATATTGCGAAGGAAACTGCAAAATCAGTTTTTTCTTGGTTCTTCACTGTCTCCACATCCATGTGGAAACACCTGCTGAAATAAATAGCCACAAAAGTATGTGCACACAGGATTGTTTGCAGTTTCTTGTAAAATAACATTATCAGTGCATTCTAAAAAAAGTGATGACCAAGGAATGAAGTACATTATTTTAAAGGTGACTCTTTTTTTACAGTAATAGAGATTTAATTTTTTAATCTAATTTTTACCTGTACTGCAACTTGCAGTACGACTGAGAATTTCTGTTAAGGAGAATCCTTAGCTAACCATGTAGGATACCTTAACTATCTAAAATGGCCACAAAAATCACCTTTTCCAATTAGGGTTGTTACAAGTTCTTTGCAATATTTCCATAGATCTTGAAATTACAATTATGTATTAGGGAAAGACTGTAAAAAAGAGCTTACATTTTCCTATACATGAATCATTCAATTGAAACAGATTTTTTGTTCCATTTGTAGATGCAAAGTTTAGCAGCAACCAGCAGGCTGAAAACTTATACATTAAGAAGAAATTTAAAAAAAAATGTAATAGTACCAGCCAGTAATGCCTATTAAATCATGTCTTAAGGACACCAACCTTACTGCAGAGCTCCTCAACACAAGCCAAACATTTCCTTAATAAAAACAACTCTCATATCCCATTAAATCTTACTACTCTTATTTACACTGTTTTATAATAAAGCCATTTCCTTTTGTTAGAGTTTTTCTAAAGAAGGGAATTATGCTTCTTTATGATACATTAGATAGATGCACTTTATTTTTGTCGTCCATTATGTTAGTATTTTATTCTGAAATAATTCCCAAAGGTCTGCTATCAGGGGACAGTAGATGGAACTGTATTCTTTTTAGTGGCTGCAAAAATTTCCAAAGTAATATATGTCTTGTTCATGTATTCATCAGTCAGCTCTCATGTATGCTAACTAGTTCTCAAGTCAGAAACATACCTACACAGAAATGGAATTGAATATACATTCTCTTTCTAGTAAAGATTTCTCTTCTGAGAGGTTCAAGGGAAGCCCTGAGTCCGTTCCTTCAGCACTGCTGAACGCTGCCTGTGAGGATGTGAACTCAGTGTCTATGAAGATGCTCTAGACTTTGAAGCTAAAATAGACCTATATAATTAGCCAGAAGAAGAAAAAAAGAGCAATGACTAACCTAATATTAATTGCCAGCAAATGAAACCAGCTTTTTCTTTTAATGACTCAGTCTTCTACATGTTCACAATAAAAAGCTGAATTTGTGGTACTTGCAGGCAAGTGAAGGTCAAAGAAACTAATTAAGAGCAGAAGAACCAAATGGACACATTTTGACTCAGGCAAGGACAAACAGTGAAACAATAAATGCTTTGATGGGAACCTCAGCTGGAGTAGGAGGATATACATTATGACATGTCATTACAAAGCACTGAATATGGCACTAAGGTTGCCAAGAGAAGGAGACTGAGTTCCATTCACCTTGGAAAAATGGGAGGATCAGCATTGTGTCAGTCAGAGATTTTGGTTTATTTTCACATTTGTCTCTAGAATGAAATGAGCTGATTCTGTGGCCTTATCAGAACACTCAAATAAATTTTAAATAATTTGGAGAAGTCCTATTTTGACTTCAGAACCTGCTGTTTTTTCTGCATTTTTCACGCATCACAGGAGTTTGTGACAACTTGAGTTCCTCTGTGCTCTTTAATAGGATTGTGTATAATGGCCTTCATTTTGAGTAGAGTTTCTGGAATGCCATTTATTAAGTTTTGGATTTCCTTTCCAAGAACTTTTCTTAACACCGTTCTCTTCTCTCTATATATCCAGTTCTGTTTCCATGTGCATGCATGCCTTCCTGAAACCCTTGAGTCTCAGAAGCCATATGAATATGGTTGCTTTTCAAGTAACTTTCAGTTTAGTAAGCATTAAAAAAATTTCACAGCAAGGTTTACTGTTTCAGCTCGGGGCAGGCTGCTGAACTTTCCAACACTGACCTCCTGGATAAATACTAAACTACAAGTAGGTTCTCTATCCCATTAGTGAGGAAAGCCAGAAGCAAAAAGAGAACAAAGAGACATAAAAGAAAAAAAGATACCTGTAGCTAAATTTTACCTCTTGATGCTTAAAAGCAACCAGCATAATTTTACCAAGGTTTTCAGTGGGTGACAGGTAGCTGGTATCACTCACAGCTCATTACATTGCCAAAAAAGCAGGGGGGAGGCTGAAAGCCACAGAACTGTAGCACTACGAAAGGTAATAACATGACAATTTTCGAAAAAAATAACCCCAGCTCTAAATTTTTACTATCCTTGTTGCAACTTAAGACAGAGTTTGACAATTCTACAGATTGAGAGACCTCACTGTACACACACCTCCTCATCTGTTCTAGTCAACTTGAAGAGTTTCTCATTAAAGGTGTATCTACTCCCTACTGTTTTTCCACAGTGGTTTGCTCAATTTGGATTATGAAAACATTATGGAATATTTCAGGTTTCCATACAGTGTCCAGAAATTATTTAGCTATACTAATATATTTTAACAGATGGACTTAGTCAATAGCTGAACTTTTAGCTTCTATCCCCTTCATGAAACAGAAGGGGACATAAGCCCACAAAGGTGAACTGTACTTAATGGCTAGTCTAGGGAGACAAAGAATTTTGATACAAATAAAACTAATTCCAAGCATTCAAATTCAGAAGATAAGACCACAATCATAATACTGGCTTTAAAGTCTTGAAAGGAAGAAGGGAAAAGGATTTGTTGTCTTCATTTCATCCTACTCAGGTGAATTTGTCAATCATTTCTTTCTAACTTACAAAAGACAGTAACCACTTTAAAATACAATAATAATAATAGTAATAATAACAACAATAACCAAAGTTTAAATTCTGAATTAAAAGGTGAACCCAGGAGTTTCGTTGTAATTTTTTGAGAAAGAATACCAAAATTGAGTGGGGTATGAGGATTCTTGGTAAATCAAGGAAACTTTCATGGAATTTAGAGTAGGTAAAATGTTACATTACTTGATTTTTTTAATAAGGAGATATATTTATGTATGTTATAGCATACTAACTGTATGTGGCTTTTAAAGACATCATCTCATAAACAGATAGCAAAACACTTCTTGACAATAATCAGAATCAATACAGCTACTTCACAGATGGAAAAACTGGGACACAAAGGACTGAAATTACCACACAAAGGGAGCAGCCAGCAAAACCCTTGCATTGACCTTATAGCTCAAAAATCCAACAGAAGTATTCCTTAGCCAACAATATCATGAAAGAGACATTTCTACATTTACACATTTCACTTGTAGATAATAAAATGTCCAAGATGAACAAAATGCAGCTTATAGTGATGTGTAGTGTTGTGCAATTTTTTAATCAATTTTTTCTAAAAATCCGACTTCTATGCTTAACATAACCACCTGATAAGAGCCATTTCCTGTGAGCTTCAGATCTGCTCTAAATATAAATACCTGTTCATTTTGTCTTTCTGAATATATAAAGTTGCCAGCAGTGAAAACACAACAAATAAATTTAAATTGCTTTGACTCTCTGTCTGACACCCGAAAAATTAATTAAAGGCAAAATATAAAATGAGAAAAGAAGAAAGGACGATTTTAAGGTAATATCAATGTCTTTGCCATAAGCATGGAAAAAAATCAAGGGGTGGCATATGATTAAATATGGTTTACCAAGTACAACATTTTTGTCACTCTTTAGTGTAAATATTTGGCAATCAGCACCTAAGTTTTATGATTTAATCCTGGGAAGACTTATGTGCAGATTTAAATGTATTCCAATGCTTAAAGTTTATTGTGTGCATAAATCTTCAGGATCACATCTGAGTCATCCATTTAATCCTTGCGATATAAAACAGTGTGACACCATATAAAGCAGTGTATCGCTCATTATTTTTGGAATAGGAACTTTGTCTGGGAAAACCACTCTGACTACATGGGATAACAAGGTATCATCTCCAAAACTGCACAAGAACACTTCACATGGGAAAAGCTGGACATAAAAATAATCATATTTTCAGTATTACAGCTCATGTTTACAAATCTCAGAGACTTCAAAATACAAGATCATTCGGCTGATTATTCACAGATAACAACTCTTGTCTCGTTTTGACCTTTCACATATGACAAACTATTATATTCTGAAAATGAAAAAAAATTTGAAACAAAGCATGACCCTATAAAATAAAGCATAAAAATCAACTTATACTTGCAAACGCTCTGAACTGGAAAAAGGCTGTATTCACAAACAGCTTCCGTTCATTATGGAGCAGGTTTCTAATTTCCTACTGCTGACTCACAGCAATTAAGCCAGAAAACATAGTCAAGATAGAAAGACAGGCAATTCACTATTGGCAGATAAGCTTATTCACAGTGTGAATTTGGCTCTCAGGACGAGAAATGAGGTGTCACAAAATCCTAGAAAAGCAAAATTTCGGTGAATTTTAATTTTAAAATTACAGAAAATGGAAAGAGGTATATGGAATAATTAGGCTGACAACATTATGGTTTTAGTTACAGCAGGCATAGCAAAGCCAGGCAGCTGAAAACAGAAGGAATATAAAGCACTGAATATTATTTTAGTGATGGAATAATCTGTCACCTACATCAAAGAAAATGTTTGGGGAAAAAATGCATTGCTCTGACAATATTAAGCACCACATGCAAACAAAGACATAAATAAATCAAATGTAAAGTTACAGTGGTCCAAAGAACAAAAGAATCAGAGTCATAAATGAGGCTTTTGCATGCAATCTCATGAGCTAAGTATTCAGAGACAACAAGTTTTCAATAGCCGGGCAAATGCATGTGCACAGAGGCTTGGTTAATACTCTACTATAGTAATATCAGGCATATTTCAAGCATGTGAACTTCAATAATGAGTTTTTATTTCTTTTATTCATTTAAACCAGCTGTGAAACTAACTGTGCTCAGTACCAAATGCAAGTTCAGAGAAGTTTCTGATAGTCAATTGCAGCCACTAATACCAATGTTTGCATGATGCCACTTCATACATGGCTGTAGCATAACAGAGAACTCCCAGATCCCAAAGTAACTGCTGGTAACCCGAGAGCTGGGATAAAACACTGGTACCATCTTCATCACGCTCTCAAAAGGACAACCATGGCAAGAATAAATAGCAGAAAGAGCTACTTCAACTTTTTCAGCTATCTGCCCAAAAGTAACTTGTTAACTTCCTTACCTATATCTGCAAAGGGAAGAGGAGAGTGGATGATTTTTAAGGTTCATTTCAATCCCTCAGTATTCTATGATTCTGTATTTTAATATCTTCTCATCTGAATCCAGTTGCCAAGGTATGCACTTTTCACAGGAAAAAGTATTTTAAACCGTGAGAGGGGATACCTTGCTTAATTTGCTTCATACAGCTAATTCTTCAAAAATCACTTTGTTTTCTATTTCCAGAGCTGGCTTTTTCAAAATAGGCTTAGTTTTCAATGAAGGGCATTTCACAAAGGAGCAAATGCCCTGCATGTTACTGCTATTTCAGCAGTACAGTGTATTTGATGTTTTAAGATCAACATGTTGAAGAACACTAGGGCTAGATTATATTACAATGGTCCTTGCAAGAGCTGCCGCTGCATCCATCATTAAAGCGTAAAGTGCAAACTACTAGTCTGGGCAAGCCTTCCAGCACAGATGGGCTACCCCAGAAGGCAGGGATTTTCAGCTAGCTGAAACAAGATAAAAATTATTTTCCACTTTGCCCCTGAGCATTTAGAATCAACAAATAAAAATCATTCTTTGATTGGTAGTTAACTGAAGAAAGAAATACTCGTTGCTAGTGGAAACACAGGACAGGAGCAAACACTGTGCCTAGTTTTCTAAGTAAAAGTAGATGTCTGAAAAAAGATACATACAATTTACATAACTACATATATGACTAGAGTTTAAAAATATTTTTACAATCAAATGTAGAGAGGGTTATACATTTTTTTTCTTATGCAGATGATGGTAATGTCCTTCACCATTTAAAACTTGAAGTACATAGCAAAATTGTATAGAACTTGGCAACTATTTCTCATTCTCAAAGTCAGATGCTTAGCTACAACCACAAGACTTCAATCAGTACCATTTCTCTTTAAGAATAAATGTCTCAGACCAAGGATTATCTTTCATAAAATGAAAAAAATCTGAGGGTGGGAAATTCCATCTCTTCTGCATTCTGTAAAACCACTTGTATCTCCATCCTTTGAGCATTATTTTTTCTCTTCTACTTTTCCTGTTGTCATTGACCAATAAACAAATTTATTCTAAGTTTATAAACATGTACCTTTAACACTTCTTTTCATTGTCACAAGCCTTATAATATTTTATATTTAGGGGAAATTATAATATATTCTCTTTTACATGAGCCTTCTCCAATGAAAGAATTTCAGTATCAGGGGTTCTCAGAACTCCAGAGAGGAAATTACAGAGACAACTTAAGACTGAGATCCTAATGTTCACAAAAATAAATTGTTATTTTATCCTTATTTCTTCTAGAAGAGTGGTGTACAGAGCCACAGCTAAGGTTCAAAAATGTTCTATCTGTCCAAGCATGTCAAGCATTTGTAAATTTAACAATGGTTAACAAAAAAAAAGCATACCAGCTCAAAATAATAAACTTGAACCTAATTCAAATATCAACATCTGAATTTTGATGCTGGGAAAGTGTTCTATGTGAAGTATTCATGAAGGAGACAAAAAAATCCTGCAGATAAATTATGAATTATTTTCTCAGCTCTTTTTCAGGACATCAAGTGACGTTCTTTGGTGTCTCCAAGTTTCCTCTTCTTTAAACATAAAACATTACCATATTTTAAAATTTCATGATCAAGTCATAAAGATATTACAAAGGATCTGTGAATAATAGTTACTTCAAAAGTATTTTAGATAGGAAAAGTTTAATGTTGACTTTAAAATGAATAGTTTTATCATTTACCAACAAAATTGTCTACCTTTTCCGGGTTAAGTTTCTTTTGGGCAAGATATATTAAATTCTAGGGAAAATACATAGTTTACAAAATTATTTCCCAAAGTGTATCCAGACATCTATTTTCAGGCCTCATGCTTTGGTGTACCAGCATCTATATTTCAAATAGTAACAACCAGATATTTTTGCACGTGTATATACAAGCAGAGGAAATACCACTATAGGATCATCAGAATTCATACACCTTTCCAGACATTTATTTAACATTGATCTTACCTATTCTTCATGACCCTTTCTTTTGCAGCATTAGCTTTAAGACCATGTCTACTTCATTTTAGCCAGCAGATCTTAATTTTGATACTTTCAAACTCTGTTTCTTATAAATGGTTAAACAGCTCATTTTGTATTGCAACATTATAATTAGCTTCATATCACCTCTTAAAAACATTTTAGACCTATTAAAAATTACAGTTTTATTCAGATGAAGTTTTAATTTAAAGAGCATGAACTTATCCCCAGCTGAAATCAAGATAATACTAAAGAAGGTCATGTCATGATCTTAAATATAAATTGTGCTGGTTTTGGCTGGGGTGGAGTTAATTTTCCTCACAATGACTGGTGTGGACCTGTGTTCTGGATTTGTGCTGAACACAGGGTTGACAACATACAAAAAGTTTTGTTATTGCTGAGCAGGGCTTTCACAGAGCCAAGGCCTTTTCTGTTTTTCATACTGCCACACTGGTGAGGGGACTGGGGCTCTGTGGGAGGCTGTGAGGTGACACAGCCAGGACAGGTGACCCAAACTGACCAAAGGGATATCCCAGACCATGTGAGATCATGCTCACTGTATAAAGTGGGGAGAAGGAGGAGGAAGCGGGTGGGCATTGGAAATGATGGCATTTGTCTTCCCAAGTCACCATTATGTGTGAGGAAGCCCCTCTCTCCTGGAGATGTCTTGAAATTACAAGTGAAGAAGGTCTTATGTGAAATGTGATTGAAATGCAACAATATCATAGCTCCAGAGATATCAATTTTCACTTGTAAATCTTTATTTCAATTCATTAAATTTGTATTTGTAGACCTAAAAAACAAATTCTTGGGGTGTAGTTGAAAAATTGCTTCTGGATAAATAGTTCAGATATTAATAATATATTATGACTTTTGTTTAGTTTTTGTATATTGTGTTATGCATTATTATTTCTTAATTATGTTTTGTCATCAGCAAGTAATTAATTTTTCTCATATTTTTTACTTGAAAGACTTCAAGAACCTTAAGGCATTCTGTGAAAGCTTTGAACTTTATATTTCCTTTGTACTTTCCATTTCTTTCCCTATTCTGCTGGTTCATACTTAAATTATGAAAAACATTACAAAAAAGGTCACAAGTGAAAAAGAGAGCTGTAGCAGTACTAAAACAATACAGCATTTGAGTAAACAGAATGAAAAGTAAATCTTTATAGTTTATGAAGGCAACAGAAACTATTGTTGAAACAATTCAGTAAATTGGTTTTTAGTCACACTGTTATCACTAAAAGTTACATCTCAAATCTGAAGCTACTATAGAATTGAATAGCTTTGGTATTCAAGTTTTCTAAACCATGAGTTAAATTAATTTTGAGTCATCTGAACCCTGATTTTTTTTCAAATTTCCCCAGGTATCTCATACTTTCCACACAAGAAACTTTTTATTTATTATAGACCTCTTGGAAACAGAAACCATTAGTTATTCCCAACTAGGACTGCCATTTCATATATAAAAAAGTAAAATCAGCAAAGTACCTTGAGTTCAGTCTTCTAAAAGGAAAAGCCTACTGAGTATTTCAGAGCATTTCCAATCAGTTATAAGTACATGATTCCCAGGCGGAATAATCAGCTTTCTGTAGCAACAATTCAACAAAGCATGTGCAATATCTTCCTAAAGTATTGTTATTTAAGAACAGGGTGCAGTTTTGAAACACCATTGGCAAGACTTGACATCCGCCTAATTTATTGTAAGCATCGCTGTTTGTGATACACTTAAGGTGACATTGTATACTACCTTAGTTGTATTTTGTATGTTTAATTCTGTAGTGCCACTTTTCATGCAGAGCAGGTGTCCAGCTATAGCAATATACTGATGTTGTTAGCTAAGCATCTAAAAAAAACAGTGTCATTAATATCAACAACATTAAATTGTTTCCATTAATTTATAAAAATACTGTAAAGTTTCAAGAATTACAAAAGGCAATTAGTAACCAGCAAATTTATCTATTGCAAACAATCTCTCTCTTCAGTGCCAGAAATGCCAGAAGTGCAAAGAAATGACATATGGTCATAAAACCAGACAGGCTGATAGCTGGCAACCGAGTAAGTGAACAGTAATAGGACAAAGTATAACAACCTAAGTCAGCACTTGCCATGACAGGCTGCTGGTTTGGTTTCTAAAAAGATGCAATGACTAAAGAAAGAAAGCTTAAGAAAAATCTCAGTATTGACAAATGCAAAGAAAGAGTTTATATCAGTAGTGGTCATGTTGGACTTGTTTGATTTTCTCTCTGAAAAAGACACCAGATTCCTACATAGTCATGAAAATGAAAGCGGAAGGCAGAAAATGTTATGTATGCATAAAAGGCCACCTAAATTATAAGGGGTATAAATATCCAGGTAAGAAGCCATTACTGCATATGCAAAATATTGTTTCTGGCCCATGAAGAAATTCTATCACACACAGCTCCTCCCTGTGAAGGTGATTTTGTTCATACTACTAACCACCAGAAGTCACACTTGTTTGCTGCTGGCTTCTTCAGTAAGACATGTCCCACTCCACAAATACAGCTGTGGGGCTCTGGCAGGAAGGGTGTAATCCTGCAGAAGAATCAGCAGGAATGTGCTCCTTCAAGAAGGAAGCAGCAGTCCTGAGAACATGCAGCAAGCACTCATAGCATGAAGAGCTGCTCCAGTCACTGAAAAAGAGCGCTTGGAAATTGGATCAGCGTACCTGAGATGCATTGAGCAACTCAATGTAAGTGCTTCTGCATTTCAAATTTGATTCAGAATTCTCTGAATTCAAGAATAATTTTGAAACAAGAGAGATTCTTCCCAAAACAAAACATGCTTGTTCTTTCAACTGGCCATGTTTACCATTATAGGCACTTATTGGACCTGATGTATGGAAAACAACATATAAGATGAAATCATAGCCAGTTTTCTGTCTAGACATTTCTATCTACATCCTCTGTCATTGGCTATTTCAGTTCCACAAATTCAGGAAACTGATAAAGGTTCTGCTGGTTCCACTGCTGAGCTCTGAGGAATCTCTGAATGCTGCAACATTGGCCATTCCTTCAACCACATGTTGTGGGTCTGCATTTCCTCTGTGCAGTACTTCAGTCACCATCCTTGTGATGTGCCACTGCAAAATGCTGCTGGATTGTGCCATTCCCCCTGCAGCAAGTCTGGATATTCATTTCCCGCCTTGGCCAATCAAGTCCTAGAAATGACCACCACACAGCCAGCACCAGAACATGCTCTTCCTGAATATTAAGAGAAAAAAACTGTTGTAAAAATTATTCAGAAGAAAAAAACATGTAACTATATTCTTGAAGAGAAGGTTGTTGAGTAACCTTAGTCATGTTCCATCATACCCCAAAAATTCTGTGTTTCAAAGCATATCCAGGAGAAAGTGTTAAATAAGTGAATCACTTGACTGATTCCTGTGTGTGAGATGTTAGATGCTATCCGAGGAGCTGTTGTCTCAAATCTGTATTGATGCCTCTGTGTTTTCCAAAAAAGAACACCCAGACTATGGCAGATTCATACTTGAAATGAGTCAAGATCACAAACAACTACTGCAGCAGTTTCTGCTCTTTGTCTGGTGTGACTAATGAGTTATCAGGTCCTGTCATATCCAGCAATAGGCCGTCATTTCTAATGAATTTGAGGACTTTGCTAGGAATCTCACTCATTTAAGCTAACACCATCAAACAATCAGGCTGAATAAATGATGTAGGCAGTTAAAAGTGCCTTACAAAGAACTGCCAAAGGAGATCAGCCAACAAGACTAGTCAGATCCCTCATTTGTAGCAGGTCACATCCACAGCTGGGCAAAGACAACTTCTGAGCAGCAGTTCTACAACACAGACTGCACCTATGTCTCTGTTGAATGTGTGGGATTTTATTCCACCACCAAGCATTGACAGCCCAACTCTCCTTACTCTTGTCACTCAAGAAAGACACAGTGCTGCTGCGCTTGCAGTACAGGGGGACTTGCAGTCTCCCAGAAAAGCTGCCCAGTTGAGGGAGGTAGATATATTGTAGATATGTGCTACATGTGCATGTTGTAGAGATGGGTATTTCATATAAAGAGAAGGAATGTGTATGTACAAGAGAGACTACAATTTTGGTGAATAGAATGAAAGTTTACACAGCTTGTAGGGAGATAATACAAATAGAGATGAAAGAGTAAAATCTAGATTTAAAGATTGTCCCAGAAACGTCAAAGACAGACCAAGCAGCAGAGGCAGGAAATGGGAAGTTATACATACCTGGTATGTATATTTTTTCATGCTGTGAGTAATTGTACAATTGCTGACCATCTCAGTGGTGGTGTAGAGCATGGAATTACCCTGTATTTGAGCCTCATTGCATGTGGGTTAATCATCAAGTTGCTCTAGTAAAACAGCTCTGTGGATCTGCTGCAGAGACACTCTGTCATCAATGGACAAGGTCCTGGCTAAGAGAGACAGGTGAGAGACAGGAAGGTTTTATTCTCACTACTGCAGGAAACCTGTCAGCATGTGTGTTGTAGATGTCGGCGAACCCAATGGGAAGAATGATGATGTCTGACTTATTTCAGAAGGCTGAATGATTTCTTTATTATAATTATTCTATGATACATTAATATACTATATAAAAGAGGATACTAAAAACTACATGCTACTCTCTCTAACTATCATATCTAACTCCCTCCCAACTCGTGACCCTGTTCTCCAGAGTCCAGACACAGGTGGATCCGACTGGCCATCAGGCCCAAACAATCCACCGTGATCCAACCAGGCATTCGCTCTAGGTAAACAATCTCCAAACACATTCCACAAGAGAAAAACAAGGAGCAGAAATAGAAATTGTTTTCTCTTTCACTTCTCTCTGTGCACCTTTATAAAAATCCTGAGAGAGAGAGAGAAATGTGCTTGCCACACATGTGCAATGCAAGTTTCAAAGAATATAAGAGTGCAGGGGAAGAACTTTAGGAAACTTAATTTCTTCACATAATTTGGTTTAGAGGAATGAAATACTGTCCAGATTATTTGTATCCTTCTGTACTTGTGTTGTGTGTGGGAATACTCAGGGCAATGTTGTCTCTTCATAGTCCCACATGCTTTTCTTTCAGTAAGGGGCCTCTGACATACGTGCACTGTTGAGAGATACAGTTTTCAGCCCCATGTAGTTTCAGAGCCAGGAGGGATGAGCAGAGTTGAATGCATCCCTCTTTACCAGCTATTGGCAGGCAGAGGATTATTGCACGCCCAAGTAGACAGAATCAACAGACAACTGCAAATCAAGTTATCTGTGCAGAACCCTGTAGCAGGCCTGAGAAGTTGCAACTAAAGGTGAAGATATGAGTACAGAGAGCAAGTGCAAGAAATAAGCAACAAAAGTCGTTTGAAAAGCTTGCTATTGATGGTACCTTTTGATAAAATTTGTATCTTTATTAATTTTATCTGGGCTGCTTCTAAAGACTGGGAAAATGGTTCAGGGTCCATAGAGCTCTTATTCCAACCCTACCTTGTCCCTCCTATTTCTGTCCTGTTTCTCCTATTCCTATCAGCTTGGCCATGTTCTGTACGCTTCTGTTGACATCTTCAAGGTGTGGAGCTCACCAGTCTGCTAGGGCAGTGTCCAAAAGGTGAAGATGATCAGTAAGAACACAGTCCAACCCCCCACATAACTGCTGACAGAGAGCTGCACCTTTGCTTTCTGTGTGTTTTGTGCAAACTTTACAGGCTTGTAGCTGCTTCTGCATTTCGATGCTCCTAAAGGATGAGGTATTACTTGATGCTTAATATGCTTAGGTCTCTCAAGTACATCTTGTGTACCATCAAATTAACCTGTCTGGTCTTGTCTGAAGCAGTTGCATAATGATCAAATGTAGCACTTGGCTTGTGCGGATTTTAATTGCATCTCAGACATCTAATTTCCTATCTCACAACATAGAGACATATACAGGCAACAAGAAGTTGCAAATACTCATGCTGGATGGGTACTGTTGAGGACAGTGCTTGGAAATTGATCTTAATGGGAGAGAAGGGCAGAGGAAGGTGCAAAACATTACCAACAAGGCATGGGAATGGAAAGGCTGAAGCTGGAAGAGCAGTCACTAATGCTGACAGACAGAGGGAAGGAAGAGAAAAGGCAGATTAAACAAATGGGCATAGATGAAAGGCAGCTGGTTGTGCCTGGGAAGGATGATGATTCAACAGCTCAGTTCTACTCAGCAAGAGACAATCTTTGTGAACACAAAGCTAAAGTGAACTTATTTATACTAAAGCTGCTTGAAACAAATGTGAAAATAGGTCACAACTGCAACAGCCTAAAGTACCATGGGAAAAATGAGCAGAGCAAGTTCTGCTGTGAAGCAGAGAATCAGAAGTCTGAAATCTGAGCAGTTGTATGAGTGACAATTACCAGGAAGTGCTCTTAGAACAGAAGTATCTGTATCTTCACTCAATTCTTCTTTTAATATATAGTAATTTGCTAAAAATCATGACAGAATCATCTCGGAAATCGAAGACAAATAGATCATTATAATGACAGAAACTTTACTTGTGGTTGTCTGCTGTTAATGAGAAATCCTGAAAACTGAAGATTTAAATATGATACACCTACTTATCCTTATTGCCATATGTTCCAAAAACAAATCTAACCTATGGTGCTATTAGCAACATCAAAGCTTTTGAAATTTTTCTGGAAGAATTACATTTTCCATTTGGCTCAAAGACACAGAGGAAGGCTTTTCAAAGCCTTTGGGAATATATCACAAGAACACTTACATATATTAATAAGAAAATGCCCTGGCCTTGTAACAAAAAGACGAGCTTGCACATTATATCCAAGTCCAGAGGGATATATGCAGGTGGGTTAAAGTACAGGTGGACTAATAAGCAAAAATACTGATACCAGCTCATTTCCATTTCAACAGGAGCTTGATATTACATATTCATGAAAAAGCTGGAAATCTTTCAAAGAAAAATGTGCTTGGTATTTCAAAAGTACCTACCATTTTAGCATATTGTGTGGAACTAAAGGCCAGAGGAAAAGATTACTTTTCAAAATGCTCGCTCTTCTTTTTTTTTTTTTTTTCCTTGCTTAGCTACTCCCCAGCAGAAATAGTGGAAATGTAGATTTTAACCTTTCAGATATGTACATGATTTCACTGATTGTAATATTACACTTTCATATTTCTTTGTGAGGCAGTTGATGAAATTGATGAAACAATCAGCACAGTATGATTACAGACATCACGCCTTTGACTGACCAATAATTCAATTATAGACATTTCACAGAAAGAGTATGAAAGATTACAAAGCTTTACCCTCATAGGTGAAGTCATGCTGTGCAGTGTTTTGACACACTTTCCATCATGACAGTAATCAAAAAAATGTAAAGCTTTTTACATGGACTTGGTTAGATCTTAGATGCGGAACTGTAACTCAAACCTAAATGGCCATGCTAAGCATTTGAAACGTTGGCCTTAGAAAAAAGATAGTTAAAAACCTATGTATTATTACCAAAATATAGATTTTCATTTATTAGCAATGTAAGTACTTCTCTTAGGTAGATTTCCATTAGACTACTCCCAAATGACTCTGTCTATTATAGTCTATAAATAAAATGCCAACTCACAAGACACAGACTGGATTTTGTGCTTGAGAATCAATTGGTCTGACAGTGCCAATGATGCCTTCTGTAGTATTAAATATAGTTCACAGCCAAAAATTACATATGTGAACATATGTGTACAACTGGCACTCCAAAATGCACCGCATGTCATGGTGAAGCATTGGAAAAGACTGATGAGAAGTTTTATATTCTGAATGTAGATGTGGAAATATCACAAAATGGGACTTGTTATGAAAAAGAAGTGAATAAAACCACACGAAATTTAAATCTCGCACTATTTCCTATTTATTGTAGAGTGCATCTACTCCATGCAAAGTTCTGAAGTGGACAGTCATGATTTTTATGCAGAAGAACTACATTGCAGGAATGCTTTAAATTCACCATGTACCAAAAGCCCAAGTCAAACAAAACGTCTAAGTAAATAGTAGTAGGAATGTCTTTTTGACTCTAGAATAGATAATGAATCCTATCACTAAAACACAGCAGTAAGCCTAATTTTAAAGTCACATGTAAGTTATAACTTTTAAATTAGCATTTTTTATTTCATTCCTACTTTCAATATAGTTTCCTAGAAATTGGTACATAAAAAATGTCAAGAGAAAACAGCAGGCAACCATCAGGTCTTCCTTATACACTCTCAGACTCGCACGGGGTTGGATAACCTGGGTAACTCAAACTTAAGTATAATCCAAGACAAATGTAAAACTTGGTCATAAGAACACACTGCAAGGGTGCAGTGGGAGAAGAGCAGTGTTGCTGATGAGTGTGGAATGGAGAAATCCCCCAGCTGGCACCCGGCAAGCAGTAAAGAACACACTCTGCACTCAGCCTGGGAATGCCTGCACTCCTCCTGAAAAGAAACCAGCTCCTGCAGAGCCAGCTCCAGTGTCTCCGCATCAACGGACCACTGAACCCTGAGTCTGAAAGATTTATCCTTGAATAATCAAGAGCTGACGGCATCTGGATGAGCTCAGCCCATTTATTAAACATGTAACCTCCAATAGTGGCTACAAGCAAAGGGAAGCTTTCCCTTGCCATATGCTGTTTACTGAATGAGTGCTGGAAATCTCCAGTGCGTTAGCTGCTAGTTCAACTAAGGTAACACTTCTCATAATGACTTTTCCCAGTACCATGGATGCTGCTTTAGCCTGTCATTTTGCTACTGCTTGTTTTAGATTTTTTACAAAAGCTCAGCATGGAGAACTAGTTTGCACTGAAAAGACTAAAAGTATTTTTCTTCCTTTTTTTTTCTATTTCAAGCACTTAAGTTTATTCATGTAATTCCTCACCTGTGATTTGATTCTGCAAAGCACTACAATCTCCAGTTTCTCATATGCTCAGTGTAGCCCTTAAAAATGCTTTGCAGATTTGTATTTTATTCTCTGATTGCATTACACTTTATTTAAAGGAAATGGTAATCTCACATGTTCTGGAGATGATATGAGCACTAAATAATGAATTGAAGGTGAATTAAAATCTCAACTGTGATGGACTAAACAAGTCTGAAAATATTACTAATACTCACCAAGAGAAATAAAATAAGACTAATTGCTGTTTTTTATCTTCTCATACCCTTGCACTTTCATTGTCTCTGAAGAAAATTGCTGACATTGCTGTCAGCCTATCTGTTTAGCTTCAATCATAAGATCTAGAAACATTTTTACTACAAACTTTGGGAACCACTATGAAACACAAAATATGACTGGAGACTGCTGCTGAAGTTTCAGCTAATTTGACTAAATGGTCTTTTAATGTTTTCATTTACTCCTGGGAAATGTAGAATTCTGACAGACTACAACCTAGAGTGCTCATTTCACTCTTACACATGCTCAATTTATAACTTCCCCTTCAAATTACTAATGTTTAAAAAATAATGTAATTAGTACCATTCTTTAACCCACGAAAAAAGCATACTTTGCTTTTAAAACATTCAAATGTTCAAGAATTCTACGCAGCTAGTTTTCTTGGATCACTAAAATAAAGTTCAATAACAACAATATACAAATCCAAGGCAACAGGCTATTATGTAAAAATTTAAAAGTAGATTTGAATCCAGGGCAATTTAGAGCCAAATATATAATGTAAAATCATTTTAACCCCAATGTATGTAGTAGTATGGCTACCATAGTTAAAAACACAGTTAAAAACATAATTAGACCAATCATTTTCTACAAAGAAATATGCTTTTATTATCTCAGTGGGAGACAGCCCTGGCCTTTAACTTGAAATAACCCTGCAAGTTACCTTCCTGATAAACAATGCAATATTAATACCACAGCTGGGAGCAGTTTTCTGAACGCTCGCAGCAGGTATCAAATTTGTTGCTTAATTTTTGTCGGAATTGTAGCATCCCTTTCTAATGGATATCTTTAGCATCAGAGAAGAGGAAAAAGTAGAGTTCAAGATATAATTAAAGTATTTCCATATTAAGCTAAGGGACAAAATTATCTACAGAGCAGCAAATATTAAATCATGAGAAGCATGAAAGTAACAAATTATTCAACCCACATTTTAATGGTATGATTAAAGATTCTTAGTTATTAGTAATAGAAAAATAAGCATATAAAAATTGAAAAAAACGAAATACCTGGGGAAACCCTTGTGTCTGTGTTCAGCTTATATTGAGATTCCAAGTCAAACTTCATGTTTTATTATGTGTCATAGATAAATTTTAGGAGGGCCTGTTGTGATAGGACAAGGTTAATTGTTTTACACAGAAGAAGTGTCAAATTAGATTTTTTTTACCATGAGGGTGGTGAAACACCGAAACAAGTTGCCCAGAGAGGTGGTGGATGCCCAGTCCCCAGGAAACATTCCAGATTGGGTTGGACAGGCTTTGAGCACGCTAATTCGGTTGAAGATGTCCCTGCTCATTGCATGTGGGTTGGAGTAGATGTCCTTTAAAAGATCCTCTCCAACCCAAACTATTCTATGAATCTATAAAAAAGAGATCTCTATTAAACAAAAAAAAAAAGTATCAGTAACAATATTAAGCATTTTCTAGATTCTTAGAACACAAGAAACACCGTTGTGACAAGAAAAAGGCAAAAGCCTGACAGCTATTTCTTCCACTTTGAACACCACTAATCCCAACACAAACATTCCACACCTTTTAGTATGCACCAAGGTGGGAGGCTCTCTTTTTGACAAAAAAAACATTATTTGGTAACAGACTAAAAATCAAATGTAACACAGATGCATAACAGGCCTCTCTGCTCAGTTATGAGATTATTCCAGATTGTATAACCAAGGAATTATCTTGAAAAAAAAAAAAAAAAAGCTGGACTTATTGTAAGATTTCCATAGCTAACATAATTGTCAATTAGGAAGAATTAGGAAGTTGTAATAAATGACAGTGAGTGTTCTGCTGTTCTTTATTCTCAGCTTAATCTTACCCACAGTTCATTCTGGCATTCATAATGGCTTCTCTTACCTTCTGCTAACACTTGAAATACAAGATCAGGCGTTTGGTCTAATGAAAAAAAAATCAAAAACTATGTTTCCCAAGGAAAAACAAAACTGCACTCAAAATCTGAAAAATATTTGTTTTGTATTTGATGTTTTTGACAATCCCATTGTAAGGAACTTTCTTTTACAGTCTTTAGCTGTTTGGAGGATTTTTTTTGTTTTGCTTTTTGTTTTTAAGTGTCTTTTCCCTTGTTCCTATAGTAGCTCTGGCAATTTCAAAAAGCACTACAGAGTGCTCAGCAGTTTATGCACCAGAACAGTCAAAAAGAAACTTCTGAAATCCATAGTCAGCAGCTCTTATCTACATTTCCTTTTAATTCTACATAAAATAAAGTGAGATTAATGAGAATGTCAGGTGTCGCACCTGTCAGCATTAAATGCTGATGGAATAAACACAACTTTGAAAGTAGAGCCTGTGTGTTATAACATATTGATGTTTTGCTGCACAACCAAAAAATGCCAGTCAGTGATTTTCTGTTGCCTATCACAGAATCCTTCCTCCCAAATTTCTTTTGCAATCTTTTGTGTTGAGATAAGATATATATATGTTTACATGCACACACACACACATATATATGATGACCAAAAGTTATTCTTAAATGTATTCCCCAACACTAAACCTGTATTTTTTTAACAAATATAGGTTTACATTCTTATAAAAACAATGCAAAAAATCCCCAGTGAAGACTGGCTGTCAAAACATCTGCACAGTATGACAAACAAAAGTGGATCTAAAGCAATATGAAAAAGTATCTGGACTACCCCACTCAAGTAGCCACTAAAACCACATGTTAAAAAATGGTTTATAGGAAGAGAAGTAATACATCCTACACCTGAGACCACACCTCAAATCCTGTGTTCAGTTTGGGTCCCTCACTACAAGAGGACATTGAGGAGCTGTAGTGTGTCCAGAGAAGGGTAACAGAGCTGGTCTGGAGCACAAGACTTGTGAGGACCAGCGGAGGAAGCTGGGGTTTTTTGGCCTGGAGAAAAGGAGGCTTTTTTATCACTCTCTACAAGTACCTGAAAGGAGGCTGTAGCCAGGTGAGGAACAGTCTCGTCTCCCAGGCAGCCAGCAATAGGATGAGAGGACATGGCCTCAGGTTGAGCCAGGGGAAGTTCAAGTTAGACATCAAGAGACATTTCTTCACAAAAAAAGATTTTTAAGGATTGTAATGTACTGCCCAGGAATGTGGTGGAGTTACCATCCCTGCAGGTGCTCAAGAAATTATTGGATGTGGCACTTAGTGCCATAGTGTAGTTGACAAAGTGGATTCAGTCAAAGGTTGGATTCAGTGATCCTGGAGGTCTTTTTACAACTTATATGATGCTGTGATTCTGTGAATTTGATATTAAAAAAAAAAAAAAAAGAGAGAGCAGCTTCACATTTACCTGGCCACACCATCCTGTATCTCTAGGTTGTGAGGTTTGCAGCATGGTTGTAAAAAGACACAGCAGCTTATAGACAAGAAAAAACATCCAGAAACAGAAGAGATCAAGAAAAACCTTCCCAACAATAGAGGGTTCAGACAAGTTAATAAGCTAGGACCAAAAGATCATCAAAGAATCAAGGTAGTGTGAAATGTAATGGGGTGGAATGTAATACTACTACCATGGGAACTGATTGCTGCACTAATGACGAGAAATTTGTCATCCGAAGAAAACAAGGCATGTGAAAGACATGACTATCTTAATCAGATAAAATATCGTCTGCATGACTTGGCTTTGTGAAAATAATGAATGTTATCCTAAAACGCGTAAAAGCCACAGCAACAATAAAAACTCATTAAATGCAATCTATACCATTCTCTCTTTCTTCAGAAAATCAACAGTTAAACAGAATCAGATGCAGAAAATAAATCTAATAGTGATCAGAGGAATCAAATAATAGCACATGAAAAAATCATATCTTATGCATCCTAGCAAACCAAAACACTTAAAATTTCTGATTTTTCTTTTAGTGGAAGAAGACCTATCTGAACTGTGGCAGTAGCAGCACTTAAAAAGAATAAATTATCTAAAGCAAAGGCTGGACATTTTAAAGTGCTTTCTAACCAACAAGAGTAGTGATAGTGAACAAAGTGATAGTTCTTAAATTCATGCAGATGTACATTTAAATTGATATAGGATGATGTACATTTACTTATTAATGCAAAAGATTAGCTCTTTAGAATTTGGAGCATCACTCCCACACTTGCATCCTACTTTCCTGCAATCCAACTAGTAAAGCTGGAAGTTGCACAGAGAGAACAGTAAAAGAAAAAGCTATAGGTCTCTCAATGGGTTACTTGAGGAAATCTGTTATTTTATCTTTACCCTCAGTCTTAAGATATAGAATGTATTCCTAAATGAGGATTGAGGGAGAAAATAATCCACCTCACTCAATACTGTATGATAATTGATTGCCTTCCTATAAAAGGACATGCACGATTATATATAAAATTAAGATTCACTACTAACCTACAGAAAGGAAGACATACTCTGTGATAAGAGGAATATCTATCACTCCATACCCACACTAGAAAGACCTAAGAATCTCTAATCTTTGCAGAACACATTATGATATGATCAATTATATTTTAGCTCAGAGAAATAAAATTATTATTGTATCTCATTAATTTAAATACTCTTTAAAGCAAAAAATGGAGCAGACTGAGACTGATTTGTGGCAGACCTCAGTTCAAGCTAATGCTTCATAGTCCTCCTCAGCAGAACTACTTAAGCAACCATGAATGTGTGGGTTTGTGGCTCACTGCTATATTTGCAGGAATTGTACCAGCCCCAGAGTTATTACTTTACAGGGATTGCACTTCCGAAGAACAGGATAAGGAACATCCTTATCCTGCCTTATCAGGCAACAAATATTAGCAGTTTTGCAACACAAAGATATACAACACCAACAGTTAAGGAAAATAAACATGTTCTCAAACCTTACATATTATGCTATGTTTTACATAAGAGAACTGTAACAACATGAAGCTAAAGCATTGCAGCTCTCTTCACTAGGCTCTTCCATTAAATAAATACAGTAGATGAATATAACTTCTGTGAAAACACAAAGCTAAACTGCCTTCATCTGCACGTCACACTGACTGCTGCCTGTATTGCCATGACGAGTCGGAACCCAGTAAAACATGAAGCAAAATTCATTATGCCAGATTGATCTATTCATATCAGATAATAGAACCATGTAATAAAATCATACTTTTGCAATTGTTCTATACAGGTTACTGTGGAAACTTAATAGGCAAGTGGGTTTTTTTCCTTTTTCTTTTCACACATTTTCATTTACTAGAAAATCAAACAATGTCATAAAATCACTTAATCATTTTGGTTGGAAAAGACCTTTAAGATCATGAAGTTAACCTGACACTGCCAAATCCACCAATGATCCAAGTCTTTCAGGAGGATTCAAAATCTTTTGTAAGCTGAGAGGAGGTGTGAGGTAGCATTCATTATTTATATTCCTAAAACCATCACACTTAGAAACACGTTCCACCCTCCAGTCAGGGAAAGGAGAATTACACACTCAGAGTACAAATTCAACAACCCTTGCCTAAGGATTTTTGGCAAATGCTTCAAATAAAAATTAACATCATCCCCAACTTAAATGATTTTAAAAATGCAAACGAAAAGGAAGAAAAATACATGATGTGTGGTTTAAGAATGGAGGGAAATTTATAATGTGATTTGGGAAGAACACACAGGAACTGGTGTTTTGTCTCTTCATTGCATCGAACAAATTTTCTGTAGCCGTTTTGAAATATTTTTTAATTGGGCTCTCTGATACAGAAAATAAATAGTGACTGGTACTAAAAGGGATAGATTAAAGCTAATGGAAGAGAATGTTTTAGGATGGATGTTTCATTTTACAAGATTTAATTCCATTGATACTTTAAATGTCAAAGAGGAAAGTGAGTACACTAAGACTCAAAATGATAAATATCAGGCACGTCCATCAAAGTCCAACAGGAATGTACTTGTGACTCCACTGTGTTCTGGGTTTTGTATTAGCAGTTGAGCAATTAAGTCATTCTTAGCCATTTAGAAATTAAAAATGCTTTCTCTCACCTTGCCCTACTCGTTTCCAGCCTTCTGTGTCTGCCTTGACTTTTTGTCTCTAGGAAGTATCTCACAACCCCTCCTCGGACACCAGCCTGATTTGCCCATGCCTGCCCCAGGAGAAACAGCACCACCACAAGCTACCCACTGTATCCAAATGTCAGAAATAGAGATGTGGGGAGCAGCACAGCCAATGCCAGCATGCAGCATCCCAAACTGTAACAAGCTTCCAAAGGAAGAAAATGAATAATTTTAATAGTGGTAAACAAGTTCCACAGGATGAGCCATTTTGAATATTTAAATTAAAATGCCAGATCTGTTTTTTCCTTCTGTCTGTATACACTGCTGTGATCATTTCAGATAAATATCCCGTGTCTTTTGTTGTTGACTTCTTAAGAAATAGCATGATTGAATACGATGTTCCCTTCCCCCTCAGACAACTCCTCTTGAATTTTAATGCTTCATGAATCTCTTGTCATCTTTGTAGAGAACAGTATTTTCCATAAACACTCACTTCACCATAAAATTTCACAAAGCTAAAATGACAATGAGGCAATGCTAAAATTACATACCTTAACTGGAAAATCAACACCACAGGATACAAGTAATAGAAATAGCCAATAGATGTTTAATTTTTGGGATAGCTTTTAAAGTCCTTCTAATTTAATAACTTTCAAGTTGAGTAAAATTGGCCATTTTCTCTTTTATTTCTTAGAAAGTTTTTTAAAGATAAGAAAATTCATTCCATCATGATGTAGTAATATTAGCCCAGATATTATTACATTTCAGTTTTCTAAGTTATTGCCTCTAACAGTGGGAAGGACATCTACCTCAGTACCTTTGCTTCAATCATTAGATAGCACACTTACATAAATTCTGCTGACTTTCTGAAATGAGGCAGAAAGTTTAAAAACTGCAAAAAAACAAAAAAATGGACAAAAAATATAGACTCCAACACCTTATTAGCTGTTATTTAATCATTTGCCTACTTTTTGTATGTGTGTCTGTCTTAAGAAATAAAAATGCATCAAGCTTTATTACTTGTGCACTGCAAGGCCAGCCACAATTTTCCACATGCACTGACTTTTGCGTAGTATGCTGTGTCAATCCTCTGGTCTCCACATTAAAAAAGTGATGTAATTGCTCTGCGTCTGAAGGAAACAGGCATTTGCTAAATAAACAAAAAAGACCCCTACACAGATTTCAATAGTAGCCACAGCCTGCATTGGAAACTAGAGGGCCAAACACTTGCCTTGGCTTAGCTAGTGCAGGCATCTCTCTGTACAGCAGGAAAACATTCACCGGAGAGCTGGCTAGGTGGGAACTGGGACATCCCAAGGTATCTTGCTGCCCATAATCTCCCTTTAAAAATTTTTGGAGAAGTGGCTGCATCTGATGAAAAAGTGTCCTTACGCATCAGTGAGGGGTCTGCATGAGCTGCTGACCAAGTTTACTGACTGTGAATAACCCAGGGCAGCTGAAATGACAGCATGAAAAATGCTAATCTGGCTATTGTTGTACATCCCCCAGCAGAACACAGTCACAGAGCTCTGCAGACTATGGAAGTTTCTCACTTGTCCAGTTGAATCTGAACCTTCTCTCTAGCAAACAACTCAGGTTTTCTAGATGGACTGAGAGTTTGTTTCTACAGCAGCAAACAAAACTAGTAAATAATTCTGAATATGCTGCAGAATTTTACTCATAAATGCAGCAAATTAAGACAGCATAAACAGTGAAATTATGCAATTCAGCCCCCATTAAAAAAATGAATTGAAAGAAAAAAGAAGGAAGCATAGCATTTTATAAAGAAAATACCAATCTCTTGTTTCTATTGTGCCACCCAAAGAAGTTGCATTTATTTAGACCAGCATGTGACCGTAGGAAGTAACAGTTAAGGAATGCCAACAAGGGAACCAGCTGTTTTCCATATGTGTGGCATGATGGAAATGAGAAAACAAAGACAATTAAGAAACAACCAAAGCTGATGTCTTCTAAAGGTTTTAATTTTGTTACAAATGGAATAAAATGTGATAGAGTGGACTAAATGCAAAAATCCCAGAGTCTTCAACTGCTGGTAGAACAATATATTCCAGTCAAATTGTATAAGGACACAGAAATTTTTTAATTAACGGTAACAAAAACACCAAAATGCACACAAAAGCGCCCAAAACTGAGAAAATAAATGTAAAAGAAAAACAGTATCACAGTGGAAAGCATAATGAATTAATTTATAAGCCTCTGAAGAGGAGTATGACCAACATGACTCAGCAATGCACATTCACCGCCCAGAAGGCCAACCTCATCCTGTACATCTTGACTCTCCCTCCTCCTGGAATTTCTCTCTGCTGAACACAACTGGAATCATGAGTGGTAGTTAATGTTTGTTATTTTCTGTACCTTTTCTGTCTTTTTCTAATTACCTATTCTCAGAATTTTGAGTAACATTTTGAGAAATCTAAAGTCAGATAGGCTTGGAGTTTGCTAAACTGAATGAGCTAATCTAATGTTCTGTGGAATGTTTTAAGTTGATTGAAAACTGCTCAAAAGCTTCTGCAAAATTTTCTGATTTTCTAAGTTGACAGTAAAGGCTTTTTTGTTGTTTTGACCTCTTGTTGGTGTTTCTTCTGTGCATCTAACTCAGAATATGTAAAGAAAAGTCAGCCCTTTTAAGTGTCTGATCAAGTGAGGTTTTAGTGGCCTTATTGCCTGTTGGAACAAGTCCAGAACCAAGCTGATCACAGGGCTGGAGCACCTCTCCTAGAAGGACAGGCTGAGAAAGTTAGGGTTGTTCAGCCTAGAGAGTAGAAGGCTCCAGGAAGAACTTTACAGCACTAGTACTAGTACTTCTAGTACTTCAAGGGGACCTGTAGGAAAACTGGAGAGGGACTCTACAAGAATATGTAATGAGAGGACTAGGGGGAATGGCTTTAAATTAAAAGAGAGTAGGTTTAGATAAGAATGAGATATTGAGGAGAATTTTTTCACTGTGTGGATGGTGAGGCACTGGAACAGGTTGCCCAGAGAAGTTGTGGATGCCCCACATCTGGAAGTGTTCAAGATCAGACTGGATGGGACTTTGAGCAACCTGGTCTAGTGAAAGGTGTCCCTGCTCATTAAGGTCACTTACAATGCAAATCCTTCTGTAATGGCAAGAGAAGAAAAGAAGCTGTATATATCCAAATAAGGGAAAGGAGGTAAAAATCAGGAAGACAGCTAGAGTACTTAATGAGCATTGTGCAAGAGTATCTGACAAGAAAAGCCATTCAAATTTGAATTTATAATTAAGATGTTTCTCTGAAGTCCAGTGAGTCAGAAGGATATCTTCTAGGCAATGGTTGGAGTACTTCAAGTGCAATCTACAAAACTCAACCAAGAGGATGGCATAAAAGCTGCAATGAGAAACGCTAACATTAATTTGGCAGGAGTGGCAGCTCTCTTGTTCCTGTACATTTTTAGAAACAGAAGGAGGCCAACAAAATAGTGGGAAGGGGAAGCAGCAGTACAAACCAATATGCAGCATTAGCTAAAGAGAACATCTTAAATGTTTTCTTTGTGAATGCCTGATTATCAGAACTGGACAGAGTTGGCATTCTGTTTGGGTTTGTTTTTCAGGAACACAGCCAGAGTAAACCCAAGAAAACAATCTAGAAGAACACAATGATATTTTAGGAAATAGAAGTTTTAATCAGAAGTGTTTACATTTAACAAACAAGGATAATCCTTATGCTTACAAAACCCAATTTTTGAAGACAAACCTCCTGCTTTCAATTAAATCATGAATCTGAGTAAAGACAGATCATTTGGGTAGTTTGACGTATCCTGGCATTGATTTGTTCTACAGATTCAATCAGAACACATGAGCAAGATTAAAATCTTCCATTACAGTGAACTTCTCTCAGCTTGCATGAACAAAAAAAAAAAAAAAAAAAAAAAAAAAAAAAAAAAAAAAAAAAGGGTTCTTCTCTTTTGCAAAGTGTTGGGCATGGCTGATTAAAAAGAGGAGAAAATGGCAAGAGAATGGCTACAGTGGGCCTCCCTACCTCTGAATACTCTCTATAATCCAGTCTTGAAAAATGAGTGCTTTGGAAGAGTGAAACTCCTTGTACAAAGAGAAAATCTCAGTTTTACCTTCCACCACAAGATGAAAGAGAACCAACCATGACAGAACACAAAAACAATCAACAAGTAACATGCCCAGGTTCCAATTTCTGCATAAGACTATCCATATAAATAATTTTTTACCAAACTCTGTGTCATTCTTTCTACTGATGTGAAGAAGCCTAATTGAAGGCAAGTTTCTGTTTTACGAAAATCTCTGAGGGAAGGTATTTATATTCTAATTCAGAAAGAAAAAAAAAATCCCTGTTGCAAAATGAATAGGTACATGCCTTGACAATTTAACCCGGAAGTTAGAAAACTCATCTGGGAGGTGGAAAGTCTATATTCAATCATTCGTTCTCTCTGATTTAAAGACCTGGCAACTTCTACCTCCCACATAACTGCCCCAAGACCAAGGCTCATTTTTCCTCACCAAATTCCAACTTAGAACCATTTGTTGCTTCCCCTAACTAGCAAGGAATCATCTAACCATTACTATCAAATACAATTTGAATTGCATTTTTATAGTAAGCCATCTGCATCTTTTACTCTGGCAGAGTTATGTAATAAATTATAGACAGGACTATCACTTTCTGTGACATGCAAAAAATGACAGCAAATAGCAGCATATTTTGAAAAGAATATTCAGTTTCTGTGAATGCTGCAGTAGAAGACAGATAAACATCTATTTGGCCTGCCTTCCTTCCAGCAGTATTAATGAAATTTCAGTTATGGCAGATCCAGTAAAAAAGTAAGAGAAAATTTGTTTTCCCTGTATTTCAATTTGGCTTTATTCAGCTCATTCAGGAGGGGTGTAGCAAAAAAAAAAAAATCTGAATAAATAAGATAGAAGATGCATGCAGTGAGGTCCCAGGAGACACCAAGTTAAGCTAAATTTTCTTTAAGAAAATGTATTCATGGCAGTATGCTTCCCAGCCTCAGGCAAGAGCCTTCCAGATTCTTAAATGTTTAACTCCAATGAAAAAGGTGAAGGTATTGCATCAAATTTTACTTTGTGAAGTATAAATTGGACAGAAACTTGAAACTGTCTTATTTTTGAACAAACCATACAATGAGAATAATCTTAATAAATTTTACAAAGAGAAAATGTCTTTGACAACTCTTGCCTTTCTAATTTTTTGGGGTTTTTTCAGGTGCTTTTATACCTTCTTCCTTTTATCTATTCCTCATACAGTCAATCAATCCTATGTCAGGTGTCTTTTTTTTCCTACTCTTGTATTGTATTTAATTTATCCTGATAATGATATGTCTATTTCTTTTGTCTTCACTGTAGAATCCTTGGTATTTACTGCTTTAAAAACTTCTGTCCCCTCTTTTCAGAGCATTAACTGGAGGTTTTCTTTCAAGAAGGCTGAAAATAGGAACAATAGAGACAGATGCTTGCTTTAATAACCCTCTGTTTTCAAGGATCTCATCCATAAATTTTGAACATTGTTTACTAATTTAAAATTGAACTCCAACTACTAACTTCCAGCTTTTAGCCTTCACCTACTACTGCCACATTTACTCCTCCAGAGCCCATTTGTTTCTAATCATGGTGTCCCTCAATTCTCATTCCAATAACCTCTTAGTTAAAATACTTCAAGTCAGCAAACTTCCAGTGTTCCAACTAACACACAATCCAGGACTGCATCCCAGCTCATATGTGGAATTGTGAGCCCTGGCAGTTTTCCAGCACTAAAACAGCAATATCTAGATGCACCCCAGCACCTCTCAGCTCTCCACCACCACCCTTCCACCACTTGGTTTTCTTGGAAAGAGAAAGAAGCTGTGTTTTCTCTCACTGATTTCTCAGTATAGACAACATATGGCTCAAAACTGTGAGGCAATCTGCTCAGAGTCTAGCTGCACTTTCAGCTCTAACTCAATACAGCTTTTCACTTGAAGTTTCTATGAATGCAATTCCTTGGGGATAGCATTGAAAGACAACCCCAGTTCATCTCACATCCAGCCAATGCAAGCCTGGTTCAATCAGCTTGAATAGACTTCCATTTGTGTAAAGAAAAAGGAAAAAAAATTTGCATTTTTCTTTGCCCATCCATATGTGGCTCATCAAAATCCAGTCTCCCACCTGCAATTCTTTAAGCTATGTATGTAGAAGGAAACATGAAACAGAAGGATTTATTCCCCCCTGGATAAATTAAATCAATTCCCCTGCCATGCACTAGTGCTAAGGCACTGCCATCTAGTGTGGAAAATCAATATAACAAAGAAAGAGGAAAAATAGGAAAGAAAAAAAAATATAAAGAGCATTTATAAAAAGGCAGATAAAATTCTACTGACTTCCATCAATTTTGAATACCAATTCATGATATTCATAACATTCATCATTCCACTTTATGGTAAAGCACAGAAGCCCTCCCTTTTAAGGAAAATCTCTGACCTGATAGGCTGCAATGGATTCCATTAGATGGTACTGCATCATGTCAGACAAACTCAGCAGAGCCCTTAGTCCCAGCAGCCTCATTTGGTGTAACTCTGGGAAACTAAAATTCTACAGTATTTAATGGTAGGAATCTCTTGGTAGTTTTTTCTTAATTGCCACACATTTTACTGCAAATTTACAGTTTCAAAACTCAATTCTCTAAATCATGTTATATGGAAAGCATTGCAACATAGCAATCTGCAAGACCAGAAAATCAGAAATTAATGGATTTTGCCACTTTGTGTAATAGCTGAAGATTTTCTCTTGTCTTCCAAGCATTCCTTTCCATACAGCCCCAGTTTCCTTTGTTTTATGTCCTGTGAAATTACCTACAATTGTTCAATGAACATGCGAAGGATTTGACCTGTTTCGCTTGGACCAGCTTTGTACAGATGAAGTTAAGTACACGTGACATGAGCCAATGGAGCATAGATAGGATAAATTTACAAAAGTTGCAGAGCCTTCATAAACACCAGTGATTATAAACACCGTTATATTATTTAGTATTTCTACAACTTGTTGTAATCTCTGTATTACTGCCATTATGATCAAGAATTTTAAACACTTGATTAAAGCTGCTGCTGACTTCTTTCCAGAACCGTAGCAAGAGAGTTTTATGTATTGCTGGTACAGATATTCTGTATCATCCTCTAAAGAGGATGAACAAAACTCTCTTTAGAATACAAGCTACATCAATGACTGAAAGTTCACACAACATAAGCCAGAAGGTTTTGAATACCGTGTCACTTAATTTTTGATTTATATTTAATGTGAACATAGAGGGACAGACCAGCTGACACCATCAAGACATCCAGATGTTCTCTAAGTGGATGCAGGTGAACTCGTAACAAAAGTACCAATCTGCCCAATTCCTCCATTACAATAAATTGTGATGGAAATACACTATACCTTAACAACATATACCTCACCTAGAAGAATAACTTTTGAGAAGAAAACATATTACTAGGCATAACTGACACAATTTCATTGATATTAAGTGTTTTGACAACCTACAACTGACACAAGAATTTACATAAGATCTTTTTATTATGCCGCTTCTCTATGATTATGTATCTATATTTAACTATTAGGTATCAGTCAAAGCAAACAATATTTCTGTTTTAGCTTGTTGTCATAAGGGAATTCTTAACACCACAAAGAACCTTCAGCTACATCACTTCAGCAATCTTTTCAGTAATGTGGGAAAAGCAAGAGGAATATCCAACATTTTTTTTTATAATCCTAGTTACTAGTGCCTCATGTTCTATTCTCACATTAAAATTTCAAGATGGAAAATATTTAAACTGTTGATATATTGTATTTAAGCTATGCATCCATTCCGCAGTGTATTGCTAACAAGTAACTCCATATTGTTCATAATTCCTTTATTATTATTTTTAATAGCAAAAAAGGCTACCAAAATAATCCTTTTCAGCATTTTTGCAGTTGCTACATAAATTGATTCAAGCTATGCTAGGGGGAAAATACAGAAGCCAAAAATCAGCAGCAAAAAAATATGTCACAATAAAGGCTCAACACTGATTAAAGCCATCAAAATGGAGAGAAACCCAAAGAAATCCAAGGCAGTCTGTCACCTTTATGAGAGATAGCACCAGAATTTCTCTAAATGACAATAAAAATTATCAAAGTTTTAAACAGTGGTGATTTTCTAAATTTGTGATAGTAGTTCTTTCTTCAAGCAACATATGATCAACAACAACAGTGCTAGCCAGTAAATAGTTTGATTACTTTTTCAGATACTTTCTTAACTGTGGCATATTTAAAATTCTATGGTTTTGAATTTGGGCCAGAAAGTCCTATAAGAAACTTTATCCTGAAGCAGTTGTTTCCATTCTGATTGGACACACTGATGTAAGTAAAAAGACAACATAAAGCTAAAGCTTTGAAGTTTTTGACTTTGAGAATAATCAGAATTTATAGCTTTCTAGCATCTACCTAATTTACCTGCAGCAGTTCAGTTCCCCTTTTCTGAGAAGTGTTTTCAAATAGCCAATGTCAATGTAAATCACATCAGAGAAGAGAACCAGAAGATAACTTAGGAGCAGTCCAACCCCCTGCTCAAAAGCACGGTCAGTAATGAGGTTGGATCAGGTTAGCAGGGCTCGATCCAGACAAGTCCTGAAAGCCTCGAAGGACACACAACATGCACAGCATCACTGCACAACTGTTCCAACACCTCCTTAATGGAGGAAATGTTTTGCCTTTCATCAAGGAACTTTTAAGTCTGTTAGGAAGCTTGAAGGCTGAGTTTTATGTGCCTACCATATGTAATGTTTAACACTATTTAATTTCCTGATTCACAGTCTAAAACCATATACCTTTTTGAACTGAAATTATGGCAACAAGCTCTGGACCAGCAGTAATTGTCTAGTAATTTCCAATAGTCTTGCTACATGACTGATTGATAATAAATAGCTTTTACTAGCATTGCTTTCACTGTTACAAACTGACCCAATTGAGCAAATAAATTAATGAGAGCTAACCACTGCTAGAAAGCAAGGTAAATTTCAATAAAATGTCAATTTCTGGATTGCCAACCTATGCTATAACCACAGGATAAGGAAGGAAAGAAATAAGTGTGGTTTATTGCCAGTCGCAGAGGTGACAAGAAAAACTACATTTTCCAAACCAGTAGTCTAAATTCAAATTTTTCTATCCCTGCTGCTTGCCTGGTACTCAAAGTACAGATGGAAATTTTCACTGAACTTGACTGGATTTTCTCAAAATACATTCAAGATTGAAAGCATTGATTTGGAGGTCAATTTTATTCTCATATTATTCTCAAATGTGATTCATTACATGGTTCATTAAAAAGGTTAACTATTTTTGCTAGCAATCTCATTATGATGACAGAGGATAATTCTGATTTCAAAATAATGTATTAAAATATTTAAAAAAAAAAAGGATGTTTTCTCAATGTTCAGAATATTTTTTCTGTGTTGAGAAAATGCAGCTACGCAACCACTCCAGCTTCCTTTGTACCTTCATGCATCATGTGTGACAATACAAAAAGTCTTGCATACATCATTAATTATAAATGAAAAAATTTGCCATAGTCTAAAAAGCAAATAATTTTCTCCATTTTTTTATTTCAGGTTACTTATTACTTATAACAACTGATTTTGTCCCTCCATATTTTGCAGACAAATAAAGAATATTTTCATGAACTATATTAAGTTTGAGGTTACTATTGAATTTAAGCTGCTCCAGCAGCATGGTTGCAGGAACACAAACGGTGTGCCATAACACTGCATAAATATTAGATGCAACTCTGGTCTTACTGGTCCCTTTGACCAAGAACCCTTTGGCTTTCATGCATAAGAATAACCCAAGGAGTTATTTCTAATGTATTTTGCGCTATAACAAGTTTTTAAATTGTGGAATGCCCCACCCTGACTCAGTGCTCTGGTACTGAAGCACACCTGTGACTATGGTGCCTGGCTAGAGTTCGTTGGAGGATGCAGCTCTTGGCTTATTTGCTGGTATTCACAGAGGGCAGACATGGGAAATAATATAAATATCAATATATACATATATACCCATGGGACACCCCCAGGGCTGTACTAGCCCTGACAGACCCACAGGGCTTCCCCAACCTGCCCAGGACCCATTCCAGCTGTGTCCCCTCAGGATGGCAGACCCCAAGGCAGCAGCACCTACACTCTCTAGTTCCCCATGGCCTTACACCTACCTTGCCAAGAGTCCACCCAAAAGCACCACGAGCGCCACATACACTTTTGGCAAGGGTGACCAATGGTCAACCTTGCTCCTAAATCCATGTCAGACCCCTCAAACCAGAAAAGCAAAACCATCTTCTGAAGACGTGGACTTGCACAGGCCATGCAGTTTTTATTCATGGCATCCCTAGAAACGGGATTTAGGAAGGAAACACTGCTAGGAGACAGTACCTGGGGAACTGATTAGACAGAGAGCATTTAACCTAATCTCCTCTGCCACGAGCACATTCTGCTTCCTGTAATTAGATGTGATCACAGATGCAATTATTTAGTGGCATAATTCCACCAATTCAGACACCAAACTACTTCAGCTACAGGTGGAAAAAATAAATACTGAAAGTAGAGGAATAAAAATGTGAGTGCTGTTATGACTGGAGGCTGAACTACTAGACAGCTAAAAGTCATATGAAAATATAAACTTAGCAGATTATGAGGTAAAACTTCAAAAATTCCAGTATTTTCAAGTATCTAAATAACAATCAGTTCTGAAAAGTTTGTCCCTTCTATCCTAAAGAATTACAGGGTTATTTTGAAGCCAAAGGATGTCATTATCTGCTACTCCATATGTTTTAGAGGGAATAAAACCACACAGACTGTGTCTCTCTCTGTCTATAAGATTTAGAGAGGTTATATTCACTTCCTGTATCCCCAGAAACAAACTGACAGTGTGAAGATGGGAAATGTATATTTGCAAGCCATGACAACATTAAGATAGGTAAACAAGCACAGCTTTCTGAGAGACTGGTAACAGAAAATTGAAATCTATGGGTCCTGGGAAAGTAAAAATTCCAAGCAGGATTGCTATTTACAGTGGTCTTAGCTCCATTCCTTAAAGAGTTTTGTTTTCCTCTTTAAATATGATAAGGTTTAACTGCACATACAGATTCTGAAAATTCCTTCTCCAAAGAAGGGGTACTTCAATGCTAAGTCAAGCAGAAAGGGTGTGGGATTTGATGCCAAAATTTTGAAATTAAAAGAGGATAGAAATAACCTTACTTGAACAACAGTCCCATTCCATCTTGCATCATAAATAGCTAAATTATTTTCTTCTTTCTTTTTTCCCCCCTGAAGTCCATGTAGCTTCAAAAATATTGATCAGCATTTGTATAAAGCTCTATAATGGTATTTTTAGAAGGACAGAATGAGTGATATTTATATTACCAAACACTGGAAAGAGACAAAAATAGATGGAAAGGCAAGAGTAGCCATGCCTCTGCTTTGTTTCAGAACTGCTCAAAAGCCACAGTAGGCATCAACAACAGAAATAGTAACAGCTGTCTGAAAAGAACAATACTGGCAAGTGACTGCTTATAAAAGGGTGACTGTGAGAAGAAAGGGAAAGAAAATGTGTTTACTAAGAAAAACTAGCAAAAAGCGTTGTTTAGTTTTAATCTTTCTCCACTGTATTATCTACACATTACACTAATTAAATTGTTGGCACTCAATTTTACTGATTTATTTTATCTGCCTTCCAGCCCTTCTGTAGTTGATTTTCATATTATTTTGTATTCATGAGTTTCAATGAGAATGAAAAAGCTTGGATTAAGAACCAGAGTGTTAGAGAGTACTTCTGTATACACAAACTGGACATCTGTCATTACTCTCATAGTTTTGCAGGTATGGTGGTTTTAATGATGATTTGAGTAAGAAAAGAGGGAGAATCTCATTCAATTAAACTATTAGTAAGAAGTTATGAAATTAACCCATTTGCAGAAAAATTATTTATATAATCATGAAAATATGCAATACCAGGCCTTTTTGCTCCTATCATTAAATAGAGTTTCACAGATCCCTGTGACATAAATAAAATATTCACTAATAAAAAGCTTTTGGAATGATACTTTCAATAACTTCTGTGGAATACGCTGACATAGTTGCAATCCTTGAAAGAACCTCTGAACATGTACATTCAATAACATATAGAAGAATTTCACTACTAACTTAAGTTGCAGGAGAATGTTTATAACAGAATGTGACAAGAGTACCTGAGCACTAGTACTTCTCTCTTTGGGAATATTTGTTAACACTACTAAAGAGTAAAACCCAGCACGCATGAAAGAGAAATATACAAATGCATCTGAAGCTTATTTTTGTTTGCTTATTCAACAAAAAATATACTGACTTACTTTCTGAATAATATCTTTCTGCTAATGCAAAGTGAACATCTCTATAATTATTAAATACAACTGAACATATGCTAAGTGAAGACTTGGAATCTTTACTTTTCATTTATAAAAGTCAATGATGATGTTGATTTTTCCCCTCAGTTTCCCAGCCCACACCTTCTAACTCTGAAGAGGTGTGCAGAATACCTATTTCAGTGTACTAGTTGCCATGAGCAGTTGCACTTGCAACTGAACTGTTGTCTCTGGGTTGAGTTATTCACAGTATTTTTTTTAAAAAGTGCTGTACCATTCCCTTCAAAAGAAAGTACTATTATTTTTTATTCTATAAGCTACTCTAGTTTTCTATTTTTGCTATAGAAAACAGAAAACAGGTCAGGTACAGGGTACGTGACTGGAGCAGTACAAAGCCAACCCAGAGGCAGTGGCAGTCCCCAGAGGCAGCAGCCCCTGTCTCTGCACCTCCTGCTCAGAGCCTCTGCCACAGGGTTCAGGCATGTTAGGAACAATGAGAAAGGGCACAAATACATTTTGACCCAGCTGCAAGCTATTGATGAAGGAATCATTGCACCAGCTGTACCCCAGAGCTGCACCTTTGCTTAAGGCCAGGCAAACCCCATTGCACAAGGAATAGGCAAACACACTGTTCCATAGCCCTGAAGGCGTATCTCCTCTTTTGAGCAACCCTGGGAAAGACAAGATATAATGAAGCTCACCCAGAAATAGTATTTGCATAAAAGTTTTAAAAGCATTGCATTCATCTAGTTGCTAGAATCATGAAGCTCATTAACACCACTGTGATTTTGACTGGTGAAGTCCCCAGAATATTTAGAGCTGCGATGATATGAATGGAGTTGCACCTTGCAGCAAGACGCACCCTTTAGTTTGTCTTCTGAAGCTACACTGTCAAAATGCAACAGACATGATAAGTTTAACTACCACAATCTGATAAAATGCAACCAAAATGGAATGGCATCAGTTTCTAAAGTTGCCGCAAAAATTACAAATCATCACTGCTTAACTCCTGACAGGATTTTGTATTAAAAACAGTTACAAAACCAAATAACCACTCATGTAGTTTGAATTTCACCTTTATGTGAGGATATAGCACAAGGCTATTTGTTGCTTCAGTCCCAGTGCAGTTGCAATTTTGAATGGAACTTGATTCTGAGTTTCACACACTGTGGGTCCTTATATATATGATTAGTTCCATTTAGGTCAAAGAAAAAAACCAAAAAGTAATTAATTCTCTTAATATTCTTCAATTTGTATGAGGTAAAAGCTAAATTTGCAATTACTGGCTTAAAAATAAAAAATAAAAATAATACAAAACATTGAAATGAAAGTACTTAATTTCTTTTAAGAATGATATTTTACACATAGAACTTTTTTCTCCTAATGTTTATTCAATATATGAATTTTAAGAAGAGTATAAATTGTTCTTCTGATAAAGAACATGCAGTTTGATCAAGATGGAGTGAACAATCTCTCCAGGAAATCCATCATGAAGCATTTGATTTGCGAAAGCAAAATGGAATTTGCCAAGTCTTTTTTTTTTTAAGGATTTTCCACTGGACTTCCAGTAGCTCAGTTTATAAAAGAGCTATCCATGATTTGAGTGGCATTAGTACTCCACTTGCTTTAGGAAATAAAGGTCTTGTAAGGAGAAGTGAAGTGAAACAAAATCATCTTTGGATCTAAAAATAACATCCATTTGTGAGGTTAGGATCTTAGCTGGTATAGTGGCTTCAACTTTTTTCAATCATAGTCAAATAACCACCAGCCAAATAAGCAGTCCGTAGTGTGAAAAAGCCCTGCAAACACAACCATGGCCAGTTTAACTCTCTAACAGACTTCTTACAGTAAAGTACTCCAAAACTGAAGAAAGAAAATCTGAAGAAAAATCTGGGAGCAAATACAGAGCAGGGCTGGACCACTCACCCGGGTGTCCTGCAGCGTGTGACACCCGGGACCTGCTGAGGTGCTGAGACAATGCAGGACAATGCTGAGCTGGCTGCAACCTCCACTAAGAACCACACCAGTCTCGAGCTGCTCAGGACCCCAGCAGGGTGAGATGGATGCACACCACCCTGTGCACTTTCCTTCTTGACCCTTCTGGGTATTCTGAGCTCATCTTTAAACTGGTAACACACCAGAACACAAGCAATTACTTCTGGCCACTTTGTCCAGGCCCTCCTGGTATTCAGCTGGACCAAAAAGAGGACCTTTCTTGATACTCTTCCCTCCTCACACCCACAGGATCTTTCTTTTGACCTCTAAGAGAGCTGCCTGAGCAGTTTTTAATTTCTGGACACCTGTGTGTGGAACTATGGCAAGAAAGGGGCTAATGTGACAATCAAGGAACAACCTCATGGTGCAAATCTCAGTGAATTTTTGTTTGCCACACAAATTCTCACCACAGTGTAACAAATGTGGTATTTGCAGCAAAGGAGAAGACCAGCCATAGTGAAACACCAGCCATTTCATACTGAGAAAGCAAACACTGCAAAATACATTTTATTAGCAGTAATATTTTAATTTTTAGTCATCTGCCTGGAACAATATTAAAAGAAAGCTTTTGCATGCATAACTTCTGTGCTTGAACAGTAGATAACTGGAATTTCATGATGGCACTAAAGAAAAAATAAAATATGATTTGCTCATCTTACTGTGAAAAAATAAACATTTCCCTGCAACTACTGTCATAAATCCTTGAAAATCTATGAAATTATCTGACACCAGGAAGTGGTTCTCCTGCAAAATATTACTGATCCAGCAAAGTCAGCTTTTCTAACACTGTCACTTTTCCCCCCAAGTAATCCACAAGAAATACCAGTCTGGGATAATAGCAAAACCAGTGTGTTCCATTTCCTGACATCAGAAATAACAGCTGCTTCCATCAATTCTTGCTTATTCTTTATCTAGCATTGATCCTGGTATATAATATCCAGGATAGTTGATTTTCTTAGTTTATCTCTAATTCTATTTTTAAAATACCACACTACATTTTCAACACTCAGCTCTAAATATTAAAAAGGCTCCACAATACTTAAAATATGATTTTTCTGTAGTAAGGCCAGAAACTGGAGACAATTGATAAAATGTGATCACAAATCATTGTATTGAGTTATGCGTATTTTGAAGGAAGTGTAAAAAAAAATCAAGAGGTTCCTGGCACAGTTTTTCACTGCAGCAGCGTCTTTATATCAGTTGGAGAGGAATGCAGGTTATTTTCATTTTTTAGAAAGTCAAATCTGTTCAAAGTTCTTTTTAATCTCATATTTTAAAACAATTCTGAGATAAAGTCTATTGGTTGAAATTATGACTAACATCAGAATACCAGTTTCAGTAGACTATATCACATGCTATATCAAGTGGCAGCATAAGAGTAATATTCATATATTATTAATTATGACTGCACACTTTGATTCATCCCTTTGCATTCAGGAACACATATTTTGGAACAATGGCAAGATAAGAAGCAGTCTATTATTTGTTTAATTTTAAGCTGTATTACCAGTTGACCTGAAATCATAAGACAGAACATCCTAAAATTGCACACCAGTTTTCCAAAGTCAAAGGACTGCCTACAAAATCTTTCTTTAAAGGGCTTTGCTCAATAGCCCTGTCAGAAACAACATTCTAGATCTTGAAACTGTTAGAAATCTGAAGCTTTTCTACACTGTGCTTGTGATACTGATTTAATCCTTCACATCATCCTGCCACAACAAAAATTTGTACTCTTATGCTCTGGTTCAGGTTCAAAGTAAATTGTCCACATTTATCTCCATGTGTCATAGAGATTTAAATTCCTTGGTCTCCTTTTTCTCCTCAATGTCTTACATATATTTATTCCAGATTCAAAAAAAAAAAAAAAAAAAAAAGGCACAGATACACTCCACATATTAAAAACTCCACCAAAGATGCAGCGATGGATGGAGAAGAGCTTGACATGGTCACAGTAACCACTTGCAGGATGGCCTTCACACCACTCTGCCCTCAAAAGAGCAGTTTAGGGTTATCTGCCAACCTATCAACCCCTTACTACCCCAGTGGGATGCTGAACTGGATTTGGCACGTACAACTAACAGCTCAATGTATTGTACATGCAATGACACGATCAGTGTTGATTAGCTTTCACTGTTGTTGGGTGGGCTTTTTTTGGAGGGGGTTGCTGCTATCATTTTGTTTGAGTTTGGGGTTGGTTTTTTTCTCAAAATACCATATTGCCTCCTAAAAATTCATTTCTTCCAACTGCCTATTCCCCGTCTGATTACAAAAATATTATCACTTGTTTATGACAATTTCCACAGCATCCAATGTAATCTCGAAGTGCTGTGACTTCAAGTGGAAAATAAGCACGATAAATCCATGCTAATGTCACCTGTTGTAAAACAAAAACAAGAGAAAACAGAAACTGTCATATGTGAAACAGGAGTGTCAACATAGAAAGCATGTCAAAATTTTCAGGAAATACTACTGCATTCTTCTTATAATAAAGATGTCAGTTCAGCATAGTAAGCTTTCAGCTAAGCACAACAGTCTCAACACCCCTAAGTCGCATTGCACAGCAGATGTTAAAAGTAAAATCCATTAGGACTAATTAGATTCTACAGAAGAAAAAAACTAGTAATAGCATGCACAGGCAATCTTGCATTACACAACTGTACTGAGAGATATCATGAACCACAAAAAAAAATCCCCCCAAAAATATTAAACACATACATTTCACCCTTTTCTCACAACGATGCAAGCTAACAGAAGACATGTTACAGTGCTTGCAGCCACAGGAAGAAGCAAGGTCTTCTGTATCCAGTTAGAAGCAGCTTTTGTGACAGCCATAACCTACTGTACATCAACAGGTAATTAATCTGTCATCCTCTATGGCAGTGTGAAACAAAGCAGCAGAAGAGTTTGAGCATCCTTCCCAAACTGCATATGCATTTCATGTTACACTAACCTGACCCAAGTCATCCTCACATGTACTAAGGTGAGACTGTTAATAGCATGGAGCCAAAAAAAAGCAGTTTGTGTTACTCTCTGATAGAGCCTTTTCACTACCATATAGAAGTCTACTCCTTTAACTGGCCATTAAGAGACAGAGACAGGATTTCTAATGGACATCTGGAACAGATCTATGAGCACTTTTCAGAACTGAGCCACCAATGCAAGGTACAGGCTAAATTCTGGCCATGTACTAACTGTGTAGACAAATGAATCTGTCACTGTATACACGATAGCTCAAACACCACTAGGGGCAAAGAACTTAATTTTTTTAATAGGATATACACATACTAAGAAGGAAATCTGGTTTTGTATTTGTTGTGACACATTGCCAAAGGCTGAAGCGTTATTTCCTGGTAAGCAGTGTCAAATAACTCTGATTCCTCAATCAGAATTAGTCTGCATCTACCCCTAGATACTAAGCAGCTCATAAATTAGTTAAATGTATATGCAATATCCCAGGTGAATTTGATCTTCCAGAATGTTTAAGAATATAAAGTAATTTCTATGTTTTTAGAAAAGTAATAGATGATCATTTCAACTCAAAAACCTACCAAAGTTTGAAAGATCCTAGAAACAGACCTGAAATATGTTTCACAAAGCACAGATTAAACCTTTGTCTTTCCTTTGTAGCTCTTGGCTAGAAACTCATTCAGCTACTTATGGCCTCAGAAAACAGACAGAATGAATATATCCTCATGTATGTTTTCAATCACTTTACTATCTACCATTACTAGGAAGCAGAATAGTCCACAGTCCTCAGGAGAAATGGTGAAAAATAAGTTTATGTGACTGCTATGGACTTACAGACCAACAAATAATACAGTTGCTGTTGTTTGCAGATGCTCATGCTGTGAATAACAAATGCAAATGCAGGTACAGCTTTTTCCAGTGGGATATAAAACTGGGTTTCTTGTTTGCTAGCACCAAATTAAGTCTCAGGCACTTTCCAAAACTGGGATAAGCTCCCTAAAGTCTTTTGTCTTGATATTTTTTTGCCTGTAAAACACAGCCCAGGGTTGGACCTGAGAGCTCTTGAAATCAGCAACTTAAACTGCCCATCTAAAACTGCTTCCTCTTCAGGGTTCATGGGGACATTTGGCAAGGAATGAATTGAAAAGCAACTGCTCTTCTTCTTGTGTATTAATGTCTGCTCACGAGCAAGGAAGGAACACGGCCCTGGCTAAGGCTGTTGGACAGCTTAGAGCCAGTAGCCCGGATCCCTCTTGTCACTCTTGGTGCAGAGCACAAGGCTGCCAAGGTTCACTCTCTCTTGGCTGGATTCTTGTGCAGCTGTCAGGCAAGGCAGCATCACACACACAATCCATCCAGGGCATATTATAATTATTATTATAATAAAGTGTTGTTTTATCAACAGTCTCCATCAATTGGACATCTAGTCAGACTTAAAAAAAAAAAGACATAAAACCTAAAGCATTTACTTCAGGCACTGTTTCATGTTTCTCTTCCCATTTTGGTAATTCTTCTTAAGTGTTATTTCTATCTTCCTATATTTCAGAGAAATGTATCTGATCATAAAACAATGTATAAAGTCATTAAATAAAAAAGATTCTATATGCATAACAAACAACCAACATCTTTTCAGCCTATTTTTATCTTGGCCATTTTTTTGCATTCAGAATTAAAACAAATCAAAACCCCCACATGAAAAATTAATCAAAACCAAAAATTTTCAGTTAACTTTATCAATTTAAGTAATTAACTATTTTACTCTTCACATCAGAAGCTTGAACTAAAAAACAAAACAAAAATCAAGACATACAACATCCAGTTCATCCCTGGCATTATTCCAAATAAATTAGTGGTATTACACTGGGGATTAATTTGGAACACTGATGTGAATTAAGAGGACTGTTCTATACAGCAACCTCATCCTAACATACACACAAACACATAAAAAAATAACCAAAACATTATGAGCATTACAAATGCACGCAAAAAAAATTATGCGCCTACAAATCTATTTATAAGCAAGCAGTACATACTATTTCAAGGAAATTTTATTATTTAGAAAATAATTACGTCAAATTTTCTGAGAAAGAAGGCTTAATAATCATGTAAAATACTTGACAGAATTCCACCCAGGAGAATGTGAAGCTCCTCTAGAGCTCAGTTTTCACATATTCCATTAAAATATGACCAGTGGTAAATTATGCAATTAATGTTCAAAAACTGTTTTAATCCAGTTTCAAAGATTGATCTGAGTACTCAAGTCTGCCCAGCAAATGGCAGTCACCACCTATACAATATAGAGCAATATAAACTAATGAATTTCTCCTCCCAGCAGAAAACCATTCACATTTCCCTCCTCTACTAAATACCGTGCCCAAGTCCAGTTTTGCAGGGCAAACAAGTTGCTTCTGTCCAGCTGCCTAACCAGTGAAGTTAGTCAGAGGCTGCATCTCCCACCCCACCACAGAGGCAGGCAGATGCTCTGCCAATTCATCCCTTCTTTGCTCAGGGAGCGTGAGACCACACAGAGGCAGGAGAAGAAAAAAGTGAATGCATCTCTCTTCTGCCGACTCGCTCGACTCTCAAACACATCTGTTACGTTTAAGGCTGCCTCTGCCTTTCGAAGACAAATCTCTGCCAGGGGATGGTGTTCTCGCTCCAGCTGCAGTTTCATGACCCGAACCCGCAGCTCAGCCAGTGCCCTACATAGCACGATATACTTTGCCAGATTGAAACTCATTCGTCATCGCTCGGTTTTCCTATCCGCGACTGACCCAAAACCTCTAAAGCTACCCACAGCCAACCAGCGAAGCTGCTTAGGAGCTGTGTAATGGCTATGGAGTGGTTAATTTCTCTTTTCCAATTTTCGTCCACCTTGGAGCCAGACTCTTTCTTGCTCCTCGGGAAGTTGGCTGTGCCCTCGCTGCCCCTTCCCTCACGGGGACCGTGCCTAGGCGCAGTGCGCTCACTTGAAGGAAACGCAGCAATAAAATATTAAACCCCTTCCTTGCTCGGGGATCTCTGCGTCGCCTCGCTGGCGGGGAGCACCGCAACGCTCCGCGCCGGAGCCGGAGCCGGAGCCGGAGCCGCGCCCGCACCGCGCACCGCGCCCGCCCAGATGGGCAGGGACACCCCCCCGAGGTCGTAGCCCCCCGACCCGTAACCAGTGACCCTTCCCCCGGGACACCCCGACACGTGGGGGCTGCCTCCCGGCACTGAAAGGCGGGATCGGCCCAGGCTGCCCCACGGAGTGTGCGTGAGGAAATGCTCCCACGCCGCGCTCCGGACGGGGCATTTTAAGCAGTCCTGTCCCGCCCCCACAAAGCACAAAATGGAATTTGAACTATGGCGGTGACAAAGCGGAGTGAGGGGAAACGGGGCAGCCCCCATTTCTCTCCAGCTACATGTTGCTTTGGGACAGCAAGTGCTCTGGGATGCAGCTGTAGTTCAGGTGCACCCGCCGGGGCCGAGGGCAAGGGGGACGACACCGGGGCGCGGGCAGCACTTACTGAAGAAGATGTACTCTGTGTAGCTGCTCCAGATCTTGTCGTCCCTGTACTGGTTGATGAACGCGGCGGTGCCGGTGGAGTTGCAAGCCACCATGTGGAAGCCCGCCTCGGAGAGCCGGTCGAAGGCTTGTTCCAGGTAGGTGAATTTGAGGTAGAAGCGGGAGGTGTACTTCTCGGGGGGCCGGTCGGGGTCACGGCTCTCGTTGAGGGTCTCTCCGAAGACCTCCTTGGCCAGGGCGATCCTACCGCACACCATGATGCGGGCGACGCGGCGGAACTTGGCGTCCGCCTGGTTGTCCCGCACCGTGGTGTAGGAGCCGCGGTAGCCCACGGTGAGGAAGCCCGAGCGCTTGTCCAGCGCCGCCCGCTGAAGCCGGTCGCTGCTGCCCTGCGAGTTGCTATCCTCCAGGTCGCTCTGGCAGCCCTCGTCGTTGAGCGAGCTCTGCTTGGTGACCTTGGGCGACAGCAGCTTCACCAGGTCGCCCAGCTGGAAGTACTCGGCCTCCCGCAGGAGCCGTTCCTTCTCGGGGAAGTGCTCGGGCAGCGCCAGCTGCTTGTCCCGCAGGTAATCCAGCACGTACCTGAAGAGGAAGCCGTCGCGGTCGATGAAGAAGCGCGCCCGGCTGTCCCTGGGCAGCTGGCGGGCCGCCGCCGGGCCGCCCCGGCACGGGGAGAACATGGTGGCCAGCGTGCTGTCCGGGACGCTGAGCAGCGTGGAGTGCCTCGTCACGTACACCTGGCCCCCCACGTTCAGCTCCACCACCTCGGGGAACGGCGAGCCCGACGGCCCCGATACCATGTCGCTGATGGGCAGGATGCTGCCGCCCGCCTCCTTCAAAGCCATGGCTGCGAGCGGGCGGCCGCGAAGGAGGGTCTCCCTCCTAAAAAAGCCGGCCTCCCTCCACCCCTCCTTCCCTCCCCTCCCCTCCACCCACACCTCCCTTCCTCCTCCTCCTCCTCCTCCTTCTTCTCCTCCTTCCCCCGCCGCCCGGCGCGCCCGGAAGCGCCTGGACGGAGCCGCTGCTCCGCCGCCCTCCGGCGCGGCAGCGGGCGGCAGGACCCCGGCCCGGGCGTCCCCTGTCTGCCCCGGCGGTGGGACAGCCTGGGCTGGGCTCTGGGCTGGGCTCTGGGCCGGCCCGGCCCGACCCGAGCGCCCCCCGGCGCTGCCCGCTCCGCCCGGCGGGGCGCGGGGCCCGCAGCCGCGCTGGCCTCGGGGCCGAGCGGCTGCCGGAGCCGGCTGCCACTTTGCCAAGCGCTGCCAGGCTCGGCCCAGGGAAGAGCTAAGCCCATGCCGGGCTCCTCCCCTCCCTTCGGCTGGCTGGCTTCGGTTTGAAATTAATTTTTTCCCCCGCTTGAAAATCTCCCAGCCTCCCCCAAATGCCTCTGTCGCTCCGGTCGACACTTGCAGTGCCAGAATGATGGTCGTCCTTCCAAAAGTAGCATCCAGCAGGATGCATATGACAGCATTTTTGCCCATTTTCCTCCATCAGCATGCCTTTATTATTAGTGAAGAGAGCATTTAAAAGAGGGTACAAAAGAAACCAGCGTTCTGCTTTGCTCGTGGCACAAATCTAATGGGTCCTGGTGGGACACAAATGCTGGTTTTGATGTTGTGAGGATTCACTATGGCAAGGCACACTGGGATCTTGATTTTCAGAGAATCTAAGCATGCTTTCTAGATTGACGATGGAATTGGGGTGATTCAGAGCAGAAAAAAAAGCTGCCTTTAGGATCCAGATGACACAGTGATTTGGAACATGTTAGATTCTTGGCTATGAAACACCTCAATTTGTACTATATTCAATCAGTATAGAGTTTTTAATTTTTATCTGTTTCTAGTGAGAGCCACAGCTCACCTACATCCAGATTTCTGATGCATGTATTTCCAGGCTCTGCTGCTGGAATATATTAGAGCCCAGATTTGTGCTCATGCATTGGCTGAGAGATGTACAATTGTGTTTGCCAGTAAAAACCAAGGCCTAAACCTGACTGTGTTTCTCTGACTATCAGTGCCAGGCCTAAGTGTGACTGTTAAGCTGGGTGTTTCATACATGGGAATATTTCAGCTTTTTTTTTTTTTTTTTTTAGTCCTTTAAGTGGTGAGGGTTCAACCATTAATTGTGCCACATAGGCAGGAGCCCAACTTGTTCTTCATTTAAACAAGAGTGACTTCAGGCCTGGGGGTAAAAATCATCAGCAGGTAGATATCTGCAATCTATTACTTCCTCACTAGTGCGCTGTGATCAAGATGACCAGTCATCCAAAGCTTGCTCAGGGTCTTTAAACCACTAGTAAGGACTTCTCTGCTTTAAAGCAGTAACATACTGCAGCACTTCATCTGACCTGTCTTAGATGTCTCTTTCAGGGTGGAAGGAATCTGTCCATGGTGATACTTTCCTCATTTCATTTGCTGTAGACAAACCCTAAATCTGTGTTTAGAAAGAGCTCTTTTAGCTTTTACATGGCTTTCACAAACTGAGAAAATACTTCTAGAAAACTAGGTGTGTTGTGCCTCAGTCATAAAAAATTTTGTGGAAGTTAAGAGGCATGCAAACAAATGTGCAGGAAAGATTTCAGGAAAGAGTTCTGCAGTGCCCCTTTTTAACCACTTAACCACTTATTGCAAGCAATTAACAGCTTTGAAAAAAGAAGTAACTGTAAGAAACAAAGTAAAATTTTGTCCCTTTCCTTGTTTATTTTGTTTGAAATGGTCTTAAAGACCAGAAGAAACATTCAAACTGCTGGCCAAGAAGGAAGGGCATCATTGTTTATTGACAATTTTGCTGTATGTTTCTGTAGGTTTAATTCCTTGGGATATGAGAGGAGTCAGTTTTCATTTTCTTGTTCATTTCTGCAGGTGATATTGTTTCTCTTGAGGATCCAGATGAAATGTTTTTGCCGATTTCTAAGAGGACAGATTTCTTGTCCACTGTCTTCTGTGTAATATAGAATAATAGTTTGCCCACGTCTAAGACAACTCATGCCAGAATATTGCATGGCTGTGACACTGCAGCACCACACTTATGAGCAGCACTGAACTGTTCCTATGGTCAGAGTGGTGCCATTAGCAAGAGGATAATTGCATTTGTTTTTCCCCTCCAGAAGCCTGTAGCTGCAGCAGAACTGTATCTTAAACCTTCTCTCTGGTGACTTGTGTTTGCAAGGATGTGTAATCTAAGAATATATAGCTCAACAAGATAGAGTGAGATCACTTGCCACACAGAATTTACCAGAGTTTGTCAGTTTGCATAGAAGTCATGCATAAAGCAAATATTAATGTATTACTTATGGAAGTAAGAAATTTCTTCTCAGGATTATCAGTGAAAGAAGGGACAATCTATGCTACATTCTTCCTAGGCTCAACAGCCACTGTGACACTTGAAAAATCCATACACCAAATGTTACAGGCACTTCAATACTAAACCTCTGTATGCAGCCTGTTATTTGGTCAGCTTATGGTTCCCTCTGTGAATAAGCATATGCTAGGCCCATCAATGCCTTCATCTAAGGTGATGAAAATAGCCCATATAAACTCCAAAGGTAATTTTTCATGAGAATGGACAGAGAGAACTTGTTTGTACTCTGTGGAGTAGGAGCCATCTTCTTACAGGTTTACATTATGTATTGTAGCAGCATCCTGCAGTGCTATTTGAGTAAGGGCAGTACAATGGAGAAAAGTAAATCTTTAAGTACATAAGTAAATATCCTTAAGCTTCAGACATGTAATGGTTTCTGATGCTTAAAGCAAAGAAGAATAATGCAGGTGAAAATCTGTCATGATCTGTTTCTTTCTCTGTCAGGAGTGTTTTGAGATTGGGCTGAAGAATTCATGTTAGTTGGAGATTCCCTTAGGTAGGCACACTGGTGCAAGCAGCAGGCAGCAGCAACAATCCTTTTGGAAGTAGCCTGGAGGGGCACAGTCAGGATAAATTCTTCAGATAAAAATCTTCTTTTCACTGTAGTCCTTCCTGTCCTGGAGACAGTTGTTGTGCTGGTTTGACCAGTCTACATGATAAATCTCAACTAACCTGAGAGAATCATGCTGAGAGAGGGAAAACAAAAAAAAGGGTCAGGAGGATCATCTGGACCACATCATGTTGATCAACCAGGTCATTCTAATGAAACATTCATGTAGATAAAAGTATGCATTTACTGCTGCTCAGACAGTTCTAAAATGGAAATTAGGATGTCAGGAATTAATGCATTTACTTGGCTTACTGCTCAGCCAGGTTTTGAACTGATTTACCCAGGTAAAGGTAACTTTTTTACATATAAAAAATGCTACACTAATCTCTTGTGAAACTGTATTCGATAAAATTGTTAAATAAAACAGTGTTTCTGAAAGGAGAGAGGTGAGAGTTTTCTTCATGAGAGACTTGTTTTAAAGACACTCTTGAGTATGATTAAAAAAAGATAAAATATTCATTAATACAATACAAGGTGGTTGGATAACATGAAATAAAGGATACATAACCAGTTTTCAAATTAAATTGTAAAAAAAAAAAAAAAATCTTATTTCTCTATGAAAATCAACAACCAAGTAAAGGATAATGTGTAGTAAAAGAACAGATACTCCCTTAGAGAGAGAAATATAAAAAGTTCTTTAGTCCCAGCAAGGCAATAAATTAAGTGAACTTCTGTAGTGAGGAGAAAATTCTTCTGGTGGGTTCCTGGTGAAGTCAAAGAGACTTGGTCCTTTGTCCTGAGTTGCAGGATCAGGAAGGAAGAGTTCCTGCAAAAGAAGTTCCAGATGATTACTATGAGCTGTCTGCAGTAATTACAGAAATCACCTAATAAGCATTTAAGATCATTATGTTGTCTTTTAAACAGTCATCAGCACAAAAAATGATATTAAAATTGTAGACAAGAGTGTGACAAACTGCCAGCAGAATCATATTTCCAACACTGTTGTACTCTGGCCCAGTAAGCCTACAAGTCTTGGCCACTTTCACAATTCCTTCTTTCCTTTTGGTTGTCATTTCTGTCATTTTTACAGATATTAATATTTTCCTGTTAAGAATTCTTCCTGTTAAGGTCTTACTTGCTTCTCTGTTAGCAACAAAACATCATTCCAAAGTACTGATTTTTCTAAAGACTTTGAGCTTGTCTGTTTTCCATCCACCTACCAGTCAACCCTTCAATACATATGTTCTCTTTGTTCCTTATTAGCTCATTCAGCACATTTTCCTTCCAGTCCTAAGATTCATCCTTTTAAAACCTTAGATGTATTTATATGTAACATTTCATTATTCCAAAATGATTAGAATTCTGTCCTACCAGAATTTAGAAATGTTTGTATTTATATAGTTAATTATCAGAGTTAAAGAGAAGCACTCGCACATGTAGATGTGCTGTGGGAATTTGTACATTCAGGACCTAAACAGCATTGTATACTTTTGGGTTAGGACTATAGATTATTTAGTTGCAGTACTGGGACTTAAATCAGAAGAAATTAGCATGCAGGCCTGATTCTGGGAATCTGGGAACTTTCTTTACAGTCCGTACTTATTCATAGGTCTAATTTAAGTTTCATTTGAAACATAGCAAACAGCTATTAAGGTTTTAAAAGTGCTGCATTCTCATGAAAAAAAAAAAGCCTGGTGAGAAGTTTTGTAAGCCAGGTTAATCAAGAAAGAATTTAGCAACTTTTGCTTCCCAAAGACTGGAAATTTTATTCACTAATAGTTAATTTATCTGTTTTCTGACAGTATTTACAGAGGTTACTACTGTGAAGTCAGCTCTGTCATACTGTGGCTGAAGTGATTTGTTTGAATTATTCATGACAACAGCTGCATTAGCTTTACCTGACAAGTTCTGCAGGTCGAGAGTCACTTTTCACTTATGAAAGTTAAAATGATGCCTGTGCTTTCATACTGTAGCAGTTTGGAGTATTCCCTACTAACTAACTAGTATTCCCTGCTAGCAATACCAAAGCAAAACTAAAAGAAAGAATAACTCCAGGAATTATAAACCTTTTTTTTAGAATATTTCAACTGTATTTATTTACCCAGACATATATGAGAATAATTTGATATTTTATATTATTGGATTGATTCCATGAAAAGTGCACAATTTCTTTTTCATCATTAAGATTAGCATTCATAATTAGCATTCCAAAAAGATTTCATTCATTGTTCCTTTTCAGAGCAGAAATGTGTCTTCTATGTAAATTTACACTAGCCTAAATCTGACTAAATTCTAACTTCAATGTGTCAAACTCTGCATTTAACATATTCTGCCTATAAACACCCCCATAGCAAGAATCTGTTCACTTGCTGTTAATTAGGCCTAATAGCCTGAACAGTTATGCAAGTGTATTCCAAGTATGACAATGGCATTTTTCTCACTTTTCTCACTGTAGGCTGTATTTAGCATTTGAATGTACTATTTTTTTCCTTCTTCATTCATTTATCTTTTTGAAAAAACTTCTTTTAAATGTTGATCAGTGTGAAGTCATTTCCACAGAAGTACTGCTTATTGATGTTCTGCTCAGCTGCTCATTTCTTTCTTATTCTCAAGCAGCAATTTACCAGAGCCTGAAGCCTGAAGAAATGAACAGCTTGACAGAACATATGTGTGTGTGTATATATATATATATATGTATGTATATATATATGTGATATCATATGGTTTCCTTATGGTGAAGTTAGGCTGTATTTCATTAATACTTCCTCAATATTAAGTCATTTAATATGGTCACTTGCTATAGGTTTTTATGCAGAAAAACTGTTGTTATCAGAACAGGGAATCTCAAATTCTCTCACTGCCACTTCTTTATGAACCTAAATTGAATGAAATACAGAAATCTCAGGTAGTGAGGACATATGTATAGTGGTACACACTTGTGCTGGAGCAGCTGCAGTCTGAGTCTAACCATTTTGTGAATAAAGATTCAGATTTTCCCGTGTTTTGATAGAGTCTACACAATCACAGCTCCTTTTGGTTTCAGCTTGTGTTTGCAGTGTTCAGGAGTTCTGATAAGTAGGCACTTAGTGTCTGAGTGGGTATGTATCTACAGTCTAGCACACAGAAATGAATGCAGAGTGTTTATTTCAGAACTCCCTACAGTAGTGCAAATTATGGCTTCTCTAAATTCAGTACAGATTTTTCCTGTTTGCTCTAGGTTATCTAATTTTGGAATAGATGATCATAACAATTTTTCCTTCTTCGTTAAGGGGGAAAATTTCAAAGAAAACATAATACACAATGCTTTTCTAGTTTAATATTATGCTTGAGTTTCTAAATGAATAAAACCAAGAAAAGTCATTATTCTGGTAATATCCTAATATGCCATGTCATACATCAATGTTTCTGTTTGTCAAGTGAAAAAGGAAGAAGACATGTCTGTCAAGGCTCTGATTCTGCAAAACACTTAAGGCCAGATTTATAACAGAATATTCAAAAACCTTTCCCGATTCACAAAATTTAATATGACTGAGGTGCCTAAACAGGAGCTACTCTTTTGGCTCTGGACATATAAACATTTTTGCAGTATCTGAAGAGCCCTATTGCTTATGATGGGAGTACTGATTAATGTAAAAAGTATGCACATGCAATGCAGGATCAGAGATTATACTAAGTCTTTGCTTCTGTGTTTGTTATACTGCTATTTTTCTAGTATAAAATAGTATTTCTATAAAGCTTAAAACAATAATTCATAATGTTTTAGAGCTTCCTGTCTACTCGTGTCATTCACAAGAGACAAAACAGCATAATGAAATATGATTATTTGTTTGTAATTTCCATGTATTTTTATTCTTTGTGTACTTTTTATTTTCTTCCTGATGTTCCATTCAGGAACCAAATCAGAATACAAAGATAGAATTTCTTTGTCATGCGGGGGGCATGACAAAAGAAAGCTGCAGTAGGTGTTACAATGATAAATTAATGATAGCTTTAAAAGAAAAAAGTATGGAAGTGACAAATCTCCAAAGAATAGCACAGTAAATTAACACACGAGAATGCAAAAGTCAGTAGTACTAATAACAACGTGCATTTGATTTTACAGTCAAATTGTTATCACTATCAAAATAGTGTTAGACGGTAAGGAAAAAATAATAAAGTAAAATTCATAGAGGTGTCTGCCTCCCACACTTTGGAAGACAATAAAAAAAATCAGGAAAATAGACAAAAAATAGACACATAACACAGTTGAAGACATTTTGGTTCGAATGCTCTACCACATTATTTTCCCTTGCTGTAATGCTGATAGTTTGAAACTGTTCTGTGTTGTAATTGGCAGACTTTTTTTAAGGGTATAACTATATCTTAAAAGGAAAGAAGTCAAAACTACAGAAGCTTGTCATACTTGGTTGCACAAAATGAAAGCTGAGAGGAGTACAATTACTGTACATGACTACGGTATGAGCTCTGAAATCCTGAGTGGCCAGGCTGGCCCAAGGCCAAGTAAGTTGAAACTGATCCTAGATACATTTATGATGGAGACAGGAAGGAGGTCAGTTTCAGAAGAGAGGGTTTCTGACCCAATACTTTATTGCTAGAATCAAAAGGACAAAAAAAAAAAAAACCAAAAAAAAACAAACAAAAAAACCCAACCTGAACCAGACAACAAGCCTCAACAAAGCAGCCTTAATTTGTTTCAAGATGTTTCCAGGAAATAATTAAATAATATATTTTATTTGCTAGCTTAGTCTCATATTCCTTATTTCTCTGTTTGAATTAGAGCACTATATGTGGATACAGAACTACAATGTTCCTGGCACAGCCAAATTTCTGGTCACAGACACCAGCTCTCCTGGCACCTGCTGCAAAGGAATGGGCATTGGGGAGTTTTCCAAAGGGTGTCAGGGATGACACAGGTATTGGAAGGACCAGCCTGGGGTGATGCAGTCCTGGATGTACAAGGATGCTGTCCTGGATGAGCAGAGAGTGACTAAGACCCATCATTGTAGTGATGGATCTCTAGTCTTACTTTTACCACTGACATCTAGAAAAGTCTAGAAGCTTTTCTTGTTGCCCTTGATGCTCTGGTCACATTTAATTCTGCCGGGGCATTACCTTTCCTACCCTCATTGCTGGCTGGTAGGACAGCCTGTCTGTATCCCTCCAAGACTACCTGTCCTTGCTTCCACCCTTTGCCTGTGCAGCAGTCTTGGCCCAGGTGCTTGTAGCAGACTCCCACTACGAAGTCACCCGTCCCTGCCCTGTATTTCATCCTGGATCCTCATATCCAGCCCATAAGCTTTTGCTTGGCTCCTCTTCCACTCCCAGGTGGAGCTCCATGCACTCCAGCTGGTTTTTGACAGAGTGTGACACCCTCTCTTGCCCTGCAAGATCATGGAGCAGATCCTCCTGGAAACTGTGCTAAGGCACTTGGAAAATAATGAGGGGATTGGCCACAGCCAACCTGGCTTCAGTAAGGGCAAATGGTTCTTGACAAATCTGATGGCCTCCTACAGCAGGGTGACAGTGTTGGTGGGCAACTGGCATTGTCTCCCTGGACTTGTGCAAAGCATTTGACACTTGTGCAAAGCATTTGGCACATCGTTCCTGTCTTTAAACTGAAGATATGTGGATTTGATGGAGGGACCACTTGACTGATTAGGAATTGGTTGGGTGGTCACGCTCAGGGAGTTGCGGTAAAAGGCTCAAAGTCCAAATGGAAGCCAGTGATGTGTGCTGCTCCTCAGGAGTCAGTATTGGGACCAGCACAGCTTAGCATCTTACACGGAGAGTGGGATTGAGTGCACCCTCAGCAAGGCTGCTGACAGCACCAAGCTGAGCATGCGGTCAACATGCTGGAGGGAAGGGACCTTGACAGACTTATGAGGAAATAGATGATCTTTAAGGTCTCTTCAAGCCCAAACCATTCCATATGATCCAAATTCCCTGTCTCTTGTTCGACCCTTTCAATAGCTGCTAACCCCTTCTCATTTAATATATCAAATGGGGAGGAAAGACTTGTAGAAATTATCTGAGTGCATCAGTAACTCAATTTCTTAGGTATTGTAAAGTTAGAAAAACACCTTATAGTCAGCTGACCCTATTCAAGCAAACTGTAGTCTTACCTTAATGTGGCCTCTAACAAATACGTACGTAGAGAGGATGAAAACAAAAAGAGGAAATGTTAGCAAGGGTTTGGGTGGGTTTCTTGTGGTGGAAATGTGCTATGTGAGAGATTAATGGGGAATTGATAGACATTAATATACAATAATGTAAGCTCAGTAATAAAAGGATCTTAAAATGAATATATAAAAATGGAAATATGTTTAACCAAGTAGATGGGAGGGTGAAAGAGAAGAGTCATATGAGGAGAAGTAGGCTATTATGGGCACAACTTAAATCTGGCTTGAAGATTACATTATCTGGGCTATTAAAAATAACAGTCACCGATTAGATGAAATCAGCAGAAATGTGAAATGAAAAGTTTGTGAAATGGGAAACCTTTGCCTTCCTTATGAGCAGCAGCCATCAGGAATGAGACCACTTAATTCCTTTTCACTTTGAAGCAAAGGAGAAGGTAAAAAAAATGTTGTAATACCAACTTAAATGAGACAGAAAATTCAATGTGAAGAGGAAAAGTTTGGGTTTTCCTTCCAGCTGGTCCAATTCATGCTATGAGAAAAAGCAGAGAGGAGTCAAAACATTCCCTTATGCATTCTCTCCCATGGCTGGTTTTCACACAGTCATTGACTTGCTTGTTACTTGAGTGAAAAACAATCGTGACCTGGTCATTCCTAAGGCTGCAGTGTCATTCAGTGTTGAATCTGAATTGGTCTCAGAGAATAAACTGGTCATACCAATATGCTATATTTTACCTTCTCCCAAAACAAGAGCTCAAGTGTGAAATGACTGAGTAAATTAAAAGGCATATGGAAAGGTCAAGAGAGCTGTAGGAGTAATGAGAGATTTTCTTAACCTAGTCATAGATTTGAGAGACTCAAGTGGAAGAAATGAAGCTGGCAGTATATATATGGCAATAAAAGACAGCTACTATTTTCCTACTCATAAGATTCAAAATACTTTTAACACAAATACTGCTGAGAATTACAAATCTCACAAATATGAGGGAAGAAAGCTTGGAAGATGTCAAGCATAAAGATGAAATGAAAAGAAAAAATTGAGGTGAAACAAGAGATGAGTCCTATTAAGCATCAAGCCAATGTGTTTCATGAACTAATAATTAAAATCCAGTGGCTTGAGGTACTAGGGAATACAACGATATTTCAATTATTGAACATACTAAAGGTACTTAGTGCTTCAAGCAGGTAATAAATGTAATATACATACCAGCTCTAATCAAGCATTAACACAGAATTAAGAACATGGCCAACTAATTTTAGATTTGACTAAAAAAATGTCTTAAAATTGGTTCCAGTTTTATAAAGTGCATTTCATATTATAAATCATCAAATATAGGATTTGCTCATTTTTCCATCTGCTGGAAATTGGGATTTGAAGGATCATATTTCTGAAGTCTTCTTTTTTTAAAAAACCTAATTTATTTATTCTTTGTGTATGTTGCAAATGCATCTTAGACCTGTCATAGACAGCCTGTGTTCTCTCACCTCCTGGGGTCAACACAGAAAAATTACTGATATGAAGTTGAAGTTTACTAAATATTAGGACGTAACCTCTTGCAGGTGATGCTTATCAAAAAAGGTTGAAATCACCACTTTAGCTGAATAGAAGATCCATCTTCCTCCCAACAGTCACCTGTTAGAATCTCAGAGCTTTTTATAATGAAAAATTACCAAGTAAGGCCCCCAGTTCTGTTGCAGTAACTGAGTTGGGGATGGAGGCAGAAAAAAAATTCAGTACAATTTTGTGGATTATTTTTTCAGACTGTGACCTACATGAATAATGACCTACATTAATACTTACATGTTTTTTCTTGGTTTAATTTTTATCTGCCTGGCTGATGACAGGTTTTGTTGGCATGCACAAGAGCAATGTCACGATCCCAAAGTGAAATATCTTATTTCTAAGATGTATGATAGAAAAAGGTAGTTTTTCTAAGGCACGATATGGTGAAGGAGCACATTCTAATTAGTTAGCCCAGAGAGTCCGCATTGCATGTAAATAAAAAAAGAATTTGGCCTATGGAGCCATGTTTATCTCTGGGAGAAAAAACACATCTTCATCAATAATGTCAAACAAGCAGTGAGTGGAACCAAACTTTGCATGTGTGGAGGGTGTGTTCTCAGCCAGTTTACTCATCTTTTAGGCACTATGTTATAACATATTATTAGATTTCTACTACAAAGGTAATCAGAGAGGCTGTTTTTTAATGGGGTAAAGAGGCTGACTGCCATCCAAGAATTTTTACTGCCTTAAAAGAAAATTTAAAGATAGTGCTAAATTCATATTATGAATATTGAGAGCATCCTATCTAGGAGCACACAACACTAAATTTTAAGAATTATATCCAAAGGATCAACATCTTTAAACTGTTTTACTTAGAAGGAGGTAGAAACAAAACACTTTTTTTTTTTCTTGAAAGCTTTTCAGTTTAGTTTTCTTATAGTTATATTTAGTGTTGCCTAAGTGATGATAATGGGCTCAGAACATACAACTTAATGGACACTAGCCAGAGCTGACTCTTGAGGAGAGGTAATAAATTATGTGTTGGAACAGATATATTCCTAACAGAGCAGTACACCAATATATTTTCATTGATTAGTAAAACTTCCTAAACAATTGATTGAGAATATCTGATCATTGGGAGGTATATTTGTAGGGAAGAAAGTGATTGCTTTCAATAGCATGGAAGTCACCTTGAAGAAAGTACCTTTGTATTCCACTGATCTAGATGACTTAATGTCTAGAAACCGAAAAGGAGAATGCAGCAAATTAGAACAAGAGAACAGAAATTTAAATCTTAGAAATTTAAAAAGCAAAGAAGTCAAGTAAAAACGTAGCTTCACAGAAATCAGCTGCAAAATTCTCATTTACCCTGATAGGATTTTACCTGAGAAATCTTTAACTCAACTAAAACTCTAATTTAAAAGAAAATAAATCTAAGTAGACAAATTCAATGTTATTTTAATGCAGAACAATAATCTAAAGTCTCTAACATGATATGAAATTACTTGCTTTCCCATACTCAGCCTTTTCTAGACCAGTGCTGGCTTCAGGGGATTTGTTACACTTGGATGAAATATGTGAGACAAAAAGCTAAATGAATCATGTGAAAAAACAGTGAAAGTCCTAGAAGGTGCAGAGGGAAAGATTGCCTGTTAGAGAATTAAGCAGAAAGGAGAGTGGAAAGGACTCATTTTTTTGTACATGTAAAAATATCACCTGAAACAAAAACCTCCAGTTCTACAAAAACATACTCCAGAGACTTTAGGAAAAACTAGTTTTAAATGTCGGGTTTTTTTCATAACTTTTTTAAAAATAGAGGTTCATATCTTATCTATAGCTATTAATGATTAAATTCTCATATTAAGAAGCAGTACTGGGCCTGTGTATTTCTTAAATCTCACTTAAACCTTCCAAATTAGGTGTGAGAAAATAAAATGCTATGCATTTTGTGAATAATGCCATAGAGCACATTTTACAGTTTTTATAATGAGATTGAAATACGAGCAATTATTTTCTTCAAATGAGCAGTGAAATGCTTTCTCCATGGGTCAGTCATGTGCCATTGTTTTGTTATCACCTGCATGCTTTAGACAAATATTGAATTTCATATTCAGTTGCTGTACTGCATAGATTTTTTATACAGAGACTTGTCTGAGTAAGGTTACATATACATTCAAATGACAAGTTATGATTCATATTTTAAAATTTTGTTTGATAATGCTAAATAGCCTGATTAGAAATATATCATTCTGGTACATTATGTCAACCAAATCTTTATGAGGCAACAAGGGAACTGCCTTTAATGTTTATCTTCAGCGACGTCCAGAAACAGAGACTGAAGCCAAGCATGATCATGCTGAGAATGGAAATTTGAGGACTTGTCCTCATTTGTAATAAACACACCCAGCTGGGTACACAGCTGCTAACTAAGGAGCCAAAGCACTAGCTTCCTGCTGCCTTGGAGGGTCTAATTACAAAACCCAACTGGACTGGCTTTGAAAACTACAAACATAGGGTCAGGATTAATTTAAGCATAGTCTGGAATACTGTCAAGGTAAGACATCTAAAACATCATCATGTCACTAAGTGGGGATATTTTATACAGATCCAAAGGGCTATTAAGTGAAAATAAAGTACTGTACTTCCTGGGGTACTTAACTTCAAAGTCCTAACTGACCCAGTTTGCCTGATCTCCTTTTACAATACTATTTGGAAAAAGAAAACAAAAATAAAAAAGAAGTACACCATGCCAATCCACAGGTTCTTTTTCAAAATGGAAGTCCAATACATAAAATTGCCCTTTTTGGTCCAGCTTATTTAGCACATCTCATTAAATGAAGATCTAGAAAATCAGATAGAAAAATACAATGTATGGATCCATCTTCCTTATTCTTGTGGTATAATCCAAAGTTGCAGTGAACTAGGAAGCAAAACTGTCTTCACTATATTTAGATATTATTGTAATTTCACCACAGTTTTCTACATTTTGGGATATTCTAGGATAGTACAGGAAAAGGATTTAATAAAAATTAAAAACTAAATGTAATTAGTGTCTAGTGAGTTACCAACAGTCGTGGACCAGCCATTCTAATAGAAGAACCCCAATTATAAAGTCTGCAAAAGGTTTCCTTTGATTTGTGTGCATTATAATATTTTGATATGGGGCTTAATATCTTTCAAAAAATCTGTATCTTAGATAAAATTTAATCACCAGACTTGGTGATTAAACCACTTCATTTTACATTTCCTCTTTCTGATAATTTCTTAATTTTTTTTCATTTCTCCTAGTTTAGAATACTGTTTATCATAAACACTTTAAAATGAAAAGTTCAATTATTGTACATATGTTCTACTGTACAAAAGAGTGGGCAAACCAATTAAAATCCAAATATATCACTTAAAGATAATAATATGAACTGAATATATTTTGTCCAAAGTGCAGACCCTGCATGCATTCTTAAAATATTGGTAAATATCAATTTATCCATCAAGTTCAATTATAAAATTCATCAATCAAGTGATGAATGAATGAATGGTGTAAGATGGTAACACAACAGGAGGATGTGTGGAATAATGTGCAAGATTCTTTCTGCATTTCCTCTAATATCTGCCTTATCTCTTCTCCCATTCTGCAACTTTATCTGCTGTCATTCCTTGCCTTCCTCCCCTTACTGTCTTCTCTTTAAGTTTCAGTGACCTCCCATTTTTCTATGGAAGTGTCAGGAGACATTCCTTAGAAGCAGCAGGTGAAAATTCTTTGTCTTGCTTCTTTGCTTAATAAATTGAAGCAGGTTGTAAGAAGGGCAAATCCTTGCTCTGTCTCTCCACTTTCTTTTGCACCTGCATAGAAAGGACAGTTGTCCCAGAAGAAGAAAATAAGTTTCTCTTCATGACATATGAAGTCAGAAAAGCTAAAAGCCTTCTCAGATACCTTTTAATGATCTTTGGGATTACTTTGTCTGGTATTTTACCAAACAGTGAGGCATGAAAAATTTCAAGGAAGGAGAGGGGAGTTTTCTACTTACTTTGTCCCTTGGAGCATTTTGATCACTTCTGAGTTCTTTGACTTCAACAGTCAGATGGTTCACCAGTACAAGACAGAAATCTTGTAGGAATTCATGAAGTGCCATTGCCCACACTGTCAAACTTTCATGTGACTTGTAACATGCTTTTCATGCATTCTGCTCTTGAGCAGCTGCAAAAGAATATCACATTCAGACAAACTAAGGAAAAGTTTGCATGCCAGAGTTCTGTTTAAATGAGATTCATATACCCCCAATCACATCCAAAGGATAGCTTGATCCACATGGATTTTTGGTATAGGGATTTATAGTCACCATGGCTTTGAAAAATGGACAGCACTAAGATAGTATCTTTAAAGTACTTATGTTGTTTTCTTTCATGTTATATCATAAGGTTATGGCAGACAACAACAAAAGTTCAGGTATCTGTCTTTCAGACAATTTAAACCCTTTGCTATAACTGTCACTTTTAGCCTCTCCAATCACAATTTTGTTTTCATTCCAAATCAGAGTTAAAGTCCAGGTACTTGTTTAATTTGTGCAGCTATCATTGAAGGATCCTTTTTTTTTTCTTGCAGTGTTCTTCCCAGTGTGTTTTTACTTTGCTACAGTTACTAAGAAAATAATTTTCTTAAACAGTTTAACTTCATTTCTGCCCCATCTTCCTGTTCTTGCAGATGCTCCCTGCACATTCTGGAGTGCATTCCTGCAGATGCCTGCACTGCTCAACATGGGACTCCTGGAGGCTGAACATGGCTGAAGAACATGTGGGGAAGCACCTCCAGACTCGGGTAGCTCTGATGAACAGCCTGGAAGTGAAAGGCAAACAGTTAAATGGAGGAGAACATTATTTACCCTTCTTAGATTTCTGCCATCATATTACATTACAAAAGCGTTCAGGACTCAGGAGCAGATGCTGACCTGTGAGAATGCAAGGCACAGATTTCATATGCATTTGCAAGTGTGTTGCATAGGATCAGAGAATAAAAGCAAGTTTAATCTTTTTTAATTTTTAAAAAAGTTTAATCAGCTGCAAATCTGTTTTTATGTGTGTGTAAAGATTCTATTATCTACTCTCTAGGCATCAACTTCCTATTGATATTAATGAGAATGATGTAAACTTAGTTGTGATGACATTAATTTAGTTATAGAAAAGCATTGTTCCAAGTAATGTATCAGTAGTTTTCTAGGACTTTCTAGGACATACATGTCCCCTTTTTCATCAATAGGTGTGCTTGTGGTTTACAGGAACACTAGCTAGATACAATATAGTATTTATTTAACATACAACATGGACAATTCTTTTTTCCTTAGTATTTTCATGATGTGGAATGAATCAACTTCTGATTATGTGATACACCTGTACCTCATTGAAATGTTCTCATATTGAAAATTTCCTTCTACAGAAAAAAGAACTAGAGATGCAAAGTGGTTGTTTTCAGTGACTCATCTATTGCTACTGGTTTCTAAAACTGTCCATTTGTTATTATCTAGAGTTGTAATTCCTTAACCACACCTTATATCTATGTTGTCCTAAAGTTCTGCTAATTTACAATCTTCATTTCTTCTGTAGATGCATAACTGTGTAAATTGTGCAGCAGGCTCACATAAATTTCTACCTGTTGTTACCAGCACAGTAATGATATAGGGGAAAAAGAGCTCAGGATTATACCAAATCCTAACCATGCAAGTGTTTCTTGCTTATTTAATGCAGGAAATAACATCCTCACAAAATCTGTTTTGTACCTGCTGCCAGGTGATATGTCTCTGGTTCCTGGAGGAAAGTCCACCTTTTTCGTCCCCTCTTTCACGCAGGCACATACGTGTATGGGAATCTTTTATCTTGTTCTTAACCGGAGGAAAATTCAGGCAAAAAAATGCAAGGCAATGATTAAAAGGTGACGTTATAGGAAATGGTTCTTTGCTGTTTCTAAGAAAGGTTGTTACAGCAGCCAAAAGACACATGCCTGTATATCACAGAGCAGTGCCACATCTAGCAAAAGAAGTTTGATGCTGCCAGCTTCCTGGTAAAAATCCCTTTTAAATCACAATAAGAGACTAAATCCCTAGCATAATACTTTCTGAAAAGAAAAATACAGCCTGCCAGTATCCTGCCTTAGCTGGAAGGTAAGGAAGATTTCATTCACTGTTTATCAGTGTTTATGCGATGCCCTTTCTGTACAGATGGAAATGTAGTGAAGCAGAAGCTATTTGGGAAATAGAAGCAGGCTGGCAAAGACTCACAGCAAGATATGAAAATAAAAGGCTCAGTACTATTTGTTAGAAATGGCAATGCAAACTAGCTCCATATCTGGAATGAAGGCTTCACTTTTTCAAGTCCTGTTAGCTTGTGGGCTGTTTGTGGTTTTTTTCCTCAGCTTCTAGTCTTGAATACTTATTAATAAGTGTTCTTAATCAAATGGCTGGTTTATATTTAAATTACATAGGAATGGAAAGCTGACCAAGGAGGAAGAAGTCTAAGGTGTCAAATTACTGTGTCTGAAGGTTTGTTGAACTTTTTTTAAAGACTATTTAATGTGCCAGTGTCAGTGCTGGGTTCAAGCATGTATTCTTCTGGCTCCTGTACTAATAAATGAGCTTGATGTCTCCTGAGGGATTGTATATATATTTTTTCTATTAAATATAGGATATCTCTACAATCTTTCAGAAGTGTATGTTTCAAAATATTGGAAACAATAATTGAAATAATTAAATGCTCATCCCCAAACATACATAGATACTTTTTCTTGAAGGCTAAAAAAATCATGGATCCATAAAACAGGGGCAAGAAGAAAACCCTCAGCTCTACATAGGTCTACAGTCTTGAAGTCAGTGCTTAGAAAAGGCAGCTAAGCTTGACAGGAAAGCAAGAAATGAAAGAAAATATATAGACATGCTCCAGTCCCCAAGGTATTAACTTCTCTGCCCTTCCTCCACCTTACCTGTACTGCCAGAAGGCTTACCCTTGTGCCCTGCACTCTAGTGCTGATCCAGGACTCAAACTGGCTTTTTTCCCAGAGGAAAGCCTACTTAAGAGAGGCTGCCTTTGCCCCTGGCACAGAAACTCTTCTCATCTGCATAGATAAAGTGAAGGGTTAAGCTGAAGTAGTTAAAGCAGTCATCTTATTTAATTTAAAACAAGATAAAAAGCAAAATGGACAGAGAGTGAAGCATGTGGTTTAGAATATAATATCTCTGGAGTCCCTTAAGCTCTTCACAACTAAAACATCATGACATGTTTTAGTGTTTTGGAATCTCTCCCTTTCTCTTACTACTTCCAGAAAACCCTTGATGTTCAATATCAGGGAAAGTTTGTAGGTAGGCTAGTCTGTCCCATGCCAGCATTATGTTCACTGGTATGCCAGTTTTCTAGCCACCTCCAGAGCAGCAGCTTGTTTTTTCTCTTAGTTAAGGATAGTCTTTTACTGGCAAGAATAGTATGAAAAAAGTACTGCAGTATTTTCTGTGGAGACCAGCCAAAAGAAAAAAAAATACTGGTGAACAAAAGGGAAAATAATTGGTTTTCAATCCTAAAATAGCATTATGTTGACATATAGTTGCCAGAATACAAAAAGATAAGAAAATTTAGTCGATTCAATCCTCCTTTTTTTTTTTTTTAATTTTTCTCAGTTCTGTGGTATTTTCTTGCCCTGTACCAAGGGCAAGAAATTAAATTTAATTTAATTACCAATTAAATTTTTTGCCAGACTTTTTGTTCTCCCCTTGAATAACTTATTTTTTTACTTTTTATCCAGGTGTCTTAAGCATTATTTTTCTTGATTACTGGGGGATCCTCTCATTTCTACTTTTTTGCTGCAATGAATCAACCTTCACTATGCATCAGTGCAGTGTTTTATTCATAATATAGTGAACACAGTCTCTGGCTGTCTACTAAGATCATCAGTTTTAACACATCTCTTTTAAGTGATTTCTTCTTCCTGATCAAATAGATGAAAAATAATAATACAGAATCAAAAGACATAAACAATTGCAATCTGTATTTCAAATGAAATGAGAATTGCTAGTAAAGCACTTACTTTTGCATATCTGAAACTATAACAGTTTTCATTAACCTGGGAATAAGAGGACAGCCACGGATGAGCAATAATTCTGAATCAAACCTTTTCTATAAAAGTATTAATTATTGCAAGAGAGTATAATTATAATCCAACTTTGTCAATATGTAAAAAGATATTATTCGGAACAGTAAATATGCAGACCTTTGCCAAGATGTTCAAGATTAAATTTCCATATCTTATTACCTTAGCTATCTTTAAGTACTCTGTGCTTTGTAAAATATATTTCTGTGTATAATCCTGCACACAAGTGACAAATTTTGGTCATTATTTTTCTCTCAGAAAACTTTGAACAAACTACATTCTATTCAGAAGTGTATGTGTACATCTGTACTGTCCTTCACAGTATATGTAGAAAGTAAGAATTTGTATCTGAAAGGCTAAAATAGAATCCAGAGAATTACTGGTGTCCCAGAGTCATATATTGACTTGGAATTTATCAGGTGAAAATTTCCAGGACATCAGTTACTGTTGCTTGCAAATATGGACAAACACATCACATCAAGTCTTTTAGAGTCCTCTCATAGATAAATCTTCTATTTCCTTTTCACAGCAACAAGACATTGGCATCTTATCTGGTGGCATGCAATGAGTTATTTAATATGAAAGCAATTGCTACTATACTTCTCTTTCATTTTCATCAGAAAAGCCCATTGTTTGTAGAAGAAATTCTTGCTTTATGCCAATAAGTTCATGCCCTCACCTTTAATATTGTAAATTTTCAGGTTTGCTTTAGCTAAGGCCAGGTTTTGAATACAATATTCCAGTCCTTCTCTAAACTGAAAATATTCATATCTGTTGTCCTCACATTTTGTAGCAAAAATCATGGAAGTACTATCAAAGTTGCAGTACAATCAATATGACTTGTCTAATACAGATGAGATCTATAAATGGAGAATTTTTATTGCTTCTTGCTTAATTGATGCAGGGTTTTTATTCTCTTAAAAAAAAGTGGAAATGGAATTCAACAACAGAAAACACTTTCTCATATCAGGCTGATAGTTCTTTTCAAGTCTTCTTTCAAAAATTTTCCCTGTATTTATCAAAATTGGTAAAAGTTCAAGATGGGCCATCCAAATAACTTTCTCACTACAGATGGCTTGCTGAAAGGTCTCCTTTATTCCCACATAACCCTTCTATGTGAGAAAGCCAAATCTGCCATGGTACTGAGGACCACGCTGTCTCATGTTTTGGTGAGGAATGGTACAAAGAAATAGAAATTGTGAGAAGACTTCCAAGAAGCACTGAGTTACATGTGAAAAAATACAGCAACTCTCTGAAATATATAAAGTAATTCAAATAACACCCTAAGCTCTCAAAACTTGTTAGCCTTCTTTGACTATCTGAAAAGTAAATCCTGCTAAATTGCACATATGCCTGCAACCACATACAGAGACTATAACAAAGTATAACACTGATTTTTCAATTTTTTTTTTTTCCCCTGGGTTATTTTGCTTCTAGTATTATCTTTCTCCTAGCACTTCTTTAGATTAGCATGTCTGGGGTAATTTCTGTAGTGGTAACAACAGGGAGAGTGCTGTCTCAAGGTGGAAATATTGGCCATTTAAATAACACACTGCTTACAGCTGCTTAGCACAAACCCAGTAAGATAACACAGTGGTTAAATTCCTCATAGCTATTACAACTTGTCTGCATTTATGTTCCATTCTAAATGCTGAATAGAGTCCTCAGGACAAAGCTGAAATGTTCAGTCTGTTGCTTAGATACTACTTTCACAGGCTTTATATGAAAAATCTGTGTATACTGGCAAATAAACAGATAAGTTAATAGACTGAACCCGCAATGGACAAACATTAATCACTCCTTTTTTACTATCTTTTGTACTATATTTCTGTATGGAAGAAACAGGTGTGGAATACATAGAACATTAACACAATGCAAAATGAAAATATCCATGCTTTACTGGGATGCATCCTCCATGCATAGATAATTGGGGCCACCATACCCTAACGAAACAAGTTACATGAAGCTTCATTCATATGGGTCACTTGACTTATCTTTATGCGTTCTTGCTGTATAGGATACAGAAATTAATATCCTGTTTGTTTACTTATGCAAGAGTCGCTTATAATTTGTGACATTGCAACAACAGATCAAAACCAAGATCATATCCTATAGTTAGAAAATCACCTTTGTCGCATACACTATGGGCTTTATTCCATAACTGGGAGGAGTTAAATTTCAAATAGTTGAAATATTCTATTCAGAATGCCCAAATTATATCTAGTGAAAACTGCTTTACTAAAAATAGATGCTGCTCTGCATAAGCATTAGATTGGTTCCTGCTATGCCATTTCCTCAGTAGAAGAAAAAAAAAAAAAAAAAAAAAAAGAAAAAGCAATTTTGGTAGGTGTTCTGCTCTGCTAATATTCAAAAAATGATTTGTTAATTTTTTTAGCACCAATAATTTATGACTTGGGGCAACATGCTCAACAAACCAGGTGTTATGTAAAAGCTGGCAGTTACAACATCACAATACAACAGCATTACCTATTATGCAGTTAAGGTGATACATACTACTGTTGTGAAACACACCACAAATTATAAAGCATTTTGGAGCAAATCCATTCTGCTCTGCCCAGCAAAATGAAATTGCTACACAAATTACTGGTTTTGCCTTTTGTTGTATTTTTTTTGTTAATCCCCTGCAAGATAAGTGTGTATTTTCATAGGCTTTGCATTAAGGAAAAATTGTGAAAACAACAGAAACGGAGCAGAATTCAATACCTAGATTCAATGCCCGGTACATCTTTGCTGGAGGGAAGAACAGATAGCAAAATAATTCTGAATTAGAAAACAGTTATGTTTTGTAAACAAATTTTCACACCTTGAACTAAATTTAATTGGTTATTTAGTTCCGCCTTAAGTATTATTTTTATATCAGTTTGTCATTTAGTTCATATAATTACTGTAAAGATTAAAAAAAATCAGTCAGGATATTTAGAATGACAAATCAATCTAGCTATCCACATTAAATGTACTTTTCATCATTTTCTACTCCCAAAGAGTATAAACAGCTGCTAAGTACTACTTCTGTTGCAACTTCAAGATGAGTAATTATATATATATATATATACATATATATATATATATGTATATTTATATGCCATTTTTTATATTTCTGAACCTGAATTTTTTATCTGGCAGGGACATAGTAACTACTGACAGAATTGCTGGTCTTTAAAATTCTTCTGTAAAGAGTTATTGTAACAATAATGGCATTCCTGACATTATATACTGTCTACAAAATTATCCTACAGTAGATTATAATTTTCCAGGCATGGGTTTTGGTGAGAGAGACTGAATTTTAATGACTGGTTTCTATGTTTGCTTTTATGAAATGAGCCATGCTCAAATATTATCATTATAAATATGCTTATTAAAAAAAAAAGAACTTAATCTTCTCAGCAAGATTCATGTCTCAGGAGAGGTGATCAGTTGTTTGGGTTCATTTTTCCTTAAAAGAATATTATTAAATACTGTACATTTTTTAAAGACCATGCTTGATTTTTTTTTCTCAACTTTTCCCTGAAATATATTCCCAAACTTTTTTTGCCTATAGAAATCAGTGGTTATTTAACAGCTATTTTCCACTAAAAACCAAGGAATAAAATTGTATACATCAAGAAAACAAAGAGACACAAATGTTTAACCAAATATTTTGACAATTTATAATCAAACAAATCAAAGTCATATTATGAATTTTCTGCTGTGAATCAGGTAACATTCTTTAGTTCTTTCCACCTGCATGACACATTATCTACCTTCTTTTTTGTGTCCCAGCAGTTTCTTACATTGTGCAAAGGGATGCACATTGAAAAAGGGATGAGGGAATGTTTTTACAGAAAACCAGTTCAACTATTTGATACCTATAGGCTTTCCAGAATAGAGAGGAGTCATTTATGTACCTAAATTCCTTGCCAGAGGGGAGCACAGAAAAGGGAGGGAAGAATCTAGTCAGCCTTCAGGCCAGATGATCCTGATGTGCCATCGAGAACCCTGATGTTTTGGGTTGGGTACTCACCAGGGCAACTGGCAGCTCCCTCCTGGCCAGTCCCTGCAGAAATCAGGGTATTCCAATGCTGGGAACTTGTGCTCAGGTCCTATCCTGGCATGCCGTCAGAAATCTTGGAGGGCACCTCTGACAGCATGAGGGCTGGGCACAGTGCAGCCAGAGCCTGGGATACCTACTTGAGTCTTCCCTCTTCTGAACTTCTCTTTCTAGTCAGGGGCTGGATCCTGTTAAACCGTAAAAGTATCTATTTCATGATAAAAGGTGATGAGGAGTAAAATCATCCTTACAGAAGTTAATTTGATATTTAGAGTACCACAGTGAGAGTGAGCAAGCTCATTACAGCATGCCCTCCAACTGCAGGCAGAACCAGCATGGAGAAGAGGCCTCAGCAGAGGAGTGACTTTATGCCTCTTGATATACTGTTTTAGTGATGGTGTAGGGGTACACCTTTTAGTGTTTGAAAGAATTATATCATATATAAGACTGTGGTTTCCTTTACTGTTAATTCAAGCAGTTTGATGCCTCAGGGCTAGATGATTCCTTTCTGGTTTTAATATAAGGGATTCAATATATAATACTGAACTATCATAAATACAGGTACATAAATTCATAACTTATAATCAGTAAAACTCTACTTTTAATCATAAAAGTAGCTGTCCTTCAAGGGCTTATGAAATGGTCATGTGGACATAATGAGAGGCTCTATAAATTATTCTTTTATTTGAACATTTATTCATTCATGTGTTCATTTACTTACTCGTTTATGATTTTATTCTTATGATTCTTGCACTAATAATGAATAATGTAGTCACAGAAAGCTGCAGTTCAGCAAAAGTATGTCAACATTTAAGCATGTGTGTTGTCACTTTGAAGTCACATGTATTACTGGTCAAACCACAAGGTAGTACAAGTGATCTCAGGAGAGCTTCACCTGTGGTAGAGTTTGCTTGAAATGACTGGGTTGATCTTTCAGTCAGCCCTTCTGTGGCAGGACAAAAAAAAACTGACATGTTTGATATAATTTCTTCTGGCAAAAAAAAAAAAACTATTTGAAAATTAATTTCTTTCTACCGTCATGAACAATCTGTTCAGAAGCTCTATGTCCTTGAAGACAAGAATCTTAAGAATTGACCATATGCCCTGAATTAGATGGATTCATGTGGAATAATTTAAATCATTTACATTACTCATTTGCTACAGGAAAATATACACATATGTATGACAGATATAGATATATATATATTCTACCAGTGGAGCTAGGCATCAGGACTGACTTCTCAAGGGCATTCCAGCATTCAGGGAAGATGTGTGAGGTTGGTCTCAAGGCTTGAATGAATGCAAGCATACAATGGTGACGAACCACAGTCAGAAGCAGTAATTTCCCAAGCTGAGAGAGTTCAATGAGGACAGAGACAGTTGCTAATATTTTTCTATTATTATTTTTTATTTATTTGTTAAAAGAAAAACAATAACTACAACGACAACAACCCAAAACAAAAAGCAAACAAGGAAACAAGAAACTCATTATTTGTAACCAAACAGAGGTCTTAGTTAGCTGGGGGTTTTTTTAAGTCCCCAAACTGATCTAAGAGCTTTTTTGTCAATCTGGGGAAGTCTGGAGTAGATTTAGAAGCAAAGTCAATGAACTTTTGAATATGATCTTCTGTTACACATTATTTAGTACTCTGCCTTCATATGGAAAATCAACTTAATGTTAAGTATATCATTCCAACTTGTACACAAGTACTTCTTGTCTCCATTAGAATCTTCCTGATAATGTGTGCACTGACATCTCATATCTATGAGCTGGTATGGAGTCAATATTCCTCATGTGCAGACCAAGAATGAGAGATAAGAATTCTGTTCATGCAGTAGGGATTAATCTTCCACTGCAGTAAGGAATGCATCTAAATTGTACAAGACTCATCATGCGGAGCAGCCTAACCATTGTAAGAGTATGCACGCAGGTGGGCAGCCCTGCCATGCAGCTACACTAACAAAACAACACCCCAAGAGATTATAAGAGTTCTACAAAGAGCAAAATGGGTGTAATGCATATGTAGACATCTGACAAGGCTACATTAACAGCATAGCAACATAAGAAATAGTAGGAATGAGGACTATGATAACAGGAGAGGGTCACTAACTTGAAGGAATTCAGTAGAAATTACCAGTGCAAACATCAGAAATGCTGAAGAGTTATAAAATTAGGGACAACAGGAAACAGTAAATACAAAAAGCCTGTTTATTTGGGAGTGGATGAGAGTGGTAAAGGAAAAAAAAATGAGAAGTTGAAAAGGGTGAAAAAGGGAATGTAAGCAGAAGTGTGTCATTTGACTAGCAGTTGAGCAGTGTATGTTGGGTAGTCTTCTGTTGATCCCACTTGGAGAAGTTATTATTAAATCTGCTATTATTTTGATAACATGAGTCTGACTTTTTTCTGTGGTGAGTAGGGGTACTTGAATTTTCTCCAAAACTGGTGAAGGCATGCGTGAAGGGGGTGGACCAATCCTAGTAGCTGTGGTACTGAACTTTTAGCAGAATCCATATTCAGGGTTAGGCATTGAAGGTCACAATAAATAGACTTACAAAGGCTAGCAAGGCAAATGATGCATTTCTAAATGCTGAGAAACACTCAGTACCATATGCTAAGTTAAATTCAGTATTCAGTATGTCTGTTAGCTACCAAAACTGCTTGTCACTTACCTGGAAGTAGTGAAGGCACATATTTTCTCAATCCTGTAATGGTTATATGGGATGGGTGAGACTCAGATTCAGTTCTGTTCCTTACCTGAATTAGACTCATATCTTCCCCAGCATAGTAAGAAATTATATCACATGGATATCTCCTGATCTCTTTTGAGATATTTTCTACAAAGTACTTCAAAAATTACTGGATCAGATTTGATGTTTACCAGTCTTCTATTTATGCCTAGAGGCTTAGATAGCCTCACCTGGGTTATAAGGAAATTAGGAGTTCATAAGATCAGAATGTGAAAGTATCAACGTTGAAACTCAAGCACATGTGTGGGTTTTTTTATGTGTTGTAATGCTAAAGACTCCAAATACTTTGTCTTGAGTACAGATAACTTTTGGGATGGGTTCATAATTTTTTGGAATCTGCAGGAATTTTGCAGTAATTTTATATTTTGCTGATTACAGCTGAATGTCTTACAATCGTTTTCTGAAACAGAAGACCATATACAACACAGAATTTTCTATACAATACAGAAGTTCAGCACAAGCTGTCTACAGTTTTGCATTACCTTCAGTATCATAAGGCTCCAGTGGCTGATAGGTGATTTAGAAGCACTGAGAATTTCTACATGTTTGTGGTTTTAAGTGGTCTACGATTCTCCTGCTGTGAAATTACAGAAACAGCATACTTTGTAGACAGTTCTATTTTAAGTTTTCCCTCTTCCAAATGTAAAAGCAAACAAATAAGACTTTATTTATTGTCTATCAAATTAAAAAGTTGTAGAATTACTATAATGTTCCCAGTGGCTTCCATGTTGCTGTATACAAGTTGATAAAACTGAAATCTTCTCATAATGTCCTGCTGGGGCAGAGGCTTGGGATTTGTCTTGATCTGAACATTTTCTATATAATTACTCTCTTGCTTTTTATTCTGCTAACTGTCTTTTATGCTGCTTGACCACTTCACATTATAAAAACAGACAATCTAATTTTAAGTGTTCACTAAAATGTGGTAATTGTAGACTCATTAAAACTAGACTTCAAATATTTCAGTGTACTGTACAGGCCTTAATGTTAAACTCTTATATCTCATCTCAGATATTTACTTTACTCAAGTTATTGGCAGTTTTGCCAATTAAAAAATATCCACAGCAATATGTTGAGAATTATCCTGATGTTAGAAAAGAGAAGATGTATTCACAGGCCTACAGTATATGTGTCAGGATAAGAAGTTGAGACAGCATAGTCTCACAAAGACAAGGTTAAGAAGAAACCTAATAACAGCTTACAGATTTCTGAAGAACAGATACAAAAATGCAGAAACAATCTCTTCTCAGCTGTGGCAAATGGCAAAAGAGGCAATGGCCAGGTGGGACATCAGAAGAAACTTCACAAAGAACTTGGTGCAACACTGGAACACCTGTGGATGATGTGGACTTTCTGGGAAGTTTTCAACATCTAGCGAAATAAACCAATGGCTGACACAGCTAATTTCTGGGGATAGTAATGCTTTGATGGGGGAGCTGCACAACATGCCACTCTGATGTTCCTTCCAAACATTTCTCCAACCCTGTGATATAATTCTGTCATTCTCCCTTCTTCATTTAGTGGAAGTGCATGTGGAAAAGTTTTGTGGATGTTTTTTTTCTAAAAATGGATGGTTATATAAATGCTAAAATAGTTTAACAGTACTTCATTGTTTTTTCTACAGAAAATAAGCACATACATGAAGAGCAACTAGGTCTCATTGTACATTAAAGCTTCAATCCATTCCTTCCTTCTTCCTGTGAAAAACATGGTGATGATGGAAAGTCAGAGACTGTAAATTACCTACATGGAGCCTTAGGTTCTAAAGGGGATATGGACTGCAACTCTTAAAGTCTTGGACATTTATGAGAGATGTTTTATTCCCTACCCAAAAACCTCTTTTGTTTCTTATCCTTCCATTATTCAAGGAGCATGACTGAATTATTAGCCAATGATTATAATTCCTTTCTTACCTAAAACTGAAATCTTTATGCCTCCTATTAAAGAGTGCAGGGAGACAATACCAGTAAAGGAGCATTCAATGAAATCCTTTCATGCATATTCACACTCAATACAATCTACTGCAGCAGACAGAACATGGCCATGAGAATGTATTCTCCCTCTTTTCTTGCATCCACTTCCTTCAGCCATATAATGTAATATTTGTTTTTTGTCATAGAAGAGCTACCTGCAACAATGCAGCCAGGGGTGTCCTAGCACTTAATGGCCAGGCTCTGAGCCCACACTGATGGGAGCAGTGTATGTTTGCTGCTGTCTGTATTGAAAGAAGGTGTGCATATGATGCACTATTTTTAAGATTCATGGGAAGAATGAAATGAAACCTATGGGAGGAAATCAAATTCAGCATTTACCAATACAGAAAAAAACTATCAGATTAAATAATTAATTTTTCATTGGACTAATCTATGTAGTTTGTGCATCGAACCTTGCTTGAGAAACTGATTTTTACAGGCATGATTTATGGGATCAGTAAATAGATATTGCCTATCATGCTTTTCAATCTTTGCATTGCATTGATAGTTTACAAAAATAGCTTTAAAAGTAAGCAGGGTATACTTCAGGATTCCCTTAAGAATATGTATGGACTTGCTATAGAGTAAGCATCTCCAAGAGACCTTTCAGAGCTTTAGCAAGGAAAATCTTTTGGATCCCAGTCGAGTTCTTCAATGTATAGGTCTGCTGTGCTAAATATGCATCTCATGAAGAGAAAGTCAAGTACTGAATAATGAATTCTGCCCAAGCCTCAAGCTTTGTTGGACTTTTCCATCTAAATTTCTGATGAATTGGTAAAGCTGCACTAAAGAAATAGATTAGAAACTGACTCATCCCCTCACAATAGTGACCTCAATTTTGTAGACGCTAAGAATCACAAACTAATCAGTCTCCTTCTTTTCATTAGAGACAAGCATTTTATTTTACTTCTGATTTGTATTTATTTTTTCCCAAGGACCTTTTTAGATTCTATCAACAAGTAAGACCATTTTCCCTCAGGTATATTGTGATCTCCCAGCTTCTGAAGCAAAAAAAAAAAAAAAAAAAGATATAGAGGAGGCTATGGCATAAGTTAATTTATTTACAAGTACCTGCTTCTACTGATTAATGTTTGTCTGGACCAGAAGGAATATGCTTTTGGGTTTGTCATTAAAAATGTTAAAGCAATTCTGCTAATACAAACTTTTCTTTCTCAGGCATGTCACAGCTATTTTACAGTCCACAGAAAGTAGCAAACTGTCTAGTTTTCTCTTCTTAAACCTAACCCCTGCTGTTGACCAGTAGTATGATGTTGGCCAGACATTTCAGGTCTTGATATTCCTACAATCTACCCATTGATATTTGCTAATGATCTTACTCCAAATTTACTGTAGTGCAACTCAGAGTAAAAGCCTATCTTTTTTTTTGCACTAGTTTCCCACTCTGAACACTAGAATGGTCTTTATTATCATCCTTGCCTTTTAGGGAGGAGTAATTCCCCTTTCTGCAAGAACATGTGGATAAAACTGTACATTCTGCATCAGCTTGGAGGACAGCCTACTCAATCAATGTTCTCCATTACTCTAATATGTAAAAAAATATTTAATTTCTTTTGCATTCATCAGCATCTGGTGTTTTCAACTTTAGCATGGCCTCCTCCCCATTAATTTGCCAGAAACAATGTCAAGCTGAAGCCAACTTCAGTTTAGATGGCTGTAGAAATTCAATATTGAGAGAAAGCTGTGAGGAAGCCTATAGCAGAGTCAAAAGGAAAAACATAGAAACATATAAAATCCTAAAGGAAACACAAGGAGTTGGAGGAAAGCAGCTGGAGACTGGGAAAGAATGATCAGCAGAAACTCACTGTGTGCACCTTGACATAGCCCAGCAGCTCACTGAAGCACTTAGATATCTCTGACATCTGTTATACAATGAAGGATTGCTGTATACTTTGAAAACAGATATATTTTGATCACAGCATCTCTTTGTGCATGCCTAATTGTGCCTGAACAGTATGACAATTTCAAGAGCATCCTGAACCATCATCAGTAGAAAGATCCTAAGGACTGGTCCCAGCCTATCTGCCAACCAGACTGATGAGCAAGTGAGAGACAAAAAGAGAGGCAGATTTCCCTTTGTTCCTTGTGCACTTTTCCAAAAGTTTTAATAATATCGGGATATGTGCTGATATCTATTGTACTCTATTGGGTGTACAATTTATGAGCAGTTGAAATGCTATCCACCATCACTACCAGGAACTTACATATTCTCAGTTTTCATCAAGAACAATAAAAGCTCTATCCTAATGCCAGTGAATCTAGGGAAAGGGCTTCTATTGACTTGGATGGAGGATGGAGCAGTATCCAAACGAGGTAGAAAATTATTTTCTCTTTTTGCTTTTTATCAGAAATTAATCTGAAGAACATCTGACGTTTAAAGAAAATAATGAAAATAGTTTATTCAGCCTAATTGCTCTGATGATATAGAAATATTCCAACCCAGGATCTGACTAATTAGTGTGAAAGAAATAATTTGGACTGACTGACAATCTTCTTTACTTTTCCTTCTATTAAATTTCAATTCACATTCCTTAATAATGGAATGTAACTTTGGAAAATGTCCACTGAACGAGAAAAAGGATAAGTAAAATGATACAAGCACCTCAGAGATTGAGGAATTGACTGAGTTCTCTGTGTTTGTATTCAAAAGTATAAAGAATAGTGCAATTTCCTCTTTTCCATACTTCTAGCTAACACTTAGCTATGCAATGTTCTTTCAGTGATCCAAGTTAACTGAAATTTGAGACATAGCAGATTAACTCCGTTTTGTAATCCTAAAATTGAAAACAGCCCACTCTTGTCCTTTGATTCTTTCTGGACATCTTATCTACTTGTGCCTATGCCTGCCCCAAATTTGCATTCCATCAGTTATTTGTTTTCAAATATCATGCAGTTAAGCAAATCCTGGACATACTAAGGTAAAACAGCAAAACAATTTCTACTTCCTCAATAGTTTTATGACTGTTGAGACTTAATTCTCCATCAAACTTCCAGGACTAAGGTTGCATTGCTGTTCATTCAGATAGAATGGAAATTTGTATTTCTATTTTGAACAAATATGCAGACTTGTTAAAAAAAAAAAAGTTATCTGGGACAAAAGCTTTACACCAGATCTGTCAAAAAAAAAAAAAAAAAAAGAAAAGCACTTCTGCATCTATTTGCTAAAATGGAGTATGCCCTATCAAGGACATAGATGTTACCATAAATAGGCAGTAATAAACTGAGTATCAAGATCATATGATTGATTGTAAAGAGTTACTGCTGACATTGCTGACATGCACATTGACTTGTCACACTGGACTGCAGAATATATAGTACTTGGTGGAGTTTACTTCAAAAATATTTCTGTAATGCATTGGACTGATTACATAGCAACAGATTGACCAACAGAGTTAAAGATATTTGATTGTTTAACACATCACAGGCTATTTATAAAATAAAGCCTTTTCCTGAGTTAGCTCACAACTAATGAACTAATATCTTGTTGAGGTCAAAGAAGCAATTTACTGAGCTCCATCTAATGGGGAACAGTGTGCTTAATCTAGTTCTGCCTGCTGGGCTGATTCTGCATAGCTGTCATCCATTTTTGTGGACAGTGATTGTGAGTTGAAAAGTCAGAAAACATGCAGAACATACTGAATTTTTTACAAGAAACTAGGATCCATCAGATATTCAGAGGATGCTGAATGTCTGGGTAAGAGTCACTCAGTAGCCCAGACTCAGAGTCTGGATTTCAGCAGTATTGATTTTTGGTAAAGTCCTTTTTCTAACAGTTGTTGCGGGACAGAGGAGCTAAATCTTACTGAAATTAATCTTACCTGACAGTACACTGGCCAAGGTACACAGTATGAGTGTTGGGTGTAGATCTGGCTCAAAGACCTCTACTGCTCTGAGCTGCCTCATATAGGATGCATCCTTCATGTCAATAAACAGTGTAAATATCTCCCAGTTCTGCTGTAGTTTATGTCTCTCATATTTCAAAGAGATTCCTGAGACTTCTAAGCAAAGAATGGGAGTTGTCACATTTGTTCATACCCATCTTGGTCTTAGAACAGCTGTGTTTTCTACTCCTCTGGCTGCTCCCTGGAGGTTTTAATGAGGATCATCAAAGGAAGACACACACTCTGCCTTGAGATCTTTTTTTAGCCCTCTCCACACTAGGGAGATGTGCTCTCTGGGAAGAGGTGAGGTGTTTTACAGTGGCAGGGAAAAGGCAGAGGAGAAGAATATGGCAAGAAGGAGAGCATCTTGCTGGCTGGAGGCTGCCCATGTAGTTCCACCAGATTTTGTCATATTCCATCTTTTGTCATTAGGGCCACCCCACCCACTGTGTTTAAAGACTGGGGAATGTGCATATGGGGACCATGTGTCCGAGTGAAAAGAAAACTTGCTAATTTGGGAAAGGAGATTTCACCTGGCTATTTTTATGAGAATTCACTTTAGGCTTTATCATCTGAGTGCCTGATTTTTGTAAGAAATTTTTAAAGAAACTAAACTCTTCTCACAGCATGTTTATGAGATGTGAAGGTATCATTATCCTTGCTGAGAAGTCTCCAGGCCAGATGCTGAGAGATGCCTGTACCTAAAGGAAATCAGCAGGATATGTCACTAAGCACCTTTAGGATTCAAAGCCCAAATCTCTGCCCAGGATGGGAAATCCAGCAAGGTGCCTGAGTTGAACCCATGTGGACTAAGTCTCAACCCAGTGTATTAGACACAATTTGTTTTTTTAACAGAAAAACCTTATTCCTTTAACTCCTTGAACTGCTTGAAAAATTTTGGTAAACATATGTAAACAATTTATGTAACAACTGATGCTGCAGCTTCACATTGCCCAGTTCATTCAAATCTGAACACATGACGTTGCATACATAGGGATTTGTAGGCACAAAGGACATTATTACTGTTGCCATGCATTGTATTTGCATTGTGATTTTCCTTAAATGTGCAGCATTGTTTTGTTAAGCAATCAGAATGCAAATACCACTGGCACAGCTAGAATACATTCAAGTGCCCAAGTACACAAAGAATGCAAACTGTGCAGTAAAGCACACAAAGCCCAACAAGCTCATTAGTACCATACTGCAGTGATTACAGAGCAAAGTGCCTTCTGAGGTGCAGTAGTCAGGCTATACAGAGGGAAGGCTTTGTAGAGCTTTAATGCAATGATATTTTTAATGCAATTGTGTGCTGCCACAGTAGTCATATTTCACCAGCATAAGCTGCTCTGGGAAATAGGCACTATTCTCTGTTTGTACCTTGCCTAGGTATCATTCATGATTAGCCATTAGGCACTGCATAATAGTCTTGAGGATGAGGATAATTATTCTAAGGATAAAAAATTATGATCGGCCAGACCAAAGCCCCATCTACCTCTGTATCCATTTTCTGAAAAAGTCAGAAATACATTTTTAAGCAAAAGACATGAGAAAACGAGCACGTATAGAGTAACTCCTTCTCTGGTATGGCCTTTGAGATTCCAGCAGACATCAGTAAGGAAGTGAAAACTGGAACTAGACTCTGTGGGGATCCTCTAGTGGTTTGATTTGCTTCATGGTCTCTGTTGTAACTTAATGACTCAAGACCAGATAACCAACAGTCTGTTGTCAGCATACCCACCTTCAAACCCCTGCCAGTACAGTCGCACATATGCATATATACACTCACACAGAAAAAACAACCTTACACTGTCCTGTATATGCCACCTACCACTAAAAGATGGTGCAGGTCTTCAGTACAGGGATTTGAAAGGCTTACTGAGAGAAAGGTTAAAGTTTTAAAGGAAAGTCACCATGTGACCGTCATGGTATCAGAAACCACGTCAACCCTTCTTTGAGACAGAGGATGGACTAAATGTCCTCTTGGTGCTCTTTCCTGCACTGATTTTTTTTCATCAATCTATGATTATTCAGCTGCTATAACAGCTAGAAAGTTCAGTTTTAATTAGTCTGAAATAGGAAATTTGTCTTTCATTCTGCTTGAAAATGCAACACACATAGTGTTTCATGTGGTGGAACCAGATGAAGACCTGTAAAAGTTGTGGTCATGTAAGGACCATAGCTCTTCAATAAGCCCTAGCCATAGCCTAGGAACTGAACAGCCATACATACATCTTCTGTCCATAAGCAGCACAGAGAGAGGCATGATTTATCTTAGCAAAAACATCTCTACATTATTCACCGAACAAAGGTTGTGGGTCTGGTGGACATTTCTGTGGAGCTTCTTTCTGCACTTTAGGGTATTCTTAGCAACTGACCTTAGCAACTAATCTGAGCTTCCTCCTTTGCAGCAGGACCCAAGCAATAAATCAGACTGTTGTGCTGGAAAGAGAGAATTTAAGTATATAGGCAGGGATAGTGGTGAAGCAAACTGCAAAGTGCTCCATTAAACACATCACCTCAGTGTCTGCCCTCAGAAATTCACGTCTCCAGGGTGATCTTCTCTTTTGAGAAGTGGTCCTTTTTATAAGGCAGGAAGCATTAGGTATGCTCATATCTCAGTCAAAGAGTTTCCTACGCAGTGCCAACAGTTATTCAGCAATACTCATTATGCAGGTGAGCTACATCACAGTGCTGCTACTCTGCAACACTCTGCAGATCTCTATGCACCATGTGCACAATGTCTGAAATATAAGCAAATTTATGCTGCACTCATCCTTTTTGTGGTTATTAGTGTCACTTAGTATCATCTTCCTCCAGCAAATTGACTCACCAAGCAAAATGCACAAGTGCACTTTAAAGCGGATAACATTATCACGCCTACTTCTTTTGGAGAGCCAAGTGTCATTACTACTTTTCACCAGGAATAACTGCCTAAACTGTTTCACATTCTGCACTGCATCAACAGTGCTCTTCCTCCACTCAGTTTGCAGTTCAGAAGAGTGATGGAACAGTAATGCATGTCTATCTCATTGTTCTACATGGAGAGATGAAATCTAGAGCTCATTTATTCCTCTTTAAAAGTTAGGGTATTGGTTTCTGGAGTCTTTTCATCAAGATATGCAGTTTTATATGACCTCTAAGACCCTGATCATATTTCAGGTGTCAACAAAGTATTTGCATTAAAATTACAGAGTTTACTCAAAAAGCATGTAAGAGGTTTCTCTCTCAACACTACTGATTAGATAACATTTCCCAACTGCACAGTTAGTTCCAAGTCAGGTGTAGACAATAAGGACTAACGATGGCCAAGTGCCGATAGGATTTTACTTCCAAAATATTTTCAAATTATTTATTACTCTTTCTTCCTCTGTGTGTATTTTCTAGAAGGTAGATGGAGTATGAAAGAAATGCAAGGGTGCAGACTGTTAAATGGTAAGATTATGACTAAAACCATGAACTTGGAACCAGAAACCAGGAAATAAAATATCTGAAAGAAGCATTTTGGCTAAGAAACCGAGTGAGAAGAGGTGCTAAGGGTCAGAATTTAGAACAACCAGCAATTTACTAAGCTGAAGAGCAAAGCCAGAGGCCAGTAAAACTCCGTATTATACATTTAGAGCTGAGATGAGAAAGTGCCAGTGCTTGAACTAGACAAACTATGGACACTCAATGTCCAGAGATGAGGATTAAATCAACTAGAAAATAACCAAAGGAATAAAGTTGTATCCAGGAATTACATTCTGCAACCACACATTGAGAGAGCGTCTTATGCTTGACTGCTACAGCTGTGTCTTGCCAAGAATTTTACGTGGGTCACCAGACTTCTGGGGCACTGCCTGTGGTAGCCTGGTGGATTTTTGCACTTTGCTCAGGAGTGCTTGTCAGGAGGCTGTCAGGAAAACCACCAAAGTAGACACTTGAGCTCAGATCTCAGTGACTTTTGATGGGACTGACCAAAATTTGTGCTTTTAAAAATCCACCCCCTGTTCTCTGCAAAGTGATGGCTTCCCATGTGGTCTATTATATTTACAACTATGAGTGTTTGGTGTTTCATGACCTCTTCTCACTCATTGTCACTTCACTAAATTTCATGGCAAAAAAGGGTAATGATTCTTTTTTTCTGCAATTTTAACTAAAATGCTGCCAGAGCAGAGGGTACGTGTTGGCCGAGGTCTTTATTATGCAACTATACGCAGATCACTGTGAATTGCATCGTCCATCTAGTTCAGTGATGCAGCACCAAGGTCACTGGGCAGATTTAAGCTAATGATGCAACTATAAGTCTAATAAATGTGCTTGGTAACCACAGCAAACGTATTGTCATTGTTGCAGATGTTATTCTTTCAAAAGCACTTGGCAAACAACTAAAACACAGCCCTTGTGTTTGCTTTGACCTCTCCTAAGAATGCACCATCAGGAACATTGAGGAGACAAGATTGTTTAAGACAAGTCATGGCCTACAGCTACAGAATTAGTATTGCTCATAGCACTCTTGCAGCTTGCTTAGAATGAACAGGCAAGAGGCTAACTGAACATGAATCAGTGAAATTTGATAGAAAGTAGATTTTGGAAAGAAACATATCCACGAGTCATACCAACATAGGTAGAGATCAATTTCTTATTACAATGATCTAGGCAGGTCGACATTATTATGCAGTTGATTTTTGCAGCCATCATGCTGCAGTAACCTATTATGTGCTGATCCAGTAGCCTTTTCTTATCTTTTAGGAAATACATTAACCAGTAAATGCATTGTGTCACCATGAGCTTTGTCATTATGTGCAGTGATTCCCCACAGGGCTTATCAAATGCTGCAGTTGCTGTCTCCTTGGAAGGATATACATCATCTCCCAGGCTGGGTTCAACAGATGGCTGATATTATGCTCTGAAAAGTGGCAATCTACTATTCACAACTTGTTGCAGCTCCAGTGTCTTGCACCCTATCATATATGTATATCTCCATTTTTACATATGTATATGGATATCATATATTCTTATGTACATCATATATTCTTATCTGCCAGGCATGAAGAAGCCCACAATGGTCTGACCACTAAATATGCTCTTGACAATAAGGGAGAAAAAGGAAATTTAAAACAGACACAATTTATTGAATTCATACTTCATTTATACCAATTATTGATAGGAATAAAGATAAGTAATTCAGCCTTACTGTAAAATTCACTTAAGATCATTCAGTGAACAGAAAATGCCAATATGTGAAGATGACTGTTTAGCAAGGCACTGAAATAAAGTGGTGGCAAGAGAGGTCTAAGTCAAGACACAGAGCTCTCTTTTCTAATTCTCAAATGACATAAACAACATAGTCATGAAATGAGGTCACAGTTTTGTATATAAGCCCTCTGTGGCTTCTGAGCTAAAAAACCTGGAAAAATATTACCCTTTGCTAGTGGAGCTTTTTCACCAAGAACCACAGCATGTGCCCAATTCAATGTGTCAGCAGCTTTCTGCCCTCAATTCAGCTTACCAACAGTTAAACCACTCATGGTCATATTATAACCTATTAGAGATGACATGTGACAAGATGATTTTTGGTAAAGAGTGGAATTTTGTTACTACAGAAGTGGCCAGGGAGAGGAGGTCTCCAGATGCAACCTGACATTTTGTCAGCAGCTGCTAGTCAGATATAAAAACATTTTATTGCCCTTGCATAGTCAGCCACATGCTATAGTTTCCTCTCACTCAGAATATGGTCACTTTCATACCCCCTGCATTTAGCTGCAATAGAACAGCAAAATGTTTACATTACAGCAGAATGCTGCATGCTTTTATCTGAGGGTGACCTTGAGTATGCCTGGCACACAAGAAGTGCAGTGGGAGGCAGGCAAACACTTTTTCTACTACACCTCTGCCATACTGCCTGTGTCCCACACTTATATCACCCTTTGAATTTAAAGAAAGGACCTTCATAAATGCCCATTTTTATGTGTGAATGCACATTAAGAACATTCCATGAGCATGCTATGAAGAACAAGAAACCAAAAACAGATTAGAAAACTTCACTCTCCAAAACCATAATTATTTTTCCCTTTATGTTCTGACGCTTATTTGTAAGTCTCATGAATTTATTTTAACTCTTTGGGTTGGGAAGCCTGAAATAAAAATCAGTACGTGACTCATTACTATTTTATAATCCTCTCTTTTGCAAGTTGAAAGCTACAGTTTGCCAACCTTGTATTTAAACTTACATGGAAAGATATGAGTGAGTTAAATATGAGGGCCCAAGCAAGAGAAAATACAAGAAAGGTAGATGGTGTTGGGAAAGCCTGTCCAGAGAGTCAGAACAAGAGCTTATTACGAAATATACGTGTTTAAACTGATCTTAAATCAAAATAACATTTATTTTTGATGAACCAACAATTTGTGCTAGTGACCATAATATTTTTAGATTTAGGAAGTACACACAGGAATAACATGGTCAAAAGCATCACCATGGCTATGCTGACCTTCAGAAAGGAGAGCTGGGTAATAATGAGGAATCTTGTTTCAAAGAAGTAGAAGGACATCTAAGACACTTAAACCCTCTCAGTCAGCACAGAGACTCCTGAAGGACACCATACTGGGAGCACAGCACCAGCATGTACCACTAACTAATCCCTTGGGAAAAAGGTAAAAGGAAATTGGCACAGAAAAACAGTAAAGCAAGGGAAGTTACTAGAATTAAGATCTTAGCATTCAAAATTATGAAGACTGGAATTAAGATCTTAGCATTCAAAATTAGGAAGATGTGTCTCAGTGAAGAAAAGGAAGAAGTTACAAATTCTAAGAAAATAAACATAAAACTATAATTAGACTACCATTTGCTTTGTAAATGTTGTGGCAAAATTTTGAAGGTGTTCATTTTCCCCATAAGTAATTTGACTTGTCTGTGGCCTCAAAAGACAAATTGATGGCTCAATTCACTGCTTCCCCTGCCATTTATATCATGCAGATCAGTATGAGAATGAACATGAAGTGCTGCAGAATAGAGCCATTTTATACTTGTTTCAGACAGTAAGAATGATAATAGGAAGTGTAGGACAAAAATGGATCTAAATGTTTCGAAACCATCTTTTCTAAATTCTACAACTAGTGCAGCCATATGAATCTATCCCCTTTCACACATGAGAATGCCATTAATTCAAGGTAAATCAAAGTGCCTGATTTTTATATCCATACCCTGCAGTCACTTGACATGTTTATCTGTGCCTTATTAGTGTCTAATTTACTCCCTGATGCAGCAGGGCCTAATTTGTCATGTTTACAATTGCTGATCTTCCAAATTCATACAATTCCCACTTTTATATAACTAGATCCTACCTAGTTATAGCCACAATTTGCTCCAGGGTCATGCCTCCAATTTGGCCTTTTTGTTCCTGTTTTCATAGCCTTGCTGTAAAGAAATGGATAAGTGCAGCATTTTTTCCATAAATGAGTTGTGATTTTTTAAGGAATTAGCTAAGTATACATTACCTTTTGTTTACTTCTCATGACCTCTAGTCTGAACTAATTCTGCTGGAATTCAGTAAAATTTATTCCAGGGTGGCTTGCATAAGAGTTGTTAAAAAAAAAAAAAAAAAAAAAAAAAAAAAACAAATATGACAGCAATGAGACATATTTTTACCAAGGGCTCTTGCAATTCAGAAAGAGAGTCACTAGCATGAGGACAAATTGATCATCTAATTTACCTCAGACCTGAAAAGAATTAGGAATACAATAACATTTGTGTATTCTTGAATAGCTTTGCCATACTAAGCTTCTGACTAAGTGCCTCAGCATCAAGACCCTCTGTCCCAGAATCACTGGCCCACTGTCTAGAAAGAAAATATTTTGTAAACAATTCAACAAAGAGTTCAAAACAATCAGTTGAGGATAATCAAGATCATAAGAATATGCATCAAGAAGAAAGGCACCATAAAACACTGAAGAAATAATCTGCTACCATTTATTTCCCTCACATTTCCATTTATTTAATCTATTTACTTTTCCTAGCTCTTTCTACACCTACCTTTATTTTCTCTTCTACTTCATACTTCGATTTTTTTTATGCTGTGACTGCACCCATCTGCAATTCCTCTTGATGGCTCGGTATTTCTAATACTATATTTTAAATTATCATCTTGTGCATTCTCTACTTTATTGCCACTACATAAATGTTTGGTTCCCCTAAAACTAAAAACACCAAATAGATTTTTGAGGGGCAGAAAAAATTATGGAAATTTGTATTTTGCCTGTTGAAATACAGTTCTTTCGGGAGACATTTTTAGGGGTTGCCTTCACTTTGTTTGGTGCCTTCCTGCAGTTACAGCAGGCAGTGGTTTAGTGAAAATTTTAAAATAGAAAGTTACTGTGCATTAAAAACAGTACAATGGTGTTCTGGACACCAGCACCTCTTAAAAATAAAAGAAGAAAAAGCAAGACAAAATCCCTAAGTTCTCTCTGTTGTACCAGCTTGCTCCTGGCCAAATCTTCAGGGTCACTCTGTTGTCTTCTGTCTTTTGCCACAAAAAAACCCCAAACCCAAACATATAAATCCTAGAAATTAATTAGTAATTATATAAAATGGCAATCTCATTTTTTAAAACAAATAAATATGCATTTTTGATTTACTATGTCCATTAAATATTTACATAATTGCATTCTAGTTACTCTCTAGCATATGTATTATATTATAAATACTCAGAACAGGATTTTTATTTTAATTATAATTTATTAATTTTTTTGCACTTTTACTACCTTCTCAATATAATTTCTTTTCTTTAAGCTGTAAGACCGTCAAAACACCATTATTTTAAGGCCATCTACCTGTTAGCTTGATTTTTTATTTCATTATCAGCCATTAGGAAAAAACCAGTAAGTTTTAGAATCTAATTTTGTTAATGGATCTTAACACAACTCTAGGCAATCTGAAAATAAGTAAATAAACCCTTCCCCCTCCCACAACCATAAACAGACTGTGAGAAGAAAACAGATCTCAGAAAACTGTTAGAAGTGCAAAAAGTCCATAAAGTAAAGCACATGGGTATGCAATCAGGAGCTGCTGTCCTTCCATAGCCAATGCAGACGTAAAAATTTTGGAGGCTGATAAACTGCACCATCCAATAATAAACAGAGCTAACACAGTTCCTGGGGTCCCCCTAGGAGGGAAAAAACAAAAAAAAAACATGAAAGAAACATGACAGAGTCCACATATTACTAAATGTAGCATCAAATCTTACCAAACTCAAGTTCATGTCTAGCGGCGAGTCATTGTTAGGTAACACCCAATGGAAGAACCAAGAACTGACTGACATAATGAAAGTCAAGCATGAGAGCAAATTAAAATTGTAACCACAAACAGAAGAGTAGTATGTTCAGCATGTATAGAAGCTTCATCAGAAGTACTGCTAATAGGACTGTACATTTACAAACAAATCTTCTAGGCCTCCAGCAGATGCAGCTGCTAAAGTTTAATATTACCCTTAGCCAAGTTTCTATTTCAGCCAAAATCATCTTACAGAAATTGTTAGGTTCCAAAATGACACTACAGACCTACTCTTCTATCAGAAAGCCTGATGATCTGGAGGGGATGCATTTTTGTAACACAGAGAACAGATTTTAAGGGTGCCTTAGACACTCAGGAGAGGCTCTGAAAGACTCACACCAGCTGGATGGGCTGAAAGGTCTCCCAGGAAAAAGCTTGACGGGCCTTTTAAAAAAGGGAGCACACTAAGCACAAAGTAAGGAGTGGGAAAAGAGCCATCAAGGAAAAATATTTTGCTTATCTTGGCATCCTTCTCTGCACACTGAAAGGACTGTAACTTTCTAGCCTACCTCTTGGTGACAGATGAGCCCATTTGAAGTTACACTGTGTCCCCTCTCAGGAGCAGGGAGGCCTGGAGAACTGGTGATTATGGGACTATGGTTAAAAGCCCACTGAAATACTCCTGCAGATTACAGAGGGCTCACTATTAAACCCTGTGGGAACAAAAGCTTACCAATAAATAATGTTTCACGTATGCTTTATTTGCACTCTATTTGCAGCCTGCTTCTGTAAAATGCATGAGATCATGTGCATAATATACTGCTGAAGCACATAATGAGATAGCTACTTTACACACTTTTGCTGTGTCAGTCTCAAGGACTTTGAAAAAGAATATACCTCTGCCACTTCCTAAAGGCCTTCCTGGCATCCCACTCTTCAAAACCATCAGCATAACAGAAGCACAAGGGAAAAACAGTGTGTATACATACTCAGGTGGGTCCTTTTATCAGAAACTATCTCCAGTAATATAATTATTAGTGATGAATAAAGCTGTCCTTATGTAATTGACTTAGTTTACTTAATGCATTCACATCACATAAAATAGTTGATTTCTTCGCAATCCAGTCACCAGGCCAATAAGGTACTTGGTGTTGCCAGCTCTTGGCCCTTTGAGGGAAGAAGGAAAGAATTGATTTCACAGTGACTCAGCACCTCACTTCAACTTCAACCAGTTAAAAAAAAAAACATTAAAGACCATGTGATTTAATATCCTCCGTTTAAGTGTTTTTTTAAACCAATATAGTGGCATTTAGGGAAATTCCACTGGGCTTTGCAAAGCAAGTTCTCTCCTCCAAGGAGGTGCTAAGATGCTGTTTAAGCTCACCTAAACAGTGAGCCAGAAATTCAGAGCTGGTATGGATTGCTCTTTGAGCAGGTACCCACGCTAGCAGAGGGATGGATGCAATAAGAACTTACTGTGCAATGACAATTTTCAGCTAACATAATGACTCTTTGTCACAACGTGGCACAATTTAGAGCTGTGGCTGCTCTACATTGTGGCTGCACTGAAGTCCAATGGCCTCTCATAGTTTGTTCCAGGACTGGCAGAGAGCAGGATGGAAAGGTGGCATAAAAATCATATAAGAATCAAGAGGTACCTCTGTGTACTTACAAATTCAGTCCTCGATCTAACCATGTGTTATTGCTAAAAAGAATGCTTTGGCAGAGAGCTTTCTGTCTGGCATGTCCATGAGGGTCAAGTCCTCTAGATGGGAGAAAGGCAAAAAGCATAAGTCATGCTTACAGTGACCAAGAGGACTGGGGCTGTACTGGTGTGAGATTGAGACAGAGGGACACATGTAAGTGGATCCTTTCCACATCTCTTTTTCTCAGATCCTGCAGATGCTGTCACCAAATGGGTCCTTTGCATCCGCTGGGTGTAAGAATTTATTTCTTCATGCTTACATTCATTTCCTTCACTGTTTAGTTAAGAAAGTAGTTTTACCACCTTTTTTGAGGATTTGATATTAAAGAATTGCTGTTGCTTTCTGCAGGAAAAAGTCCATTGATGTTTCTCCCAGAAAGATGGCCTAATAAACTTGGGCTCGCACATGAAAACAGCACAGATGGGCACAAACAAATCTAGTTCCATGCAAATTTGAGTAAGAGAACTGGTGTTCTCCTTGGTACTATTCAGTACCCCAAATGTTCCATATTTTGCTTTATTTATTTACAGGAAAATAGCTAATCATGAAAATTGAAAAATATTTGATTACTATGTATCTTTGCCATAGATTAGTGCATTATCTTATGTATACTTTTGGTGAAAAAAAAAACCAGATTATTTCTTTGAACTTTGAAATAGAAGTAATGTTTTTTATAAATGTTTTTAAAAACCATAAATGCATTGCTCTTCCTTTTGCCATTAAAAATACTTTTTAAATTAAAAATAATGAAGTGTATGTTGAATTTTAAAGTTGTCACTTAATTTTAATAGCATATTTGCAATAATTAACCTTAGTACTGGATGTGTTCAAGCAGTTTCATATACTGAATGAGGGACTGCAGAACCATGTCAATAGGTACTTAATGTGAGCGATTCATTTTAGAAATACCAGTTCAATTTTGTCAAGGCTATCACATTTTAGTATTTATAGATTTTCAAAAGATGTGCTTTCTGTAAATTCACAGCATTTTGCAAATGTGTAGTGCCTGCCTGGGGATTCCATGTACAGAAAACAGTACCCTGCACAGTTGTAACAGCTGGTTTGGAATTCACCCCATCTGTCTTACGATTATGTATCTGCACATTTTATTAGGCTGGATTATTAAACAGGTTAATCAAGGAAATATGGGAAGTGTATAAACAGCTTCTTTAGTGTCATCATCCATCTTACCAAGGAAAGCTCAGAAACACTTTATTAAATGGAATATGGTCAGATTAAGCCATCATAGCTCCACAGAAACATGCAACAAGAATTTTGCCAAAACTTCATTCCACCATATAATTTCTTTTATATATATATATATATATATATATATATATATATATATATATATATATATATATATACACACATGTAAAAAATTATGCTTTTCCAAAGAAAACAAACAGGGGCATTTTCTCATTCATCAGCTGCTAGGTTCTGTATGTTACAGATTGGAGAGTCAAAAATATGAGAGAACAAAAAAGACTAAGGAAGGAAACCATCATTAATAACATGCTAACAACAGGTGAAAGCACTGCTCAAGGCCTTCAGTCAAGATCTGGAACTTGCATGTACTTTGCTGTGTGTGAACAGGGTGATAAACACTGTGTCTCAAAGGGCTTACCGAATGAGGAGAAATGAGAGGCTTGCCAAGAAGTTTCCTATTCAGAGAATAAGACTGAACAACCCCCTGCATGTGCACAGACACATACACCAATACACATTTGGTTTTTCAAAGTATTCAGTTATTTTCAGGACTGCATTGTACCACAACTATACCTCAGAATATACAAGTCTACTATGTCTTAAACACTTGTCTGAATTCTCCACATCATTCAGGGTAACTTGGCTATTTCATTCTGTCAGAAGTCAGTAGGAAAGGAAACATAAAGATGGGAGGCCTGATGCTATGAATAAAAAAGAAGCAAGAGAACCACCTATATAAAACCAAAGTTCAGCAATTGCTTTTAAAATTGATACCTAAGTTTGGCCACTGTTGGCTCTGCAAAACAAAAATCACAACTGAGGCTGCTGCAAAAATCAAAAGCCATCCCAGTCCAAGTGGAAAGCAGTGGAACTGAAGACTCATATCAAAATTAATGTACACCAGCCCTCTCAAGCACAGTCCAGTTTTGTCTGTTTCCACCTATGTGTACAACCAAAATGGTGTTACAGTTTCAGAAGCCAAAATTTACTACGTGACCATTTATAAAATGTTTTGCACAACACCAGCCATCTGACTTATTGTCCTTCACAGGATTCCTTTTGCATAGAGTGGTACTTACTGCAGTGAGAAGACAACTGCAGAAGAGGACAGGATGACCATGGGCAGCAGGCAGTAGCCCAGGACACTTGCAACGCAGCCGTGCGAGACTCCTGAGACGCTCATCAGGTTCAGCAGCGCGTGCATGGCAAGGCACCCGATGGCACTCATCCCATACACGTAGCCAAAATGAACTTTTCCTGCCTGGAATAAATATGAGGAAGCATGAGGTGACAGAAGTGAGCAGTGATCACTAAGTGCTAGCAGAAGACTAGAAGATTTCGGTTGAAATTTGTTACTTGTTGTTGACAATCTCTCTCTGCTTCACCTGCATCCATTCAGGTGAACCACAGATGATACTTCTGGTGATCTTTGCATAAAAATAATTCCAAGGTGCAATTGACAAAATATGCTTGTTGCTAACTTAAATTTACAAGGCTGATCCTCAGTCTTACTTTCACTGGGCTTTGAACACAACTGGAATTGGTTGGGAGACTTAGGAAAGGTAAATTGGCAAAAAAAGATGAAATTATGGAAAGCACATTTTAGTCATTAAAAATCAGTTTAGGCTCAGGAAACATCTTTTTAATAAGTGTATATGGGGCTGTGAAAAAGTGTCCTAAGTAATATGATGACCCAGGTTGCCTGATATGCTTCACAATTTATTACAAACCTTCAGCTATAAGCAGGTCTGCAAAACATTGGGAAAATTTTACTTAAACTATGGTGGTTTTCAGGGCAAATGTGACTGTCTTTTCCCTTGACTACCATGAAAAAGATACATTTATATGCTTAGACCAATACAACATTTTCATTTCAACATAAAACTCAGTAGTAACTGTCAGCTTATGTACTTTTTTTGTTCTAACAAATGAAAAAAATCCCACATTTTTTTTCTTTCTAGGTTTTATTCTTTGTTTGAATTTATTGCCTATGAAAGGTACCAGCCTGGCAGCCTGGAGCTTGATGTTTTCTAATTTATACACAAAGCTGTAAAACAGGCAACTGTGGCCACAGCACCACCAGTTCCTTCATCTCCTGCCATAATTTTGAAGGATCCCTCCAGGCATAAGGGCATTGTTCACTCCCCAAAATAAACCATCACAAAATAATGTTAAATATGTTTTTGTCTCTCTTCAAGCTTCTTACAAATTAAATGCTGAAAGTTGGCTATGAAATACTGCCATTTTCACATCTGTACATCAGAAAAATATTCATAAATCAGAAATCTTTTTTTTTTTTTCTTGGAACTTTGTATCCTAATGATAGAATGCACCTGTGAAGGAAAAAGTTCAGACCTGGAATTTAACCATTAACTCAAAACCATGGAGTAAACTTCTCAAATGAAGGGCCACTATGCATCACCTTCCTGACATGTAATAAGGCATATGTACATACATGAAACACAAGTGTGTTTGTTCATACACACACATACACAAAATCTATAAGTTGCACACACTGTATATTTTATATGTATATATTGCATATTATAAACCACATAAGACTCAAAACTAATAGATGGTCTCAGTTTCCTAATAATGCTGTGGCTTATGGTTGGATTCTGTTGTGATGGATTATGTGGAAACATTGTTGAAGCTTTTACCATGTTTTGTGATACTTGCTAGTTTATCTCCCATGATGGCTAAGGAGGATTGAGAAAACATCTGACTTTACTTACCCATACAGTTTAATGAAATCTGGGGGAAATCAACTTTGAGGACCCTTCTCTGCCCTCTCTTCCTGTATCCATGCATGTGGAAATTGATCACTGGATGCCAGCAGTATTAGAGCTGGACAGACATAAAGCAACAGTATGGAGAAGGCGTAGTGCTGACACAGCTTGAAAGTCCTGATGCTGCAGGTTGGTGGCAGCTCACCAGCTCTCGTTGGAGAGCAGTGCATGAACTTCACGTGAAAGGCAATCTGAGTTAATAAGACCTGACTTTACATCAGCACCATTATCCTGTCTGCACATTGACCTGTCTCACTGCTGAGCTCTCCTCTGCTCCCAGTCCTCAAGGTAAAGTCAGGTACAGCCAGCTTGCCTATATCCTTCCAGCATCCTGGATTTTTCCCCATTACTGTCTTCCACCATAAAGAATAATCTATTCCTGAAATCACGGCATAAGAAATCTTCCTATTTAGGTACAGACTTTTTTTGCTGGCATTTGCATACTAGTGGCATAAAATAATCAGGAAAAATTGCTTGTACAAATAAAACTAAGGATAGCTATAGATAGTGTGGGAGAGTAATACTAGCTCAGATGATTATCAACTAGAATTTCAGTCATTAAGGATATATAGTAAGTTTAACATTCACAATGGCTTGAGGCAGCCTTTGCTATACACCAACTAAAAAAAGTTCTGATTTAAAACAGATATATCAACTACAAGCTATATTCTAGACTGTTTGTTTCAGTGTATATAACTATTTTACACAGAACTATTTATTTATTAGCTTAGTTTAAGATTTAAAAATTCCTGAGCCAGAGATGAAGGGAGCACTAGCACCAACAGCTAGCTGAGATCTCCAGTTGGTGAAATATTGGATTGGTGGGGCAAGGATATGAGAGAAGGAAAAAAAAAAGGCAGCTGAACATGTTGGTTCCGATTTTATTCTTATTTAACATATGTAAATATACCGACTCACATACATGGGAATACTCCCAGTTCACAGTGATGTAAGCAAAACCAGAATCAGGCTTGATTAGTCTGACAGGCTATGATGAATTAGCTAAATTTGTCCTGCAGAAGGAGCAAGGTTAGCAGAAAGTCAGACTTTGTGTTCTTGCTTGCATCTGCCTGGAGTGGGTACTACTACCTTGGCTGAAGTGGATGGGGAAGTCTGATTTCATACAAATGACAGTGTAAAATGCAAAGCAGCTGAGACTTGGGCGTCTGCTAAATTTTGGGCTGCCATTTTTTCTCTATCTACAATGGAGCTGCCCTGTTTTACACTAACCTGAGGAAGAACAAATCTGCTGCCAGGCTAGCAGTCCTTTCCTCTTTTTCTCTGAAAGGACTGCTACCCTTTGAAGAATATCTTTGCATAATTTTCCATCGTTAAAAAGCTGAAACTAAAGCAAATGTATACATTATTTTTAGAAACAAGCTCTCAACCAAATCATGTTCCTAGTGCTATCAGAAGATACGTATTTAAGTACAGAAGGATATCATAGTTTACACAGCTGAAGAGACACGTTAGTACTCAAATACATCTGAGATAAAATGGTAGCCTGAATTTCTAAGATAAACCCAGAGGTTTACTGCTGGGAAGTTATGGAACAAAAACATTGGATTGTGTCACAGGTGTTCTGCTGCCCTAAAACTGGAGCATTGAAAATACTTGGTTTTCTAATGACACCTAAAATGCATAATAGCTCAGTAAAAGTATAATAATTAAAGTAATTTATTTCAATAATAATAGTTTAACATTCATTAAAACTGTTGGCTATTCAGAAAGAAAAGTCAACAGGAAACATTTTTTCCATTCTTTCTTTTAGCTTTCCTTTCATTTTCTTGATTATAATTAATTCAACTTTCTCTTTTTACTACCCTCATACATTTATTTCTCCAGGTGGAAAATAGCCTGTCTTCTCTAGCTTCCCACCTTCTTTTCCTTTTATTCCCTTTCCTCCTGCCCCTTCCACCCTTTTAAAAGATTTTTATTTTTATAGGAACATAAATAATAATAGTACTTGCCATTTATATAGCAGTTTGCACATTCAAGGTACTGCACTGACATTACAAATTGAGTAAGAACTTTCAAGAATCTCCTGATTCAGCACTATTTATCACAGAGGAAATGGAGAATTAGAGCCCCTTTCCTCTCATCTCAGTTGCAGGGCAGTAAAGCCCTTCCCGGAATGGCCCCACCTTACGCTGTCTGATGAAATGCTGTTGGCAGTCAGCTGTACTTCAGCAACACTGGAGAGCCCCTGTTGCCAGGGATATATAGATGAATTTGGAGTTCTGTACAACCCTGTTAAACTTTCCTTCTGTAGGAAAGCTATATTCATAAAGAAGAAGAAGGTCAAATACAGGCTACTATATTTTGTTAAGCAGATAATACAGAACAAAGAATATAAAATGAGAAAGTACTAGCAAAATTTATAGGAAGGTATTGCAAATTTAAGGGGTGGGTGGAAAAAGACTGTTTCCATTTCTTTTTTCTCTAATTATTCTAGTTGTATTAAGATTTCTTTTAGTCTGTCTCTACACTCTCTAAAATAACATTGAAAGAAGATAATTCCAAAAAAGTAGCAAGAGTGTTATAAAAACTGGGCTGGCCTGCTATTCCTTTTTATTTCCTCCTTTAAAACCTGTTCAGAGCCTCTCCAGATTATATCTGGCACAGATCTGTCCTTTTGTTCATATTAAATCCCACCCCAAAAATGGTGTGGTCTCCTCTTTCCACTGGAAGTAATACATCACTTTACCTGTGTCACCTTTACATTACATTTAAATTTTATGCAGGTGCTTTCAAAGTAGAATTTTTAACACATAATCCCAGAACAACTGGCAGCAAATGACTCTTTTTATGCTAGTACTACATCTTCTGCAGCTTCCCGCTCATTATCACCTAGGCATGAGCTTGTTAGAAAAGAAATCCCTGAAGATTTCTACAACATCCTACCATCAGCAATGTTGCTCCAAGGGCCAAACAGAAAACCAAAGGTCCAGTGAGGTCTGTCTCATTCATAATGCTGCCATCTGCAGGCTTCATTGGGTTTAGAACGGTTAATGTTTTCTGCCATATATGCTCAAAATTGATCCCAAGTTCTGCAACAAGAAATTTCAGGATTTTGTTAATTGCTCACAAGAAAACAACACTTTTACAAAAATCCATTAGATACCTCAAAACTACAAACAAATGCTTCAGTGAAAATAATATTGTAGGATGACATATTCTGTAGTAGGAACATAATGTCCCTGCTATATGCTCAGTATATTGAGAATCAGCTTTCATTCTAAATTGGAATATTAATGTATTAAATCGAATTTTAGTCAGTGAAGCAAAAAATGGACGCAGCATTTTTGAGTTAGTATTTGTCTTTCCTATATTTAAAACCCACATATCTAATGCCACACTAACATAGATGTTGAAAAACACATTACTTAACAATAACTGCAGAATTTAAGATACTCTGCAACACTGAGGACAGAGATATATGCTTTAATTCTGGAAAATCTGACAAGAAATGTGTCTTAAACCTGAGCAGCCAAATGCACTTAAAAATGACATTTGTTCCTTCAAGGCAAGTTTATACTACTTTATACAGTGCTTTATAAGCTTGGGGGGGGGGTTGTTTGGTCGTTTTTTGGTGTTTTTTTTGTTTGTTTGTTTGTTTGTTTGTTTGGGATGGGGGATGTTTTAATTTAAAAAGTAATTAGTGGGACCCCTTGAAAAATAACAAAATTCTGTCCCATTAAAGGTGATGGGAATCCTGCCCTTAACTTGTATCTTCTGGAGAAACATTTCAGCTTGCACGAGTAATCATTTTCCCTGAGATTCTCCAGTAAGGGCAAAGTAAGGCTCAGATTTGCTGCCAAAATGGCTGAGACTGACAATGTGTTAGATCTATTGGGAAAGCCAAGTCTTTACCTTGTTCCACCTGTCCATCATCTTGAGCTCAGTCAAAACATTGTATATATAAAGCTATTCTGCATTAAAACGCGTGGTTTTGCTCAGATTTATGTGGTACGCAGATAGGAATATCTCTGAAGTCTTGCAGATCACAAGCAGTTGTATTAAAACATCCTTTTCCCAGGGTCAACCACACGGGGAGATAAATGGTTGGAGGTCTTAGAGGTAGAGATCTAGCAGTTATCTACATGAAACAGAATGATCTTGCTAGCTTTAAGGCAGTAGTAGTCCCTTTTGAGTAGTAAAAACTCCAGCTGCTTTCCAGTATGCCGAACTAGCAAGCTGAATATGCTCGTTTTATATTATGCTGAAACAATTATAGACAAATTCTTCTTTTTTTTTTTTTTTTTTTTCTAATATAGCACAAGTATTTTGTTAGTGACAAAATCAGCCACTAGTATTAGAATGGTCAATAATCATGAAGAACGACATTGCTCATATAGTTAAATGATCAACTAATTGAAACTGAAAGCAGCTTTCTCAGTTCCTTTCCCACTGAAACAAGTAACTTAGCATCAGCAAACTACTAAATCTATTACTAGATATGCAAAAAAAGATGATTATCCATCTTCATTAGTTATAGATTTTCCAATATGTACGGAGGAAAAACGCAAGAGTGGAAACAATTTTGGAAACATTTTGAATGCAAAACTATTGTTCTGCTGCTATCTAGTGGTGGTACAGTATATCTGCTCTCGGCCACAAGGCTGGATGAATCCATGGCGAATTTGAAGGAGAAAACGCAGGTTTGGCCGCCAGGAGCTTTGGCTGAAGCTCACACGGCAAGGCTTGCCAGCTCTGCTGCAGTTTCTCTAGTGAGTTCCACTAGCTGGCAGAGAAAAGTCAGAGGCACCCCCAGGAATCCTGTATGTTGTCAGTGGGATTAGTTTTGTTATAGATACACATTAATATTGGCTTTTCACAAAAATTAAAATGGATATTCTATGTGTAATGTTAAAACAACTATGTTAAAATGTTTTTATTTCTGTTGTTAATTAAGCTTAGACATAGTAGTGAAATAGCTGATATAAGTATACTTGTGTTAAAATACCTTCTTAGATGAGATAACATCCAATGAACATATGAAGAAAACACCTGCTACAGACAGGCCAACTATCACCATGTGAAGACAGTGTGAGCAGAGCCAAAACTAAAGATAATGATAAAAAAAGACTAAAAGCACAACCAAAGAATCACATGCTCTAAAAAGGCAAATCCGAAAAGGAGATACGCTAAACAATTCTTAGAACATGTAAACTAGTTTGAAGAAAAAGTTTACTATGCATAAGAATCTATGAATATACAATAGGCCGATATAAGGGAAAAGGTATTTAAAGGGTATCCCGAAGGTAACAGTGCGCTCTTGGCTGAGTGCCCAGATGCACCCGGCCGTAATAACCTTTGCTCTATGGTCCTTGTCTCCTATTGTCCTTTATTAAAATTTTTTTAATTTTCACAAGAGAGTTAACGTGTTTTTCACAGTTTTACCTTCTAGCAAAGGAGGTTCCTCGTCAAATCCATCAACATAACCAAGCTGAGGAGTGTCGGGACTGTATGCTGGCTGCAAAATCTGACCAGAGTAGCTCTGAGAGGATGGAAGCATGTCTGATGGGACAAAAGCCCCGCCTGCAGATTGCTTTTCTGCCTGGCTCCTAGGACAAGAAGCAAAGCACAGCCAAATTCATAACTACAGTGAGAAATGTCTTGGAGCTGCTCACCACGTTCCACCTACTTTTCACCTATTTTCAGTTGGGGGAACCTGGAATTTTTCTGGGTACAATCCTCGCTGTGGGTAATGAGAGCTGAGCTGCTGACCGTGCCTTTGCAGCTCCCTCTGCAAGCGGGCAGAGCTCCTTGCCAGCCTGCTAGAACCCTGCAGCCCACCATACCCACTTCCACATTCAGGCACTTCTGGCTTTTTTGCCCAGCAGCCTGGCGACACTCCTCAGATACGTCCATACTGCTAATGAAAGAGCCACACATTTAGCTTTTTTCCTCGTATCTCAGAATTTCCTGCAATATGCACCCTAAATTTCACAATAATAACATGAAGCTCAGTTACTCCAGTCAGGTAAACAACCTGTAACACCTATACTAATAGAAGTAGCACAAAATCAAATCCTTTAAAAAGAAAAAAAATCACTTATAAGCATTCTCCCTTTCTGAAAGTCTAGATGATGTCTTGAACTTCTTTCCTGCTCCTGCAAGCCCCAAAGCCAGCCCCAGAATCACCATCTGTTGAAGAGGGAAGCTGAAGCAACATCCACACTTACTTTCTGCGTTCACAGAGGTTTTTGTCTGAGCCATAGCTGTTGCAACCTTCTTCCTGGTCCTCTATGGCATAATTAGACTGGTAAAAGTCGATGTGAAACTGCTCAAAACTTGACATTCTGATTGGAAAAATGATTGCAAGTATCAATAAATAGCCTTTACAACAAGCCAAAATCTACATTTTGAGCTGCCCTAAGCGTAAATTAAAATAGAAAACCATAAAGCCCTAAACTCAAGAGAATCTTTCTGTAGAAGCTCATGATAATTTGGAAATGACAAAAAAAAAGACCATTTACTTCCTTTAGCTGTAACAAGAGGAATTAATCTGCTTTTTCTGGAAATTACAATATAGTAACTTAAAAGTGGTATACCAGACTTCTTTTCTTGATACCGTTACCAAAAATAATGCAATTTTGAAGGAAGATATATATCTACAAAATTTTTTTTTAAACATTTCATTAGTTCATTTTCCTACTTTCAATTAAAAAATTGTGACCATATCTCAATGTTTAAAAACTAAGGTTTTAGGAAGTACTTTGGATTTGAAAAACAATTACTATTTATAGCTATTTATGTTCTGCATATATTATATATGATTCTCATAAAACAATAGGAAAAAACCCCAGATTTGTTTACGAGATCTGTTATTTCTGTTCAAGGACACAGCTGGCACATCAGTGGTACCAGAGAAACATTCTCACTGGCCAGCAACATGACTGGTAAAAGACAGCATACTGTATGATTGAACTGGATCGATGGGTGGATGATTCCTTGGCGAAAAGGTACACTAAAACATATCTTTCCTTCCTACTGCATGTGTTTCACCACTTGGCTAGCACTTAGGTAGTTAAACCCTTAAAACCCACAGAGAAGTTACATAACCTGACTGATAACCACAGCCATATCCAACTTACTTAGATTTTCATGTGAGATATTCATCTTGCCTAACATTTCCCTTTTTTTTTTCACTTTTGTTCTCATTTCCAACATTCCAAATGCCATTGGCAAAATATGCTTTGGAACTTGCAGTTATTCTTAGAGTTATCTCAATATTTATCAAGCACACTCTGCTTATGGGAAAGATCTTTGCAAATCTCTCTGCAAGATAAAAGTGATAAAGATTACTATTTCATCAGGGACCTTAAAATGCTACATGTAGAATTTCTGATTTTTTTTCCCATTATCAGTCTAATCTTTGCGGACCTATTTCCTTATTTTACCTAGAGTTCAAAGCAGAAATTGCTCTTATGTTATTTTCTTAACTGCTGATCAATTGTGCAGGTTTTCCAAATAATTTTTACATTTTAAATATCCATCCTTAGTTGTCAGCTCTACCTCAGTAGTTTGATTCCAGTAAGTATTTAATGTTCTTTGCTGTCACTATACAGAATGAAATGATTGCTTAACCAGCTATGGTTAACTCTGTATAACAGAGTTCAGAAAAGATAAATTTATTTCCCAGAAGAATTTGGAGTTAAGGTTACTTACGTTTTAAGATATTTGGTGAAAACTCCAGTCTGTTGAATTTACATGTTGGAGAAGACCTAAAATATCCTCTTGCTTCAACAGGGATGAGCTTAGTGCTATTTATAAGAATCTAAATTTGATATTTGAACAGATGCACATGAAGGAAAAAAACCTCACAACCTGTCAATATCAGGGCTAGCATTTAACAGGAGCTAACAACAATGGGCAGAGCAGGGTAGGAACCTTCAAGGAAAAATGAACAAAATGAACAAATACTGTTCTATCTATTTCAACTCAATAATCTGGACTCCCTCTTAAGTAAGTATTTATGATCATGGTGGAGCCCTCATTAGCAGAGCTGTTGGGCATTAAAAAGTGTAATAGTACCTGTTAAAGTAGTGGGGTGAATACACCTATGGAGGGTGTGTTTCCAGCAGCCGGAGCCCTAGAACGGCTGTGGGATGCTCCCGGGGAACTCCGTGGCAGAGGGGAGGAGGGAGGGAGGCTGAGTGCCCAGCTGGGCAAAGTCCCTCTGCTGGTCCAGTGCCAGGGCCCTGTTCTCCGGGCACATCCCCCTGCCCCACTGCTCCGCCAGGAGCTCTCTCTGTTTGCAAAGCTGTCTCTTGAAGTGCAGTACCTGCCGCGCCAAGATCAGCGCAAGGAACTTCTGTTCCATAGTTCTGGCTACTAGGAAACAGCAGCACAGGATGGATTTTTAAATAGATTTTAAACTTCAAGAATGACTTCTCAATTTACACCTGCTTTTGTTTGACATACTTGACTAGCCACAACAAAGGCTGCTTTTTTCATTTCTTTATTTATTGGATAGTTTCCCAAAAAGCACTTGGGTGGTTAAATTTAAAGAATGCGACATTAAATTATATATATTATCAGGTAATAAATCTATCCCTCAGGTGCATATTCAGTCCTGTGATGCTGAAGGCCAAATAATTCCATTTCATTAGCAGAACAATGATGAGCCATTAGCACATGACTTACAATGTTATAGAAGAGTTATAACATAGGTGCATTTTAAAATAACTTAAAATCAAATTTACCAAGTTTTTGCTCAGTAAAAACTGAGATCAGAAATAAAGAATGGTGAGAAGAAGAAAAATGTAACATTTGAATCTGAAAATTAAGGGTAATCTAACTACAGTATTTATCACAGCTATTGTTAACTCTCCCTCATGTTCTGCTACTTTTAGAGTAACAGTTCATGCTGCTATGTCCACCAAAGTGAAATTTCATTTTCAACTCTCAGCAAACTGCTAACCTTTATAATGTCTAATCATCTCAGTTTAGATAATATGGCTTCATCTTGTTTATACTGAATGCGTGCGGGCAATGATACAGGACTAACTTCTGTCCCTCAGGAACGGCAATTCAAAAATTTCTTTTTAGGAACAGAAAAATCTTGATTTGCTAGGGTTTTGCCTGTTTATTTAAACTATTCAAGTGATTTGATTACTTTGGCTGCTTTCTGTTAGAAATACAAATGTATCTATACAAAAATTGGGAATAATTATCAGACAAAAAATTTCAGAGAAGGAATTTAAATAGAAAAAATACAATGAAAAGTAGTGGAATGTGGTCAAATAATACTTTAATAGCCGTTTAATAGCCACGGTTAGGTAAGAAAGCCACCTGTAAATTAAAAAAAAGAAAAAAAATTGAACTTAAAATTGGGTCATATATATTTCTCTCCTTATATAAAATTATTATATAATTTATGATACATATAATACATAAATTATACGCATATATTACATTAATATCCCTGTGGATATACACGTATAAATGGACACATAAAATACAAAAGTAGAAAATAATATTAGTTGGAAATGAGAAGTAGATGATCAAAAAATAAAAAGAAGGCAAGTTAAGTAGTTGATAGGAAAGTGACTGATAGAAATAAGGACTGCCCAAGTGCATTAAAAGCAGATGAAATAATATTGCTACTGCCATGCTCCTATCAGATGTAAAAATAAAAGTACCAATAAAACAAAAAGAACAGAAGAATTTATTAGAAATGCTAAAATCACCATTTTAAAATTCTGCACCTAAAAGTTTTAGAAAAAATGGTTTAAAAGTTTCTATTTCGTTAAGTAACAAAAAAGGAAAGTTTGGGAAGACCAAAAATAAGTCAACATGCTGTCTTGCAAAAGGCTAAATAAGATACCTTGAGTAATTATTGGCCTGTTCCCATGAGATTGATCCAGGAAATTATGGGCTCCAGTAATAACTGTGTTGATGAATCCAATCAATGTGGGGCTTTGGAAAATAGCTCATTTCAAAGTAATTTATTTCCTAACAAGATTTGTAGTTGGGAAACGTAACCATTGATGACCCATATTTATACAAGGCCTTTTATTTTATTTTGGTTCAATAGGTATGTAACCATCACTGCTTAGTGTGACACCCATCCTACTGATTAAATTAGTGCCATCTGATGTGTCTTAAATGAAATTGGGAAAGAGGGGAGGATTGGCATTGATGCCTTACAGGACAGAAGCTTGGCAAAGATCAGCCAGCAGACACTCAGGTATGTCACAGGTACCTCATGTTCCGTCCATGAGTGAGAGACCACACTAGACAAGGCTGTCACGGAGGCATTAACATAAAGGAAAAACTAAATTATTGCACTTAAAGGCTTTAGAAAAGGGTTTGAATATAACTTTACTTTCTTTGAATGGCAGGTACAGAGGATGCTAATAATCTACAGGGAAGATAGTTTGGATGAGGTCTAATCCTCAAAGATGAAAATGAGAATTTAAGCTGGGGAATGCAAGAAAGATGAAGAAAATTAATGAAAAATGTGAGAACTTCTAGAAGAAATTAAAGCATTTTCCTTATAGTTAACTCCTAGGTTTTAATTTACTTATTTTCTTCCATCTTTCCTGAAAAGGAAAATAGATGCAGCAAAAAGTGAAATTTTCATTTTCAGGTTTTTTTTAAATAAAATGGGATCATACTTCAACTTTTTTAAACTTTCAGGTGAGCACTTTTTAAAAAAAACTAGAATTAAATGAGATTACAATCGGACAAGATAGAAAATATTATAGAACTCTGGCTTTAGACTCAGCTATGTAACCCCACATTTATTACTCAAAGTAAACTGATGAGTATGGCAAATCCATTATAATAATTAGTCAATTATTTTATAGTTTTTTGAAATGTAAAAATTGATCTTATTAAGGATTAATTCAGCAAGCCTTAAGCTTAATAATTTACATTTACAGGCCCCATTAATAATTTTGTAAGTGGACATTATTAAAATGTGTTCCTAAAGAAGAGAGGAAAATTTAATTGCAAAGAAATATATCATTTACTATGAAATAGGGTTTTTTTACCAAATTAATTATTTGCATTATATAAAGTGGCTGCTTAGTGAATTTTATGTCTCAGGCATATCTATTGCAAGAGATGAATTCTTTCCTGTAAATGGTCTTCAGAGGGTAGATAAGATGCAAACTAAAAAAAGTGAAATCCAAAGCTATGAGTGTTTTCTTTTTCATGCTTAACAAGTTTGCTAGACTTCTTTCAGTATAATCAGAATCAGGTTTTGGATCCTGGTCTATGACAATATTTTAAAGGCAATTCAGCACTGAAAGGGAAAGTTGGATCATCCCGCCATAGCCTGAGCCCATTTTCCAAATGGCTCTAGCTAAAGAATCATCAGTGTTACTGGGAGCAGCACTGAGTAACCACTTCACTTGAATGAATGAGGTGTTTAGATCAAACTGTTTTGAGCACCAAGGGATGCCACATCTCCAGAAAGGAAATGTAGCGTAGATGCTCTTCACTGCAGGACTGTGAACACATCTTGTGGATCCCTCAACAGTGTGTACCAGTACAGATGTAACCTGGAAGTAAAAGCCTTTTTGTACAATGTTTGTTCTTTCCCATCTGTTTACTAAACTGTACCCAACTGAGTCTCTCATGATTCTTTGCTGAATGATGTTTTTGACAACTACAAAGCAGGTGCTAAGACTGGAGAAAGACACAAGGAAATTTTTCACAGGGATTTCCGAAGTGAAACTGGACACCTGCTGACTTAACGCATTTGTTAAGCTTCAGTGCAATTGGCAGGACATGTGACACAGTTTTAAGGGGCTGAGGCAGAACAGAGTCAGTCAAGAGACTCCACAGAGGCTCTTTCACAGTCCTAAATCAACATGTCCCACTAGCTGATCTGATTCCCTTCAGTGCAGCCCCAGTGGAAGTGGCTTTCCTCTGCTCCAGCACTCCCACTGGTGCAGGGGTACCAGTGAGAATAATTAGGCACTGAGATCTGTAAGAAAACTTGCCTAGATGGCACTGAGCAAACTCCAAAGAGCTTTAGATACTTGTGTGCAGTGCATCCTGATTAAAACAGAATATATAAATGAGTCTGATTTCTGAGGAGAGGCAAACAGTCCTGGGTCACATGATTTTAACAGCCAGCAGAGTCAAAAGTGAACTCCCCTTGGTAACACAACCACATAATATGGCATCCAGAATATTTCTTTGCAATTTCTTTTATTAAATATCCTCTTTGATACAGAATATTTAAGCAAAAATAGTTTACAATCTCTGTTTTGGTAATTCTTACAGGAGTCTTTCACATAGTCACTCCTACAGCAGCTCATGTTGGCATTTAAGGAATAAATCTTTAGCAAAAATCAAATCTCTCACTGTGTGAGATCTATTCTACCCAAGTTAAAAGAGATGTGAGAAACTGTGAAAACTCTGAATTCCACTCTTCAGCTAAAAGAAATTTAAGATCTGTGTCACAGACACATTCTTCTTAATAAATGAAGCAGCAGAATAGTAAAATGCATCCTCTGAAGTTTATACAAGTTCATATCAGTGCAGCAAGAGTCGGAAATGCCTCGAGCACAGATGCTCCAAAGCAGTGTTGAGGTTCAGTGTCCCAGCAGTGCCCAGCTACACCTGCCAGTCTGGAAAGCTATTTCCAGTACTGGAAATCTGTCATGTTAATGACCACGTGGCATCTGCACCACCCACCCTGATGGGATTCTGCCCCCACAGAAGTCAGACAGCATAAACAGATTCTGCTTTCACTTCTGCCTGCCAGAACAGCTGCACAGCCTGAGACCCAGACCGGCCCCTGCATTTTATTATTTTCTATGTAAACAAATAACCTCATTTTTTACACTGATGAATTGTAAATAAGTGTTTCTTTGGATCAGAAGATAGCTCCTATACTCATTAAATAGATAAGGCTCATTGGGTACCAGATAAAGAAACCTATTGGCACAGGAAAGGCATCTGGAGACACAGCACGTGCCCTCATTGCGTAGCTGTGGAGCACGTGCAGCTCTCGTGGTGAACATTTCAACCAGATCCTTAAGTTACCACCAAAACTCTATGTCAGGGGCTGCTTGAGGTCAAACAAGCCAGTCCCTCCTTTGACAACTTTTCCAACCACCAGGCAGGCCGAAGGGGATCGCAGCTCATCGTGGGCACCTGCAACACAATTCAAACAAAATCCTGTCAGGAGGTTCCCAAAGGTTTCTCCAAGGTCAGTGCTGGAAAGAAACCATTTTGGTTTATGTGCAAGAGGCCATCTGGTTCAGCACCCCCAGGTTCAGAAAGGTTCTGCCACCTACTGTTCACACTGAATTTGGATTTCTGGGAGTTTAGAGGCCAGAACTCTTTCTAATCCTCCTACAACAACTATTATCTCATCCCCATCTTTGGTCACACATTAGTAATTAGGCCACACATTACTGAAATCTCCTGATTCCATATGGAAAGACAAAACAGTCTGAATTCTAAGAGAACACAGATTTGGCCTTTCAGTGAACACATCCTGGTGACTAAATAGGTCACCAAAAAATACATGTGAGGCAAAACCAGAAAGATTCCCTTGTCATTGCTGCCTTTTTCCTTTGTTAGCATGAATCCCTTTGATGTGTATTTTAAATCCCTCTGGCTAGATATGAAGAGAACTTTTCATTGGAGAGACATTCCATGAATTCCTCTGATTTTGTGGTTACTCACTGTAGCAAAATAGTGTCACAGAAATTTGGAAGCACTCCAGATGACTTGTCTGGCTGGGATTGTTTTACTTCCACTGTTTTTGTAATCATTCAGGCTGTTTTTCATTCATCCTAACTACAGAAAGCTGAAAGTTTATCATTAGAGCAGTAGGAAATTGGAAATAAAATTGTTAAACTTCTCCTAAGTTTGGTTATCTTTCTTCCACTGAGCAAAATGTACTCAACCTTGCATCATGCAGAGGGTGGGGGCAGGAGCATAGACAGTACTGTGTACGGCATGTGCTCGCTGCTCTGATCTCAGCCACAGCTGGATAATCAAAAAGTAGCTCCTAAATGTGTGTCAGCTGAAGAAAAAAAAAAGCCCCTTTGTAAGATCCTTAAACAGGACAGTCGTGCTGCCCCGTTTGCTCATGTGATGTTAACAAAGAGCCGTTCTCTGAGCAAACAGCCCAGGAGATCTCTCTGCTGATGCAGTTTGCTCCCTGCACAAGGAGCCCTGCTCAGCTGTGCATGTCCTCACAAACCCCCTCCTCTCCTTCCTACTGCTCAGGGCTCCTTTCCTTCCTACTGCTTAGGGCATCAGCCCCAGGCAGCCTCCCAGTGTCTCTTGAACTGTACAATCAAGTTATCAGTTACATTAAAGCAAATTAGATCCAGTCTGCTGCAATCCCCATTACGACGGATTTCCAGCGTGGTGAAATCATTAACTCCCTCCCAGTGCAGTTCCTGCCAAACCACCCTGCCCTTCTGTCAGCGTGCAATGAGTGTCTTTATTCTTAATATTATCCATACACTGCATTTCACTTGGCAAAAAACTCCTCTGATTTCATTTCTAAGTCTGTATGTGATACAACAAAAATCCAGAGAGTGAAACTGAGTGAGAAACGTCCTCTTCTCTTTAATTTCACCCTGGATTTATACTTTTCCTTCACAATTTTCAGATTAATTAAGTCAATCGTAATCAATGCTATCAATTCAAACTCAATCTTCCTTCCCAGAGAAGGTATAAAACAGCATTAGCAAAAAGGAATTCAGTGGTAGAAGTATTTCTGATGTCAGTGCAAGGCAGTTTAAGACAGGAGCTGAAGAGATCATGCTGAGAGCTCTCCCCATTTCTGTTAGGACAGCATAGCAGCATCTGCAAAGCGAGCATCTGACTGGCAAGTGACAGAAACCAAGCTTATTTGCAAAAGAGAGAAGTAATTAGTATCCAGAGGCTGAGATCATAGAAGCTTTCAAATGACAGACTTAAAGCATGAGTTTTTTTTGATAGAAGGCCTTAAATGTAGATGGCTAGTGCTGCTCAAACGTCCTAAATGATCCACACAGCCATGTGATCTCTACACCTTCCACAGAGGCAACCAGAGGGCAGAAGGATACTCTCGGGAATCTCAAATGGCAGCAGAAACCTACCATTACACAAATGAATCTGACTCTTTGTCTGTGTTTGAGGGGGGGAAAAAGCAAAGATAAAGTGCTAAATCAGAGTTACAGCCAGGTCTGTGCTCAAAATAAAACACTGAACAGCAAGGCTGGAAAATATATGGAAGTTATAACATGGGCATAAAAACAAAGCAGAGAAGACAATTTTAATACTAGAGACAGAAAAAGGCAGATTTAGCAGTCTGTTATAAAGCTTAGCTATAACAAATCTTAACAAGCTTAAGGTTTGTTGTAAAAATGCCCATCTAATTCCTAAAGAAAGGAGTCACAGACCCCACAGATTACATGTGGGAGCTGGCTTTATTTAAGCTGACAGAATTTTACTAAAAACATCTGGAACACTTTCCTAGGCGAGGGCTTATTTTATATTTCTGCCTCTAGCATTTTTTTCTAATGCAATTATGCATTACTCAAAACACTGAAAAGTTATGACAGAAACCAAGCATATGTGAAATGCTGCAGCAAGAGATCTCAAACTAAATCATTTACCCATCATTGTTGCATCCTTCAGGAATTTGTAGCTGGTTTCAAACGTCATCTGTTGCAGAGGGGAGGAGTTGGACTGAATTCCAATGCGATTCAGGGGTTTATAAAAGCCTTCAAAACACATGTAATCTGCCACAAGCGAGAGGTGTCGAGGGTCTACCACAATTCCTTAAAACACAAGGAAGACCAATCATCAGAGCATTCAAGGGCTAAGTCTGTGGGGCTTTTTAAACAAGTCAGGTCTAAAATAAACCCTTTGAATCCAACCAGCTTGGAGAACATCTCTATTACCATTCTTCTGGCAGTGTGTCTCTGCCTTAACTGCTCCCCTCAAATATCCAAGAGAGGCAGACCTCACTCTAATACAAAACAGTATCTCTCCAAACTGAAGTGAAAAGAATGGGAAACTGCAATGTCAAGAATGCTGTAAGGCAGCAGAGTTCCTCTACATAAAATCAGCAAATGTCTGCACCATCCTTGCTTCCACAGAAGGGGATCACACATCCATCCATCTGGGAGGGACAGAGCTCTTGCCTCTCACCTGGTGGCCTGGGTTAGCTGGGCCCCAGAGTCAGAAAGGTTCTGATGTTCTCTGTGCATGACATCAGGCATTCACAGAAAACCCTGTTCAGGCTTAAAAAAAAAAAAAAAATAAACACTTATTCCTAAATAAAACTTGTGGACTCAGTGTAATGGGGGTCATTACCAGCTCTGTCAACATTTACTGAGCAGTTCTTGAACAACTTGAAGGTCGGACCATTCCGGGCTGCCAGCTGGCAAATCTGTTTGCTATAACTGCTTGCTAAAATTCCCACTGTATCAATCTTCCCTATTTTCAATAGTTTATTTCATAGCAAGACTCCACTCCAGTGAGTGAGTGCCTGTGAAGTCATGCAGCCTCCCCTGGCGGGGTTCTCTGAATCATCTGTCTCAGAGAAGAACATTCAGATAATGCAGTGCAGCTATTTTAGGAAAGATATAAAAACTCAGGAGCCTAGGTTCCCATCATTAAAATGGCAAAGTGAGGCAAGATTGATCCTCTTCTCAGGGCCACTGCACAAGTCTGACAGTTGGCTTCCTCAGACATTAATAATTAATTGGTCTGAAATTTGCAGCTTGCAAAAAATATACCAGAAGGGAAGAACTCTGTGAAGGGGAAATAAATTCAGCCTCACCTATTTTCTGCTGATTAAAAGAAGCCTAATAATTAACTAACAAGGTCTTCACAGAAGAGTCTAAAATCATTAAACAATGAAAATCTGCAACCTAAAAGTAGGCACATAAATGAAAAGATAGCGCAAAACCGTAACTGAAAGCATGTGGCTGCATTTTTCTATTTTAATGGTACTAAATACTATAAAAATACAAAGAAATCCTACCATATACAGCAAATACATCTTTTATTTCCTTTATAATCACCCTCAGGGCTGATTCAATTCCATAATTCTTAGCCATGGCATGGATATCATTGCAATAAAGTCTGTTCAGGTCCAAAATCTGAAAGCAGAAAAAACAGAGATACAAGTTAGGACAACAGTTGCTCTGTATTTCTAAATAACTTAAGCTAAGCTGAGATAGATTTTTTTTCCTCAATTTTTCATGAGCTTAAGCAGCACTAACAGTTACAGAATAACTAGGCAGGAGCCTAGTTGTCAAACACAGAGAAAAACGATTCTGAGTATTTGTGTTAAACAGCATTAAATAGATGAATAGGAGCACTGGAGTCAAAATTCACCACAGGAGAAAATTAACTGAAATCACAAAAAGCAAGCTAACAAAATACATCAGCAAAACAAGTTCAAGTCTTCCAAACAACACAATGCAATGCCCAGTGTGTCTCAGGAAGCCAGAACTTCTAGCAAAAGAGAAGATGCAGCTTAAAACCATCCTGTATTTGGAGAGCTGTGGGCTAGAAGGGATAACAGAACTGTTCATCTGCAAGCACTGCAATTCATTGAGATGGAAGAACTCCCTCAAGTAACATTTAGAGAGACAAGAGAGAGAAGAACGGTGTGAAATCATCTGTCATTAGGCCCTGGCTGCTGCACAAACACTGATTTGCAAGCTGCCCCTGAGAAAAGGCTCCACTGAATACATCTGGGGATAAAAACAAGGAGGAAGACAGTTCAAGAGCTGAAAAGGCTACACATCACCCCTGAGAAATTGAAATGACATCCATCATGCACCATCTCCCCCAGAACACAAAAGAGCATTGAAGTCTGGGATTAGAAATAGATTACACACATCAGAGTATCTGAAGAGCTCTGCCAGGTTTATCCCTTCTGTCTGCAGAACAGATTCCTTCTCTCCCTCCTTGTTGGTACTTTCGTTCAGCAGGCAGCGTGTGATGCCCTTCACCTCGTGGATCACCGTCCTGCGCGCCAGGGATGCCAGCAGGGAGGAGAGGTCAAAGTACACCTTGGTCAGTGGCAATGCCAAGGAAACCTGATGGGAAAAAACCAACACAGTGGAAGGAGGCTTGAACACCAGGCCCAATAACCAGCACGCTCCTTTTCAGGCAAAAAGCTGACAAATGGAATTACCCTCCTTGTGTGTTAAGGAACATAAATGTCTGACTGGAATTAGAGGTGAGTGATGGTAATGTGAACTCCCCATCCCAGGGTTGTTCATCCACAGTGCTTTTGAGGTCTCTGAACTTACAAGGACAGCTTTTTCAGATGGCTTTTGTTTTTTTTTATGGAGTGAGACAGGTACATGCTTGTTGAGTTTTTTATTTGTTCTTCAAGACGTTTGCATTTTGTCAGCCATTGCTTTTATTCATCAAGGGCAGGGCTACACAACTGACCATCATATACTAGAAGATTAAAACACAATAAACCTGTCAAAAAATTGTTTTTAGAAAAAGTTACATGAGGTGTTCTGAAAATGAGAAATTACTAAAAATGACATAAAATAATACATTTGTAGTGCCACTTTCAGCTGAGACAGAACACCAGCACTGCACTGAAAAGAATCATTTATTATGGGAGCTACATGCAACCACTGTGCAACCACCCAGAGATGTTCCACCTTACCTCACACCAAAGCTCATTTTCAGTGTCAAAGGTGTAATCCTGTATGGATGGGTGGCTCTCCACAACAGCGCTCACTCGCACTTCTGCTGACTGAAGCAATCGATCTTTCTCTTTTTCAGTCTGAGACACAAAGGAAAGATGCTGAGAATCTTCACCCTCTGCTCTGCTCTGATCTTCTTCAGCACCAGGAGTCCCTTCTTCTTTTTCAGATTCAGCCTCTTCATCTTCTGGATTCTCATTAACGTTTTCTTCCCCATTCTCTTCTTCGCTCTCATAATCAACCTGCAAAGAAATAACATTGTGTTTATCTGAGCCAGAACCTGTACAGAGACACAGCCCACCATGAACAGTTTAATTCTGGAATGCTCTTCACTGCTTAGGATCTTGCCCCTACAGCACAAAGAAAATGCAATTTTGTTGTAAATAAAATTATACAACAGATTCAGTTTAGTCTTTATTTCTTCACAATCTTACCATTATTTCTCAGCACAGTCCAGGATGCTACAGGATGTTGAGACTGTAGCAGAATTTAGTTTGCTCTCCCTGAAAAAGTCCAATTTCTTCCCATAATCCAACTCTGATGATGGGATTCCCTCAGGATTTTCAATTACCCCACCCTCTTGCTGAAATTACAGCACTCCATCTTTTAAGATCTAATTATGAAGCACTGAACACAGAGAAACATGCAGGGAGACTATTTTTAAGGACCATAGTAAAGTTTTAAAAACAATTAATAGCATGAAATTAGCAAAAGGCAAAGTTAAGGTGAACTTCAGCACAGCCTGATTTCCAGACACATCCACCCAAATGCCTGAAGAACAAGGCTTCAGAAAAGAGCCAAATGAAAACTCTTCAGCCCGAAGCTGACACTTTCCTATCTCCTCTCAAGGGGGGTTTGGTTTTTTCCAGCATTTTGTTTCAGTGGAAGTTTTCCTTCCCAAGTCAAACCTAGAAGAAATAGGGAACTAAAGAGCAGTGCTGAGCACCTACAAAGTCATTACCTCTTCTTCCTGGTTCTTCCTCCGTTTTGTTTCTGTAGCATCACCATCCCCTTCATCGGCTTCTGCATCAACAATGTTCTCTTCTTCCTCTGCTACAGCTTCCAGACTATTCAGTGTCTAAAAATCCATGACAGACAGATCATCAGGCTGACTGCTAGTCAGTACCAATAGCATCAAAAGGCTTCAGCCAAACATCTGGAATTTCACAATGTCTTGTTCAATGTTCTGCCTTTACAGACAAATTAATTTCTGTATGTCCACTACAATAAAGATATGAACTCACACTCCTGATAACTTCCACATTTAACAAGATTCATGTCTACAAGATGGATAAGCTGTCACTCTACTTTGACAGTCCTTGATGGGAGAGGAGTGGCAGAAGGAACAAGCAAAAGCATTTCAATGAACAAAGGACCTTCCCCAAAGATTTGACAACCACTGCTCCAACAGGATCCTGATCTGGGAGCAAAAAGAGTGATATGCTTTTGTCCCAAAGAACCTAAAATGAACAGGCATTTTCAGAGTACAGTCTTAAGCAAATCAGGATTTAATACCAAAAACTTCAATTTTCTTGTTAATTTTATGAGAATGCTAAGACAGTTTATGCATGAAGTATTTCAGTAGCAATTTAGTATTCACACGTTTTGTGTGCACTGAAACATGCTACCCTTTTCCAATTCTGATTCTCAACAACAGTGAAAAAAGTGAGGTGTCTTTCAGGTGATGTTTTCTCATACCTTGTCTTGGTCATCATCTAAATCCTTCCGAGTTGTCTTCCGAGTGCTGACTTCATTAAAAGATGCCATCTTTGTAGTCTTCCTTTTAATTGCTTCCAGAAGAACTTTAAAGAACCTGACAGAAGAAGCAACTCAGAATGTCAAAGCTCTGCAGTGCCACAGAAAATCTGAAGTTGTCAAAAAATTTGTTTATTTTGGTTAACAAGCCAATCAGTTCATAACAGGATATTATTCCCTGCTGGATGCAAAAGTACTTCTAGGATAATGCAAATAATTTTTCTCAGTCCTTTCTCATTCATTTAGGAATCAAAAGGTTGGTATGAGCTCTGTTACTGCCACAGATGTAGCTGTGCATCCAAAGCATAAAATTATACACTCATCTGGATATAAAATCTGCACATCAAATTGACCTTCAAAAGAGATGGTTCATTACTGGACTTGAATAATAAAATTGTCAATTTTATTCAAGACATAAAAGCAACTGTGCACATTTTTTCTGCAACTCTGCTAGAGCTGTTGCTCTAAAAGCCACACCAGCTGTAATCAACCACAGGCAAAGCCCATAAAAAGGCAAAAGAAGAGAAAATATTAAAGTATCTGAAAGCAAACTCACCTTGTTTCCATGAAGTGCAAGATCTGCCTGGGCTTCACACACTTCTCCTCTCGGTAATATTCATGGGGCAAGAAATAGAATTTGATTTTGTAGAGGCGATGCTTGTTCAGCTTGTGCTTCACATGCAGGGATTCCTCGATGTCCACCTTCTGCAAGACCTACAAAACATTCCCAAGCAGGAATGTTACTCCTTTGAAGACACTTCATTTGTTTCCTGCAGTTCTGGTTTTCACAGGAAACCAGAATTACACAAGGGTAAGTGGCAAACTTTTCTGGAGGCTTTGCTCCTGGGCAAAAGGACTGTACACTGCCACACCTCTTGACTTAGTCTTCCCAACAATTAACTCAGACAACACTGGAAGAACAGCCTCACGCGCCACCCAACTCCTTCACAAGAGATTACCATTCTCAGGGGCCTACAGCTTCATTTTACTGACCCTGCTCGCAGAGCAGGACAGTATTCCAGGACACAGCTAAGTCTTAACCTGATTCTTACTGCTTTCCACTCACAAGAGTGGAAAAAATAGAAGGAAGAGGGCATGTAGGAGAGCACAAGGGTGCACAGCCAGGAAGAGAGGGAACACAGAACACATCCCAGTGTATTGAATCTCCACAGAGATACATGTTCTGCTTCTACTGAGCACAGCCATCTGTGTGAGATTAGGAAGGGGTGGGGGACAGATAGAAAGGTATCTATCTGAGCTCTATGTCAATCACAGCCAGATTAGCTTGTCTCAAAGACATAACAGAATCTCTCAAGTTCTACAGACAGAAGAAAGTGTGCTTGAGAAAAAGCCAAAGACTATGGCATAGCAAACTCCTGATGAGCTCAAACAGGAGAGTTTGTTTTGCTGACTCTCAAAGGATGCACTGAAAAGGAGGCTCACCTCAGCCAAGCACACTCTTGTGAGCAGTTTCTTAAGCTGTTTCACCTTTTTGAGAGCTTTCTTGGTATTGAGCACAGGAACAGTCATCATCGGGGTTTTAATGTTTGAGCTGGCCACCATCAGTATTTCCCGCAACCTTTAAACAAAGAACAATCATTCCAATTAAGCCATAAAAGCACTATGCAAATCAAGTCACTATCTAGGTTATTTCATCAGGCAGAATGCAGCAACTGGCAGTTCCACCAAAGCCATGTGCACCAGAGCTGTGGTTACACAGCACTGCTCCTTTTCCCTGGCCTGATTCCCCACCAGGCACAGCACAACAGCAGCCCCACTGCCTCAACTGGATTATTGCCCCAGTTAAGAGAAGAGAATAGATGATAATAAATTGTTCCAAGAACAGAAGGACTAATGAGGTCTGTTTCCTACAGATGCATGATGGATGTTTCCTTGTATGTTCTTCCCCTCCTCTGCTTCTCTGAAGCAACACAATGCCCTCCCACCTAAGGCATCCCACACTCCCACATGAGGCCAGGTCAGGACACACATTATTCCAAATAAACTGATGATTTGCTGTATATCAGATTAGAGTAAGGGGCCTTCACAGATATTTAGCATCTGGAAAAAGAACCAAAGTAACTGGAAAATTGTAAAACCTTAAAGTATTCTGAGCAGGCAAAATCTATAAGGCCCCTGAAGGGCTGTTCACCCTCAGTATTCACACATATACCTGCTAGTATACCTAGGACAATTATATACCTAAGTGCCTAAAACAAAGGGCCCATTGAGGACACAGCCTTCTCACCTTGGAATACCCAATGTGACATTCATTTCACCTCTGCCAGCAAAGTGAAAGGTGTTCAGAGTCATCTGTGTTGAAGGTTCCCCAATACTCTGAGCAGCAAGAAGCCCCACAGCTTCTCCTGGGTCACAAAGAGAACGCTGCCACTTTAAATACAACAGATCCTTTAATCTGGAGACAGGAAATGAGAGGTTTAGCTCACCATACAAAATAAAAAACTCAGAAAAGAATGAATCATTGCTCAGTTCAATGAAGTTACATCTTTGAGACAACTTCTCCTGGTAGCTTACAAATAATTATGCTCCAGAAACTGTAAAACTGTCTGTCCCCATCTGATCTGACAAACACAGCCCATTAACACAGAACTGGGGCCTTGGCCAAACTGTATTTTAGTTCTGCTGCCAATTCCCAGAATGTCAACAGAGAGTTCATTTACTCCCACTTGCACTTCCTAACAGCCTTGCTAACTCCAAGGTGCATCAAGAGCATACTTTGTTTTTCAAGATCACTACAAAAGTATTATTTTATATGCATGGGGACAGCAATACATTGCTGTTGTTCCAGAGAGGCTTTGCTAGAGCCCTCAGCAGCATGGAAAATTCAGGTTTGGAAGGAACAGATAACCAGAACCTCTCCATTGCACACTAAGCACATTCGGCTTTCAAGAACCATTTTGAAACTCACTGCTTAGATTCACAAAGGCCACAACAGAAACAAGCCTTGGTAAAGACTTTTCAGTTTTAGCAAATTTGCTCCAAAAAGGTATTTTGGGTTTTGGCTCAGTGCAAAGAAGACGCTCAGAAGTTTTTACCTATCAGAAGAAAGTGCTGGGTGCATGTAACTCCGGTTGTTCTCAGATTCCCATTTATTGATATAGCCTTCAACTCCATTTTCAAATGTTTCTGAAACAGATGCAAAGTAAGTATCTGGACGCCAAACCCCGAGGCTTGGGTCAGGACACTTATTTGTCTTCTTCAGATACTTCTTTTGTTTCTTCTCATCAAGCTCATACCACATCTTCAACAACTGAAAACAAGAAGAGGTTTTTAAGCTGGCTGGTTTATCCACGGAAAGACCACAAGCCATCAAGCAGCAGTGAAGGAGGAAAGGATAACCTGTGCAGAATGTACGGGTGTACACAACACAGCAAACAGCTCAGCTACAAATACGGCCTTCTCCTTTTTCTGATACTTAACACTTTTGAAGACAAATGATTTCAAGATTTTTTACATGCCTAAATACACCCCAACTTATGTAACTACTCCAAAGTAACTACTACAGAAAGCAGTGAAATACAGACTCAAAGAATGATTTTAACTGGGAGTGAACACCCTCATTTGCAGCTGACTCTCACCTCACCTGTCCAAAGCTGGCATAAAAAAGGAGCTCATTATCAAAAAGTGTCAAGAGCAATACAAATTCAGCACAGCTCAATAAATGAACCTCTGATTAGGATAAGCAGCTTTTGCAGACAAGCTCACAGAGTCATCTCTCAACACCTTCAACTGGGAGTTTCATGCTAACTGCCCAAGTTCCACCAGGATAAATTCCTTGTGACAGCAAGGCTGTGAAGCAGGACCTGTCTGCATTTTATGTCCATACACCATCTTCATAAGAAGCCATGTCACAGAGACCAGTGCCGTGATGGACAAGAGGCTTAAGCAAGATATTTTCTGGAAAAACTAGGCAAGGCTGGCTCAGCTCTGATATTCAAACAGGCTCTCATCCAGCTAGCAGACAGCTGTCCATGCAAGAGAAATTTACCTTGTATACATGAAAAAAAACAAACAAACAAATAACCCACCAATAAATGGAAACAACCCCCCCCCAAACCATACACAAAAATGACCTAACAACACATTTATCTCAGTTTTTAGCCCCTTCCCTTGCACCAGGGCCTATAGACTTTAACAAATCTCAGCTTATCACCCACATAGTTGACATGATTCCTTTAAATGGCAACTTGTTTAGTTAGACTGTGAAACACTTTGGGATTCACAGAGCAATTAAACAAAAGATACTGAATTCTGTAACTTCTTTTGAAGGGCTTGGTTAGTTTAACTGCTTCTGCGTTACCTGTAAAGTAGCAGGATCTCTTCCATTCTTTATTTCACCTCCTGGAAGCTGTGCTTTCAAACTTGCCAATTTCTTTTGGGAAAACAACAGAAAGCCTCCTTCTCTTTGCACAGAGTTTTGGTGTCTGGCTCGCCATTTTTTGATGGCTTTGAACTGCTGGTTAGCTTGGTGAGACTCCATCCTTGCTAAAGCTTCATCCAGATGGTTTGTCTTTTGGATTACCTGTAAGAAAGTAGTTTGTATGATCACCCTTCTCTCTATCCTCACTGTACCAGAAAAGGCAAAGCAAACTGAGCCGGTCATCTGCTGTCATTGCTGTAAAGCAATTTTCAAATTTGGTTTTCAACCCAATTGAGACAAAATCCTTATAACTTTATGTTACTCTCACCACTCTATAATAAGCAGTAGTGATACTGATAAAAGTTAATCAAACTTGACAGACTGAAAAGTGAAGTAATTTTTGTTGAATCCAAGTGTAGGGTTAGAACAGACAGTGCTTGGTGCTCTGCTGAAATTGAGACTGCTTAAATCATGCTGCAGACTTCAGATTGCTTCCATATTTTGAATACAATGGCAAATAAAATTGTACATTAGTCTGAAAGTAACTGAGACAAACAAGTGTTGCCACTGGATCCCTGACAGATATGCCAGATGTTAACCACATGTTTCAGTCTCCCCTTTACCCCTCATAAATACTTAAAATTTAGGTGTTCTACCTCATAGTTTTCTGCAATGAAAGGAAACTGCTCAGGTTGTAAGAACTGAGTTTTAGGGATATCAAGCCCATCTTCTCCATACAGAAACTGCACCACGCTGCCATCACTGTCTCGTACAGTCAGGTCATACTGAACTACCAGTCCTTCCAAATGTTTTATGATACACCTATTCCAGAGGGAAAAAAATGGGAAAAAACCAAAAAAGAAGTAAAATGCTGTTAAGAGGCTACAAACCAACGAGAATGATACAACTCTAACACAAAAAACACTTGTTTTCATCAACATCTTCAGTGCACTTAAGGGCTGATCAGGAATTCTGGAAGCCAAAATCCTATAGACACGGCACTCATGTGACATGCTTAATTTGTAAAGCTTTCAGCATGCTGCTCCCTCCAGTTTCCTTGGACTCATCTGACTTAAAATTAAACAGTACATAAATCTCCATTTCTGCTGTCATGCCTTAACAGTTTTCTGACAGAATGGGGCATCCCTACTTTTTGACCTCACTACCCTCTGACACAATTAAAAAGTTCCATTTTCTTCTCTATATACTGGAGGTGTTGCTTGACTAAAGACAAAAGCCACTCAACGTGGCCAAGAAAAACTAGAGCTGCCTGAACTTGTACACCTATCTATATTTGTACCAGAAAAAAAGATTTCTGCAAAAGGAGAAGCTGCTGCTGTTATGTGCCAGAGGTGAGCTTGAAATTATAATCTTCCAGTTGATCTAGATTTCTAGAAAACTGTACTTACAACAAACAGCATTCAGACTATTTTGTAAAAATCAAATACAGTGAAGTTAATCTAAGCAATACAGGCACTTACAGCCGACAGAACTTTCTCAGAAAAAAAGAGAAAAATCAAACAACCAACAAAAGGACCTTTAAAAAGGCTCCAGTTCTAAACCAGGCCTCTTACCTTTGCAGGTACCCAGAACGGCTGGTTTTGACAGCTGTATCCACAAGACCTTCCCTGCCAGCCATGCAGTGAAAGAAGAATTCCTGAACACAAGCACAACACCATCAGCATTCTGCTAATAAGTGCACCAACACTGGCAATTTATGTTCTTCCTCAAAAGCTTCATATGAAACCAGGGTGAACAAAGTCCATTATAATTGCAGATACTCTCTATTAAAATACCAAGACTTAAATAAATGTCAGTATCAACACAAGCAGTCCTAAACTTACAGAAGGTCTGATTCCAGTGAGAAATCTGCCAGTCACAAATCCTCCTGAGCTAGGGGAAAAATCATAAGGCTGGAAACATGGCAGTGATTTGCCAGATGCCATCAGTGGGGGTCTTCGGCCTTCCAGCTCAATCTGGCCCAGCAAACAAGAAATCTAAATGTGGGCAGGAAAAAAGGAAACATCACTTTTCCATCCAACTTTCTGTTCACATAAGCTTAGTGATTTTTCTCGAAAAATACAGTAAAAAATGTCAAATGTTCAGTAAATGCTCTGCAGCTCAATGTGGACTTGTTCATGAAATGTTCCAGCTACTGAGGGGCAGAAAAGGCATGGAGAGCTCACCTGGTTTTTTAAAGTTATTCCAGTACCCTGACTCATCCTCAACATTACCTCAATACCTCATTTGGTATACTTATTTGAACACAGAAATGTGAAACTAAAAATATTGTAGATATTTTTTAGGTCCCTACATTACCCTCACCACCTCTCAGCACTGTACTAAAAACAGAAGAAAAACCTCAACACAAAATGCTCTTTCTTTAGCTGTGGTCATTCTCTCCATTTTAGATGGCATTTTTACAGAATGTCTCTTGCTTGGTGTCTGTGTTGCAAATGATAAAATGAAAATGTATCCTTCCACTTCTACCAAAACCAAAGATTATGTTGTTCCCATTCAGAAGTTGAAGAAGGAGAGGGTCAGTCTCCAACAGAGGCCAGAGGCCTGTATTTCTCCTACAGTAGATTTGTTTGTATAAACTGCAGCATTCCTTCTCAAAAGCAGTTCTGCTATTTCAATAAACCCTCATGTACTGAGGAGCAATTCAAAAATAGGTTATAATAAACACTGACTCCCTTCCATCACCCACAGAGATCTTTATTACATTCTTCTAACATTTTTCCATGCCGAAGTCCAGAATGAAAACCTCGCTCTGGGATCAGATATCCCCACAAGAGCTTCCCAACAGCTTGTATTCTAGGACACATCACATCAGCACACGTAGCTGCTAAGCATATTCTGGTTATTGCATTACCTGCATTGTGTTTACAGTGGATCCTTTGGCTCCTGACTGTACCATCAACTGCAAATTGTTCTCTGGAAAGCTCCTGTGGAGACCAAGGGGCATGCAAACCTACAGAGTTGTGGGGGAGTGAAGGGAACAAAACCAAACGCTATTAATAAAATAATAAACCAAAGAAATTCCTGCGGAAAGCTTTAACAAAGTGAAGCAATGAGAAATCATTTATAATTTCAAAAGCTTCTTGAATATTAATCTTCTCTCTCAGGGAGGACAAGGCTGAGGAGGAGAGGCAGCATGTGGAGCCCCAAGCTGGGGACAGAGGGAAAGCTTCAGCCTCCAGAAGAGTCAGGCACTGCTCATCCACATTAATTAACCTAATGAGAAAGTTAAACAAGATTACTATGCACAGATGCCTCAATGCCAACCTTGTTGACTTCATTGTTGTAATTGTTTACTTCCTCCTTGAATTTCATATCAACCATGTTAAAATCCCTCTGGTCTTTGCAGAGATGGGCATCCTGCCACTTCCCTTGGACCTCCTCACATGATGCTGTTTCTGGCAAATTAAGAGCAGCTCTAACAACCTGAAAGTAAAATATAAGAATTTTTAGGTGTTAAGCAGGCATGATTGAACAAGGCAGTATTTCAAAAATTTTGCATTATGGAAGAAAAAATAAATCTGCAAAACAGACTTACTTCAATACCACTCTGCCTTGACCTTTCAATGATTTTTTTTCTTTTGTGGTCTGCTTCACGTTTAACCAAAATATCTTCAATCCCTGTTAAAGAGGAGAGACAGAAGACAATGGTCTAAATTGAAAAAAAAAAATCAAGGAAGGAACCACATTTGATGTCAGGGATTTTGAGTGAAGAGCTGGGAAAAAAAGTCACAACTAAAGTTATAATGATGGTTAGACTCAGGGCCTGCAGCTTGACAAGAAGAAATAAAATCTGAATAGCTTCTGGATAGAGAAATTGTAAGCCATAAAAAAAACCAAACCATCAACTAAGCAGTAAGAGTGCAAAATCAACTCCCTAATTAGAGGGTCTTAACTTCAACAGTCTCTAAAAATTCTTAGTTGGTGCACTTGCACAAACTAATGCTTTAGGGACCAGCCACATCAAACTGCTTTTTTCCTTCCATCCACATCAAACTTCCTATTAGTTGAACTTTTCACAATCTGGCATTTCTTAGCTTTTTAAAAAAGATAAATTAAGAATACAGATCCTTGAGGTGACAGGATCAGGGAACAGGTTAAACACTGGAACCTGATCTCCTGCGAGCTGTTTGTGAGGAGTCCTGCCACAGACACTAAAATGGTCACTAAAATGGCTGTGTCAAAACACCAGATCCCAAACTCCTGCTCCAGTCTCACTTCTCTTCTGATGTTTTAACTGCCTAGTGGTCCCAGGCTTGTTATCTTTTCCTATCTAGCTTTTGAACCCTGGCTTTCAGGAGTCCTGTGAGTTAATCAGTCACCTTCCTCCCTCCAAAAGATGCCCTCCCTTTTCCCTGGCTCACAGCAGTCTGTTGGTCCCTTGCTACTGCTGTCAGTTGACATGTGTCTCCATAACTCTTGTATGAGTTTGAAAACCTGTAATAAAAGCTTTTCAAACTCATTTACCAAAAGTTTTACCATAAAATGTGATGTGCAAGGCTTGATCACCAAGCCCTTAAAGTTCTTTCAACTTGTTTTGTCAGCTGTTCTGCTTTCTATGCAATAATTACTTTCCAGAGAAGCAAAACACGAGGTTTTGATCTAAACAAAATTTCAACACAGGACATATTATCTGTGTACACATTGGCTAGGCAGGACAGAAAAGAGAAATCGTTGGACATACTCAAGACTCTATGCTTAGAAGGCCAGCTATGCACCAACAGAAAAAAAAACCAAGATCACAAAAAGGCTGGCAGGCAGCTATCCCACTCAAGGGCAGTCCTGCAGAATTTCATTACCAGAATTAGCATGCATTATGCCCAACCATGTCTGGTTTAGACCTCAGGAGGTGCTGCACTGGTGCAGGTACCCACCCATGGTGAATCCCCTGTACAGCTGCAGGTAAGCAGTGAAGAGGCGCCCCAGACACGTCAGCACTTTCCCACTGGTTTCACCCCCATAGATCTCATAGCAGCAGTGCACCAGCCCATAGGCAGAGCTGCCAAAGTGAGCTTTGTCCAAGACTCCACACAGTAGTTCCCCATCTCTGATAATAACCTGAAAAATAAAACACAGCTTTGAATCAGAGAAACAGAAATTTTAATCGTACTATGGCCTCTACAGGTTCTTCCGTGTAATCTATGTGGAAACTGGTGTAAGTTTAAAAAGCTTACATATTGGTGACTGGTTAAATGTGGTCAGATTATCTATACTTTCAGAATTTGTAGCAGAAATGAAACTTCTAACACCACCTGCATTTTTCCACCTATAAAGTCTGACAATGAAGACACATGGTCTAACAAAACCAGATAGAATCTACCTAAGTCAGGACCACTGAGAATTTTTCCTGATTCCCAGGCCTATCCTTCATTCACCCACTTCTGGCAGTAACTGTTGCCAAATACCTGCTTCTAACTTTGTCAACTGCCTTGTTCCCTTCCCATTCTTTTACTGAACACACAATTTTAATACAACCCAGCCCAACCTCCAGAGTTGTTGCATACCTGAGATTCACACATTGAATCAAGATTCAGACATCCTTTTGCAGGTCCTTTTACCCAGGCTCTCCCACCAATTTTTGCTTTCCCAGTCAAATTCAGTGGAGCATGGTTGTCTGGAATGATGTTTATTAACAATGTGGAAACAACCTATAAAGAAGCAGGATGAGGGGCATGATTTTTTTTTTTTTTGTATAATCGCTTATCAACATAAAAAAATCTGGCATGAATGAGAAAAGCAACATCCTGCATGTATTCTTTCCACTGACAGCAAGGTTTTGAAAGCCTGGAAATCTCACAAGGCAGGAATATTCAGCTGCTACTCTACCCTCTGAAGAATCAGTGAGCTGAGACATACAATTATTCAGAAATATAAAACAGCAAAGATTTTTTCAATACTTAGATATATTAAAATAATAAAAAAAAGACATCTGTTGGGTTTTACAGCTCAGAAACACACACCAAAACCTACATGGTGTTAATGGGATCTGGCCTTCCAAACACCCTTAGCAGCACTGGTTTATTATCAGCATTCTGCTTACTTTAAAACCACCAGCATTCTCTAACCCAATAAATGATAAAATACCTGCTTTCCTGTCCATAACTGCTGTGGCTTCATAATGGCTGGAGGAAAGACTTTAATTCTTCCTTTTTTGTCCGTGAGCCCTCGGTACACAAGCTCCATGTACTGCTCTCTGGTGAAAAAGCAGCCCCGGATTGTCATGCTGACTCCAGAAACCATGTGATCCTGGATCAAGCCAGGAAGTGGCTTCCCATCCTAAAGAGGTAACAAGAAAAAGGTGGTGGTGGGGTTAATAAGTTGTGTGCCTCCAGCTCCCAGAATTATTCCCCCTGGATAAAAGCACTTAAGTAATTTGTAAAGAACTCATTACAGCACAACTCTCTACTGAATCTCTTCTGGACACAGAGACTCAAAGGAACAAGACTGTTTGGATGTGCTGGGCCTTCTTTAGAGGAACAGAACCACAAGTGGAGCAAGAACACAGAAATAAACCTCAGAGGTAAGTAAATAGACATCTAAAAATTATCTCATTTATCATTAGACAAAATAAAGGAAAGCGATTGCCTCTAGAAATAAACTGATCTGGCAGTTTTACTTGCCTTTGGCACCAGGTACTGTTTATCAGTGATGGCCAAGGTGTAAGCCTCTGCTCTGCCCAGCTCGCTCTGTGGGAAATGGGCATTCATTTCATCCCCATCGAAGTCAGCATTGTAAGCCTTGCAGTTGGCGTAGTGGAGCCTCAGCACCTTCTCCCCAGGCAGGATGCGGGCGCGGTGAGCTTGGATGGAAGGTCTGTGGAGCGTGGGCTGGCGGTTCAGCAACAGCACATCCCCGTTCTTAATGTGCCGACACACCTGCCAAGAGATTGGGGTGCTGCCTACAAGGCATGGCTGTGCCTCAGAAAGGACTAACTGATCTTTAAATACACACACATCCAAAACATCTTCTTTCTGGGATTCATGCTCTGTGCAAAACTCAGAGAATCGAGAGTGTTTGGCCCTGAACGCTCTCTGCTCTCCACCAAACAACCACTCCCCATTAATTCCCCCAAACCACAGTGATCAAATCAATCAGCTCTTCATCCAAAGCCCACTGGGCTGAACTGATGCCTCCCACAATATGCCCAGCCCTGGACACCCTAGAGTAAGGTACTAATATGAGCCAGTAGCTGAAGCAGAGGCTAGGAATCTCTTAATTTCAGCTTTAAGTACAACACAATATATCCTTATCTAGAACAGAGTCTCTCAGAACATTTAATTTTTCTGTTAGTAACATCCAAATATCCACTTAAGTGATTATTAACAAGAGTATGGTAAGTTGTTTGTACAGTCTAAATACTGTTATGTTTAACTCTGTGACAGGTTTTGAAAGAACTGACATCACAGAAATACTCCAACTTAAATTTCAAAGCTCTGCTAAGCCTTTATGAAAGACAAGGTAATAGATAACAACGTGAAAACACTATTAAACACCAAAACTTTTGCCCTAGCAGCTAAATAGTGCTTTTTCAACACTTGCAAGGGACAGAGATACAGTTAAGAAGTTTCAAAGGTTGATTAAACTGCAGCACAGAAGAGAAATAACTGACATAGAATCAATTAGGTTGGAAAAGACCTCCAAGATCATGGAGCCCAACTGCTAAGCCAGCACTGCCAAGAATACTCTGTATCTTGGCACGACGAATGCCACACACTGCACATTAGAAGAAAGTAAAGGAAGGAAAAATGGGGTTTAGAATTTGAAAAAGTACCATGTTTTTGTTCCTACCCCCTCAACCAGAGGTGGAGGAGGGCTCTACCCATACTCACAATCTTCAGCCCTGTCTGGGGTGCCCCTGAGGAGGGGGTGAGGAGCTGCTTGGCGATGGCCTCGCGCTGGGTCAGGCTGGTGGCGCTCAGCACCGTGCGAGACCCGTCCTCGTTAATGACCATGGAGGCCCCAGGGTGCACCTTGGGGCCGTTGATGACAGCCTGCCTCAGCTCTTTGACATTCCAGGGAGTGACTGGCTGAGGATAAGTCAGTTTGGTGGCAAATACCTAGACAGGAAGGAAAAGAGGAGAGAAATAACATGTTGTTAAATTTTGGCTTAAAACTCTAAAAGTCACTGATAAAACAGCATCAAAAATTAAGATGTATATTGCAAGCATAAATTACTTTAAGCTCTTGAATCCATCTCCTCCTCACACTACTCTAATGCCAAATAAATACATTTCTGCTTTAAAATCCTCCACCACAAGAATAGAAACAATGTCCCTTTTACAATTGACTACCGCAGTATAAAACTCAATTAGCAATTAAAGAAAGCAATCGTGGATTTAGATTCTGCAAATAAGCCAACAAATACAGAGAAAAAGCACATTATCATCAGGTTCACTATTTTCTGAAAAGATGAGATAATGACAAACTTGAATTCTGGCTTGGTGTCATCTCTGTGTAGCTAAAAATTCTTATGAATGGATGACGTTGGTGGCATTACCACAGCCTTCTCTTAAGACTTAATACCTCAAAAATACCTCGTACAAAGACCATAGCAGGAACAGGATCTACTTTTGAAGTTTGCACCAATTCCTAATCCCACAAAGCAAGTACAGCTTTTTCTTTTTCTTTTTTTTTTTAACCCCTCTTTCTCAGATGTGGTGTTCTCATTTGGTAACAGTAAGAACTTCCTGCTCTTCAGTGCTCTCTCCTTATTAACACTGGGCAGGAAAGAGTTCAGATGAATCAGAAACCCTCTAGATTTTAAACTGCTACCAAAGTGCCAGCAGTGCAGTTCAGTCCTGAGCTGCAGCAGGAAGACACAGCCATTTATTTATCCTCACCATAGGGATGCCAATCTCGTTGGTCCCAATGTACATGTCGGGGCAAATGACGGATCGAGCCGCAAAATCCACGCGCTTCCCCATCATGTGCTTGCGGAACAGCCCTTCCTTCTTCTCCAACAGCTTTGAAAACAGAGGGTAACAATTAAAACCTGCAAGTACGGAAAACCAGATGGATTCTTGCAATGATGAGTGGTATGAAAATGCCCATGTACCGATCACAAATAGTTCACTTTTTTCTTACTCCATCAGCTTGCTTTTTTAATTAAGACTCCAGCTGCTACCCACCTGACGAATACCAGGGTATTTTTCTGTTATCAACTTGTCCATGTCACTATCAAACACAATGTTGACATGGCTCTGGAGACGTATCCAAGTGTTGTACAGCTTATCTGCAATGCTCTGTCCTGGAATCGTGGTCAGCACAGAACGGTCCAGAGGTTCACTATCCCCTCCTGTCTCCTGCAGAAACAGAAATTAGAAACTTGGACATAACAAAAAATATCTTCTCCTTACTAGGCTGAAGTTATAGTATTAATTACAGTATTAAATATAGCAAAAGAAACATTCACTATTATTTTGCACTGGTAGTCAGTCCATGTTAGGAATCACCGTAACTAGAAAATCCTATTCTTAGATAAAAAAATGTAAATCCAAGAGATTTTATCACTTACATCCCTTTGTTTTCAGTCTAAAAGCCACTAAACCAGTCACATCCAAAACTCATTGACCTCCTGTCAAACGTTTTAAGAACAGATCTCCATCTAGTGGCTACATTCTGAGTAATTAACAATGTTTCCAAAATGTTTTACTCTGCAGATGTAAATCAAGTTCTCCTGAAACTGAGTCCAGGGTCAAAGACCCCTCAATGATACAACTGATAAACAAATATGGAATGAGGTAAGCTGACGTACATTATTATTTACACTATACAACTACATGAACTGTTAGAAGCAGACAAGTATTGTTACTAATTATATTATTTGTGAAGTTTTGTGTCCTACTTAGACATCAACTGTCAAAAAAGAAACATAATCACAACTGGCTCCACTAGGCTTGGAAGCTGAAGTGGCTTTTTCCTCCCTCTTTTCATGTGTTGAGATGCTGGCAAAGTTTTATTGTGAACTGTCTGTGCTGTACATATTTAACTGTCAAGAAACAGGAGCCCCTTATGTCTCACATACAGTAATCTAATACCAAAACTCCATGGCTAAGAGAATCTGAGCAAAATGTTTTACCTTTACACCAGGCAGTAAAGAGCAGAGGGAGAAAAACCAAACAAAGTATGAAACATCTCCGGCAGCAGATATTCCAACACCTCAGGCAAAAACTGTTACAGGAACAGCTTAAATAGGAGCCTTCCTGAACTCGACCCACCCATCCAAAAAAGCAAAGAGTAAGACAACCAGCAGCTCTTACTGTTTGAATTTCTTCTGTAATTTTTATTGGCTGACTCTGTTCTTTGGCCATGAAAACCAAGAGCTTCCGTATCACTTGGGCATCTTTCATCACAGCCTGCAAGTTCACTGTCTGCCCATTTGTGAACAGGCGATCTCCAAGGCGATTTACAGGACGATACCTACAGCAAACCAAAATTACTTCAGAGGATTAAAGCCACTCAAAAGCAGCATGACAAACCTCAAATATTCTAAGCTACATCTTCAGTGTATGAGAAATAATCCAAACTAACAGTGGGCATTTAAAAATTCATATGTTGTACTGGGACAGTCTAAAAGATGAGTGATCCTTAATAAGAAATTCTATCAGTACTGTGCAGTTACAATTTTTATAATCCTTTTAAATACTAATATTAAATTTTTTTCCATAATTAGTATTTCAGTCTTCTAACAAACTCACTACAATAGAACTTATCAACTACCAGTGTGATTTTTATTATTTAAACATTACTGACACTTAAGCAGACCAGTGTCTGTACTACAGGATTTTGGATCTCTAACTCCTGCAAAGGGTGCACAAAACCCTGTGATTTATACAAGATCTTGGGAGGAGGAATTTTACCTTGAAGGTGGAACCACAAGTAGATCTAAAAAAAACATGTCTGGACTGAATCCTGAACCCTCATGGGGATCCATCCCAGGGAAGAGATAACGTAGAAAGAAACCTAAAAAGAGACAAAAGAAATGTAAACTCATTCTCATTGCCATTGTTTGGGAATCCAAACCCACAGATGTACATGGTCAACCAAGTCAAAAGAATCTGCTAAGTTAACACTATTGAGCTTGATTAAAAAAAAAAAAAACATTCAGACACTGTTTAGAAAGAACTGCCACTCCTTTTTTGTCACATACATGTGGTATTTTAGAAACAACTCTGGACAGAAATATAGATTATAGCAAATGGAGAAAGCAAAACAAGAGGAAGAAAGTTTCCAGCTACTGACTGTGACTGATTCATGAAACTGCTTTGGTTTCTCCTGGTAGCTGCAGACAGATTCAGAGTACAGGCAACCCAAAAAAAGAGGCTGATAAATCCATTCTGAGTCTTTAACCAGGGTAACTGTGGGATGCAGCACCAGAAGAAAATCACAGTCTCTGCAAACAACTCCTGTGATTTGTGGGGAGCCACACTTTGAGAATAACTGATCAAAGTGTTAATTGAATCCAGGTCTCTGCATTCACTGGCTGCCAGTCCTCCTGTCACAAAACCTATTTTGCAGCCAGAAGCCCTTAAGGCAAAAGGCAAAGATTTGGCAAGGAGTTAATACTGGATGATTTGCAGATTTGTCCACTAAATGGTACAGAAAACAAAGCAATGTTGCTCTTCACAACCATTACCTTCATTCTTCCACAGAGCCAGGATGTATTCCTTGGCAGTCATTGGTGTCAAGTATCCTCTCTTCCCTAACTGGCTTTCATCAAAACCTGGAAAGTAAAAAATAAAATAAAAATAAAGTATTTATTAAAAAAAAATCTCAAGACATTACTCTGAAAGGTTTTGGTTTTTTTTTTTTTTTTTTTTTTTTTGCTTACAGTGGTGCTTCCAGCTCAGAGAAGGAATGGAAATACAAAATATACATACAAAATATACTGGATGACATCTACATCAAAATTATCATTTAAATGTTTGCTCTGGGAATATGAAATTAAGTAAAAAAGAAACCATTTCTGTGACTAGTGAATATGAATATAAGCAACAGAAATAAGACTCCACTCTAACACCTGAAGTTTATGCTTTTTTTGACTAATATTGAGCTGTAACTTTTCTTCAAATGATCTCATCCCCTGACCTAAACACAAATCAAGTCAGCCTGCAGCTGGGGAAGTTTTCAGTGGGGTTCAGGTACTACCAGTGAGGTATCAAGGTTCCCATGAAATACTCAACTGAAGGAGACAATAGCACCATCCATATTATAAGTGAGAGTCTGGGCTACCTCTGCTTTGGAGAGGAAGGAAAACATGTGGTTTTGCTACTAAAAAGCAAAAAGATCAATTATTTTCAAAACAAAGCCAGAGATTTTAGCTCTCAATTTCCACAACTCGATGAAAAGCAATTCTCCCATGACCTCAGACAGTTTCCTATTCTTCTTCTGGCTTAGGTCCAGAAACGCAGATTTCTGCACACTGGAAGTTCAATTCTCCATTCACCTAGAAAACCTTTCCATCCCTTAAACAGAAAGGCATCGATGCCAAGGTGAAAGGTACTCCCTTTTGGGACTTAACCATGCACAATGTACCTGTGTGATCCATCCCAGTTCAGAAAATAGAATATTTCCCATTTTGCTTCTTCAGCCACAGCTCCAGAGATTTAATCTAGTATTTAAATCACACAGTAGCAAACACAATAAACTCTTTATGGAAACCTTTCCTAAGAGCTAAATAACACACATAAATGTCTGCTTCAATTCTGTCTCATTGTGTAAAGGATCACGGACACAAGAAGGAAAAGGAGATTTCAATTGGTTCAAACAATAGGTTAATTAATCCTGGACAGTGCCACCTACTTTCTTTTCTGTCTTTTACTTTTTAAGATGAAATTCATCTGTTAGAGTTAGGATTATGTGATTTTCTTTCTGAAGTTGGTCATCTTCCTCCTAATTAATCTTATCTGTAGTTGCTCTGTTTGAAAAATCCAGCAGAAAACCAACCACCTGCCAAAAATGAAGTGTCCCAAAACCACCCTAAAGCTGACAAAGATTATGCTGTTGTACTTCTTTTCCTGACACAGAGACATTTGAAGCTGCAAAAGCACAACAGGCTGTCAAACAGAAATTTAATGGAATTGGGTTCTCTCTGACTCCCAAGCTTTACTGGTTTAGTTATAATCAGTATTTTTTATAAATGAGTTCCAAGTGCACAGTCACTGCTAAAAATCTGTGCCCCTTAAATGCAGGGAAAAAGTGCAAATATATTTGAGAAGAAGACAAATATTTCACCAGCTGTTTCATCCAGAATGCCTTCCTCTCCTGACTTATGGTACACTGTAGAAGGATAGGTTACTGTCAGCTTGCTGTTGTGCTCCTTTCGCACCAGTGATCTCCTGGATCTTGAAGAAAAAAAAAAAAACAAAGAGGATAGGCAGATAAAGGTTAATATAAATACAGCATTTAACTGGAAACCAGCTTCCTCATGTAGTTAAACTTACTTGCAGTTTGGGCATTTCTTTGAAGCCATGTGTGTTTTCCAGAACTGTGATACCAGTTTATTTCTACACTCACACACATTTTTGACCTGGTAAAGAAAAAAAAAAACCCCAAACTTAAAAATAATGAATATAATAAAAATAAATTAAAACATGTTGTATGAAGAATTCACTAAACATTACACAATTAACATTACAACATGAACATTATTAGTATCAATGCACACACATCCATGCACTGATTAATTCATGCCTTGATCCGTGGTGTTCTTTCATCATCTTCCCATTTGCTGGAGGCATACATCCCTCAGTGCTCTCCATGCTCCTTTTTCAATTTATTACATAAAGTCTTTAATTTTCAAGTCAGTACTGGAATTTAAAGCTTTTCTCTAATGACGATTTAAGGAAGTATACAAATGACAAAAACCACTTCTTTTGACAGCTCATGAATATATGATTTACAAATTGCTTAAGCTTAGTTTTTAAACAAGTGATCAAGGAATTAAAACTGGCTTATAAACAAATCTGCTGAATGATCTTAGATTATAAGTAACCTCTTCATTCACCTTTACTAACCATGCACATTAAACTACATTTAAATGGAAATTAGAATTCAGTTACACGAGTCTTCCTAAAAACATCACTGTAATTAATTCTGCAAGTTTGCTGGATGCATGAGTTTTCAAAATGCCTTCTGCAGCTCAAAACAGTCCGAGGATCAGACAGAGAAGTATCAACATCCGTAGGTGGTGTACTGACAGCAGCCTCAGATTTTAACATAGTACTTACACCATCAAAACATTTCCCTACACAGGCATTTCCTTATTTTCCAGAAATTCAAAAGTTACACTAACAGGATATAAAATCCTTTTTAAGTTTAATTTTAGACATTTCCCTCAAAAGTCCCTCTAAACATAACACAGTTCAGAACTGGACAAAGACAGGCTCTGTTCTGCACATCACTATTTTAAGAGGATAAAGGCCAGGATCTCAGGAGAAGCACTGCCTGTACTCACATTTGAGCACCGATCTCTTATTGGAGAGCTTTGTAACATTTCCTGAACGTGGCGATTCAACTCTTCCTCAATTTCTGAGCCTGTTGCATCTGCACACTGCTCTACAAACTGAAAGGAACAGAAGAAGAGAAATTGGCAGAGAGCTTTATAGGTGTGAGACCACGAAGTCCAAAAGGGATGGAGCATTGCACAATACTTGCCCTGTTCAGAACGATTTCGAGGTCATGGACAGCGTGGAGCAGCCCCTTCTCCAGCACCTTCAGCTGACTCAGCAGCAGGTGAACCACGGCTCGAGGACAGGTCAGCATGTGGCAATTCAAACAGGACCCTCGGATGAGAAGGTATAATTTCTGGAAAGGAAGGGGGAAGAAAAGGTTTTCCTGGCAGATGTACTAGCTTGCACAGTAAGCAAGTAAATGCAATTGTTTGGACTTAAAGAGAGTGCTGCTATAATTGGAAAATTGAACTAATGGTTAAGTTGCTTGGAAAAAAAAATATTTCAACCAAACTCACATTCAAAGCATGATCTGTAGATAAACCCTCTGCAGGCTGTCTCCATAACAGATACATGAAACACCTGTGGCAGCTACAGCAGCTCTGGGACCCAGGCTGCTCTTACACAGCACGGTGACTACAGCCCCTGACAGCTCACCCCACAGAGGACAATGTGGAACCCAAACCCCCACACCAGTAAAATGAAACATTCTGGGCTCAATCCTACAAGGTCCTTCACACAATCACACTTTCCTCAAGGTCTGGGAAATGATCAGTGGGTTTCATTATTTAACACAGCTCGGTGTTATTATTTAACACAGTTCTCTCACTCCAGCTGCAGGCAGCCCCCGTGGCCTGAAGGCTGGGAATCACTGCTGCAGGATTTTAATCCTTGGTCAATACAGTTATTTGATTTCAAGCTGGAACAAGGCTAGAAGTGGGTACCTCATCTACCTTTGGTCACTTGAAAGTGAGGTTTTGACTCTCAATTAGTAGCCTGTGCAAAAGGCAGCTACTGTATACAGTGGGATCAGCACCTCAGGAGGAAAATTCATCCCAGCTCCTCAGGTTTCTTAAACACTGGAAGAGTAGACAGCTGTTCATGTGCGGTAGTAGTTTAAAGGAAATGGTAATGTTTACTGTGCCATTCATTTAATTAAAGCATGATATCCTACGGTCAGTCACATACTCCAGGATGAATATTCCCCCCTCACCTGCCTGTCCATATTGAGTAAAACAACAGCTACAACCAAGTGTGTATTTTTCAAAATGTCTATTTGTATTGAGTTATCACGACACAACAAAGCTTTCCTACTACATCTGCTGTTATTACACTTAAAAGAGAAAACAGATCTTGGCACTTTTACTGTTTTCAAGGACACGAGAGCTCGGGCACCACCACCCCTTTCACCAGCAGTAATTCGGTGTACGTACATCGAAGAACAGGGGGTTGTAGACAGCCAGAGGCAGTTCTATGTGGCCGAAGTGTCCGGGGCAGTTGCTGAAGTTCTGCATGCAAGTCGCACACACTTCTCTGGAGTCCGGGGGTCCCAGGGCCAAGTCGTACAGCCCATTGACAGCCGGATTCCCCACACTGTCCAGGTACTGAGGGTTTGTTATGGGTTTCACACTCAGCTTCCTGAGGGTGAAAGGAAAGAGCAAAAATCAGCGGCACTAAACAGCGACATGATCCGCACTTGAATGGTACAAGTAGCGCGGGCAGTCAGTATCTGCGTGATGTTCTCAGGCGATGGAAACACCTTCCTGAGAGCGCTTTGCAAATGCAGTGGGAATTTGCGTTATCATCGGTTTCATGGTACAAACAGCGAAATCATTCTTATCGCAGCAAGTATTTCTTTTACATGACTAGCCACTCTACTAAGAAATCACATCATTTTGTCAGTGCGTCCCCTCGAGCGGTGCATCTACAAAATTCGGCTGCCGCCATCCCGGCGGCTGGGCCGTGGCCCAGCGGGACCACATGTCCCAGCATGCCCCGCGCCAAAGTCCACCGCAGCTCTGCGGCGCCCTGCCGCGGAGCACGCTGGGACTCGTAGTGCCCAGCAGCACCCGCACAGGTCGGGACGCTCACACATGGAGCCTCACCTGATCTCCTCGGCCGTGTACATCCCGAAGGACACCCCAACCAGCCGCCGCCACGGCACCACTTTGGGCGGCCTCATGGCGAACGAGCAAGGCTTTCGCGGCCGACAGCCGCTCCCGCTCTCCCGCTGGAAGCGCCGCGCCACGGGCAACACCACGCGGTCCGGGCTGCGGGGGGGGCGGGGCCGGGCGGTACCACCGCCGCGGGGGGGGCGGGGCCGGGCGGTACCACCGCCGCGGAGGGGCGGTAGCAGCATCCCCCCCCCCTCCGCTGGAGGAGTGGTGCCGTCCGCCCTCCCAGAGGCCAGCGCGCGGGGCGCCATGGCGGCGCGGCGGGTCGCGGGCGGCTGCTGGCAGCGGGCGCTGTGGCTGGGCCGGCGGTGCCGCCTCCCGGGAGGGCGGGAGAGCTACCGGTGAGGGTCCGCCGGCAGGGAAGGGCCGGGTGGCGGCGGCGGCAGCGGCAGCGGGGAGGAATCGATGGACGGGCGGTGCTGGCTGTGTGGGGAGTGAGGCGGGAAAGGCTGCGCAGGCGCAGTGCGCGTGTGCGGTGGCTCGGCGTGGCGGGAGGGAGCTGCTCTTCTGCTGCTCTTCTGCGGCTCTTCTCGGCTTTTGAACGCCTTTCCCGGCGGTCTTCCCTGGTTTGGGGCGGCTCGGAGCCTCCCCGGGAGAGAGTTCGAGCGTGTAAGCCATTTCTGAGCTGAGTGTCACGTAAAGCTACGAAGGCTGAGGAAGCTGGGGCTGTTGAGCCTGGAGAAGGGAATTTTGCATATAGGCCTCATAACTGCCGTCCAGTATCTGAAGGGGGCCTGCCGAGAGGCCAGAGTGGGACCTTTCGCCAGGAATTGTAGTGGTAGGAGTGTAATAAACGCCAATCACTTGGTTTTTAAAATTTATAAAGGTTTAATAAAAATAAAATGGAAAAAAAATTAATACAAGTATAGTAATGAAGATTAAACAATTAGAGTTAGGACAATTAAAGAGACAATAACAGCAAAAAGTTACAGCCCGGGCTGGGTACCTCTCTCTGGACAAAAGTGAGCCAGGAGAAGGACCCCATAAAAGAGAATTCCCTCCTTAAGAGGGGTAACCTGTTGCATACACAAAGCACTTCATGAATATGCATATTTTTTATTTAAAACAAGAAATTCGTCCGGTACTTGTTGAGGAATTCCTGTTTATCCCAGGCGCCTTGAAGTCTAAGTTGAGTTTGGAGAAGTCCGTTTTTTTGTTGATAAGGAAAGCCATAAATTCCTTTCCTCTGGAAGATTTAGGGGTTTCTGTAATTGTTATCTCTGTGTGAAGAATTTCTTGATTATCTTCTCCTTCTCTTGAGCAAAAATACCATGCACACATATTTTCTATTTTAACTACTAAAGCTTAATTTCAATTACAAAACTACATTTACTATATTATTAAAATGTTACTACAGCATAACTTTCCAACCTAGCATAATACATATAGTAAATATTTGCGTAGAGCCATATAATATGCATTTTTCACAGGAGTAACAAGGAATAATGAGTGCAGATCGGAAAAGGAGAAGTTTAGATATTGGGAAGGAATTTTTTATTGTAGGAGCGGTGATACATTGTCACAGATTGCTCAGCGAAGTTGTGGATGCCCCGGCCCTGTCAGTGTAGGGCAGATTGGATGGGGCTTGGAGCAACCCGGTCTAGTGGAAGGTGTCCCAGCCCATGGCAGCAGAGGTGGAACAAGATCTTAAAGGTCCCTTCCAACACTTTAACATTCCATGGTTCTGTGCCCTGGTTTTGTTTAGGGTTTGTCTCAAATGAAGAGGTCTCACTTTACTGGGTAATCGCTGCTCCTTTTTGGGATGGCAGAATCATGCTTAATCAGTTCATGAGACTTCCCAGGAGCAGCTGGAATTGTGCAGTGCCACGGTAAAGCACAGAGCTGTGACTGCACCTTAACAGCCTCTCCCTCAGGGTCAAGGTCAGCGTGGAGGCACTGCAGGCCAGAGTTACAGTCAAGCTTTACTGTTAGGTTTCTTCATGAGCAAAACGAGTACAAGTATTTTAACATAGGCCTTAGTTTGTGTTAAAAGCAGTAACATGTGAGCAAGACTTGAAGCAGTGAGCACAAAGCAGCTGCTTTGTGGTACTCAGCAAAGTGAGTCCATGTGTGCTGCAGCTGTGGTGTTGTCAGGAGCTTCTGCACCTCTGTAGGGACATCTGGGCATCTGCAGCTCACCAGGGCTGATTCACCTGCATCGTTACTCTGGGTTTTCTCCTTCTGTGAACGCTACTCATGTCTAAAGTTTTGGGGTTTGTTTCTTTTTAAGTGCTGTTTTCAATGTGGTCCTATCTCTAAAGCATAAAAAGGTCTTTTCTGATTTATGTCTGTGATTTTCTTTGTAAGGTGCCCTAGTTCATGAAAACTACTTTAAAAACATTATACCCCAATATCAAGTAACCACAGAATGTTTTGTAGTATAATTTTTCACATATAACCTCTTGTCTCTTGGAAATTGGGGCTTTAAGAGATGCATTAAATATGAGTTTTATGGTAATAATTTGGAGTTAGTAGCAGTGCAACATTGCCAGTTACTCCAATGCACTCCAGTTCCCTCTACTGTTTTAGTTAATTCTAACCTGTAGTATGGAATTTCACTATTCTGCTCTTGCTGTATTAATGTGACTGCCATAAATTCAAACCCCTGATTGTTTATAGGAGCTCTTCAAGTAGTCCTGCTCTTGGGAAGACTGTGGACAATTCACAAGGTAAGATGTCTTCATTACTGGTTCCTTGCATATGATTTTGATCTCCAGACAACACAGTGTGTCAGGAGATAAAGATGATGTAAACACCCTCTTTCCCCTCCTTGGATTTTCTCTCTCCCTGTCTTCATTGTGCATAAGTTTCCTGGATTAACTTGATTCCTTACCTCATCACCAGTCAGCTCCATGCTCCAAGAGCATGAACTGAGTTGTGCAGCTCCATGAGCCTATGTTAGACTGTGGTTTTAAAATTCTTGTTTTAGTACTTTCAGCTGGATCAGCTTAACTGATCAGTTCTTGTAGAATCATAGAATTGCTGGGATTGGAAAAGACCTCTGAGTTAGTGGAGTCCAGCTCGTAACCCAGCGCTGCCAAGGCACCTCTAAACCACGTCCCTAAGTGCCACATCAACGTGTCTTAAATCCCTCTAGCGATGGTGGCTCCATCACTCCCCTGTTCCAATGCTTGACAAGCCTTTCAGTCAAGAATTTTTTTCCTAATATCTGATCTAAACTTCACCTGGTGTAACTTGAGGCCGTTTGTACTTTGTCCTATCACTTGTTACTTGTGAGAAGGATTGACCCCACCTTGCTACAACTTATGGGGCCAAAATTTTCTTTGGGCATCTCTTTGTTTCTATTGACCATTTTAATATTGTTTCTCACAGTAACTCAAGAAGAAATTGTGCTCCCCCGAAGGAAAACATGGTGAGTGTTTACTTTTGGAATCTTCACTTGGAAAAAAAATAAGTGTTAGACAGCTAAATGTAGTCTGTCCACCAAAGCTGAAAAAGGAAGTTGAGGTTCCTGTATTCCTTGATGAAATGTCCCACTAGGAATTTTCCTGCTGATTTGGAGCTCTGAATATTCTAGATTGTTACTCTCTCTGCAGATTATGTACACTGCATTCCTGACATTGCTTTTAAAAGCACTTACAACAGCTGCATTTTTAAGTATGGATCTATTTCTTTGTAAAAGATCACATTTGCTAAAGAGCTGTAAAACCAAGTTCATTTGGCTGTCTGCATGTGAATGTGTTTCTTCAGCAAAATAAAACTTGATCATTGATAACTGATTGAATAAATCCTGCTTAAAAACAACACAACTGAGTAAAATCTATTTTGTTGGGAGCACTTAAGATGGTATTGCATGACTGTACAGCAGAAATTAAGTTTATGGTCAAATGGTGTCAGCATGTAAAGCTAAAGTAAGGCCACCTTCACCTAAACACTTTCACTGGCCTTTCCTTATTTGCTTGAAACAACCAAAGTCTTAAGGTTGCACAGGCACAGGAATCCTGAGATACCTGGTTTTGGTGTGGTTTATTTGTTCTTATAAAGACATGTCTTGTAGAGCAACTTAATATATTTATCCCTTGGAGATGCTCTAGGAGCAGCATTCCAAGGAATTTTTTTGTGTCCCTTCCCTATGATCTTTCTTTGATAATGTATTATAAGGGCAGGGGTAATAGCTGTAAACACATGTGCTCTTCTGGTTTTCCTCAAAATCTTTTTTTTCCTGGGGTTAAGAATTGAGGCCATTTTTGCATTTTCTCTTTTTTTTTGTGAGAAGTGCTGTTTTCTTAGTGCAGCAAAAGCATTATTTCCTAGAACTGAAAATCCTTGTGGGTTAGGATAATCTGTGCTTGTTCTCCAAACAATGTAATGCACAGCATTCAAAGTCTGCAGCTGAGTATTAATCAAACTCCTTTGTGCTTAGGGATAAGCTCGCGGTGCTCCAGACCTTGGCTTCTACTGTGAACAGGGTGAGTGGTTCTGTGGGCCGTGGGGGTGGGTCAGGGTGTCCATTTTGTGCAATACCCTTGTGCTCAGGAGGCCTTTCATTTCTGCTTTGTCCATAAATGAGAGATGAGAGTCTCACATCAGAGTTTTCCCTTTGGCTCAGGGTGTTTTGCTGTGTCCTTAAAGCCTCATTCATGTGCTAAGAGAGAGCTGCAGTGCATTGGTAAGGCTTTCACTAACATAGGGAACAAGTTCCTTCAGCTTGTTCAGAATGTCCTTCCCAATCTCAGTCCAGATAGGCTTTAAAAAGTGCAGTGAGTGTCTGCTCTTGCTGGGCAAAACCTGGAAATGCTGTGATTCTGTTCTTGAATCCCATCTATCTTGAATTCTGGGAATTGAATCCAAATTTGCCAAGTCCCATCAGCTTCCCAAGACTGTTACACTTGGAGTCCTACTTTTTAGGGCACTTACTGCTTGATCTATTATAGGAAAGGCCCTTTTTGTCACCATATTAGCCTGCAGGTGTGTGTGTAAAATGGAAATATTTTATAAACTATTTCCAAACAGCCTAAGCCTTCTTGAACAAGAGGAACTTCTGTAAAATGTGCATTGGTGATGGTTGTGACGGAAGAATTCATTGTGCCTTAAATTCCATGAGGCAGTGTGTTGTGGTAATGCACATAAATATAAACTTTTCATTGCTGGGCTCTTCTTTCTGCAGGATCCTACTGCTGCTCATTACATGTTCCAGGATGACCCTTTCCTGATGCCAAGAAATGCAGCTAATTCTGTAGGTATTTCCTTTCACTTCCTTCATAGCTTCCCTCCTGCATTTGTCTAGGATGTGAATACTCTTACCTAATTGAAGCCTGGTTTTGATTCCAAAAGAAAATGAGGTATCAGATTGCTTTCAGAATTTTCTCTTCTCTCTAAAATGAGATGTTTTTGACCTTGAGGTAGTAGTGCAGCATTGCAGATGTCTGAACTGTGTCCCTTGACTAAGTAACAAGGAAGTAGAATACAATGGCATTTAAAGAATGGAGATTCTTGTACTGGCATGAATCCCAGAATGTTTATCTGGAATGTTGTCCCTGTGATTCTAGTAAGTTGAAAATTATATGAGTTTAATTTGATCCCATCAGAATGTTCATTGTTAAAGAAAATGTTTCTTCTAATTGTCAGCCTTGTAATTTGTGTATTTCTCCATCTTGTTCTATCTCATTTCTATGCAGCGTCTGTATTCATTGTCAAAGGAGTCTGGGAGAAATGCTGCAAAATACATCATAAAGAACTTTCCTCAGTATTTTGACAAGACTTTTGCAGAGCCCAACGTACCAGTAAGCTTTTTGCTCTTTGTTTTCATTGTATTTGTGCTTTGTCACTGAAATCAACTGTCAGGCTGGTCCAAAACTAAGATAAAACTATAACTTTTAACTGATTTGCTGACAGTATGAATGCAGTACTGTGTTTCCATTATGTTTTTGTAGTGGGCATTTTTTCTTGGGAGTTCAGTATCATATCAGGTTCTTGAGATAAAAGTAAGAAAAGCAGTGGGTTTTAGGTGTTGCTTCCTGGCACAAAGTGAGGGATGAGGATGTATGTGGTCCCTCATCACCAAAAGGACTGCTGTTGTTAGGCTGCAAGCAGTGTATTGGGTAAAGAGTAAGGATATCTAGAGAAGGTTTGAACTTGAGACCAGCTTCCACTGTTTGCTTTTAGTGCCTGATGCCCGAGACTCTCACACCTCAGACAGAAGGAGTGAGTGAGGAAGCTCTGAGGGAGCGCATCCATCTCAGAATGCTGAAAGAGTCTGTGGACATCTTTGATCAGCTGCTGCAGGCAGGTATGTGGTCACCTGCCAGGTTCTGTGGTGGAGCTCTACTTAAATTGTGTCAGAAATACTTCAGTAGCTGGCACAGGCTATGGAGACAATTCTGTGACTCTGTTGCTTCTTTCACAACTGACTGTGGTCTGTTGAAGTGGTTCTCTAGAATTACTGGAGAATCTTAGCCACTGCTTGTCTGATATGTCACTTTGGTGATAAAGAGAACGACTGGCTTCTTGAAGAGGAAGCAGATTAAATACTTTTGTTGATTTTGAATGTTTATAGAAAGTGAAACATGCAAAGTGTTCTTCCCAGCAGGGTGTATCCTAGGAAGAGTTACGAAAAGCATGAGAAATTGCAGGTGCTGTGTTGGGCTTGTGCTGCTTCACAGTTCTGGCTGACAGCTGTCACTTCCTTCTACTTGATCAGGAAAACTCTACCATTTCAGTGGCCTCAGTAGAAAAACATACTTTAGTTCAGTGTTAAAATTTTCTGCTGTGATGACTGGGTTTGTGGCAGTACTGGTGTCACAGCAGGGTTAGGGACTTGCTTGAGAATGTCTTTGTGTTGGAAGAGAGCAAAGTGGTGTTCAGAGGTTTTCTATATGGCTGTAGAGCGGTGAGCTCTTTGCTTTCTCTGACTGTCGTAAATTCTCATTTTCTAAAGGTACCCCTGTGTCTCTGGAGACCACAAACAGCCTTTTAGATTTGTTATGCTTCTACGGAGATGGTGAACCTACTCCTGAAAAAGAGCAGGAAGAAAAAGAGGATTTGGAAGAACCAGGGGTATGGAAAACTTGTTGATCTCTATTTATTTCATACATAGTGGGAGTATATCAAAGTGACATCAAGATTTTTGTACTGTCAGCATGGGAGATGCCATGAGGTGGATCAGATGCAGTCAGCATTCCCAGGAGATACTTCTGTTATAAAAATCCATGACTGACCCAGTAGCAACAGTAGTTTGTGTAAAGCTGTTAATATGTTTAATAACATAAACATTATTCTCAATCCGTTTATCACTGCCTGACCGTTACGATAGAAATTATTCTAATATAACCCATTTAAAAACACCTTTAGTCCATACTGCTGAACTTCAGTTTTTTTAGCAAATCATGTCATTTGATGTTAAATCATAATTTAAATCTGAGAAACTTCTTTTTGCGGAAATCTCTCCAGGTGAATGCTTCGGAAAAGAAAGCTCCAAAGAGACAATTTCAAAGAGGTTCACAGTCATCTGCCCCCAGATGGAGGTATAGAAAATGTTGCCTATATTTCCATATTCCATGGGTTGTGCACTTGTATTGTCGTTATAGAACAGACTGCTAAGTCTTTTAGAAGCCCATACTCACAGATGTTACTTGTTAAATAAACCTGTGTTTGCTGGTCTTTTAAAGTGTTCATGGAAATCTGGTAGGTGATTGTAGAGTAGTTTCAAGTATCACAAGTGTGATATGTGAATGTCAGTCTTTGGGGGTACAGCCCTTATTTTTTTCTGCATGTTGAATCCTTCTCCTAAGAGTATCTTTTAATTGGTTCTTTTACATTTATCTTGTTCACTGGTTCTAGGGAGAACAACCATGCTGAAAGGATATTTAAGATAATGCCAGAGAGGAATGCACACTCCTATTGCACAATGATCCGTGGGATGGTGAAGGTAAAGTTATTCTTCAGTGCTGGGGGATTTTTGCAGCTTTTGAGATCTCACATAGTCAGAGGTTGTTTGTTTATTTTTGGTTTTGTTTTTGCAGCACGGGGCTTATTCTAAAGCTTATGACATGTACATAGACTTGCTGAATGAAAGGCACAAGGGTGAGTGTCTCCTGGCTGTACTTTGTAGAGAAAGCCCCTGTTGGGCACAGGAGTGTTTGTTCATGGCAGTGATGATTGGCGCAGGGGTACGGACCTCAGCTGGATCATGGGAGCTGAATGCAAACTGGGAATTCCAGCGCAGCTGGCGTGTGGCTGGCTCACTGGAAACAGGTTTGCATGAGACTTTGCCAGAAACTGAGCCATGTTAGAACAAACTGTTTCCTCTAGGCTATAAATTGTCATTTAAAATGGATTATCTTACATTTTCCAGCTGATGTGCACACTTTCAATGCACTGATCAGAGCAGTCCCATATCTAAAGGAGAGGTTTGTAGAAAGATGGGAATTAACCAAGGTAAGGAGCATAGAGCAAAAGGGGTGGGAAGGTGGTAAGAGTGTGGGCTCTTTTTACTAATAAGGGTCTGCCTTATTAGTAAAGTTTTGCAGTTGTTGGAAGTCCAAAATTAAGAACTTTGTCCCCAGACACTAATCTCTGCTGTAAATTAAGTACAGTAGTTTAAACAGAAAAGGTAACTATGGAGGAGTTGCAAATGTGAAAAATCCAACCTTGCCTTTGCAGAGTGTGCCTTGTGAGAACATACCTGATCCAGGAACTGCCTGGACAGAAAGCAGTAGGGGAAATTACTGCTGGAAGATAAAGTAAATTAAAAATTTTAGATAAAAACTCTTTGAATTTCAATTCATGGTGTTGTGACATAAATGGAATTTTGAGTTTTAATGACACATCAGGAAGGAAAAATATTATGTAACTATAAAAATTTTCCATTATGTTCTAGAGACAGTTTTCCAAGATTTATTTTGATGTAATGTAGCCTTGGGTTTTGGTCATTAAAAATTAGATAGTACTGATTAAATAATCAGTTAAAGCAGAGTTGTTCACTTGAAGGGGTTGAGAAGTCATAGATTGAGGAAATGTATGTATAAACCACCTGAAAGCTGAACTGTGATCCATAACATGTGAAGCACTAAGAATTTGGGAATTTTGTTTTAAGGACTTCCTGACTCACATGGCTCAACAGAAAGTGCAACCAACTCTGCTGACTTTTAATTCTGTACTGAAGAGTCTGAGAAGATGTGGTAGTGTGGGCAGAACTATGTCTTTATTTGTATTAAAGGAAATGAAAGCACTTGATATAGGTAAGAGAACCAGAGTATTTATTATATACAATGACTATGACATTCCAGTGCCACCTCCAGAACAGAACAGTTAATGTAGCAGTTCAGCACCACACAACATGGTGGTGATTCCCTGACTCCAGGGGAGATGTACTTCACAAGCCACCTAAGCCAGTTCAGGTCTACAGCTCTACATCTCTACAGAAAAAAAGCTTTTGATCTAGATGAATTATTTTTTTTCTTCCAGATAAGTATTGCAGAAACAGAGGATATCTGCAGAATTGATTTGATGTCCTGTGGGCTGTGCTTTGCCCCAGTAACATGCTTGTTGATAGACTAAAGGTTACATTCATGAGCAAAAGGGAAACTAGCTATGAGGTATTTTTGATTTTAATTTAGAGCAGGGAAGCTTGGCTGCTCCCCCACAGAAATAGGATGCTCCAGCTGGTCCAGGGTTGGATATCACCTCTCCCAGGCGTGTGTACGTGAGGTCTGGTCCAGCATTAGGCTGGGTGGGGAGAGAAACTAGAGTAAGTGTATGCATGCTGCCTGACTGGAGGAGCAGACTGAATTAGAGCAGTGGCCAAAGCTCAGCCAGGAATGTTGCAGTAACTGCAATGCTTTTGCTTTCCAGAGCCCAGCCTTGCATCCTATGATCATCTCCTCTCCGTGTATTACAAAGGCGGTACGTGCGCTGTCGGCTTGGCCATGAACGTGCCTCGTGTAGCGGCTGCTTTGATGCTTCTCACATGTGATGGGTGAAGGCAGCTCTCTTATGGATTGAAAGACAACCTTTAATGGGTGTGATCTTAGTGTTCCCTGTGCTGCCCAATTCTGCTTGGGTGAAAAAAAAATATAACCTTCTACAGGGAGCAAATGCTACTCAGTCACTGTGGAGGCTGGGTCTGACCACAGTGTGTGTGATTTCATATTGTGCCACTCACAGGGAGCTGGTTTTCCTGCAACAGTTCTGTGCAATAGAGGTGTCATGAAAAACAGTTGTGTTAGAAGGCAGGAACCCAACTGCTTAAGATCCCATGCCCACAGACTTTTGGCTATAGGAAGAGAATAGGCAAAGTAGCCATAACTGCAGTCCTTGCGTGTTAAGAAATGTAAAGTAATTGCTCTGGAATCTCTCTAGGTTTGGTTCTGGAGTTTGGGGGTTTGTTTAGTTTTGGTTTTGGTTTTCCCCCTTTTAAATGTTTGTGTATATATAAAGTATATTTATATAATATACTTTAAAAGTATATTATATAAAGTACTTGGCTTTTTCCTGTGTAACCTTCTAACAGACAAACTTCCAGGCCTGTTTGTTTCCTTGCTAGAAAGCACTTTTACCTTTCTGAATCTGCCCTGCTGATGTGGAAATCTGGCAATAGCAGGACAAATTTTAGAGCAAATAAAATTGCAGCTGGTGTGGAGCACCATGGGAACTACATTTGTTTAAAATTATGTTGTTTGTTCCCAGTTTCATATTATATTTGCAGACTGATGCTCTTCACAAGGAAGTGCTTGGCACAACTGAGATGTGATGTTTTTTGTCTCTTTGTCCTACAGTTGATGCTCAGTCATCAGACATTATCTCTGAGGTGTTAAATGAGGTTGAAAATCGAAGTTTCACTGCCCAGGACCCTGATGATGGTAAGGACTTCAAGCTTATGTGAAAAGGTCCCTGTGAAAGTCAGGTAGTTTTACTAGGCTAGAATAAATGCATGTAGCTTGCTTCTCTCAGTCCCTGCTGATACTTCTGGAGACAAATGGCAAATTCCAGTGTTGGGAATTGTGCTGTGCATTGCTGCGCTGGCTTCTGTATGGAAGTAGGTGTGTAGCTTGTGTGAATGAACATTTTAAGTCTGTGTGATAAAAAATCCTAGGGTTATTTACAAGAGCAGTTTAAGGAGGAACAGTTTGATGAAATGATGCACACCAGGTGAATGGCAGGTTTTTGTTGTAGGTTTGGTGTGAGTTTTCCTATTTTAGTTCTTCCTAATCCTGTTCAGAACATTTCATGAAATAAAGCTTCATGGGAAACTGGAGTGTAGGTCTTTAGAAGGGGAATATCCTGAACATCCCATGTGTTACTGGCCATTTCTGCCATTTTTATGTACACAGCTTTGCCCTGGGAAGTTCATAAGCCTTTCTGTAGGTTTGGAAGCAGATGCAGCTTCCATCTGAAGATGGGTTTGGCAAAGAAAGGTCTCTAGACAGCATGGTGTTAATGGAGTGTTGAAAGCCACTCTTCATCAGCTTTCTTTTTTGTCTTTGGAAGGATTCCTGGAAATAGTCAGAATGTTATACAACTCCTTCCTTTGCTTCTGTCCTGCTAGATGTGTTAAACTGTTTCTTTCTGTGCTCTGAGTTGTTGCTAGAAGTGTATAAAAATCCCCACCCAACTCATGCCACACCAAAGGCTACCAAGAAAGTGAGGAGATCTGCTATATAGTTGAACTGAGCTACAGATTGAATTTCTAATTGAACATACCTCATCCATCCTCTGGGAGGGTGGGTTAATGAGCTGGTTTATGTCTCCTTGGAAGCTTGAAGTTAAGAGACTTTTGTTTGCTCCCTTTCAGCCAGCTTTTTTACCACCGCCATGCAAGTGGTAAGTGCCTCTTCCTTGCCATCAGAATTCCTTTGAGCCCCTCCAGCTGTTGGAGAATTGCCTGTGAGTTTACATCCTGTCACAAGGTTTAGCTTTCAGTATCTCCCATTTTCATCTGTGCTCATCACCTCCTCCTGGCTGCCATAATTCTGCAGTCTTTGCTTGACTCCTCCCTAATTGGTAATTTGCATGCCTGTGACACGGGCATGTACCTCTGTGACTCTTGTGAGTCACATTTGGTAACAGCTTGCAAATCTGACTGGTTTGTTGCAGTGCTGTGATCTTAAGGATATCAAGCTTGCCTATCAGTTAAATAAAGCCCTGGAGAAGGGAGACAACTGGAAATTCTTGGATGTGGATCGGTCAAACGGCTATTGGTGAGTGAAGTGGAGGTTGTATTCAGCATCTTGTGTGTTGTCAGCTTCAATACAAACTAGGATTCAGACACTGAGTACCAGCTGATTATTGTGTGTCCAGTTTGGGAATTAGATCCTTCATAAGAGCAGTGATTGCTGAGGATTTATTCTCAGTTTGTGGCCTTTGAACTGAAATCCAGTGTCTTGGAGGATCAGTTTATCTCAACACCCATCCAAAACTAGAACAACCAGTTGCGGGTTCTACCGTTCTGTTGTGTACCCTGCATGGCAGCTTTGGAGGCAACACCAAAACAGCATAACTTCTTTGTGTAGGGATGTTTTCCTAGACAGTGCACTGGATCAAGGACTCAGGCCTGTATTGTGAACTTGCACAAGTAACAAGGTTAATTTAGTTCAGTTCTTATATCCAAAAGCTGCATTTGAGACAGATTCAGTTCCTTAAAACTGGCATCAGGCAGGAAGATTGCTTTGTTAATATATTTTAAAACAGAGTGGTCTAATTAGTTCTGCCAATAATCTAGTGTCAGCATTAAGCTGTCTTACGAAACACTGCTGCTTTTCTGATTGCATGGAGTGTGGCAGTCAGCAAAATGTCCTTGATCTGCAATACAAATCTGATCAGCACACCGTTGTTTGCTGGTACTTCTATTGTTTACTTGATCTAACCATCACTGAATTAGGATGGTTTTTTTTTTTCTCTCTAGGTCGAAATTCTTTTCATTGTTGTGCATGATGGAACAAATTGAGGTGGTGTTGAAGTGGTACAAAGAAATGTCATTTTCGGTAAGTGTATATACCAGGGTAAGAGCTGCAGAACTTTTCCACGGAGAAATGGAGCAGTCACAGGTGACTGAAATTATTCTCTTCCTTCATCAGCTCTTCTATCCAACTCCTAAAAATATACTAGATCTCCTTCAAGCACTGGATGCAGCCAACCAGTTGGAAGTGATCCCTTCAGTCTGGGAAGGTCAGTGATGGCCACATAGCTTCATAGGCAGTTTGTCTGACAAATGCCAGGAGCAGTGCAAAGTTGGAGCTAATTTGGAAACTTCCCATTGCTTGGAGTAGCCATGATAAGGCTTGCCTGTGTTACTGAATCACCTGGACCCTCTGCAGATCCTTGCTTAATATTTAATCTAGCCCCCCAAAAATAAAAAGAATACGAGTCACTCCTTAATCCTCAGCAGATGGTGGTGGAGGGTTCTGGCTATGGGGGGTTGCAGGCCTCACTGTCCAGCAGCAGTTCAGGTCCATGTTCCCCCTGAGGACTGGTGTTTGATATTGCAGACAGTGCTCTGTGTGTTGTTGCCTCCCTGTTCTGTGACAGGATCATCACCACCACCAGGCTGGTCAGTGCAGGGGACATTGAAGGCCATTATCAAGGGGAGTAGTTGGGCTGTCACCCAGAAATCTTGAGATCAGCAGGGAAGGGAAGAAGGAATCAGATCAGTTCATGTATTTGGTGCACAGGATCTGATATAATGAGGGGAAGGTAAGGGAACTAAATGTTACCTGCTCAGTCACAGAGAATGGTTCTGCCTTGGTAAACTGTGCTGACCATATTGCCAGGAATTGGGAACAGGGGTACTGGTCACACCTACCAACTACTGCCTCTCTCTAAACAGATTTGAAACAGCTGGGGTTTAGCAGGAGACAAGACTTGTTGGAAGAGTTCTTGTCTTTGATGAGCAGGGACCAGCACCCCAGTGAGGTAAGGAAGCTGGTAACACCCACAAACAGCTGAGCCCCCACACAGCTGCTTACTCAGGGCAGAGTTCCAGTTCAGTTACCATTTCCTATCAAAGGCAGGTGTTCAGCCATGCCTAGGAAAGCCAGGCTCCTGGAAAGCTCATGTGTAACAGTTACTTGGGAAGTCAAACACCGTCACTCCAAATGAATCCCCCATTCCTTCTTTCCCCAGCTTTATCTCCTGAGCATGACATCCTGTGGTCTGAAATATCCTTTGGGCATTTAGGGTCAGCTGTCCCGGAGGTGTCCCCTCCCAACTCCTTGTTGTACCAACACCTTGTGCACCCCCAGCCCACTCCCTGCTGGGGGAGCCTTGATGCTCTTTAAGCACTGCCCAGCAATAACAAAAATGTCCCTGTGTTATCAACATACCTCCCATCTTAAATACAAAACACAGCCCCATCGTAAGAAAGAAGAAACTGAAGAAATTTCACTCTATCCCAGCCAAAATCAGCACAGAAGCTCAGTAGAGAGTAGTGGTGTTTCCCCAGACTGCAGGTAAATGCTGTATCCCTGGTCAGTCCTAGAGATCCAGTTCTAGTGCATCTGCCACTGCAGACTTCCAGATCCATGTGAGCTTATCCAGGCCTGCTAACCCTTTGGATTGTCTTCAACCTATAAAGAAACCTCAGATTAACAGAGCAGGATCCCTTCTCACCAGGGTTTGGAGAAGTAATGCAGCCCAACCAGCCATGTGCTCTGGGGAAGCACATGGCAGAACTGAGGGATTTTTGCCAAGGATTTCATTGCAGTAGTTGCTTTCTCAAGCTGAAGGGTGTTGAAGGCGAATACAGCTGTGCCTGCAGAGCCACCTTGGACCTTGCCTAGTGGGGACAGCTGTCCTGACAGAAGTGACAGATTTGTCTCCCGGCGTAACGACTGTTAATTCACAAATTTAAATCACACACAGAGCAAACCTATAGGAGCTGCAGGAGAAATTGCACTGAAAAGCTTCTGTTAATTTCAGAGGTTTTGTTCATAGCACAATGTTTTCACAGATTCAGCTGGCATTTGCCAAGTGTGCTGAAGAAATCAAAGCTGTCCATGAGTCTGCTGGGCTGGGGCAGGTCCCGCTGGAGTGGACAGGGAGTGCTCTGGGCCATGTCGTGGTGCTGTTTTCCAGGGCTGGGAGAACCCAGGATGCCTGGTAAGTGTGGGCTCTGGGCTTGCTGACACTGCAACTCAAGGCTTAGTCACAGACAGCAAAAGCTAATGACCTATGCCTTGGAATGCCAGTGCAGACAAAGGGAGGGGATAAAGCCTGCAGGGAATGTGATGGGTTTTTTTCTTTGTTATTGTTCCTTCTTGACACCAAGTTACAGTTGTCTTGTCTTAAAAATGGTTTAGAAACTAAAGTACCGTCTGGTGTAGAGCTTTGTACGGCTGCTTATGGCAAGGTGTGGTCTGACAATCACTTCCCTGAGCACTGCTGAGTGCCCACAACTTGCCGTTTTTGATTTTTAAAACTCTTTGGAATTCAAACTGATAAAGAGATTAATTTGTTTAATTACATTTTTAATTAGCAGCAGCCCTAATTAAAACTCTAAATAGACTATTTTTAGAACTCTAATAACTAGAATTTACTGTCCTACATGCTCTAAACTTGAAGTACAGGTTAAAATATCTAGCCTCTGATTTAAGGTTCTGAGCAATTTTCTGTTAAATACAGATGTTCATTGTACAGTGATTCATTTGAAACAAAGACGTAGCAAGAAAGGAGTCTCTTAAAGTACTAAAAATAACTAGTATTTTAAAGGGCAATTGCCACCAGCTACACTTACCATTTTCTGCAGTTTAAGATACTCTGTGTTAAACTAATCAGTGAGGTTAGCTGGTACAGATTGCATTTGCAAGGATACAGCCTGAGATCCATGGGGAAGATTGTTTCATGAATTTGAGCTTACCTGTGTTTCAGTGGAGGCTCATCCAAGAGGTTGAATATTTGTCTGTTCCTGTTATGTGTGTTTTTAAAATTATTTGTTTTCTTTTGAATAGGAACATGATGGAGCATTTCCAGAAAATCAATAGGATTCCCACGTACGTATTTTTAGGTTCTTCAGTTACTGAATCTCCCCTTTGGCTAAGATCCTGAATTTCTGTTGTGGGATGAAGGAATAGTTTGGGATGGAAGGGGCTTTTAAAGGTCAGGTAGTCCAACCTCCAGTTGTAACTGATAGTAGTGGTCCATTTATTTCCAGAACATGAATGTGTCTGTCCCTGTGAGCATGGCTGTTTGTTTATCCAGTGGAAATGATTCCAAGAGCTTTCTGTCTTGGAATACATGTTTCAAACGTGTTGAAAGTGCAAAGTGGGAGGGAATGAAGTGGTTGATGATTGAAGCTCTGGGCCATGGAGAGCAATGCCACTGATGAACTCAGCTGTGCAAATTAGTCTGAGCAGGACTCACAAACATCTGGTTTCCCCAGAAATATTCCTGGATGCTGTTAACCAAGCACAGGTGTTTCAGAGGTGCCTGGATTTCTGAAGACAAGTTTATCAAGTCAAATGCTAAACCTTAGGTGGTTCCCTGTTAAGCTACACCAGCTTGCTTATCTCAGGATTCTGGAGGAGGGTGCTATTTGAAGTAGAACACAACTTGTAAGGAATAGTAATGGGTTTTGTTTAGGTGTGGGGTTTTTTTAAATAAAGTTGGAGCTTGCCCCAGTGAACATTATGAAGGGTGTGTGATACCAAAGGCTACACACCTAGTGGCACTCTGTGCCTGCTCTCTTCTGCTAGGACAGAAGTTCCCAAACTTACCACAAAGCATTCCCTCGGTACCAGAGGTGAAGTTCCTGGCAGGAGCAGAGATGAACTGGTTGATCTGAAAACGTCACCTTCTCTCCCTCTCTAAAGCATGGGCTATAAATTAATGGGCACCTCTCCTGTGACCCTGAGAACAGTGACCATTTGCCTTTGCAGTGACAAGGTGATGGGCGAGTTCTTGAACTGTGCTAAGCAAACCAATTGCCCAGATGAGGCAATTAAGATGGTAAAGCTGGCAGCATCCCTTGGGCTTCCTTCATCTCAAAGGCTGAAAAGCAGAACGGAGGAGGAATTTGAACTCTCTGAAATACAGAAGTAAGTTGGAATGTTTCATGTTACTGCTGAAGGGGTACAGGGTCTTTGAGGGGCAATGCCTTTGGAAAGGCTTCTCTGACAAGGGAGCAGACAACTGGCTTCAGAATGATGTGCTGGTGTGGACATCAGGATTGAAATGGCCCCTCGGTTTTTGGTTCCATGCTGTATCCATCCCACCTAGGAGGGAAGGGACTTTTCCATGGTGGGGTTAGCCTTATCCACTGCTCAGTCCTGCTATCCCCTTCCTTTCCCAGAGTCTTTTCCTAGCTGGGTCTGGCTGCCTGAAGACACTGCTGCAGCCCAGTAAAAGCAGGGGGGTGGTACAGGATGGCCCTGCATGTGGCTGCCAGGTTCTGAGGCTTGTGGTCACCTTTCACTGCACTGCTGTAGCCAAGCCCAGATGATCCTCAGATGGTGATCAGGGCTTGAGGGACCACAGTTTGGAGCCAGATGTGCTCCAAGGGAATGAATACAAGCCCAGCACCCCTGACAGCTGGCTCAGCACCTGGATGGGAGCTGAAGGAGTTGGCTTTTCCAAGAGGCTGTGCTCCACCAAATGCACTTGTCCTTTGAGGACAGTAGGCATTAGACAGCCCATAATGTTCTCTGTGTTTGCCTTGTGTTTCGGGATCTCTCTTTTCAAGCAGAAGTCACAACAGGTGACTGATGACTGATCTGTTTGACATCACAGGAAGGCACTGGAGAGTATCAAGTGGGATGGTGACAGCAGCGATAGTGACAGTAGTGACAGCGACCGTGAGTAGCTGTCCCTCTTCCCTTCCTCTTGGGAAAACTGGGAGCAACTGTTGCCATGATACCAGGAGGCTTTGGAAGGAGTGGAATTAGTGAAGGAATGGCTTCTGGGAGGTGCTGCAGCACTGATGAGTGCTCAGAGTGTTCTGATACGGGACCTGCTTGGCAAGACACCGTCCTCATGTGCCAGCTGGAAGCTGTTAAATCTTCTTGGTAATGTGGGACACAGCATGGGCTACCCCAGGTCTCTTCCCCGGCCCCCCTGCAAGAACTGGCTCCTGATAAACAGCATCACTGAGGGTGGAGGTCTGCAGGGAGAGGGGTGCTCTGCACCCTGGAGGCTGCTCAAGCAGGCACAAGACTTCCACAGCTTCAGCAAGACTTCTTGTGGGCCTCCTGTCACTCGACCCTGCACCAAATGTAACTCCTTTCCATCTGACTTTGCTGAACTACTTAAATACCGAGTTTACTCTGTATATAAACACTGAAGTAATGCAGTACTCAGCACCTGTGGTGTTACTCCTCATCCTTTTGGTGTTTTGGGACAGGTGTTGGAGTGTAGATGTTAAATTACACTTTGTACAGCTGGAGACTGTCTCTAATAAATGGCTGACATCAAAGCTGGGTGTATTCTGATAATCCTTGAGCAAAAACTGTGGTTGAACCAAAGTTTACCTTTCTGGTAGAAATACCTGGTGTTCTAGAACTACAGCAGAGCAGCTCTGACAAGAAACCTACCAGGGCAGAAATCCAGGACGGGAGGTGTTCTTACACCAGTTTTGTACATATCCTGTACTCAAAGACAGGTTCATTTCTTTTTTAATGCTGTACAAATTAATAAATCACATCAGTGAATTCTTGCTTCCTTGCTCCTTGGAAGAAGTAAACTAAAGTTTTAACTCTTCAGGTCATGGAGAAAAACTGAGCTTTATACTGCCCAGCTGTAGTTGACGTTTAAACAGGAGACTTAAACAGCAGGAGCAAGTGGTTGAAGTCTTGTTTTATTCAGCTGACAAAGTGGCAAATTATTAATGGCAGGTTACAAACATTATTTTGGTTCCATCACAAGCCCATTTGTAAGATGGGGAAACATTAATTTTTACACAAATTGTACGGATGCTTCCTGAAGTTGGTTGTCATGACAACTCAAAACCAACAAAAATACAACAGATGGTGAAATTAAATACAGTGCAAGGAAACAAGACGGTACCCGTGCTTTGATTTACTGTTTCCAGACCCTGCCAACAGCTCTGAACCCTCAGGAGATCATGGGATTTCTCTCTGGCACAGAACAGCTGAACTGCCTCCAAAGCTCCAATCCTAGCTCACTGCACTTGAGTTGTTCCCAACCCCACAGCACTGGCATATGCTGTCAAGATATCCACAATCTGTCTGGTTTCTAGGGTCATCCGCGCTTCCGTGAGCCAGTCGTGTGCCACCCTCCTCGACTCTCCTCGTAACTGGTTGACAAATTTGGCCGCCAGCTCCAGATCTCCGTGTTCGATGCAGTAGGAAGCGTAAGACAGTAACTTAAACGTGTCGAGGTCGTCGGGGCTGAGCTCAGCCGGTGGCTTCAGCTGCTGGGGGTGGAACAGCAGCAGCGACTGCAGGTAGGACAGGAAGTATTGGTACAGGCTGTTCCTCGTCTCGTCGATCATGGCCACTCGTTTTGCCAGTTTTTGGACTGTGTAGAACCGTGCTCTGAGGGCCTCCTCGCTGTACACGCCCCGCGTCAGGGACTCCTGCGGGAGAGCTGCTGTTAAGGCTTCCGTGAAGGCGTTGTCGGCGCAGCTGGCTTTGATGGCCTTCACCGCGCTCCCCAGGGGCTCCGTGGGGCTGTCCCCTGTGCCTGATCTCATGCAGAATTTGAGCGCTTCCACGGAAAGCCACAGCTGATGGGCCTTCCTGGCCTCCTCTTCTGCTACTGCGTGACCTGCAAGGGAAGCCAAGAAGGGGCTCTCAGTTGGGCACACGTGGCTTTGAGAACAAGCAGCAACAGCCATCCCTCTCTACCCTCTGCTTTCCAAAGCAGCCACCCCATCAGCACGTGCTCTAAAGCAAATCTGTCCCACAGTTTAGAGCCAGAACAAGACAACCTTTGAAAGAACCACCTCAGACTTGCTCATCTGTGCTCAGCAGTGTGAGCTACGGGCCTAAGCCTCAGTTTAGACACCCAAGTTTGGGCAAGGGGCCTTTGGGGAACACAGTTTTAGTCCTTAAAGAGGAATTCAGTGCTCACTCTCGACTGCTTGCTCAATTCCCTTCAGCCTGGCATAGGCAGTGTTTATATCCAAAGTGAAGTTGTCAAGCTGTTCCTGAGTAAGGCGTCTGAACTGCATCTCCTGTTCACTGAGCTTCTCCGATAGGTTCTGAAACAGTGCAATACAAGTAACAGAAACAGCTGGTTAATAATATTTACCTTATTTTTAAGATACATTTCTCTAAATCTGTTGTCCTGTTAGGGCCAATGCATACAGTAAATACAATATACCAATCAGAAACCTTATTGGGGTGAATTTAACAGTTACTGCACTTGTGTCAAAAATTTGTTACCTATAGCAAAAGCTTTTCAGAGCAGTCTGAATAAAATCTACACGTTGAGGCACTCTGTATCACCTCAAGGTAAGCCTGCTTCCCTCTCCAGCCCCCATTTCAATCCCCTGGAACATGGCTCAGGACACTTGTCATATGCAACCTGTACTTTGCAAGGGTTTGAATATCCCGATAATTCCCCTGGGGACTCCTCTCCCTTACCTGCTCAAATTCCACCTTTAGATCCTGCTCCTGGATCTTCAGGACGTCTCTGAGGTGGTCGGTGTGGGCAGCAGCCTGGCGCCGGAGCTGGGTCCGCATTTCACTCTCCATCACCTCCCGCACCTCTTCCACCTGCACACACAGGAGGGGTGTAATGCACCACCACTGCTCGGCTGCTTGTCACACACTGTCACAGGATCACATCGGTGATTACTGAGGCTACATGTCAGAGCAGTGGCACTGACAGAGCCTGTATTTCATCTTAAAGACCTGCTGAGGTCCAGTTTTACAGCTGAGCCTTTTCCTAGAGATGTTAAGGACTAGATTTGTGGCTCACCCTGTGAGTAACTGCTGGTTACTCAGTAGGCACTTAGTGCAGCTACCAAAGTAGTATATAAAAAAAATACAGCAACATGTCAAATCAAACACTCAAAACACTTTTGGAAGCTGGTTTATAAACGAGCTTTCAAATCCAAGAGACTTTACCTTTTCCCAATGTAGCTCTATAATGGCCACACAAGGTCAGATCAAACACTGAAATTCTCAGTGAGGGCAGTGAGGCACTGGCACAGACTGCCCAGAGAAGCTGTGGCTGCCCCCAACCCTTTCCAAGATTACGTTGGCTTGGAGCAACCTGGTCTAGTGGAAGCCGTCCCTGCCCATGGCAGGACGCTGGAACAAGGTGATCTTGAAGAGCCCTTCTAACCCAAATCATTCTAGGATTTATTTTGACCCAGTAATCCTATCTCCAAGAGAAGCCAAGTAACTTCACAAAGTCATTCCCTGAAAGATTTTACAATTCTAACTTTGCAGTAGTTTCCTTGCTCAACATCTCCTTTTCATGCTGAGCCTGGGGGTCACCCGTGTGAAGTCTCCCACTACATCTGGCCTTTTCCATTAACTTCTGCCTTCCTTTTGAGCCAAAGATTTAACCAGGTGCTTTAGGCCACTTTACCTTCCTCTCCTGTTCTAATTCAATCTCATTTTTGTGACGCTCCAGCGCTTTGGCCACAGCTGCCTCAAATGCTTTTTTATCTTCAAGTTTCTGCTTCTCCAAGGCGGACTCGATGTGCTGCTGCTCCCGGACGCGCTGCTCCGCCAGCTCCCGGTTCAGCTGGTCGATGCGCCGGTGGGCGTGCGCGATCAGGGAGTTCAGGTCATCTGTGGACAACTGCCCAGCTAAAGGGAACACAGGGCATGAGGGAGGGGATGGAAACCCCAGGGAGACGGCTGCAGTGCTCCCCCACCTCCCACTCAAGCGCTCTGGGGCTCCAAGGGGTTCTTGACCAGAGAGCTTGTTCTAGGGAAGGTCTCCGAGCACTTCAAGCCCTTGACTTGTGCTAATGCCCACCTGAGACCACTTTCTGAACCGTATTTCATTCCAGCTGCAATTTACACTTCAATATCCATGTCGCACTCAGAGACTGTCAACAGCTCTGTCATTTCTTGGTTTTTACACCACCACATATTTTCCCCTCTGCCAGCACACAGAGCAGCAGGGAATGTCACTGTGAGGGACACACAGAATTACATTTTCTCTTCAACGGCTCTCCAGATGTTCCTAATCAGATTCCTTACCCCAGATTGTACCTTCCAGGTTTGGCTACTCAGAGGGCAGCACAATTCACAACCACATTGTACCTGGGACAGGAGGACCCAAGCTAGCCCTGCAGCATTTGGTGACCTGAGAAGGGCTTTATAAAATGCTGCAGCTCATTTTGCACTGGCTGCCAGCTAAATCATCTGTATGGAAAGCTGGGACTACTTGGGAAAGCATTCCTGCAGGGTCTAAAGCAAGCAAGATTGCACAGTCCTTCAGTCACCTTGCTGTTGAGTGCTGGACAAAGGACTGGCACAGGAGGACTTGGAGCAGTGGTGCTCATTGTCCAGTGGGAAAGCTGAGCAGCAGCACCAAGCTCAGCTGTTGGATGTAACAGTGTTACAAAAAGATCGGTTTGTGGTTTAAGCCAGGTGTGCAACCCAAGGCATAGCTCAGCCTGAAATGTTCTAGGAATGCCACATTTCACCCTTTGTTAACTGCCTGTAACTTAAAGCCATGCCCCACACAAACATAAAAAAGGACAGAGAGAAGAGATAACTTTCAAGGGACAAGAACAAGTGACAGTAACTCACCTAAGTCAGTTATCTCTGCAACAGAAAGAAGTTGGGAAAGTTAATGCACATTCACTACAGCAAGGCAGTCATGCAAAAGTAAAATAGAAAACTAAGTTTAGCTACAGTGACTAAAACATGAGACCAAGTCCTTAGGAATCCAGGAAGAACAGTATGTGGAGTATAAAAGTCTCTGTAATACAGGCAAGATGTAGCCCAAGACACTCTAGCTACTAAAACCACCCTTGGAAACCCACAGATGGACACCTGAATTCAGCCAAAGCAAGGAACAGAAGTTTGAAGTAGGAAAATGCAACAGGACACTGGAAATTTTAGTCTGCCATTTCTAGGGTCTTACAAACAAAAGCAGTTGGTCAAGAAACAAAATCCCCAGTGGCAGTGAGAGTCAGGGACCCCCTCAAGTCTGTCCCATTCAACAAGCCACACCAAATGGGGTGAAATGGAAGCACATGGGAGAAGAAATGGGGCACATGGAAGCTACCAGGAGCTTCCCTTTCCTCCCACAGAAGGGCAGTGATCACAAAACCCAAGATTTTGTCCTGTGCAAGGAAAGGCAGCTCCATCCCCAGGGAGCCTAAATAAGTTTGTTTTTTTTTTTTTCCTTCGGAACTAAATAACACCCCAAAAGCAAACTCCACAAACAATTTGTTAATTTCAAATATTTTCCCCACATATACTGGGTGTAGGGTTGGCTGTTTTTTAAATGAAAACTGACCATTCCAAAAGTCTGGTGTATTCATTTAGCCAGGAAAATTATTTTGTGGACTATGGTCCACATTCCTAAAGCATAAAGTAGCATTAAGAAAATCTGTTGTCATTCTGCATTGTATACTTCAAGAAAAATATTAAGACAATACTGAACCAATCTTTTTCAAATGATAGTTATTGCTTCTATAAAATAATCTGTAACTTGAAAATAAAGCCTTAACAGCTGCCTCTGAACACATCATCATCAAGAAAAGTCTGAGATCACATAGTACATTTATATTAAACCCTGAGTGAAAATATCTGGAAATCTGGGGTTTTTAGGGAATTCATTTTTTTGAACTACCACAGACAGTAATTGTTCCATGGACATACCACACGTGGGTTCTTGCAGGAGCTCATCCACAGTAATGGTGAACACACAATCCACCTCCTGCAACTCTGCTTGTCTTTAAAATGAAAGCAGCAAAGGTGAGCAAGGGCACCTGTGGCAAGGAGTGTGCAGGGAGCATTACTGGGGCTGGGCTGACTGTTCACTGCTTTTGTGCAGCACTGGCTGTTGCCACAGGTGTGTTACTGTGTCAGCTCAGTTCAGAAATAAAATGTACTGGGGCCAGCAGGGTATAAACAACGAAACTTCTCCATTTCAGTGATGATGTAGAAAAATTCAGGAAGTTTTCTATCACCCTGTAACAACGGTGCTTTATAATACCTCTAATCACAGAGTCAACCAACTATTTGATTACTGATTAACATCAGATTTGATTGAAATCTGGAATGACCTGGCTCCCTTCCTGCAATACCAGCGAGGGGAGAGATGTTCATACAACCAATATGATATTTATCACACAAGAGCTATGTTTTGTGATACTTCCCATACAGCACAGACAGAACTAATTCTCCTCATAACACCTGCTTTAGATTATTTAATTTAGTTGTGAAATCATTTTCACTTCAGACCAACCAAATACTGTGTAAACTTGAAAACTGGGATGGTGGACATGGGAGTGGCCAAGCACTACAAACCACAGTGCAACAAGCACGAGGTAACCCCTCTCCAAAGGGAGACTTACTCATCCCCTTCCAGCCAGGCTTCACGTCGGGGGTGATGCTGTCGAGCTCCTTCTGGAACTCCTCTCTGGCTTTGGCCACCAGCTCATGGTACTGAGCCACGATCTTGGCCTCAGACTGCGCTGCCTGAACCTGAACAAACAAGGGTGAGATCAATTTGTTTTTCAAGGCAAGGACTGAAATTGAAGGCACATAAAATTTAAAACCAAGCCCTGGGATATTGGCACGTATCAATGCCCAGCCCAAACAAGGCAAACTCACTTGGGAGAGCACAAAAACCCACCCTGTGATATTAAAACTCTCTTACGCAATAATTATTTGCTGGAACTACAACTAATCCATTTTGCCTCACATGCCCACTGTAACTACACAGCCAGTCTTTAGCCTGGACAGGACCAAGAGTACCTTGAATTCAGTTTATATCTTACACATCTCCAGTTCCTTTTCTCTGCTCACAGCCATCATACAGGCCTAGTAACTGATGCCTGTGATTGCTGCCATCCTCAGTGAGTTCTGATGTTCCCACTATCAGGCTATATGAATCCAAACACACCTGATGAATTACCAGCTGTCCTGCAAAGGGAGATAAACTTCACCTTTACATTTCTTTCCCAGTCTTCTGAACTGCAAAGTGATTTACCACCAAGCCATTAGCACACGTTGAACTCCTACCTAACCTTGTGGTAAATTACTTTGGAATCAAATGGGAAGAATTGTAAGTTGCCAACATAAAGGACTGGCACCATGAAGCCACTGGAGACTCTTTCAAGACAGAGTTCAAGTTCTCATGAAGATCCTGCCATGTCTGATTACTGACAGTATAACCAGCTCAAAGCCTGAGTACAGCTACAAGAGGATGGATTAACAATTCACAATGCACTGGAAGTGGTCACAGCACTGAGCCTGTCTGAGCTCAAGAACTGCTTGAACAACACACAGGCACAGGGTGGGACACACATCTTGGGGTGTCCTGTGCAGGACCGGGAGATGGACTCAATGATCATGATGTGTCCCTTCCAACTGAGCATATTCTGTGATTCTGTGAAATATCTCACTCCCTGCAGAGGATTTGGGAATGGGTGGTCTGCACGAGCTGCCAAGGAGTCCCTACTCTAGAGGCAATTTATAAACAGTCTGAGGAAGCTTTACCTTTTTCACCACATTGTCCAAGTCCACAATCATATGATGGAGATTTTCTTCTGCAGCAACAATGTGAGGTTTGGCTCCTGCCAGCTGAGACTTCTTGGCCCTCTCGATGACACCCTTCATCTTCTCTAACTCCTCTCTGAAAAGAGAAGCAGCTGCTAAATGTCACACAAACAGAGCTTATCACTCCAGAGAAAATTGACTTTATCTTGTTGGTATTCACAGGAACAACTACTAGGTTACTGTAGTGGTGCTTCCTATCTACCAACTCTAAGATGTTTTGACTAAGGATTACTTTTTTCCCACAGCCTGAAACCTAAAGATGTCAGTGTGGCTATTCCATGTAAAATGAGAATTATTTATACTGCAATTAGTATTCAGGATTTAGCTGGAGGGAAGATGGAAGTTCACTGAAAGGAGCTAGTATTAGTAAAACTAGAATTAGAGATTAAAATTAGGTTAGAATTATACAGCAGACATTTCCAGCACATAACAGCAGCAAGGAAACATTTTTAATATAGATGGCTTACGCTTGCAGAAGTGTTTTGGACATGGTGACTGGTGGAGATTAATGAGGATGGGAGAGAATTTATAGGGCTCTGTAAAGATAGATTATGGTTTTTTGTAATTAGCAAAGAAATGCTTTCCTCTAGCACAATTGGAAATCAAGGAAAAAGTGAAAAAATGTTCCTTTTCCAAATCCATTCAAACCAATGGAGGTTTCCAATGACCTCATTAGAATAAGGAACAAGCTTTAAAATAAGTAAATTAAGAAAATAAATAAAAGCAAAGATATCCAGTAGAGCAATAGAGAATGAAAGCTGCTGCATGTGGGCTTTGCATTAGCTTTGTTTTTACAATGTAACCTAAATTACACCTTCCACTAATTTTAGTCAGGCCAGCAACATCAAAGATAAGGGAAGTTTATAAAGTGATAGCAACCATGCAGCTTCAAGGATGATGTTGCCCTCCCAGCCTTAGAAGCATCAGAGGGTTTCCAAATTTATTTCTAACCTCACTACAAGGGCATCTTGGAGATACTGTTTGTCATTTTGTTTCTGCTCCTTCAGTGCCCACAGACCACACTCAGGGCACATCAACCCAGGTCATACAGAGCCCAGGGTATGAGCAGTGCTGCCATTCAGAATTCAAATTTTTCTTAGGCATGTGCTCAGTAAAAACCAAATTGCTTAAAAGCATTTCTGTGGACACAGGGAACTGCCAAAGGATGCTAAGGTTTCATTTTTTCATTACGACTAAAAGAAGCTGGTGATGTTGCTGACTCGATACACAGAGTGCAGTCATGGAGTCATCCTCAAACAGTTTGGGTTGGAGGGGACTTTAGAGATCATCTCATTCCAGCCCCTGCCATGGACAGGGACACCTTCCACTGGAACACGTCACTCAGACCACTCAAACAGGTCACTCCATCCAACCTGGCCTGGAATACTTCCAGGGATGGGGCAGCCACAGCTTCTTTGAGCAAACTGTGGCAGGGCCTCACCACCCTCACAGGGAAGAATTTCTTCCTAATAGCCAATCTCAATCTGCCCTCTGTCAGTTGAAGCCATTCCCCCTTGTTCTGCCTTTGTAAAAAGTTTCTCCCCAGCTCTCTTGTATCCCCTTTAAGTGCTGGGGTGCTTGAAGGTCTCCCCAGAGCCTTCTCTTCTCCAGGCTGAAGTCCTTACAATAGGTTTATTATTAACAAAATTACTCAACAATAATACTGAAAGGACTGTGGATTTTTTTTTCATGTTACTTGAACTTACCAGCACTCTATGGTAGTACTAAGGAGATAAGTTCTTAAAAAGAACAGGACTGTTTGAGGCTCTCTGGTACAGGGAGGACTTTGTGCACAGGCACCCAAGGTTTGCACATGCCAAATTAAAATGCTCATGCTAATGAGTACTAAACCATCTTTTGATTTGGCACAAACTGATCGTTCAATACGAACACAGGCAACTCCATACTTTCTAGAAACTCATGTGGTGTTTGCCAGCCCTCACATGAGCAATGTAACTTATTAACTCCAAGACTTAAATCAAGCAACTCACTTGGCTTTCAGAAGGGCATCAGCAGCTTCATCCACAGCTCTCCTCCGGTCCTTCAGCGCCTCCTCCAGCGTGCGCCACTGGGAGGATTTCTTCCCCCCAGCATCCTGGGAAGCACACACTCCTCATTAGGGTCATTACAATCACTGAACAAGTTACCACAGAGTGGAAGCCTGCAGAGATTCACATGTTGCTGAACACTTTCCTCAAACTGAGCACCATTCTTGTGTTTTTCAACAGCACAGCTGGAAGTTTTACAAGTGATGTTTATCTTCCAACATTTTTGTTTTGGTTTTGTTTGATTCTTAATGGTTTTTTTTTTTTCCTGAGCCACAGACCTTTATTCAGAAGAGCTTACATGAGAATCACTGTATGGTGCACAACCTATACTGGAGAAATCTCCACCTGTACCACAGTACTTTAATACTTTAAAATTGCTTTTAAGTTTAATACTTAAAGAACCATAATACTTTGAAGTTGGTTGATTTTAAATTAAGCTTAGTAATTAAGCTTAAAAGCAATCTCTTAAGGCAGTTATTTTACTAACTACTAGGTTAAGTCTTGAGTGCTTGGTTGGTTGCCCATGTCCCTGCTAATTGATTAACAACTGAATTTTATCTCTGCTCCAGAACTGAATGGGCAGTGGCAGACACACGCAAACCCTGGCATGAGCACACCACCAATGTTATCGTTTGTACATCCCCTCATCCCCTTCCTATTTCCTGACAAGAAACAAACAATCCAGCAAGAGGATCTTGGCAAAGGGGAAAAATTCAATGGAATTATTGGCGTGGACAGCATGATCTTAACTAGGTAAAAAAAGTCTTAGGAATTAAAATAAAATTAATTAAAATACAGTGTGAAAACTATTCATGTCTTAACTTGAATTTTCTTCTTCCAAAAAATAAAAAAATAAGAGGAGCTGGGAAAAAACCCCAAACAACACAATTCAAAATCAAAACCACTGTATTATTTGACTATACCACATTTTGTAAGTGGAAAGGTAAGTTAAAACTCTGTAAATGTAAAAGCATTGCAAGAAAAGATTCCAAGTTTATTTTTAATTCAGACTGAAGTTGTGCTGAACACAAAGAAAAAGAACACAGCACTTGTCCAATTTACCTCAGAATCATCCATGGCATCCTTCAGTATTTGGGAATGGGCATTCACTGCTTGCACAGCTGACTCCTGAGCAGTGATAGCCTGAAGGGTTACACGAGCAGTTGTGTTTAGGGCTCCCTCTAGAGTTGCTGCAAGGGCTGGAAAAAAGAGTTAAGTCAATTAAACAATAAAGAGAAGAACTTTCTAATTAGTAAAATAACATGTTACAGCCTCTACATCTCATATTATTTTCTATGATCTAAAAGTCAGTTTGGGAATTTTAAAGTTTTAAACAGCAACCTACAGAAGAAGATCACCAAAATGCTTTCCTCATTTAGAGAAGGGGTATTAAGGTGTAACTCTGCACCTACACAAAACACCACCCAGTGGAAGACCTCTCCCATGGGACTGCAGGGGGAGGCAGGCATATCCCACGTTCACTTGTTCTAATGGTTCTGGAAACAAATGTTCCTATCTTCCTTGAACCTTGAAGTCTATTCCAACCTCAATTTTTCCATAATTCTTCAATTCTCAGTTATTTATGAGCGGGTGGAAGAAGCTTCACCACCACTCCCGCTTGCCAACTCCACTGCTTCACCATCACTCCCACATGCAAGAGGTGTGTAAGGAGCTTAGGACTATAAAGCCAGTGCAATTCCAGAGTTCTGCCCCATGCAACACACACAGGAACAGTGCCAGTGTGGACTCACCTGATACCTTCTCTTGCTCCTCTTTGTCTTGCTGGGCAAGCCGGGCTGCAACTTCTTCTGGTGGCCGTTCTTTTACAGCATGGGAACCTTCATGTTGTTTACCTATTCAGAAGCAAAAACAGTGTCAAACTGCCTAAGTGGAGACTCCAAATTAGTGTACAGAGGTTACTTGTAGGGAAGTAACTTGACCAAAACTGATTTTTGTAGTTGGTATAACTTTGTAGATCTGACTTCTGCTCAAAGCTATGCTGGAACTACCTGAAGAATCTTTATATCCATAACTAAAAAGGCCAGTCTCACAACTTAAAGACAAGAGTGTGGACACCTCACATGCACTGGGAGATTTTCCATTGTCTAGTTACAAAATTACACAAGACTCAGAAGTCAAAGACAAAGCAAGAAGTGAGAAACACCTATGGAGCCAAGGTTAAATTTCAAGTGAATCTCTGCCCTTGCTTTTTCTCACTTCTCCTCTGGCATGCTTACAGAGCCCAAACTAAACAACGAAGGATGAGTGAGAAGGCTACAGTGGGTCACAATTATATTTAATTCCCTTGCCTACAGCCACTTAAAATGTCTTTAAAAGTGAGAATTAACCTAACTAACACTCTTCAGATGCAAGATGCATCTGAACTGAGGAGACAGCCCAGAGCTCTTGGCCTCAAGCTGCAACAAAACCTATCGGGTCACCTCTGAATAATGCCGATGTTACTCTGCAGCATGTACTTAACCCTGGCATGCTTTCTATGAAATGTGTTCATAACTAGAATGAATGTAGTCTAATCTCATCTGGACGAGACCATCACCTCAAGGCTGGTGTCGCTTGTTGAGTTTAACAATAAACACAGTTTCTTCACTTCTTCAATGTTCCTGGGCAGAGATGCTCTACTGAACAGCAATCACAAAGCCACCACGAGCAGAGGCAAACCGAAATGTGCAAGTTCAGTTCAGCACAAAGGCAGGCTTTGCTCTTGTGCTCACACCTATACCTGTCCCAGGCATCTGCAGCTCTCACTGTGTCCAAAATCTATTAACAGATGATGGAAGTTTTCTGCACAAGGCACACAGACTCACACCTTCCAACACTGACAAATACCAACACAGAAGCAAGAATGCATGCACGTGAAGCTAAAGGATTTGGGTTTTCTTCATTGTGTTCACGTGAATTTTTCACCTTCTTCAGTCTGTATCCCCGGAGCTGGCACCGACACAGCTACGCCTGTTGCAGAGATGATCTGTGCTGCAGCCTTGCCTGCTGTTAAACACAGTTGCAGAACACACCTGTTAGTACAGCTGGGGAGATGGGCTCCATCTGCCAGAGAAGGATGGGCCAGAGCATCTTCGGCCAGGGGCCTGCTGAGCTGGTGAGGAGGGGCTTAAACCAAAGCTGCTGGGAGAGGAGGCCCAGGAAAAGGGAACCTCACTTCATGGAGACATGGTGGGATGGCAATTGTGACTGGAGTGTTGGAATGGAAGGATGAAGGCTCTTTAGAAAGGCCTGGCAGGAGAGACAAGGAGTGCAACCACCCTCTTTGTCAATGACCAACTGGAGGGCATGGAGCTCTGCCTGGGAGTGGATGAGGATCCAACCAAGAGTTTTTGGGTCAGGATTAAAGGGAGGGCAGGGATAGGTGACATTACATTGGATGTCTGCTACAGGCTGCCTGAGCAGGATGACAGAGTAGATAAGGCCCTCCAGTGAGGGAGCAGCATTGCTGAATAAGGGAAGAGCAAGTGACATCTCCCTGGATTTAAGAAAGCATTTGCCACTGTCTTGCATGACATCCTTATCTCTAAATTGGAGAGACATGGATCTGATGGATGAACCACGCTGTAGGTAAAGCACTGGCTGGATGGTTGTACTCAAAGAGTTGTGGTCAATGGCTCAATGTCCAATGGACACCAGTGATAAGTGTGTTCCTCAAGGTCACTGCTGGGACCAGGACTGTTTAACATCTTTGTTAGTGACCTGGGCAGCGGGACTGATGCACCCTCAACAGGTTTGCTGATGACATCCAGCTGAGCTGTGCAGTCACACGAAGGAGGGAAGGGATGTTCATCCACAGGGATCTGGAGAGCCTCAAGAGGTGGGAGTGTGTGAGCCTCATCAAGTTCAACAAGACCAAGTGCAACATCCTGCACTTGGGTCGGGGCATGTCCAAGCAAAAACACAGGCTGGGGGGAGAATGGATCAAGAACAGCCCCAGGAGAAGGACTTTGGGATGCTGGTGGATGAGAGGCTCAACATGACCTTGTCATGTGCACAGGCAGTCCAGAAACCACCTGTGTCCTGGCTGGATCCCCAGCAGTGCGGGCAGCAGGTCAAGGGAGGTGATTCTGCCCCTCTACTCTGCTCTGGTGAGGCCCCACCTGCAGTGCGGCATCCACCTCTGGGCCCCCCACACACGGAGGACATGGATCTGTTGGAACAAGTCCAGAGGAGGCCACGAAGGGCTGGAGTCCCTCTGCTATGGAGACAGGCTAGGAGAGCTGGGGCTGTTCAGCATGGAGAAGAGAAGGCTCCAGGGACACCTTCAATTATCATCCAGTACCTACAAGGGGCTACGTGAGAGCTGGAGATGGTCTTCTACATGGGCATGGAGTGACAGGACAAGGGGAAAGGGTTTCACACTGACAGAGGGCAGGGTTAGATTAGATATTAGGAAGAAATTCTTTATTGTGAGGGTGGTGATGCACTGGACCAGGTTGTCCAGAGAAGTTGTGGCTGCCCCATCCCTGGAAGTGCTCAAGGCCAGGTTGGATGGGCCTTTTGGGTCTAGTGGAAGGTGTCCTTGCCCTTGGCAGGGGGTTGAAATTACATGATTTTTAAGTTCTCTTCCAAACCAGTCCATGCTAAGTGCTATAATATAATAACAGGGCTATAAGACTTAATTTTTTCCTCTGTAGAAAAATATTAATTGAATATAGATGTTATTATTTCCAGAAGAAGATGATTTCCTGGATAAAGAGCAACAAGATATTAGTTACACATACACAGAGCCATTAGAGATAAACGTAAAAAGACATCACAAGTGCTCCTCTCTAAACGAGTTCCATTTGATCTGGCTTTACAATACCCAGTAATTATCCAAAATTAAGGATCTTGTGCTTACAAGAGCCTCAGAGTCCAGCACCTGAAGTTCTCTTCCTGCTGAGTCTCACATCTAAACTATGCAGGTTAGTAATTATTTATCTCAGATTCCAAATATCCTCTAAATTAAATATATTTCCTTAAAAAATAGGGAAAAAAAAAAGCTAAAGCCACTTCATGCAAATGTTATGACTTGGAAAGAAAAAATTCTAAGAAATTACAACATTTACCTTCAACCATTCAAAGGACAATTTTCATCTACTCTAATATATATGACACAGGAGATCATTAGGTCATTTGCTTCTTTGTACATGACACTCTATAAATTTACCTCCTTTTTCCTCTGTAGGAGCAGCACCTTCTGGTTTGCCTATCTGGGATTTGGGAGCAGGCTGTTTAGACTCTTTCATTACTTCTGCTACAGATGAGATCTTCAGTGGACCTTGATGTATCTTGAAAAGTCAGAAATAAGAAATATCATCAGTTTTTCAAACAGCTTGGATTTCACCGATTTCAGTATAATAGAAAAGAACTTTCCCATATCCAGGTGTCTGTACCACAAATCTGAGCTTCAAAGTGCAAATTAAAACAGCCACCTAATGCCTTGACTTGATTTTTAATTCAGAAGGAATTTTTACAATTTTCTCCTCTCCAAAAACGCAGGTAAAATTGTGGCAGTTTTCACTATAAACAAATATTTATTAAATTATGCATAAAAAACAAATAGTTTTATGCCCCAAATATTCCAAGCACTTCTGAGTGTGTTGAATGCAGAAACCCTAAGTTTGGCTCCACTGATTTCCTTCTGAAAGGCTTCAGATGCTGGTGGTTGGGGCACATACACACTCAAACACAGAGTATTGTGACATTTTATGATATTAATCCCTTAATATCCATTGTGGAAAACCACAAGGTAAAAATAAAACCATCTGACTTAGAGCCATGACTGGGGAGTTGATAACTCTGCTGATCAACCTGGTTTGCAAAATTCCCTAGTGCCTGGGAGGCACCAAGAGCTTGGATGATCACACAAAGTGTAGCTAAAACAAGAAGAGAGAAAATTGTGTTCACCGATATTCCCCCACTCATTAAGAACAGCTTTCTTAAAATTCAATTTAAAATATTTTAAGTTTCCTGAACGCCAATTGGCTTCTGAAAGCTCAAAAAAAAAAAAAAATAACATGGCCAGAGCAGATTTTTAGTATTCTTCATTACTGGGAAGTGCTTCCTTTCACATGGAGGAGCAAAGAAACTTCCAGGTTTCAATTTCCAGAGTTGTGCCAAAGGCAGTATCAGATTTTCCTTTCTCCGGAGTAGTGCCACTAAGATGTCAAAGTATGATGCTTATGCCTGGCTCTGTACCATTCAAATCTTTACTTATTCAAGAATGTTCTCAGTCTTCTTTAAAATAAGTTCATTTAGAATAAGTTTTGTAATTCTGTACACCACTAACTACATTAAGCCTCTAGTAAAGCAGTTAAATTCCAGCCTGTCACCTGCCTCTCTCTCCCCCCATTTTATTTCTGAGCATAAAGAGAGCAGCTATTCAGTTGGGATTCTATTAGATTATTTTAGTGTAAATAAAAACAAGTTTTACAACCCACACACCACAATCATGAGATGGTAATGGGAAACGTACAGGCATCACTTTTGCAGCACCAAGTAGGAACTGAGTTCCAAATTCTTAAACCTTAATTAAAGAAATTCTTAGCACAAAGCTAAATCAATCAGAATTTGAAACCTAAGTGCAGATATTCTTTAAAGAACACAGAAGTGGATGTGTGGGGGTGGATGGGCAACACTTACTGGTTTCTTTGACACTGGTGTGCTGGAAGGTGCAGGGCCAAGTGCCATCTCGAAGAGTTTGTCAGAGTAGGGAATGGCCTTCTCCACGCTCTCCCGGAACTGTCTGTCATAGCTGGCGTACAGGACGGTTCCACCTACCCCTCCACCCACGAACAGCAGACCCGCACCAATGATTTTGCCCACGGAAACGCTGAGGAGGAAAGAAGAGTGAAAGGGGTGTACATTATATAAATAAATAAATAAACAAATTACAAACATCAAACAGTTTGTGAGTCTTCAGCTTACAGCTGGGGACCACCACTCTGTTCCAGGACCTCAAACCCAGGAGCTGCTTTAAATCACCTCCAGTCTGCTACGACACTGGTTCGTAACTAACCCAAAGGTAAGATGCCAACCCACAACTTCCATGACAAATATGGATCATCTTCATTTTCTCCATCTAAATCTGACTGAACCAAACAAGGAACACACTCCGTGAGACGAGGATTTACTCCACACAGAAATCCCACTGCCAGGAGTCTGCTGCCATGTGAAACCAAGGAGCAGGCTCCCTGTTGGTCAATGCACCAGCAGAACCAGTTCCACCCCCCAGACCCCGCTACGTACCCGGACTCCCCGGAGTGGGTGGCATATCCGCGGTACAGGCGCGATGGACGGAGGGAGGCTCTCACACACCGACTGTTCTGTGGGGGAGGAGGCAGGGTCAGCAGGGAGCACAGCGAGGCATCTCCTTCCCAAGAGCAGGACTGGGCAGACTGGCTCCACTGCCACAGCCTCAGTGCGCCTGTAGGAAAGCTGTGAGCGGCGCTACAACAGCGACGCTGGACTCTTTTCTGTGAGCACGTGGAGAGCTTTCCCACGTGCAGCTTCCAGGTTCAGGGCTTTTTAAGAAGTCATTAAATTCTTTGAAAAATGAATTGAAAATTTGAGAAATGAGAAGGAACAAACCCCTACCCCAGCTTCTTTCTGCATTTATTTTGCTGATGTATGTGCTGGGCAGTACAACAGGGTTAGTTTCAGATGCATTTCAATCTTACACACTAGAATGGCTCAGTGTGAGCGGGGCAGAACACAACAACAGCTGTTTAAATGCTTAAAACTACTTTTAATTCTTAAGATATACAAGCAATTCTCCCTAAGCTTCCAAATCAAGACTACTGTAAAAGAATTAATAACACGTACACTTTCCAGATAGACATCAGATTATAATATAAATTAAATTAGTATATGAAGAGTGATATTTTATTATATTGTACTTAACAAAATCTACATTACCAAGATTTTTATCTTCTCTGAAGGACTGGTTAAGCTACTCTAAGCTTACAGAAGAAAACACACTGTTGGCCTCAGAGGTTTTTTCCCCACATGGGAATTACTAACAGAGATGTACAGAACTCATGAGAAATCCAAGTACAAGGCACAAAAAGAACTTTTCCCACAGCTGAGGTATTTTGCCCAACAGGGAATCTCTTCTTTAAAAAAGAAAAAAACCTGGGAGATGCTTCACTACAACATAATCCCAAAAGACAAGCTTCTCTATTTCCTTTTGCACATGGCAATAACATGCACAACTCTTGTGGTTTAGGTTTTATCCCTGTCCAACAGCACAGACAGGAAAAGGCAGGAACGCTGCATTCTTATTCTTTCCACAAAGGCAGCCAAAACATTTTTAATTAGCAGCAGGAGCACATGTACAGCAAAAGGAAACGTGCTCCTCTTGCCCCTGAGACCTCCAGGAGCCCCCACTGTGGATGGTTTTCTGGATTGTGATAGATAGAAAGGGCAACACAATAATAAATATATTTGTAATATTTTTGATTTTCTGACTTGACTGGCCCAGGAACATTTCTGAGGCTCCAATGGTCCTTTTAATTCAAGGAGAATTTCACTGACAAAAGCTTTGCAAATAATTTCGTTACCAATTTTTGAACGTAACAAAAATTGACTCTCAGTATGTCCCCATTACACCAATGAAGCACAGGAGGAGCAAATAATCCAGTATTATGCATACAGCTCAATCCAATAAAATGAGAAGGGAAAAACCCCTGATTTTCTATTCATGAATTCAGACTGAATTTCCAGTCCCTTCCAACACTTGGGGATTATGCTATTTTGCCTGGTGCTCCCCTGGAAATAAGCCATCACTTCTGAGGTCCTGGCCAGGCTTTCTGGAGGTGATCCCACCCTGCACCACTGTCACTCCCACATCCTTGCTCGGGCTGGACTTGCCCTCTGGGCCAGCTCAGCCCTGTCCCTGTTGGCTAAAACCCCTACTCACACCTGGTGATGGCAAACCACACTGGACCCGTTTGGCTCCACACCTTCAGCAAACACCAGTTCCTGCCCTCGGGATCAGGCTGTGCTCAGGGAGCCACCAAGGCAGAGGAGAACACCTGCTTCTCTTAGCTCAGCATTTATGTTTATACAACCAAGAGGGGTTTTTGGAGGGATTATTGATTTTAGTCCAGATGATCTTTTGAGATCTCCTCCAAGCTGGACTGATCTAGAATTAGCCAAATGCTCACTTCTATTTATTTTTCATCAAGATGAGAGGAACCAAAACACAGGCCCTCCATCTCTGGCACTGGGACTCTCACACATGTAGCAATGGGAGCAGTAATTAAACCCAAAACAAGCCCTCACCAACTCCATCTTTCAAGTCCCTGCAACAAATTTCCACAGTTGGCCAGTGGAGCAGCAAATGAAAATCTGTAGGTACCCATGTTTTATGAACAGAAGCCCAATTTTTCCTCCCTCACATCCAGATACACTAATACTGCTAAAAATCACTGATTTTTTAAAAAATCATTTTTAAAGAAGTAGTGCTCTCTTTTTGCCACCATAATAATATTGCTTGTATTTGCTGTACCACCACAATATGGAAATGAGCAGCTAGTTTCTAATCTCCCCTCTGCAAAATTTCCAGGACTTTGTAAATTTTCAGACCCTTGTGATTTATTTGCAATAATGCCTCAAAAAATATGGAGAAATTCATCACATGTGCTTTGCTGTGCCCTTCAAAAGGCAGAAACAAACCACTTTCTGTCCTGCAGAAGACAGCAAATTCTTTGGATGAGGCAGCATGGACACAGCAAGGATGCCCACAGCAAGGGCACTGTAGGGCAGCTGCTTCTATTTCTTCCTCCTCCTCCAGCAGTTCTAAATGATATCTGTTTCATTCAACTTCTTAAATACTTATTATTTTGCATTCATTACCTACTATTTAATCACCACAAGAATCACTCTGCAGGGCACGTCACACCTTCACTCTGGTTAATACTATGAGCCCCAGTGATTTAAGGACATTTAAGGATATCCATGTGAGCTCACTCTGGCACAGTGCTCAGGGCAAGAACAGCATGGCAGAACATCATTAAACAAATTAAATTTGCCTTGCAGGTTTATACTTTGTGTGTAACTTCAAATAACCATGGCCAGGACACATCATCCTCTGCTCATTCAGTTCCAGTTCAGCCTCTCTTAGGCACCAGGCTCGAGCATCCTGATCCAGAATTTCTGTAACGTGGGATTCGTGCACTTCAACAGAAAGAGAAAACCAGAAACATCAGAGAAGTTTTTCTTCATTAAGACAGAGATCAGGTACAACAAGGACATCTGACCACAGAACCCTGATTTCCCATCTTTCAAGACTTCTGCCAAATCTCACATACTTTTCTAAAAGTCCTGTTCATTTCACAGCAAACTTCAAAAATACTTCAAGAGAAAAATCTCTCTGCAGCACTGCACATGTAAGCAGAAAACATTTCTGAAAGTGATGAAGATCCCCTTCTCTCAAATCCACTTCAATTTACTTGTTACAAGTTTAGTGATGCTCCACGCATAGAGCTCACAGTAGGAAAGAACGAATAAAGAGCTCACAGAAAGAATGAAAGTAGGAAAAAATGAATAACAGGAAAGAGGGAAGGAAAGAATGAATAAAGTTTTCCCAGTCTCCAGCACGAGCTCTGTGGTACAGATAACAAACTTGAGAGAGTTTTGTGGCATGTCTGTGTTGGCACAGTTCTCAGGGATAAATTCTCCCCTGTGAGGGTGGTGTGGTGTTGCCCAGAGAAACTTTGGATGTCCTATCCCTGCAATGTCCACGTTCAGGCTGGACAGGGCTTGCAGTAAGCTGGGGTAGTGGAAGGTGTCCCTGCCCAAGGCAGGGGTTTGGAATGAGAAAGTCTTAAGGTCCTTTCCAATCCAAACCATTGTATGACTCTTCCACCAAATATTTATAGCCCGATGACCAACTTCCAGCTGCAAAGCACCACCCTGGCTGTTCTGGAGCTGTACAGTCATTGCAGTCACATTCTGCTAAAGGCCGAGCACATGCAAATAGCCTCGAGTGATAAAGATCTGCCAAAGCCTGGCTTCTGTCTTCTCAACTTCCAGATGAAACTTTCCACGGGCAGGCAAACCCAGAGTCTTTTTTCAGTGGGCATCAGGTGACCAAAGGACTCTCCAGGCCTGCAGAGCAGCAGAGGAAATGCAGCTGCTGCAGTGGGAAAGGCTGGAGCTTTAGAGGGAAGAACCTACAGCTTCTCCTTTGCTAAATCGTGTGAACAGAGGGTAATGAACACTGGGATGGAAAACAGGATATTAAAGCGATCTAATCAGGTTACTGTTTATCAGGCACCTGAAATACAATCTGGGGCCTTGGTAAAGGAGTCAGCCTCACCTATAAATCCCTGTGGCTTCCTAAAGTTGGCCTACTGTTTTAAAAAGGCTCCAGAGCACACCACCACCCTTATCTCTGCTGATAAGGAGAGGCAAAGGTCCAGGATACAAAGCACGAGTCGCACGGGCACTTCTGCCCTCGGCATCGCGTGTTGTGTCCCACCGTGCGGACAGAAGGATCCCCTCATAGACGAGCGCTGACACCCCTCGTGTCCCCACGCTGCACCCCGGGCGCGCCGGTCCCGGCCCTTCGGGCGGCCGGACGCAGCGGGCTCGGGAGGGGCGGCGCGGAGGCCGCGCCGGGGAAGGCAAGGTCACGTCCTTCCCGCCGGGGAGCGCGCCTGCCACCCACCCACTCGCCAGCCGCGCGGGGCCGCGGGCCGTGCGCGTCCCCACCGAGCCCCCGCCGGCCCCCGCGGCCCCCGGCGCTGTCCCGGGGTGTGGGCCGGGAGCAGCGGAGCGGAGCCCCGGGCCCGGCGCGGCCATGGCGGCCGAGACTACGGCCCCCAGCAGGCAACGCTGCTCCCCGCCATCCCGCTAAGGACTAGAAGTCCCGGCGTGCCTTGCGGCAGCGCCGCATTCCGTCCCGCGCCGTCCTGCCGCGGTGCACGCTGGGACTGGTAGTACACCCCACCGAGCAGCGCCCGCCCCCCGCCCCCGTTGGCGGTGGCGGCCGTCCGTCAAAGGCTGCGCAGCCAATCGCGGCCCGCGCGTGCGGAGTCATTCAGCGCGCGCCGAGCCCGGTCACAGGGACTCCCTCCTCTCCGCAGGCCTGGCCCGGCCGCACCGGTCGCAGGGCTGATCACAGAGGGAGTGGGGTCGCGGGGCTCCCCCGGGGAAAGCTCACCTGCTTGGCCGCGGCGAGCCCCGCTCGGCGGCACGCCCGCAGCATGGCTCGGAGCGGCGGCCGGCGCGGCCCGCGGGAAGGCGCCGTGCGCGGGTCCTGCCGGCGCCGCCTCCGTCCAGCCCCTGCAGCGGGCACTGCGCCTGCGCGGGCGCTCCCGCCCCGCCGGGGGGCGGCCGCGCGTGACGGGTCTGGCGCGGCCAATGGGAGGGCGGGCACGGGCCGCGCGACGCCGGCGGGGCGGGGCGGGAGGGCTCGCGCACTCCCGGGACCGTCCGGGCGGGACAGACTAGGATAAAATTTAAAATAAAATAAAATAAAATAAAATAAAATAAAATAAAATAAAATAAAATAAAATAAAATAAAAATCACTGAGTGGCTCGGGTCGCATGGGACCGCAGTTGGTCGTCTGGCCCAGCCTCCCTGCTTAAGCAGAGTCACCCCAGGGCGCCCGGCACAGGACTGGCAGCAGACAGCTCTGGCATGGCTCCGCTGAGGGAGGCTCCGCGCCGCTCGGGGCCGTGCGCCCCGGGGCGCGGCCGCCGCGCCGTTCTGCGGTGCTCAGGTGACACTTCCGAGCCGTCGGCTCCTGCCCATTCCCTCTTACCGCGCTGCCCGGCAGCGCCGAGCAGAGCCGGGTCCCCGCGCCGAGCGCTGACAGCGTTCGAATGACTGCGGACACGGGCGGACATGGATGAGGTCTCCTCTCAGGTCTCTCCCCGAGGCCGAACAGCCCCGGCTCTGTCAGCCTTTCCTCAGGGGAGAGCCGCTCCAGTCCCCCAGTCTGAGTGCAACACGGCACATTTCATAGCACGCGTCAACAATTTACAGCTGCAGCCTTTCACAGCTCGCTCATGAACCTCCTCTCGCTCAGAGCACTCAGAAGCCATTCTCATCTCGTCCTTCAGCCAGTCCGGCCAGGCACAAACAATGAGCTAAATCCACCCGGTGCGTTTTCTAGGGGACTTCAGTGCCTTCAAAGCCCCGGGGCGGAGGGTCGGTGTGTGCCGGTCACGAAAGGTGCCGGGAGCGGGGCGGACGAGGAGGACCCTGGGGGTGTGCGGGATCCCGGCTCGGCTGCGGGATCCCGGCTCCGTGGGCGGCACCCGGCGCGGCCCCGCCCGGCGCAGCGTGGCCATGGCGGCGGCGGCGGCCCGCGGGGCCCTGGCGGGTCGGTACCGGGGCCCTGGCGGGGCGGTTTCGGTGGCGGGGCTGGGGGTGTGTGGCTGGGACGTTTGTGCTGAGGCTCTCCCGTGTCCCCGCAGGGATCCTGCGGCGCTGGGCCTCCCGCGCGCTCCCGCTCGGCGGCCCCTGCGCCCGGTGCGTCGGGCACGGACCGGCCCCGGCCCCGGCCCCGGCCCCGGCCCCGGCCCCGGCCGCGCTCTGGACCCCGCGGCTGCTCAGCGAGAACCGGCCCTGGGCAGGGACCCGCTCGGTGCTCAGCAGGTGCGGCTGCGCGGCTTCTCCCTCGTGCGAAAAACCCTTAAGAGGGGTTTAAGATATGTCATGGGGGAGTTTCTCTCTCTGTGTCTTATATATATGTACTTAATATATATTTTATTTGTATACATTACATGTTTTAGATGTATTATGTTGTTTCATATAAATGTGATTAATTTGAAATACTATGAATTTCGAATATATGTATGCATATATATAAATATATTTTATATTAAAATATATTTATGCATAAATACATTTAGGAATATATATTTTATTCCACTACATACGCATTACGTAATGTGCAATATACTGTGAATTTATTATGTATCCTATAACATATATAATTTATCATCGTGTGTATTCATACTATGTTGTTAGTATAGTCTATGTTATATTTACTAATATAATATGCAGTATTATATAATTATGTAGTATTATATGCAATACATATTTTATAATATGTAGCATTATATGCAATATGTGTAGTGTGTATGTTGAAATTCCTCCATATATATATAAATATGAATATTGTAGAATCATTGGCTGGAAAAGACCTCTAAGATCATCAAGTCCAACCCTTAACCCAGCACTGCCAAGGCCAGCACTAAATCATGTCCTCAAGTGCCACATCTGCACAGATTTTACATTCCTCCAGGGATGGTGACTTGTCCATTGCCCTTGGCAGCCTGGCATCCATCCAGCTCCTTCTGTGAAGAAAGCTTTCCTTAGAGTCAATCTAAACCTGCCCTGGCAAAACTTTCTCTTGTCCTGTTGTTTGTTTCTTGGGAGAAGAGACTAACCCTATTCCCCACATATATATAAAATACAGATAGATAGATTACATACGGAGACAGACAGACATACAAACTCATGTATAATATATAAACCTCAGTCTGACGCTCTTGGGCTCCTTTTCACTCTGCAGTGGGTCTGTGTTTAGCCCCAAAGCCTCCCACTTCAGTCACCATTAATGCTGGAAGCAGGGTAAATTAGGATATTCTTTGCAGCCATGTTTTACACTTAGTCTTGTAATCACACTGTTTCTCTTGCTGCTGATGGCTGTTGGACTAGATGATTTACGAGGCCCCTTCCAGCTCAAACTATTTTGTGATTAATATTCTAAAAGTAATTTCTGAATCAAAGTAACAGCTGAATATTGGCTTCTGAGTGTTTGACTGCTTTTAGTAGATTAAAAAAAAGGTGCTCTGTGTGGAATAATAAGTTTGAGCTGAATTTTGACAAGAGTCCAGCCCTGACATTGGTATTTTACACCCATTAGGTGCTGTGCTGTAATATTAGAGGAGTCATTTTTACCCTTCAAACAAGCCACAGCTCTCCTGATCTCTCTGTGTGTGATAAAGGCAATGATTACTTTTAGAAAAAGGTGTTTCATTCCTGTTCTGTTTCCCTCTCCATTTTGGGGTTGATTTGGTTTTTTTTAGTGTCACACCTCTACTTCCAAGTTTACTCCAGCAGCCAGTGAGGACCCTCACCTACTGCAGCCTACGGAAAGGAAAGAGGAAAAGTGTGAAATCTGTGGTCAAGAGGTTCCTCCGGCTGCACAATGGCCTCTGGGTTAGGAGAAAGGTGAGATTTCTTTGGATCATGAGAACCTGTTCTTTACAGTCAGGATAAAGTGTAATTGTTTTCCTTCACTTGGAGGGCAGTGGCTGGTGTGGAAGTCAAAAAAAGCTCTGTAGAGAGACTTCCATTTTCCTGAAAGGGGGGCATTTATCCAGGTTTGCTGAGCAGTGTGGCTGTGTTTGCAGTGACCTGCTAAGAAATGGGGTTTTTCTGTGTGTGTTTTCTCCTGACAGTCTGGTTATAAGAAGAAGCTGTGGAAGAAGTCGGCTGCCCAGAAGAAGCGTTTGAGGGAGTTGGTGTTGTGCACGAGGACGCAGTGTAAACTCCTGGATAAAATGACCACTTCCTTCTGGAAAAGAAGGAACTGGTACGTTGATGACCCCTTCCAGAAGTACCACGACCGCACAAATCTCCGTGTGTAGAAATCTTGGGTTTGCACACCTCTGGGAAAGGGGCAGCGGTCGTGTGGCACGGTCTGGGTTTTGGAGCATACATCTGTACTGCCTGTACTTTTTTAAATAAACACATGCATATCATCTGAGCAGAATTATGGGCATCAATGCTCACAATAAAGGAATACTCAAATTTATCTTCATCTGCTGTTTGTTTTACTTAGCAGAGGTCAGGCTGGTCACCCACACATTCTGATGTCTGGTGGTTTCCTGTGATTGTCTGTCATGGAGGAATTCACTAAACAGCACTAAAAGTGAATAATTCAACATACTTAATCTTATTCTTTAAAATAAATATGTTTAAATAGCCCCAGAATCTATTTTTGTATCCATATTAAGTGGTGGCTCACTGAATGGAGTCTTCTGGGGAAAAAGGAGAGCAGGGTCCATCTTAGCATTGTTGCCTGTCACAATAACACTCTGTTGCCTTGTGTCCATGCTAGAAAGTGTAGGGAAAGAAAAAACCCAAACCAGTTTCATAGCTACATGCTGGTTTTATAACATTTTAAAATGTATTGGCCACCAGCTTTCATTGCAGGACTCACATTTTGTGCCCTCTGTTGGTTTTTGAGTAGTAGAATCTATTCTTTGTGTCCTGCACAACATCCTCAAGCAGACAAGTCAGAGTAATTTCTTGTTTATTTTTCCTTTAAGTCTAAATAGGCTTCATACTGCACATTCCTGGTCACACATAAATGGAACAAACCCCAGGGTTTATTGTGGGGTCTGTTTGGAGTGAGCAGATCAACTAGACCCTGGTTTTGCTAAGGGCTGGATCAGATGTTTTCTTTACAAAGCTGATACTCCAGAAAGTGTATGAAAGCAATACTTTAAAGCATTCCCTGATAACCCATTTTTGAGCAGACAGTCCCTGGTTATCAGCCCCAGAGATGCCTGTATAGCAGAGGTGGTTTGCTGTACAAGGCTGTAGCATTGCAATGAATTCACTAGTTACTCAGAGTGTTCAGTAGCTGTATTTTGTTCTTTTTCCAGTTCATGATACAGAAAGTTCTGAAGGACATGCAGCACTTAGTGAATACATCTATATACAGTCAGCCAGAATTCAGATAAAAATAATACAGCAATCAAAGTGATTATTCTGGCCTGCCAGATACATTGAAGAGACTAAAGATGTTTGGTTTTGTTTTTTGTTCTTTTTTTTTTTTTTAATAAAGAAAAGATTAAGACTTTATTCAAGATGGATATCAAGCAGTATAACAAAACCAGCAAAACATCAGCCTTTGGAATACTGTTGTAATGGCCGTCCTTGTGAGGCATCAAGTGTACCATTGTATCACAGACCTTTTCTACCCATCACAGGAAAGAAATCACACCAAGTGCACAATTATGAGCCTTAAACAGTTTGTCTAAACGCAAATCCCAACGTGTTCTCTGCTAGTTCAAATGTACTGGATGCAAAACAGGTACCTGAAACTAACAGCAAAAGGGAGACTGTGGGTGAGGAGCACAAGGGTTCATCACAACACGAGGACTCGCCAGCAGGCAGAGGCAGCAGGTTGTTTACAGGAGCAGCATCGTCTCCAAGCAGCTTTCTCCCTCCTAGCAGGAATAAATTGTCTGATTCTCTTTCCTTCTGTGCTGGGTTTGCACTTCCACAAGGTTTTTAGGTTGATTCATTCCAGGGTGACAGGGGCACACGTGAAGTCTGTCTTGTTTTTGATGGGATCCTGATTCAGCAGTTGGTGACTACTGGAGCTGCACTGATACTGACCCCTACGGCAGGAGAGGAGGCACAGAGGGGTGCACTTGGCTGCTCCAGGCTTATTTCTTCATAACTGCACGAGTTTATGGTAAACTGGGCAGGTCATTCACAGGCCTCTTTACCACAGACCACCTCCAGCTGCAGTTTCCCTCCCCTCAGCCTCAATTTTATGTGCTTAAAATAAGGATGTTTCACTGGAGCCTTGGGATGGGTAAAGGCTGTTTCCTCGGGCTGGCCTGCTCTCTTCAGAGTTCCACTCTCTCAACCCTCTCTGAGACACCAGGAGGTGCCTGCCTGCCCTACGGGACTGATGGTAGGGGCCAGCTGCCTGAAAGGCCCCAAAACTGGGCTTTATAAACTAAGCCAGATCTGCTACTTTAAAACAATCAGCCGAAAGATTGCTTGATTTTAGGAGGGGAGATCTGAAAATGCTCAACCAGCCTGCACACTCAGAGCTGGAAGGGGAAGGGAGCTGAGAACTGCTCCTTTCCAACACAGGCCTAGAAAGCATCCATCCATCCATCCATCCATCCATCCATCCATCCATCCATCCATCCATCCATCCACCCATCCATCCACCCATCTATCCATCATCCATTCATCATCCATCCATCATCTGTCCATCCATCCATCCATCCATCCATCCACCCATCCATCCATCATCCATCCACCCATCCATCCACCCATCCATCCATCATCTGTCCATCCATCCATCATCCATCCATCATCCATCCATCCATCATCCATCCATCCATCCATCCACCCATCCATCCACCCATCTATCCATCATCCATCCATCATCCATCCATCCATCATCTGTCCACCCATCCATCATCCATCCATCATCCATCCATCTATCCATCCATCCATCCACCCATCCATCCACCCATCCATCCATCATCCATCCATCATCCATCCATCCATCATCTGTCCATCCATCCATCATCTGTCCATCCATCCATCATCCATCCATCATCCATCCATCATCCATCCATCCATCCATCCACCCATCCATCCACCCATCTATCCATCATCCATCCATCATCCATCCATCCATCATCTGTCCATCCATCCATCATCCATCCATCATCCATCCATCCATCCATCCACCCATCCATCCACCCATCTATCCATCATCCATCCATCATCCATCCATCCATCATCTGTCCATCCATCCATCCATCATCCATCCATCATCCATCCATCATCCGTCCATCCATCTATCCATCCATTCATCCACCCATCCATTATCCATCCATCCATCATCCATCCATCCATCATCCATCATCCATCCATCCATCATCCATCATCCATCCATCCATCATCCGTCCATCCATCCATCCATCATCCGTCCATCCATCCATCATCTGTCCACCCATCCATTATCCGTCCATCCATCATCCATCCATCCATCATCCATCCATCATCCATCCATCATCTGTCCATCCATCCATCCATCATCCATCCATCCATCATCCATCCATCATCCATCCATCATCTATCCATCCATCATCCATCCATCCATCCATCCATCCATCATCTGTCCATCCATCCATCCATCCATCATCCATCCATCCATCCATCCGTCCATCATCCATCCATCATCCATCCATCCATCCATCCATCCATCCATCATCCATCCATCCATCCATCCATCATCCGTCCATCCATCCATCATCCATCCATCCATCCATCCATCCATCCATCATCCATCAGTCTGCCATCCATCCATCCCTCCATCCCTGCCTCCTCTCCTGTGCGGGGTCCTGCACACCCTGGGTTGCCAGGAGAGGTCAGCAGCAGCGCAGGAAGGCGACTCACCGAACCGGGCTCGCTCCTTGGCAGAAGCTCCAGGGAAAAGCTGGAACAAAAGACTTCACGGGCGGTGTTTATCCGGAATGAACACACCAGCTGTGACACCGAGCTGACAGGCTGGGGGCAGCCCCTGTAAACAACCTGTGCGAGGAAGGCGAGGAATCAAAGCGAGTGGCCGCTCTCGTCTGTACAGAGCACTGGAGCACAAGGAGCACGAGTGCACGAGGTCAGGCATTCACGTCTGTCTATCTATATGCAAATATACAGCTCCGCTGATAATACATTTTTTCTTTTCCAGAGATATGAAAAGGTTTGTTTTTCTCATTTATACAGTGAATGTTTTGAGAGATATAAGGCAACTCCCTTGTCAACATTTCACCTCAGCACTTAAGAAATGCTAAACAGTCAAGTTTACAGTAAAACAGCAGATTAGACGCACATTAAATAGTTTTAGTGAGAATCAATGTTAATACAGCGTGTCTGAGATTAGAACTTGTCAGATGTTATGCAGCTCTACGTTGTTTGGGTTATTTGGCATAATTGAGTGCAAACTTGTCAGCTTCTTTTTTATCTTACAGCAGCCTACTGCATAGCAGGGAAACATGGCTTGCTTGCAACAGGATTTTATTTTCCGCTAACAGTGCAGGCAGTTTTCCTATTTCTTTTTAATGTTAGCCAAAAGAAATCAAATAAACTCTAAAGCTGCTTAGAAGTAAAAGACATAAGCTTAGCTTCTCAAAGCTTTTGCTGAGTATCTTCCAGGGACTAACTCTTCTGTAACTGCTCTTTAGACAGGTTTGTTTGGGTTTTTTTTTAATTTACTTTCTGAAGAATTTTTCAAAATTTGCAAAATATGACTGAATCAGCACATGAAAATAAAATTCTCAGGTAATGAGGCCAAATACTGTGGCAGACACAGGAAACACCTGCTTGATTTTCCATTTCCTAGACAGGTCAGATAAACATTTCTGTGTGCGCGTGATTTTTTTCTTTATTCCCCACACATGTAGGAAGCTGTGGGGGTGACCTCAGGGATCCACCACATGGGCAGCTGGGATACGGATGTACACCCGGCAGAGAAATGGTTTCAAAGGCCACTTCAGAGTTATCTCCAAGCCTGGCACACTCCAGCTGGCTTTTGGCACCCTGGGCTGCTGCACCTGAGCCAGAAGAACAGTGACACCATCGAGCCCCTGTGCTGATCCACTGGTGATGGCACATCCTAGATAATGCTAAATCTTTTTCTAGTCTACGTGACAGGTCCAAGAGCAAACACAAAGGGTCATGTAATTAACTTATGTGTGAATCTCACATGCTCAACACTTACAAGAGACACCAACTTGAAGCACAAATACACAACCCCTACCATGTCTTCCTCTTCTTTTATATTTCCCATTTATATATGGATACAAAGAAACCACTCAGTTTGGTTCTTGTGGTTCTAACCAAACTCCAAGCTACAGGAGGAACTCCAGGCTTCCAAAAGCAGCTCAGACCCAGCACCCTCCTCTGCTCATGCAAGCAGAAGCAGCCCCTCAGCAGCAGAGCAGAGTGCTGGGACTGGCACTGTTGTAACAAGGGAAAAAGGTGTTTTTCCCTGGAAATGCATCACTAAAGCGATTCTAATTTCTGTTGCTGCAGCTTGCTCAAGCCTGGCTTGCTCACACTTTAAAACTCACAGTAGAACATTGGCCACAAATGGTGGGATTTAGTTCTTCTACGCATAATTTTCCACAAAATTCTCTCCTGGCTCAGGCTGATCGAAATTAGGACTCTCCCTTCATTACATCATTGAAACATTTTTTTTTTCTCTTGCACATCACTTCCTCATCCTCTGTAAGTGGTTCTGTCTCTGTGGGTTTAGCACAATGGTTTTCACAGAACATGTGATTTACTTGCAGAAAAACGCAGTTGCAGCTCAGCTTTTGCTAACAAATCTTGGACATTTTGTACAGTCAGAGTACTTTGACATTTGTTACATCATTCACAGTCTTGAGGAGGAAGGGAGGAAAGAGAAATCCATGGGTTCTGCAAATCCACTTCATCCATGATAAAGCCATAAATAAATACACTGTCGATGTAGCATCATGAGTAACTGATTACTGTTGTTTCCTCTGGGCATTCACAGAGCAAGAGCTATGCAGACACAAATGAAACTGTAAATGCACACTGTGGGTGGGTGCACACTCTGCAAACCAAACCAGGACCCCTCACCTGCAGGTGCCTGCCAGACTGTCCTACCCACGTCAGGGACAAACGCCAGCAGCGTGCCACAGAAGGATGCGGAGAGAGGAGGGAGAAAGGCCATGTCTACAGTGCTGTACATCAAAGCACATCCATCCCACTGCTGTTTCCTACTTTATGAATGAGTAGCTCTTTAAGGCAGAAGAGAAACATTCTGTGGATCTTGGTGCTATTGGCTCATTGCACTCACATTGTTTCAGTGGCAGAGGACGAGGTACTTTTCTTCCTGAAGCGAGGTCTAAGGGTCCTAGGCGGTGCCTGCAGAAAAGCAAGACAAAACTTCAGAGGCAGAGTAGGAAACACATTTTTTTTTTCCTTACAACTCACCCATTTTTGTGGGACCTCTGTGGCAAGGATCCTGTTCCATGCACGAAGTAATGCAGAAGTTTTGGCCCTGAAGATCAGTAATGAATGGCCAGCTGAGGACTAATCTCTTTAAGAAACCTGTTGTATACCCAGGTTACATCAACACATTCCCCTCTGGTGCTTGGTTAGATGTGTGGCTAAAGGCTGCTAATAACTCAACAGTTGAAAGAGCCAGGTCAAACTGGTGCCATTTACAGCAGCTCATGGATCTAGAGATCAATCTGGTGGCAGAAAGCCAGCTCTGATGTCTCCTAGCCCATCCTGCCCTGTCCAACCCATCCCAGCTCCTTGGAGGGTACAGCTCATGGCATTACAAAGCTGAAGGGTTTCCCAAGACACCAGGCCTGTAATTCTGATGAGGTAGAACTCTTTAAAATCGCCCTCTTGCTTGGGAAAGAGGCCAGACAAAATCTGTTGAAATTATTTTAGAAACCAGCTATTGGAATTCTGCCTTGTAGTCAGCTGGTGGAGAGCTTTTACAAGGAGCCCTGACTGCCCAGGAGGAAGCAGACCAACTCCATGAATTTGGTTTACTGTGGTTAACCCTGTTCTCCAGACTCAGACAGACATTAGTTAGGCTAGCAAACAAATGAAAGAAAAAGCCCTAATCTGCAGTGCCTACTTCTCTCAGAAGAGTTCTGGTGTGGCATTGTGTCTCATGAGCTTCACAACAAGAAATGGTTGTGAGATGTTGTAACAGGGCATGGAATCTCAATGTGGAGGCCTGTCACTGCACCAAGTAACAGTGCACGGTGTGGTAGGCTCTTCTACTCCATTTACATAAACATTCAAAGCCTTGTTTTCTTAGCAGCATTGACCTATATTTACCTGTAAGGACCTGACAGAACCAAAGCAAGGAATTTTCTGTTTTAGAGGACTTTCAAACCCAAGACCATGACATGTTTCTGCATTCCCATGATGCAGCAAGGTATTCATATAGACAAGGGGCTGCAGCACGGTGAGGTTTTGTTTAGCCTCCACCTAAATCTCCATTTTTTTTCTAGCTTGACCACAAACCAAAGCAGTTTCTCACAGAGATGGGATTAATCCAACACTTCACCCCATCTTCCAAGCCTGAAATCTTACCCCAGGTCCCCACGGTGAATCCCCAACAGCACAACAGATCTGGATGGGATGGCTGTGCCCAGAAAGCCCAGCTGGAGCAGAGGTGAGGAGCAAAGCTGCTACGTAGAGCAGTAATGGATCCCACACCACAGCTGACTCCATAGCTGCTGGCTCGGAGTAGCTCTCTGCAAACAGGAGCCCAGGGACACAGTCAGACCACTAGAGCAGTACCTCCTGCAGCTTGGGAGAAGGCTGCTCTTGGGGAAACCTTGTGGCTCTTAAAGCAAAGCTGTCATTAACTGCACAGCCAAGACTCTTAAATGGGGCATGAACAGCTCTGCCTCCTTTGGGAGGCCACTGGACAGCTCTGGGAGTAACTGGAGAGGCTGCACCTTTCCATGGCTAGAACAGAGCAGCCCAGACTTTGGTGAAAGTCCCCACAGGTAGGACAACCCAGCAGAAGGGATTGCAGCTGCTGACCAAACCACATTACTCTGTTCCCTCACGCTGAGACAAGAGAAGGAGGAAACCAGCTCAGCTTCCCACAGGTGGAGATCTCAGCTGCTGGCTGTGCTCCATCCACCCTGCCCAGATCTGCAAGAAGTCTTTGCCTACAGCACCTCCCACAGAGGTTTTATTTCCTCCATAACAAAATGTTGCAAAAATTTTGGCAAATCAGAGTGAGATCTGCATTTCCTTTAGTTCTTTTGTTTCCATGAAGCAACTTAAAGTGTATTTAGTGAGTTTAGACCAGAGATAGGTGTTTGTTCAGTTGAAGATTCCAGCTGAAGGATCAAGGAACATCATAGAAGGAGGATACTTGAAAATATGTAAGTACCTCAAGGGGCTGATCCTTCTTTTTGGGCCTTTTGTTCATGGATGCACAATCGTTCTCTTCATCATCTGAGAACACTGAGCCTTTTGTTTCACAGTTTGTCTCAGGTGGCTTCTCATACCTAATGTCCACACTTATTTCACCTATTTAACACAGCCATTTGCAGCCTAAATGTGATGACAAGGGATGAGGAAATCAGTGATGGTTTGATTCACACAAATGTCACTCACTGCAAAGCCATGCATCTTCCAGGAATTAATAGAAGGGTCACACATCACACTCTAATAATAGCAGCTGTGGGGTTAGAAATCAATAGGCTCTTATTTACATAGCCATTATAAAGTCTACTTTGATTATTTTACACAGAATTGAGACTAAATTCACAGCTTCTGCTGTTTGAGAGGTTGACACTAGAAAGAGATTTGTTTGTTTGTTTGCTCAGGGATAAATAAAATAACTGATTTCTTGAATTTCCGGTTCCGTCTATAGCTCCTGCATCTACTGCTTCCTCTAGAAGGCTCCAAATGGGTGTTGAAGTCCTCTGTTAAGCACAGAGAGACCTGCCTGGGATGCAGAAATAGGAAACACAGCAGCACTTACAGACTTGAAACTGAGAGTGGTCAAGGCAAGCACTCAGTCTGAGATCCACTGAACTTCTCAGAAAGCTTCACCAGGTATTGACTGGACCCTCATCGAGTGGGTGTGTTGCTGGAAAGCCAGTGCAGGGAAAAGTCTCTCTGTCGCTCTGGAGTAAATGTGGTGGAGCATTGGCTCTGCTGATGTTCCTGAAGGAAGTTTATGGCCTCATAACTTCAAACCACAAACCCTTGGTGGTTCTTACCCCTGTAACTTATGGCACAATCTTTGTGGGACTGGTCGTGTTACACAACACAATCCATTTGCTGCCTAAATACAGACAGTAAATGAGACACTATTTTTAATGGCCAGCCCAAAGCAAGAGGTACAGAAGAGGAAACTCAACATGACCAAGTTTCCTGCTCTCCATAGTTTCTTACCAGCAGGGCTGGAGGCTTCTCTGTTTAACTGAGAGGGCTTTTTTGATTCTGAAACATGGTAGGAGTGGAACTATTTGCTGTTTAGCTGGCATTAATCAGAATTGCTGGGTCTATACGTTGTTGCATGAACATACATAGAGATAATGCTCTGTGCTTCTTGTCTCAGCCTGACTGTAAGAGTCTGCTGGACCAAAGACTGAACTCCAAAGACTGAAACCAAAGACGATTCTTAAACATCTAATACTTATTAATCCATTTTGATTCTTAAAGCCCAAAAGAACTGAATTCTTCGACAGCTCTTTCAGTTGCTTTACAAACAGGGGAAATGATTTGGCTACCACAACACCACGAGTCACTAGCAGGTCACTGGGGCTCTCCCCAGTGCCAGATGAAAGTCAGCAGCTAATCACTCTCAGCCCACAGGATGCAGCTGCTGCTCGAGACAGCAGCCTGTGCACACCATCTTCTGCCCACTGCGCTTCTACCCCTTTATCACCATGCACATGGGCAGGCTGGAAGACACCACTGCAGGTCTTCAGGAAGAGCTGGAAGTTGACTTTTTCCTCAGCTGTACTGAAGTCGTTGATAGTCACGTTGCACAGAGGCCCAGGATAATGCTGAAATGTTTTTCTTCTGTGTAGGACTGTAGTGTGAGTACTGAACTGTGGGGAGGATTAAATGTTCTATAGATCACATGGCAAAACAGTACAGGAATGTTTTGGTTTACTATTTTATCCCTCCACTTGGGAAGTGATCTACCCAGAGCAGCCTAGCTTCTTGGATGTGGAAGCTGTTCTTTGCTTCCTGCCTAAGCCAAATCAAAATTTAGTCAAGTTTAGTAGAAGTGGGTCAGAACTTCTTCTAATGGCCTCACTGAGGTTTGCACAGTGGCCCAACAACACATCTCCAGCTGTGTGCCACTGGGAGCAGACAGGGGCTTTCTCCAGGGAAAAAGGGCTTTGAGTGGGACAGGATGGAGGGGTGTTGGAGAACCACAGTTAGTGTGGTCAGTGACCAGAGTGAGGAGACACTGGCTGCTGAGGCTGAGTGAATAGAATCATGACAATGTGCTCCCATTCTACAACCAGCCACTGCACTGGAAAAGGAGACAGAAGGAACTGTTAGCCTGATAATGCTTCTGTGAATCCCATGGTTTTGCAGCATACATTGCTTTCTTCATTACTGTTCTCTCTCTTAAATTAGATGCTGGGCAAAAAAGATACCCAGCAAGCTCTGCCATCCATGTCACCTCCACAGCAGGAACAGTCTCCTACAGGGTTTTCCATTCTCTCCATCAGTCCAAACATCACATCCATGTCCTGAATCTGCTTCCATGAAGATAAGAGAAGAGCTCAGCCTCCAAGCTGGTGCATACTGCTTTGATCCCTGAAGCTGAGAGGTCTGTAAAGTTCACTGGAAGTTGGGCTGATGCCCTCTTCTTCCCTGCTCCACATCATTGTGAGTGGGACACTGAAAACCAGCCAAATGGGAACCAGTTTAGCTTCAGCCTCACTGAACTGGAAAAGGGAAGATGGGCTCTCCTAGGTTTTTCTACTACTTTTCTGGCCATTGCTGAGAAAAGATCTTTAATACACACGGCACTTTCCTGAAGACCTGGAGCAAGAAGGGAGGACTCCCTGCCCATCCTGCCTTGGAAGGACATCTGTATTGTGAGCAACCCAAGCTCATGTTGATCTGCCAGAGTTTGGGGTGCCAGCCTTTGTCCCACATTTGTGGAAGCCTTCTGCTGTTGTGGGATGGCAGAGAACTCATCTCCGAAGAGTGGCTGCTGTGTGAGCCCCAGCTCTGAAATTGTCCTTTTTTGTGAATATGGTGATGACATGATAAAAAACTGATTTTCTGACACCAAGAGAGTGAGTAAAAATGTAAAGCAGGGGTTAATCAGAAGAACAAACACACATGTGAGGAGCTGCTGAGAAAGGAGATGGAGGTTTAAAGTGAATGAAAGGGCTCTGGGACACCAAGATTTGTTACCAGAGAAGGTAAAGATTGAGGAGCAAAACATACTGTCAGGGCGGGTACATGCATTTTGAGGACAGCACTTGGCCTTGGGTGACCTCCTGTGTGTTTCTAAGAGCCATCTTTATGATCTGAGGCTGTGGGGCCTCAGGTCACTATCAGATGTCCCCAGAGTAGCAGAGTCAGCAGTGTGCGCTGCTCCAGGGAGCAGCCAACAACCCCAGGGACTGTCACAGCCAGGAGGTGGCTGTGTGAAAACACAGATCATACTCCAGACCTTTGCCCTGACTCTGTTTGGGAGACTCTCACTCCCCATCCCAGGGTGGGCTGTGTTTTAGGTGTCTGCACCTGTTACATTTATGGCTCCACATCTTTGTATGAAGGAGCTGAATTGCTGTAGAAGTGGGAAATGGGCTGGTCTTCCAGGACTAAAGCTGCTGCTACCTCTTGCAAATACCTTTTCAGTGCACAGGCCAGATTACACTCCTGTTTTCACTAAAGCAAGACTGAATCTGACTGTAAACAGTCTAAGGAAACAGATTATTCCCTTAATTCCAGTTCCTATCATTCCATCATAATTCCTCCCAAGGGAACTGATACAACCACCACATTGTGTGGGAAGCCCTGAAAATGGGCACATTTCAAGTTAAAGTGCTTTGCAGAGTTGGGATCTGAGCAGTTAATGCACCTCAGGGAACAACCCAGCACGGACCAGGAAACGTAGGGCCAGATCATTGCAATCTTTGATCTCTATGATTCAACAAGGTTAAGAAATTTCACTTGCAAAACTCTTCCTACAGCAATATCTGGGATTCAGTAGTGTGCTGGGGTTTTTTTTCAGCAATTACTTTGGTTCAGACTCTGGTCCATGCTGCCATGTAAATGTGTAACAAATTCCTGTGGATTTTCATGAGTACAACAGAAGTCAGGACCTGGCCCACTCTAAGTGCAAGTGAACAAATGACTTTGATCTAGATCCTCTGAAAAATCTGGACACTTAAGTACAGTTACAGTGGGAACCCAGCAACTTTGACATTGGACCTCCCCTTATTTTGTCAGGCACAATACTTCTTTCTCCCATCACTTCAATTCCTCAGGAGCAATGGGGAAAACCACAGTCACAGACTACACAAACCAAGAGCGAGGTATTGTATTATTGTAATGGAAGGTAAAGTCACTCCAAAGTTAAGCCTTTCCAGGGGATCATTCATATAAAGAGGTTTGCACACCACTTTATAAGCACAGGAGAACAGATATTTATTATACGATGGCCATCAGCTTCTTTCCCCTGCAACAAAGATAAATTCACCATCATTTCCAAAAGACATTGACCCAAGTCCTGTACTTCCCCAGCAATTTTCATTGCCAAACCAAGGAGTTAGGAGCAGCCAACTACACCAGCACACACTGCCCAGGAGCCACCAAACAGAGGCAGACATCCTTTCCAAAGCTGGAGTCAAATGCAACCAAAGCAAACAAGCCTAATTACATCAACAAAGTCATCCGTTAATGAAAACACATCCCACAAATGAGTGAGTTGTTAAGTGCTAGTCTATTCCAAACACCTCAGAGGAAAATTCATGCAATCTGTAACACTTACATCAGAGTCCCATAATATTTACATAGAGAAAAAGAAAGAATAAACTGTTAGGAGAAAACATTTGGGTGCAGAGGGGGAAGGAACATTGTTTCA